>NC_057849.1:305089508-305731052 GCF_015237465.2 Chelonia mydas | reverse complement strand
ATAGAAATGAGTCATCATAAGAGTTGCATTCAACAGAGCTATTCATTTGGCATGAGAAAAGGAAGCATAGGTATTATTAGGTACCATAATGTTTCAGTGCCTCAACTAGAGATTATGAAATAATTTACTGAGCATGGAGATCTCAAATGACAAGGATAGTAATTCATAAAGTTATGATGTAATCGTTGTTCTTTACAAAGCTTTGTAGATATTGGTGGTACTTTTCAGTTAAAAAGATGCTTTGAGTAGCCCAGTACCTGTCACTCCAATGTGGGGTTATCTTAGCTTTATCCATTTCACAATGCATGCTGTTGTGTCATGGTGTTGGAGGCTTTATGGTACATTTTACCATTAGCTATGAGATCCCTTGCATTTTCCCCCCACAACCTTATCTTTAAAGGTGGGTTTTTGTAAGTGAATAGAAATAAAAAAGCCGAAGTACAGATGTTACAGAGACAAGATATGTGAGGCAATGTCTTTTTTATTGGACCAATGTCTATTGGTGAAAGAAACAAGCTTTCAGGCTACACAGAGCTCTTCTTAGGCCTGGGAAAGGTAGTCAGAGTGTCACAGCTAAATACAAGGTGAAACAGATTGTTTCGCATAAGTAGTCAACCCATATTGTAAGAAACTGTTCAATGTGAAGTGGCCCATTAACACATCTGCAGTCATCGGACAAGAAAGGCTGGGTGTGGTTAGTGGGGTACAGAGTGTTATAATGAGCCATAAATCCAGTGTCTTTATTAAGACCATGATTTTTACAGTCTAGCAAAGTTATGAATTTAAGATCCCAGATTTGCCTTTTGAAGGCATTGTGCAGGTTTCCTCTGAGGATGAGGACTGAGAGGTGAGATATGGAAATATAGTTTTGTGAAAGATGTTCGTCCACAGGTGCTAAGGGGTTTAAAAGTGATGAAAGACAAAAGCACCATATCACCTGGGGGTAAGATAAATGGTGAATAATCCTACACTCTCCTTCAGCTTTTTTAGGGACCACATCTAGGTGGGGATGGTCATAGGTCTGGCGTTGGTAAACTCAAAAAGGTCCAGCCACTTTTTTAGCTGCAACCTCCAACTGTATTTTCCCCTGAATTATTTCCTTGTCCTTTAATAGATTTCACATTTTTCTGCCCACACATGCAACCTCTCTGCTCATATGGGATCTCAAAATTTTCTGACACAGGTCCGCAAAGGAGTCATTATCCCCCTCCACTGCCCTGCCTCTAGAGCTTGAGGCCACCAGGCTCTTAGTTGTCCCATGAGCAGAGAGGGGACCTGTCACAGTAGTAGCCAGTGCTGCCTTTCCCTTGTGAGGCAGCTGGAGCCTGCTGGAGGCAAATCTTAGCAGCTGTCACGTGGCCCACAGCCTCCTCCAGGCTTTCAATCCCAAGCAACAGCATCCCGCTCCAGGGCTGTTGCCAGTGATCCTCCCTCAACTTGCGAGTGGGTGAGGGGGGCAAGGCTCTGACTCGCTGCTGTTGCAATGTGTTCCAGAGTCCCCCTGCAGTTTCTATTACCCAGCATGTTGCCTGAGGGGACAGATGAAGAAAACGTGTCTCTCTCTCTTTTCTGCTGCACTGACCTCTTCCTGAGCAAACAGAAAATCTGGGCTATTATCTTTGTGTTACAGAGCTGTAAAGAGGTAAACTGGAGCACAGAGAAAAGCTCAAAGCCACAGAAGAAATATGTGGTGCGGCTGTGAATAGAATCCAAGTCCTTTGACTCCCCGTCTTGTGCTTTAGTCACAAGAACATCTTTCCTCTCATAATGCGTTATTGTCTGGTATCCATAATTGGTCTGAGTCTCTCATTACTGGGACAACTACTGTACTTTCTGTAAAGATTAGCTAATATTGAAAAATAACTACACTAGCATAGTTTTCCAACTAGATTAGAATTTTGCATGTCAGTTCATAATACAGTAAAAATCAAGGGTATGCATTTTGTTTATAATATGTAATGTCATTTAGCATTAAGAGGAGCTGCACATATGGTTTGAGAGGAAAATATAACCTCAATTATTTAGAGTTTTGTTGCTTTACAGGGACATTTTCAGTTTAAAGATGACTTTTTTTACTTTTATGGTACATCTTTGATGCTTAAAACTGAAAGTTCTGTATACATCTTGTTTGTTTTTCTACAACTCATTTTCATATGGAAGTGTTTATACAAATTGGAAGAGTTTGTGGACACATCCTAGGGCTTCCTATTTGTGTGCGTTACTATGATGACATCATCATGCTTATGTGCCACTCTGGAAGCAATGAGAACTTGCTTCTTCACCATCTAAAGAAACTGCATATGATAGAGGCTGTTCATATATATATTTTAGAGAAGTGAATGTGAACAAATATGTCATGTTTTTTTAAATCAAGACAGCTTTAAAGTATTTCTTAAGTGAGTATATTAGTAGAACTGCTGGAGAAACTTTGGGTCAATTTATCCAATTTTTCACTTAGAAAGAAAAATGGAAAAAAAGTTTAGACAATGTCTAAACATCGCGTTTCAACATTTTCCAAACAAAATGTTTCTGTTTTTTGTTTTGAAATGATTTCTGTTCTGAATTTTGTTTTATTTTATATTATATTTATAAGTTTAAAAAGTTAAAATTGAAACAAAATATTTGAACTGACCTGAAATGAAGTGAATTTTTTAAAATAATTTTCCTTTGCAGAATTTCAAAATTTTGTTTTCACTCCAATTCAGATTTGAAATCCTTTGAAAAACAGAACTTCCGTTCTCCACACAGCTCTAGTATTTAGCTGTCTATTTGCAACATGATACATTTTTGACCCTCTCCAGCAACAATTAGATACTCTTTCTAGTAAACTGAAGAATATAGACTTTTTTTATGACAAAGGATAATGATTAACAACTAAAATAAAATTTTCGTAAAAGATAAAACTCCATTTTTAGTTATATCTTCTGACACCAAAATTAATTAAGCAACCCTCTGGAAACTATCCATCCATTTTACAACAAGCAAATTACTAACACTTTTATAGTGTAACATATGTTCTTCATATCGTTTGTACATCTTATTTATTAAAGGCCTGATGTAATGCCCATTAAAGTTAATGGAAAGATTGATTGACTTTATGTGCATTGGATCAGCCCTTAAAACTCTGAAAACTATCTTTTTTATGAACACTTATTTCAGCATTTGATTAAAATGTTCTAGCATTTAGACCTCAATGTAAACACTAGTTTTAAATGTAAGTACTTCACATCAATGTTTAGTTTATGGTTGACATAAGAGATTTCAACAGGTACCCAAATAGAACCCTATTGAAGATTAATAGAGCACAAGGCATAACTTTACATTCTTTGTTCCTTAATTGCTATAGTATATATTACTTAAAGATTATAGTAAGGGGAAAATATAAATTAATGTCTATTTATAGAGACTCAAATTAATTATTTGTTTTTCTGTGTGTGGCAGTTTAATACCACAATATCTGTGGTGTTTAACATTTTCTGAAGTCTGACACATAAATTGTTTTTGATCCTTTCTTCTTGCTTAGATTGTCATAATGGAAGTGCAAGGTTTAAAGTCAGTAGCTCCCAATCGGATTGTTTACTGCACAATGGAAGTGGAAGGAGGAGAGAAACTTCAGACAGATCAGGCAGAAGCATCCAGGCCACAGTAAGCTCTTCTAAAATTGTTTTTTATTAAATATATTTTCTTCACAGTGTGGAACTCTACAAGAAGATTTGGAGAGACCTTTAAAAAGAATGAGACATTGCAATAGTTGGTTGGTTTAGTATTTGAGCATTATAGTGATTTTCCTTGGAACAACAGTTGAACTCTTGTCCAACGTAGTGGGGAAATGTAACATATAAAACACTATACAGTGTGGCTGTAGCCATGTTGGTCTCAGGATATTAGAGAAACAGGGTGACTGAGGTAATTTCTTTTATTGCACCAACTTCTGTTGGTGAGAGAGACAAGCTTTCGAGCTACGGGACCTGAAGAAGAGCTCTGTGTAGCCTGAAAGCTTGTCTCTCTCACCAACAGAAGTTGGTGCAGTAAAAGATACTACCTCACCCACCTTGTCTCTCCAGTACAAAACAATAGTTAAATATAACAGAACAGGTAAACAAAACACTTGTAAACTGTGCAAAAGAAAAGATGTTTGTTAAAAAACATCATTAAAAATATGCTTTAAGTCTGTGTGAACAAAGCAATTGGAGGCTGTAGCATTGTGCTCTTTTCTATATCGTCTGACAATGCAAACCTTTTTATATAAATTAGCCTGAGATAAGTTAATATGAAGGCGGCCTTGTGGAGTTCAGCTTGCACAACCAGTGGAAAATCAATACTCAGTAATCAATCCTCAGAAAGCTTACTCACCTGCTGAGCTTATTTCATTTTAAATGATAGGATTCACTTCTTTCATTTAATTTTTGAAGGAAATGGACTCAGAGGGGGAAAGTATCGAACCATTGTAGTTGAACTAGTCAGAGTTCCATAGAGGAAAAAAAATAAGTGTGGTTTTGGTAGATTTGTTGACCTCTGGCTGCATATTGACTTCACAAGCTTTTTCCTCTGTTAAAATGTCATTTGGAATCTCTTGCAGATATGTTTTCAGATAGATTGCGAGGGTTTTACTAGCACCTTTGTGTGTCTTGTGAAAAACAATTTAACAATTGCTGTCACTAATATTTCTAAAAGACAACTTAAACTCAGATGTGAAGTTGGCTTCAGTTCAACTCAAAACACAGATATAAAATTCCGTTAGGCCAAATTGTGAGCATGTAATTGTGATTGCGTGCCTCTTTTCTATAAAAAGTCAGTGAACTTTCTCCTTGCATTGTGCAGGAAACCTACCATACAGTTTTAGACCCATGGACTTTCTAGTCCAGCATCTTTCCTCTGATAGTGGCCCAATACCTGATGGTTCAGTGACAGCAAAAGGCAAAACCATCACCCCATCAAAGTAATACATCTGGCCAGTTTTACAGTTCTGTACATGGGTAGGACAAGGTGGAAAATGCAGTGCAATTGAATTTCATAACTGTTTCACAGTTAGAAATTTTACATTAAAGAAGTGCCATAGTGGATGAAGACAGGAGAAAATGAGAGCGATAAAGCACTGGTAATAGCAAGCACTGATGTGGGGAACACTTGTAGGTAGATCAGAACTAGAGGGTTTCAGGCTGCATATCTGAAGCATCTAAGTCAGTCAGTAGTGGAGAGGCAGATGGCCAGATTCTTCCAGACAAATGTTATCAGATGAACAGAGGAATAATCTCTGACAGGGAATGAGGAATTGAGAGATGTCCAGTACTATAGAATGGGAGTACATGTTCGAAAAGAAGAGAGGAGATTGTGGAGGTATATGTGGGCACAGCCCTAGGCATTTGCAGATATTGTGACTGCAGGTTATCATCAATAGAAACAACTCTTAAAGCTGATGTGTTTTTTGTGATCCTCTGAATGATCTGAGGAACCTTGTTTCATTCTAAGCAGGGGGACTTATATTGCATTGGGGCTGCCCAGGTGTGGTGCAATGAAAAGGAAAGAAAGACCCTAAGAAAGAGAGAGATTTTTGTAGTGTAACAGAGGGAGTTAAGACGAGGCCATAGAGGAAGATGTTCAGGTAGTCAAAGCATGAAATTAACAAATTGTATTTTTAGCTGCATGTGAGGAGGAGGAAGCTCTCTCCCTGGAGTTGGAGGCCCTTGATCTGGAGAATGTCTTTTCACGCATGTTGGCAGTATTTTAATATCAACAAAGTAAAAAAAAGCAGCAAGAGCGAACATAAAAAACATTGTAAAAGCAAATAAGTAGCTTAGAGTTTAGCCAACATTTCAATTCAGTAGCTGACAGTTTGCCCCATGTCTCCACAAATACAAGTTAAAAAAGAATGAGATCGGCTTGTGTACACAAAATGGAATTGGGAAAGGTTTAAAAAAAGAAACACATTAGTAACAGGATGGAACTGATGTGAAAGACAAAGGCCTTGTCTACACTGTTGCCACGTAGTTCAGATTGTGAGGGTGCAAACTAGGGTGACCAGATGACAAGAACAAAATATCAGGACACATGGGGGGGCAGCCACAGGCTCACCCCCCTCCCCCACCAGAGCCAGCTCTAGGTTTTTTGCAGCCCCAAGCAAAAAAAAAAAAAAAAAAAAGAAAAGAAAAGAAAAAAGAGCCAGAGTGCCGCCGAAGCAAAATATCGGGACAAATGGCATCCTGACCGTACATCACTAGGGACGTGGGACAAATAACTAAATATCGGGACAGTCCAGATTTTATCGGGACGTCTGGTCACCCTAGTGCAAACAGCAGTGTGCACCAAAGTGTTGTGCTGAAACATCCCCTTGTGGAGACTTGTGGGTGCCAACTAAAAGGTTCCTAGATCACATTAATGTAAACCCCTTTCAGTATTGTCTGTGTTTCCCTGATTCTTGGGGAAAAGAACCTTTTTGCCAAACAGTATCTAATATCTAAAGGTTTACTTATAAGAGAAAAGAAAGAGGTGAGAGTTAAAATGATCAAAGAAATCAAATACATTCAATAATTGCAAGGTTCTTTGAACAGGTTTGAAGCAGTGATGGAATAAACTGCTAGCTTATTAAGTCTCTGGTTGCGTCCAAAAGATTGGAAGATCCTCATTCCTTCGGTTAGAATGCTCCCATTAGTGTAAGTCCATAGTCCAGAGATCAGAGCAGGAAAGAGGCAAATTGGAGATGCTTCCAGGGCCTTTTATACTTTCTGCCATGTGGTGGGTCTGCTCTTAGTACAGTCAGTGGAAAAGTACAGGCACAAGATGGTGTCCAATGTCACATGAGCTGGTCATATGCGCTTGCATGCTTCGATAAGTCATAGCAAGGGCCATTACCCATATTCTGTCTAGAACCTCCACAGGAAAGTCCATCAAGTGGAGATAAGCTTCTTCCATGGCCCATTGTGTTCGCTGGTGGGCCATCACCTTGAATAGTCCATTCACAATGGGCTGGCTAGACTGGATGTAAACTACCTTGTGGGTGTTACCACAGGAAGAAACACATTTGAAATACAGGTACATAGTTAATATTCATAATTTCAGACACAAAAATGATGCATGCATACAAATAGGATAATCGTATTCAGCAAACCATAACTTTTCCATTGACACCTTACATGACATATTTTGTACAAGATTTGTTGCAATTATATTTCAGTGGTAGCAACAATGATCTACATCAGTGGTTCTCAAACTTTTGTACTGGTTATCCCTTTCACGTAGCAAGCCTCTGAGTGTGACCCCCCCCCCCCTTATAAACAAAAAACACTTTATATATTTGACACCATTATAAATGCTGGATGCAAAGCGGGGTTTGGGGTTGAGGCTGACAGCTCACCATCCCCCATGTAATAACCTCGCAACCCCCTCTGGGGTCCTGACCCCCAGTTTGAGAACCCCTGATCTACGTGGTAATATTTAAATCATATAATGTCACAGTACGCTAGTATCAAATGCACACTGTATAAGATAGGTTTTCCTCTCTTTTAATAAGATATATAACTCTCCACACTATATATGCATTATAATAGGACAAGTGTTTAGCACTGATTCTAAAGTGCTAGATATCATGGGCATATGAACCTATGGCTTGCTAGGACCTAGTTTAAAAGGTATATTGCTTCCTCTCATGCCAGCCCTCTTTAACTTTTATTACTGCCTGAGCAATATTTATTAATGCATTTCAACTGCTTCCAGCTTTTTATCCCTTCAAAAAAGCTCACCAACGTAGACAAAGACCTTTTCTGCCAGAGATCACTTAAGGAGTACCTTTAGAAGATTAAATCATTAAACCAACCTAAGCATGGCTTTATTGCTTTGATGCGATAGGGGTCCATCTTCTAGAACAGTGTTTCCCAAACTTGGGACGCCGGTTGTTCAGGGAAAGCCCCTGGAGGGCTGGGCCGGTTTGTTTACCTGCCGCGTCCGCAGGTTCAGCCGATCGCGGCTCCACTGGCTGCGGTTCGCTGCTCCAGGACAATGGGGGCTGCGGGAAGCAGATAAACAAAACGGCCCGGCCCGCCAGGGGCTTTCCCCGAACAAGCGGCATCCCAAGTTTGGGAAACACTGTTCTAGAATAACAAATATCCAACACTGATGTCATTGTTTTGCTGTTATAGATGTTGCTTTTCTTAGTTGAATGGAGTCTGTCACAGCAATTTCTATATATTTTCTTATCATAAATATTTATCATTCTGAATATTTAACAAAAATATGGAAAATGATTCCTTGAAAATAAATTATGGCTCATAAAGGAAGATTGTTATGTTTAAGATTGAAGTAGATGTCCAGCTTTTAAACGTATCTTCGCTATTAAGCATATTTTTAGGGCTGTCAAGCTATTAAAAAGAGAATGTTAGAGCAAAATTTAGTGTTTCTGGCACCCATATGACAAATCAGATGATCATTTTCAATCACCAGTTGCATGTATTAAGTAATATAAATCTATCGAAAGAGCTATAGTATGTTAAATAAAACATAAAGGGTGCACAATTAAGAACTCACAAATCAAAAACATCCTCAAATTAAGATTGCCTGTGCAAGGCTATTACTGACCCCTTGGATTCTGCAAAGTACTCTACCACCTTTAAATACATCATATTTCCCAAGTACTACAATATGTACAGGCAAATAATTAGAGATTGAATCATAATGCATACAAGGGTGCAGAATTAAGATTTCATGTGCAATCTTAAATTTGGATTTTCTTGACTCTAAGTACTTAACCATGAAAACATAACATTATTTAACATTGTTCTTTAGATGGCATTTCCTGGGATTTTTTCCCCCTTTAAAAAAAATACAGGGGTGTCTTGGACATTTTCCAACTTTGAGTTCTGAGTCATTCTTTTTGAAGCTTTTCTAACTCCACTATTTATTTTTTGTGGATTAATAATATGCAGTTGGTGGTATCCACAGTGCTGTCATCTGATTTTTGGTATGTGTGATGGTGAAGTAAAGTATGCGATGGAAGGGGAGCCAAACCTACATTTTAGTTTATCTGTTACATATGTGTATATTTGGTTTAACTGCACTTAAGTTAACTACCTTAACTTGAGAAACTGTATTTCAATATTATTTTAGCTTGTAGTCTTACAGTTTACTACTGTCATGTTTAACTTTCTCTTCCTGATTTTGTTCTTACACCTTTGCTTTTCTGCCTCTGGAAGAAAAAAACTCTTAGGAATATTAGAATCCAAAAAATTGCTGCTAGCTGAAATAGTGTCAACTCCTGATGTGATTAGCTAGTTCCAGACGTCAAATTACAGTTTAAGTGCAGTAAAATCTATAGTCACCTACTGCTTTGAATTATATCAAAGCAGTGTTCTTCAGCTCACTGTACAGTTCAGGGTCTGTTGGCATCACAACTGATTTTCTTAAAAATGATGCATAACAAATACCTAAATTTTAGTAATTTTATTGAAGTGATACTGAATCTAAAAGAGTCTCGGTCTTCATATCATGCAATTAATAATGCCATTAAGGTTATTTTAAGGGCAAAAGTTTCAAAAAGGTTCATCTGTGGTGAACAGGTAAACTTGGACTTTTGAAGTCTAATGGGGTGTACTGTTACACTCCCAATAACATTATGTTCTTTGAGATGGCCTCTGCATGTTTCAACTTGAGGGAAGCACCTTTCTCTCTCCAAACTGCATCTTTGAGAACCTCTGTCAGGGGCGGGAGGAAGAGGCGGGAAATCTCTAAATAGAATCATAGAATCATAGAAGATTAGGGTTGGAAGAGACCTCAGGAGGTCATCTAGTCCAACCCCCTGCTCACAGCAGGACCAACCCCACCTAAATCATCCCAGCCAGGGCTTTGTCAAGCCAGACCTTAAAAAGCTCTAAGGATGCAGAGATTCCACCACCTCACTAGGTAACCCATTCCAGTGCTTCACCACTCTCCTAGTGAAATAGTGTTTCCTAATATCCAACCTAGAGCTCCCCCACTGCAACTTGAGACCATTGCTCCTTGTTCTGTCATCTGCCACCACTGAGAACAGCCTAGCTCCATCCTCTTTGGAACCCCCCTTCAGGTATCAAATCCCCCCTCATTCTTCTCTTCTGCAGACTAAATAAGCCCAGTTCCCTCAGTCTCTCCTCATAAGTCATGTGCCCCAGACCTCTAATCATTTTTGTTGCCCTCCACTGGACTCTTTCCAATTTGTCCACATCCTTTCTGTAGTGGAGGGCTCAAAAGTGTATGCAATACTCCAAATGTGGCCTCACCAGTGCCAAATAGAGGAGAATAATCACTTCCCTAGATCTGCTGGCAATGCTCCTACTAATGCAGCCCAATATGCTGTTAGCCTTCTTGGCGACAAGGGCACACTGTTGACTCATATCCAGCTTCTTGTCCACTGTAATCCCCACTGTAAACTTCTGACTTTCATATCCAAGAACTCATTCAACTCTGACTTTTAGCTGGATCAATAAACTTCAAATGCTTCATAGCTTACACTGTTCTCAAGGAAAAGATGTCAGTACCTCAGTATCAACCAGCTCCACCTATGCCAAGTCTCTGGCTCTAGGAATGCTTGGAACTGAGCAATTTGCAAGACCTGATTTAAGAATCTTGGTCTTTGTCTAGATTAGGAAAAGAGGTTGAGATTAAATTGGGGTTAGCCACCACATTAGTACACAACATGCATTACTTACTTACTTATTAACTGTCACTGTAGGAAACATGATAGGAGAAGTGAATGATGACCCTATCAAAATAAATATTTGCAACTGGCAGAACAAGTAATGGACAAACCAACATTTACAAAAGAAAACCTGAACAACAAGAGCAAGAAGAGAGCACAGATCTACATAAGCACCATTTTGCTAATTTTAAAAAAGTATAAGCAATCCAACAAAGAAAAGAACAAGCATGCAACCTCCTGTTCTTGCCAACACAATACATTTGTTGTGAGTCAACAGAACAACAGGAGAATTGGGACGTTTAAAAATACCCTTAATTTTAAATTTTAAAATACCCTCATTTTATATACAGAAGCATAGCTGCTATATGAAATAAATAACTTCCTGTGGTGGGATCAACCAACTGCTTAAAATAAGATTCTATGAAAAAAAATGGATTATTCTTCAATGAGCACTGAACAATGTGCGGAAAGAATTTTGTTACGTACACCAATATGGAGGTGATGTGTGACACATCACCTTCATATTGGTGTACATAACAAAATTCATGTGGTGGGGGTGGGGTCGAGAGGTTCGGAGTGTGAGAGGGGGCTCAGGGCTGGGGTACAGGATTATTGGGGTGTGGGGGGGATGAGGGGCTCAAGGCTGGGGCAGATGGTTGGGGTGCGGTACGGGGGTGAGGGATCCGGCTGGGTGTGCAGGCTCTGGGGTGGAGCAGGGTTGAGGGGTTTGGGGTGCAGACTGCCCAGGGGCTACGGCTGGGAGAGAGGACTCCCCGCAGATATCTCTCCCTGCAGCAGCACCTGGGTTTGGGTGGGAGTGGGGAGAGGTGCCTCTTCCTCGGCCGCAGCAGGTCTGGGGCAGGTCTGTGCTGAGGCGGTGGGGAAAGGCACCTCTCCCTGCCTCAGCCCTGAGCCCCTGCGCAGGGCTTAGCAGGCTGCTGTGCGGTTGTGCATCTTTGAGGGAAGTTAGGCACTAAAGCCTCTTTAGTACCAAGAGGCTCTGTTCTGTAAAGTGAGCCTTTCCTTTCCTAGAACATGATGGTTTGTAGACAGATTCAGGTTTCAAAGCAATGGTTGGAGTTCCCCTTTTCCCATAGCATTGAGGGGCTTAGGTGACTGTCCTGTGACAGTGATCCAAACTAGAACTATTTTTTGACACAGTCAGTTCTCAGATGTGTCAAGCCCATCCCTATTGAGAATTGCAACATTGAAAATCCATTTTAGGTCTGTGGCAGGCATGACATGTCTTTCTGTTTACTTCCAGCTAGGTGTGCAATTCTAGAATCCGGTTGGATTGTGTGGGGTTCAAAGGGGTAATTTTAAATGGTGTTGGGCACCAAGTTATTTTATCCCAAAAATTACTTAATATATTAATCTAGGGGAAAAATAAAAAAGGTAGGCCAGCTCTTACTAATTGTTTCTCTTACTGCCAGCTCAGGAGTATGGCTTTTACATAACTTAGGGGACACCATGCTCAGGACTAAGCAAAATAATCACAATTATTAACCGTGGCTATTTTAGTTATGGCATGGTATTTCACAATGGTTATATCTGAGCTATAAAAGTGCAGCAACCCCCCCCCCCCCCCTTTAAACAAACCAAAGAGATTTTGGTGTGCTTCGATGTTCTTTTAGTGCTCTGTCCTTCAGTCAATTTCATATTACAATGGTCTTCTGTCTCCAACTCAACTTAGTTTGATTTAATGTGAAAATGCATACATATAATGGCTAGTGCATTGAAAATCTCAGTTCCGATATGAGTACAAAGCCGTAATCAATATCCTTCTATTTGGGCTACATTTTCAGATTGTCTTTGCCAAATTAAATTCTCTGTTCACGTAATACTTATTTAACACATTGAACTAAAATTATTCCATGCACTCAGGAAATGGGTGTCACACAGGTAGTGATCACCTGTGAAAATTTTGGTGTGACTTGCCCAGCATCACACTGGAACTCTGGTAGAGGCAGGGATAGAATCCAATTCTCCAGGGTAGCATTCAACTGCATAGCATGAGGCTGTCCTTTCTCTTCCCCTGCCTCATTCACTGCACATCTTCTGACTTTTGCAACAAATGAAATAGGGATCCTACAGACAACAGCCTTCTTTACTACACACCCCTGATTAATCCCCAGAGAAGGTCCATACTGCGAAAGATGTCACAATTATTCTGTCTGTGCATCATACCATAAAGGAACAATTCCAAGGTACAGCAGCTGAGAACCAAGAACTTGTTGTATATATCATTTTATTTTTCAACTAGAAATAGCCAATATGTTTTCATAATTCTTTATGTACTCATAGTTCGGCACAAGCAATTAAAAAAAATCACCTAGCTACCAGATTACTCATTGAATATGGTCTTGAATAGATTATAGAGAACAAAGATGACAAACAGATGTTAGATTAGGCTTACAAAATCATGAAAATGTACCAGACCAGGAGCAAAATCTACTCACGTAATACCCACCAACATATTCATGATCATGGGGAAAAATATTTTATTTGGCATTAATAAAAGGGGCAAATAGCATGTGTGAAGTTGTTTTTAGGAGGAATTTAATGATGAAGACTAAGGCCCAGATTTTAAAATCAATAGGAATTGGGCATCTGGGTATTTTTAAAAATCCATCTAGGTATCTGTCTTGATCTTTAGGTGATTAAATACGTTTAAAAATATAGTCCTGTGTTCTTTAAGTTTCCAACCTGAGAACATGATATGTATTTTGTGAAACGTTTTTTGTTAAAAGAGAGATATTTAACAAGAAATATTTTCAGATATTTTAAAAAAATGTTTTCTCTCTATCTCAGTAGATATATAAAGCTTAACTAACTGTAAAAATCTGATTTTACTTTTCACATTTTTTGCATGCTGATGCATAACATTTTCCATTTCACTCAATTTGTGATCATGTTTTTCTACTTCTAATACCCTAGCACAATACTGATTTGCTTTAAGACAGTACAGGGGAATGTTTATATAGAACAGCAAAATATAGAATCATAGAATTGTACAGGTGGTGGGGCCCTAAAAAGTGCTGAGGCAGGACTGAATATATCTAGACCATCCCTGACAGATGATTTCTTACCTGTTCTTAAAAACCTCCAATGACAGGAATTCCATAACCTTGCTTGGAAGCCTATTTCAGTGCTTAGCTTTCCATATAGTTAGAAAGTTTTTCCTAATATCATAACAAAAATTTTCTTTCTGCAGATTAAACTAATTACTTCTTGTCCTACCTTCAGTAGACATGGAGAACAATCAATCACCACCCTCTTTATGAAAGGCCTTGACATATTTGAAGACTGTGATCCAGCCCTCCCTCAGTCTTTGTTTCTCAAGACTAAACATGTCCAGTTTTTTACCTTTTCCGCATAGGTCAGATTTTCTAAATCTTCTATCATCTTTGTTGTTCCGCTCTGGACTTTCTCATATTTGTCCACATCTTTCTTAAAATATGGCACCCAGAACTGGATACAGTACTCCAGCTGAGGCCTCACTAATGCCAAGTAGAGCCGGACAATTACCTCGTGTGTCTTATGTATGACACTCCTGTTAACACACCCCAAAATTATATTAGCCTGTTTTGCAACTGCATCACATTGTTGACTTCATTTAATTTGTGATCTACTATGAACCCCATATCCTTTTCAGCAGTACTACCATCTAGCTAGTTATTCCCCATTTTGTAATTGTGCATTTGATTTTTCCTTCCTAAGTACTTTTTGCTTGTCTTTATTCAATTTCATCTTGATTTCAGACCAATTATCTAATTTGTCAACGTCTTTTTGAATTCCAGTCCTTTCCTCATATATGCTTCCAACCCCCTTCCCCCAGATTGGTGCAAATATTATAAGCATATTCTCCACTCCATTATCCAAGTCATTAATGAAAATGTTGAATAGTAGCAGACCCAGGATGGACCCCTGTGCGACCCTATCAGATATGTCCGCCCATTTGACAACAAAACATTGATAATTACACTTGGAATATGGTCTTTCAACCAGTTATGCATGCCCTTCATAGTAATTTCATCTAGACCCCATGTCCCTAGTTTTCTTATGATACTGTCATATGAGAGTATATCGAAAGCCTCACTAAAATCAAAATATATTACATCTACTGCTTCCCCCTTCCACTAGGCCAGGCACCCTGTCAAAGAAGGAAATTAGGCTGGTTTGGCATGACATGTTCTTGACAAATCCATGCTGGCTATTACTTATTACCCTACTATTCTCTATGTGCTTTCAAATTGATTGTTTAATAAATTGTTCCAGTATCTTTTCAGTTATCGAAGTTAGCCTGTATGGTCTATAATTCCCCGGATCCTTTTTAAAAGATAGGTACTAAATTCGCCTTTCTGCAGTCCTTTAGGACCTCACCCGTCCTCCATCAGTTCCTGAAGATAATCACTAAATAATAATTCAGCTAGTTCCTTAAGTACCCTATCCTGAATTTCATCAGGCAGTGCTGACTTGAATATATCTAACTTATCTAACTTACAACTATAATACATGCCTGCTGAAGTGAAGAAACAGACTGACAGAGCCAGAAGAGTACCCAGAGGTTACCTACTACAGGACAGGCACAACAAAGAAAATAACAGAACACTACTAGCCATCACCTTCAGCCCCCAACTGAAACCTCTCCAGCGCATCATAAGGATCTACAACCTATCCTGAGGGACGACCCATCACTCTCACAGATCTTGGGAGACAGCCCAGTCCTTGCTTACAGACAGCCCCCTGAAGCAAATACTCACCAGCAACCACACAACAAAAACACTAACCCAGGAACCTATCCTTGCAACAAAGCCTGTTGCCAACTGTGTCCACATATCTATTCAGGGGACAGCATCATAGGGCCTAATCACATCAGCCACACTGTCAGAGGCTCGTTCACCTGCACATTTACCAATGTGATCTATGCCATCATGAGCCAGCAGTGCCCCTCTGCCATGTACATTGGCCACACCGGACAGTCTGTACATAAAAGAATAAATGGACACAAATCAGACGTCAAGAATTATAACATTCAAAAACCAGTCGGAGAACACTTCAATCTCTCTGGTCACTCGATTACAGACCTAAAAGTGGCAATTCTTCAACAAAAAAAACTTCAGAAACAGACTCCAGCGAGAGACTGCTGAATTGGAATTAATTTGCAAACTGGACACCATTAAATTAGGCTTGAATAAAGACTGGGAGTGGATGGGTCATTACACAAAGTAAAACTATTTCTCCCCGTTTATTCCCCCCCCGCCACTGTTCCTCAGACGTTCTTGTCAACTGCTAGAAATGGCCCACCTTGATTATCACTACAAAAGGTTTTTTTCCCTTTGCTCTCCTGCTGGTAATAGCTCACCTTACCTGATCGCACTCGTTACAGCATGTATAGTAACACCCATTGTTTGATGTTCTGTGTATATAAAATATCTCCACTGTATTTTCCACTGCATGCATCCGATGAAGTGAGCTGTAGCTCACGAAAGCTTATGCTCAAATAAATTTGTTAGTCTTTAAGGTGCCACAAGTACTCCTTTTCTAACTTATCTAAACATTCTTTAATGTTTGCTTTCCCTATTTGAGCTTAACTTCTTTCTCCTAAAATGGCTCTCCTCTGGTTACATTTTTAGATGTGATTTCATTGAACTTGTTTTCGGAGCGCCAAAATAAGTTCATGTAAAACCCTCTTTAAAAAACAAATTATGAATTCCAGGAACATAATTATATAGATATACCTTTGAATGATTTTTATGGGAAATGCATATATGTATAAATCTTTGTTTTGTAGCTGGTGGTTCATTTGGAGCCAAGTGGCTTTTGGTATAGCATCTACAAAAGTTAGTCAAATAAGCATTACATGTTTGAAAATAATTTGGGATGCGAGTATTATCGGAGTGGTAGTGATCATGACATAGATAGTGTATATTCACTTTTAATAATTAATTTAGGTTCAGGTTTTTGTATAACTTTCAACATTGTTCCTATTCTGTTTCTAAGATGGTTTGGAGATAAATTATTGTATTTCTAAAGGGATACCTACCTTCATGGATCCTATTGTTTTTGGTTTTAGTAAAACTTTCCTTTCTGGATTGTCATGAGTGTGGTCAGTCATGGACAAGGATTTAACAGATCACCCTTCAAAATTAAGATACTATGAACAGAGAAGCCGAATATACCTGTCTGGCATCCAGCTGTGAAGAGGAAAAAGGAAACTGAAATGAACTGATCCATCTTTTCTGAAACACCATTTTGTCCCAGCGTATTTTGCTGGGCTCTGAACAGAAGATGATGGAATACATTTTTATCACGTCTTTGTACCAAACTAACAGTGAATGAATTTCACAAAAGCTATATCGATTCAGTGGAGCGTTTAAGCCACAATTTTATTCAATTATGTCTTACCAATTGTTCACTTTTTTAGAGGCAAGAAATAGCCACTAATCTGTTTGAGAATAGAGAAGAACAGTAATGATCGGGAGAGAGAGAGAGAGACAGTGGGTCTCCACAGTAATCAAGCTCCTACATTACATCGTATTCTGCCATTGATCATTATCCTGTAAAATACGCTTGTCTAAAAATGCTTTTTTTCCACACAGAATTTTTTCTTTTTCTGCCACTGGGAAATATAAGTACTTTTTGCATGTGCTTTTAAAAACTAAAAAGAAATCCTCTACTTTTATGATTTCCCTCTCTAGGTTTTTAGTTACCAAAATTATGGCTACTCAAAAGGAATTTTTACAGCTCTACTATAAAAGTGTAGTATTGTGTCATTCAACAGTTTGGGTGTGTGGAGAAGGGAATTAACTAAAGTTCATAGAATCATAGAATATCAGGGTTGGAAGGGACCTCAGGAGGTCATCTAGTCCAACCCCCTGCTAAAAGCAGGACTAATCCCCAATTAAATCATCTCAGCCAGGGCTTTGTCAAGCATGACCTTAAAGACCTCTAAGGAAGAAGATTCCACCACCTCCCTAGATAACCCATTCCAGTACTTCACTACCCTCCTAGTGAAAAAGTTTTTGCTAATATCCAACCTAAACCTCCCCCATTGCAACTTGAGACCATTGCTCCTTGTTTTGTCATCCGATACCACTGAGAACAGTCTAGATCCATCCTCTTTAGAACCCCCTTTCAGGTAGTTGAAAGCAGCTATCAAATCCCCCCTCATTCTTCTCTTCTGCAGACTAAATAATCCCAGTTTGAAGGACAGCTTTCCACACTGTGTGGAGTTAAGCACAGGATTTTATTTCACACAGCACTGGCAGTGTTACTTTGCTTATTAGACTTAGAGACACTGCAGAACAATTAATTACAATAGATTATATAGAGTGCTAATGGGGGAAGAGAAGAGACGGGGATGGGTTTTCCCAAGCCCCTGGATAGGTTTTAGCAGCGAGACAAGATAAGCACAATAAGCCACGGGTCTAGAAAATTACATAATGGCTCTGCCCAAGGCTTAAATTAACATATTGATGACACACAGGTAATTACCCCCAAACTATTTTTATTAACGTGTATAGGTTAAATCCTGATTTTGGGGTCCAGAGGAATGAGGTAGCAGCTTTCCTGGTTGACCAACAGGTACATTTCTAGAGTTCTAAAGCAAAAAAGCAGTAAATTAGTACTTAACAATAACAATTGTTTGTAAGTTTACCTTGTATTTTTGTGGGCTAGGATTAGCATACATTTGTGAGGGGAGGGTGTCAAAACTCATGTCAATCATATTAGGCCTTTTTCTGAACTCTGTCTGGGATCTGAGAGGTATTGTACCGCTGTCTTCTCTTTGCATTAGCGAATAATCGTGAGACCTTTCTCAGCGCTTTATGTGTTTATAACTCACGATAAGGACGCCCAATTACATTCAGAGTTATGCTGACTCTGCTTACTGACTTGAAACACACAAGGTTGTATGTTTACCCCAGCTTTTTTTTTTAGCCATGTATTGTTTTTTGTTAGCTAGTTCTCATCCTGGCCTATATGAAAAGTTTTTAGCAAAAACTACAGTTAAGATCTTATATCCACAGCAAATGGATTTTGGCCCTTCAGTCCCTGCTCTTGACCCTAGGGTTTTTTAACTCGCCAGGTCAAATACAACATTTTTAAAGTTTTTAGGTTACTTCGGTGTTGCCGGTAAAATATTAACCCCATCAGGAATGTTAGGATGGACACTTCCCACATAATTTGGCAAAATAGCACCCAGATTCATCCCCAGGGGATTTCATTACCTGAGATTGCATTGCCTATAATTATTGATTTAACCTCCACTGCCTGATTCCGTGCCTTAGAGTACTTAACACTGGCCTAGTTCACAGTCTCCCCTATCCGAGTGTACCTCAGACACCCTTTTCCAATGTGTTTTTGGGCCTTGGCCACCAACTGCTTGAGCTTCGCCTGCAGAGCCAGAAGACCCTTCTTTAGATACTTACTGCCATAGTGCCATTCCAGATTTCATGCAAGGTAACCCGTCATTGACGGAGTACGGTGGAAACGTGTCCCATTAACAGTTGCCCTTCGGGGGACCGTTATGCACATGGATGGATGTGTCGGGGGACAGAGCTTTTCATTTAACTCGATGGAGTGGTTTTGGGCAGTTACACATCAGCTCCATGTGCACCAGTTTTTCAGTGACGGCCACCTTGAACCTAGACAAATTTGTTAGAACACTATAAGGGCATATACATAGAATTTCCTTATTAGAGTGGGTGCAATATTCACTAGGGTACAATGCTTTTCTGAAGACCTCGGAATATTCAATGCTTTTTATTTTAGTAACATGACCTTTCCTCCATACTGGCAGGGAGGTTACCATTCTAGCTCGTTGTGAGTGAGGGATTTCCAGAGGCACTAGGAGATTGAAGATTATACTATGACCTGTCCAAACCGGTCTTTGGACTCTTATTGATTTTCTGTTTCCCCATTCCCATGGAGGGATACTGAGGAGATGGGGTTCCACCACTTCCATAAGGGCTAGGGGGACCTGGCCATTCAGGGGATTGGTTACAATTCCCTGTGTGGTGATGGCCAATGCTTGCCCTGCCCTTTAACAACTTTTTTTCAATTCCTTTATTTTGGTACCATTTATTAACAGGCTGATGAATTTTTGACCCAAGTATTTTGTTATATTTAATGAGGTGGATATAGAGTTTGACAGATTCTTTAAACTGTTTAGGATTAGTTAACTGGCCCTCTTAGTATCCAGTCCTCCCTTTTACATGGCATACTACTTGCATCCTTTATCATGCACCACTGGGGCAGCAGGAGCTACAGCAGGAATTTTCTTATAGTTATCCTTCAGTTCTTTTTCCTGTTTACCTGTGGAGATATTGTTAGTATTGGCAAGCACTGGTTTAAACAGTTTTAACTGATTTTGGTGCCTTTCAAATATTTTTATTTTTTTCTAATTTTTAAATGCAGGTTTGTTCAAACTGCTCTTATTATTTAGCTGGGTTTTATTTATTTATTTTTTTACTTGGTTGTATAGTTTTTTTTTAATTTATTGTTTAATACCGTAATGTAGTTCTGTAACCTGTCTGCGAAGGGCCCAGAAAAATTAATCTGTAGATTATGCCGTGGTCCTTCTGGGCATGATTAATGGCTTAGGGGTACTTCTTTTTTTTTTTTACCCACATTTACTTGGGCACATATGACACATTTTTAAAGAAATTGTAAGGCATGTTTTATGGCTGGCCACCACCAGTGCTTTAGGGCAGCTTTTATTTGCCTTCATCCCAGGTGAGCTAGGGAGTGGATGGCATGGAGCTGCAGAGCCCGTATGCACTTAAAGGCTACCAGCTCCTCCCCCCGCCAGTCCCATACCAAAGGTGATTTTTATACACACAGCCTTGTTCCTTTAACTTGTGTTTTTGTTTTATTTTTTGTTTCTTGATTGAGATTTTATCGTGTGCTTTTATTTTGACTACTGCTAGTTCTCATGGTAGTTGGACAGCTTTTGTTAGTTTTTTAACTGCATTTATATTATTAATGGATTTGCCAGTTGTTGTTCTAAAACCCCTGCGTGACCACACTTTCATGTAGTTATGCACTATTCCGAATGCATATCTGCTATCTGTGTACACTCTGAGCCTTTTGTCCTCCCCCAATCTTAGAGCTTCAGTGAGGGCTGTTAACTCTGCTTTTTGGTCTGATTTTGAACCATTCAGCTGACCTGACACTATTACTGTTTCATTACTAACTACCACTGCTCATTCTGTATTTGCACTTTATTTTCATACTTTCTTGACCCATCTACATACAGAATTATGTCTGGATTCTTTTAAAAAGAAAAGGAGTACTTGTGGCACCTTAGAGACTAACCAGTTTATTTGAGCATGAGCTTTCGTGAGCTACAGCTCACTTCATCGGATGCATAGCATATCGTGGAAACTGCAGAAGAGGTCTTCTGCAGTTTCCACGATATGCTATGCATCCGATGAAGTGAGCTGTAGCTCACGAAAGCTCATGCTCAAATAAACTGGTTAGTCTCTAAGGTGCCACAAGTACTCCTTTTCTTTTTACGAATACAGACTAACACGGCTGTTACTCTGAAACCTGGATTCTTTTAATGGCTCTTTCTTAACTCCTTTCCCTATCTATGAGACATTCGTGCACCTTTTCATTTATGTTCAGGTATTCAGCTACATTTATTTCTTTGTTGCTTACTATGGAGAAATTGGGGTTTTGCAGGTACTCTCACTGACTCCTCCAGGTTTCGGCACCAGTTAGCACAGCAACGTATTGAGTCTTACTGTGGTTATAGTAAAGGGGGAACAGCTTTCCCAGGTGAGATAAGCCCAAGCTGGGGGCGGAGGCTAAAGCTTGTTTTACTTTTATGAATGCCTCCTCTTGTTCTGTGCCCTATATTACTAACTTGTTTGCAAGTTTTCCCCATCTGGTAAGTTTTTGGATTGGTTTCATCGTCGCTGAGTACTCTGGTATGTATGTTCTGCAGTAATTAAGAAGTTCCAGCACTTTATGGACTTTCTTAAATGTAGGTGGTTTTTTAACTCTTGAATTGCCTGCTTGTGAATGAGACTATTTTGATTTTTGCCTTAAAACTAATTTTTTTTTAATATGGTTTTGTTACTTGAGGATGGTTGGGTTTTTTTGTTTTGTTTTGTTCGTTTTTTAACGGACTGGCATTTCTTGACATTTACCCTTCTGCAACATTTGTTTTTTGTAAATACCATTAAATGCTTATTAATAATTTTTTCTTTGAAAGACAAAAACAACATGTTTTTGCTCCTTTTGTGGTGGCAGGTGATTGCTTAAAATATCCCTTCCTTTTACGAATATTTTTGCTGATTGCATGCAAAACAGAGGAATTACCCCCCATACTTTCCTGTGTTTTATAGTCAGGCCAGGTTTTAATGTCTTTTACCTTTTAAGGATTTAGGGGAAATTATTTTACTGTTCAGTTATTAAATTAATGAGGTAGTGTACCTCAGTTTTTATATAGTAGACCAGGCATGTTTTTTATCTGCAGCTTCTTTATGCTGCCATTTATGGACAGATTTTTCCTTTTTTATTAGTTAGGTAATTTGCATTTACACAGACACTTTTTGGCTTGCTTTTGGATTGAAAGCCATTAGCAGCTTAGAGACTCTGTTTTAAAAGGAACACAATTAACTTTCACCAGAGTTTTGATTACTTTTAGCTTTTAACTCCTGCTTTCAAAACACACAACAGTTTGAAAAAGAAAACACAACTTACTGTGGCTCCTTTTGATGTCCTAATAGGATTTTAATTAAGTAGCATGTTTTGTTTGCATTTTTTTAACTCCTTTTACAATATACATTGCATATGTTTGGGGTTAAATGCACATTTTTTCATAGTTTAACTTTTATAACATTATATTAACTATATTAATTTTTACATAAGGTGTAACTGTTTCTTTCGTGCTTACAGAGTTTTGTTTATGTACCCTTATTAACATGACAGTCTAATTACCTAGAGCCATCTTACGGCTCAGTGTTTTTAACATTACTTTGTGTGTGTGTGTGTGTGTGTGTGTGTGTGTGTGTGTGTGTTTTGTTTTGTGCACCTTACCCCTGCTGTTGCTTTAGGGGGGTTCTGTTTTTTAATTTTTTTTATTTTTTGCTACAGCTTTTATTTGCTATTTTGTTACCAAAAAAATAAATTTAGATTTTTAAAAAAAAAATTTCTGGGTTTGATTGCTCTGCTGTAGGCATGACTTTGGTTTTTATAAAGATATTAAACAGTATGAAGCATTGAGGTCCCTTAAGGGTTAAATGCTAAATACTAGAGCCGAACAACACTAGTTATTTGTATTTGGCAAAAGTATTTAGTTTTGCAACGTTGAGTGAAAGATTTAAATGGATTTTAGTGGTATTATTTTAAAACAAAACAAAACCCCAATTTATTTTAAACTTACAAAACAGAGGTTTTCAAACAGGACTGTTGATTTAGGTTTTTAAGACCTTACATATTTACTTAATATACAAATTTTATACAGCTGTTTATATATTACATTTCTATACATTTGGGGGCAGTTAAGTTCCAGTAGAAACCCTTTATGTTCTTTTAGCGAATTTGACTAAATTGTTCATAGTCAAATTATTTCAATCAGATTGTCTCTTTGCCTGCATTATTTACAGACATTCCTTTGGAAAAGGGCCCATTTTTTTTCAGAATGGCTGCAAAGAAGACAAGAATACTTTTTTATAACACTTTTTTTAAAAACATTTTAACAAAGTTTAATTGCTTAATTGCCTCCAGCCTCTGCAGAGTTAACTTTTCACTTTTTTTTTTTTAAATTTTAAATCACTTGCTTATCTCCCAAAATGACACCTTTATTAACTCAGATTTCACCATTCCAAGTATTGTTCCAGGGATTTGAATTTCCCATTCCTGTACTTTGGGGAAAAAAAATCTTCCCCAATGCAGAAGTTTTTAATATACAATAATGTTAGCAACAGGACAAACACCACAAGACAAAACATAAAACACAAACACAATTTTTGTTTTGACAGTAGATCCATGGTATTTTGGGTTGCTTTTTATTTGGTACCAGTTTTTTTTTGGTTTTTTGGTTTTTGGTTTTTTTACTCCTGCCACTATGCCCTCAGGGCTTTCAACCTGTGTCACTTTGCTTATTAGGCTTAGAGACACTGCAGAACAATTAATTACAATAGATTATATAGGGTGCTCATTGGGCAGAGAGAAACGACAGGATTGGGTTTTCCCAAGTCCCTGGATAGGTTTTAGCAGCGAGACAAGATAAGCACAATAAGCCACTGGTCTAAAAAATTACATAATGGCTCTGCTCAAGGCTTAAATTAACATATTGATGACACACAGGTAATTACCCCCAAACTATTTTTATTAACGTGTATAGGTTAAATCCTGATTTTGGAGTCCAGAGGAATGAGGTAGCAGCTTTCCTGGTTGACCAACAGGTACATTTCTAGAGATTTAAAGCAAAAAAGCAGTAAATTAGTACTTAACAATAACAATTGTTTGTAAGTTTACCATGTATTTTTGTGGGCTAGGATTAGCATACATTTGTGAGGGGAGGGTGTCAAAACTCATGTCAATCATATTAGGCCTTTTTCCGAACTCTGTCTGGGATCTGAGGGTTATTGTACCACAATCTCCTCCTTGCATTTTTACCCCCAAACTATGTTTATTAAAGTGTATAGGTTAAATCCTAATTTTGGGGTCCAGGGGAATGAGGTAGCAGCTTTCCTGGTTGACCAACAGGTATATTTCTAGAGATTTAAAGCAAAAAAGCAGTAATTAGTACTTAACAATAACAATTGTTTGTAAGTTTACCTTTGCATTTTTGTGGGCTAGGATTAGCATACATTTGTAAGGGGAGGGTGTCATAACTGATGTCAATCATATTAGGCCTTTTTCCGAACTCTGTCTGGGATCTGAGAGGTATTGTACCGCTGTCTTCTCTTTGCATTAGCGAATAATTGTGAGGCCTTTCTCAGCGCTTTATGTGTTTATAACTCACGATAAGGACGCCCAGTTACATTCGGAGTTATGCTGACTTGAAACACACAAGGTTGTTTGTTTACCCCAGTTTTTTTTTAGCCATATATTGTTTTTTGTTAGCTAGTTCTCATCTGGGCCTGTATGGAAAGTTCTTAGCAGAAACTGAAGTTAAGATCTTACATCCACAGCAAATGGATTTTGGCCCTTCACAGTTCCCTCAGCTTCTCCTCATAAGTCATGTGCTCCAGACACCTAATCATTTTTGCTGCCCTCCTTTGCACTCTTTCCAATTTTTCCGCATCCTTCTTATAGTGTAGGGCCCAAACGTTAGTTGTGAGGCCAGTAAGTCTGGGTATTTAAAATAAAGATAATCCCTCTCCTTATCCAGAATATCTCTTGTGCTTGATTTACTTACTCTTCTACCCCTTTTCATGTTCCTCTTTGTGTGTTCTGCCTAATTCCCCACATGCCTGCATTTTGCTCACCCAACTTCTGACGATGTTCTGTGCGATTTTGCATATGAGTGAAACTGGTTCACGTCTGCCACTGATGTGCTGTTTGATAGCACTTTGGAGGTTGGAATAAAATTGAACAAAATACTACAGCTACAGTGAGGCACAAGACACGACACAAAGGAGATAAGAGTTGTACAGTTGCTAGGTTGTCCGTTCCAGGTAGGAAGCTTGACAATTCTTTAAAATTTGATGATCAACAAAATCTTTGTACACAGTCTGAAAATCAGTTTGCATGCCTATATCCTATTTTTGAAATGGCAGATTGTTTGGATTATCTTCCAACTGTCCCACTGACCCTCAGTTCCCAACAAAAATGGGCTGAAAAGAAGCTGGGAAAATTTAAGCCAAAATTGATAAGCTTCTAGAAATGGGCGATTAGTATGGAATTGCCATCTCCTCTTTAATTAAAACACTGCTATTATGATGCTTCAGTCATTTCAGAATGAATATTCCATCCAAAACATGTCAGCATCACTAACTTGTGGCTACAATGGCATTCAAGTTTTATTTTGAAGTTTTAAAACAGAATTTGGGCTGACCAAGTAGCTTAGAGGTGCATTTTTCATTCTTCTTCCAATGTCTTTCTCTTCCTAAACTGGTAAAGGTTTGGAGGAATGTGGTATAACCCACTGCTCAGTGTATGTAAGGTGTCCCTCTCTTTTCATGATCCCCAGAGGGATGAGAGTTTGTTTTTGGAGACCTTGACTCTTTAGTTCAAGCTTTTAGTTCAACTCTTTAGTTCACCACTGGGTTACAGTTGCATAGGTTGGAAATCACTTCTTGGAGAGGGGGAGTAAGATTGATTAATTTAACTCAACAGCAATCCCAGGGGTGAGTAGGCATCTGAAAATCTCCTTCAGGAATATTATTAACAGTAGAGCTGGTTGAGAATTTTTGATGCAATTTAGGGGAGGTGTCAGAAAATTCTGATTCATAAAAAGCAAAACCGAAATTTCCCATTTTGGAAAAAAACCTCAAAATTGTTGAAATGTCCCATGCATGCTTTCAAAATGAAAAGTTCTTTATTTTGTTTCAAACAAATTTTCTTTTTGAGGTCATTCATTATAATAAATAATAATAAAAGTTTGAAAAGGTTAAAATCAAAATGAAGCATTTAGAAATGAGGGAGGTCTAGGTTGGATAGTAGGAAACACTGTTTCACTAGGAGAGTGGTGAAGCACTGGAATGGGTTACCTAGGGAGGTGGTGGAACCTCCATCCTTAGAGGTTTTTAAGGCTTGTCTTGACAAAGCCCTGGCTGGGATGATTTAGTTGGTGTTGGTCCTGCTTTGAGCAGAGGATTAGACTAGATGACCTCCTGAGGTCTCTTCCAACCCTAATATTCTGTGGTTCTATGATTCTAATTTATCAGAACGTTTTGATTGGCCTGATCTGATTTTCAGTTTGTGGAAAAATGTAGAGTTTCTGACTTTTCATCCCTATTCTGGATGGGAAAAATTCCCAAAAATTCTCCTGGGACAGAAGCAAAACTTCTCCCCCCGGCTCTAATTAATAGGTCTTTCTCAGTCAGAAGAAGTATTGCAGCAATGCGTGAGACCTCAAGGATCAGGTGACTAACGTGTGTGTGCAAGGGGACCACATCCAGTGAGGATACAAAATGCTCTCTTACCCCAGAGGAAAAACTACAAATTTTCTGTTTTATGATCTAAACTGCTAATTTCCTTTTATATACAAAAGTAAAAGTGCAGAAATTTAGTGTAGCTGCCAGCAAGCGTACTTGAAAGTTGCAGCAGATTTAGAGTAGGAGGGCAGTGGAAGCAAAAAGGTAGAACAGAGGAGGGTGAGAATAGCAGGAAGTAGGGAGACAAGTAATAATTATTTTAGAGCAGAAGTAATGGTGGGGACACTGGAAACCAGCAGCTCTTGAAATCTAATCCTGGTTCTGCCACTGATTTACTGTTGTTAATTATTTATATTACTATAGCACCTAGAAGCCCTAGACATGGGCCAGGACCTAATTGTGGTAGGTGCTGTACAAACACAGAATACAAATATGGTCCCTACCCCAAAGAGCTTACAATCTAAGTATTGTGTGAGTTTAGGCATGTTACTTCACTTGGTTGTCTGTTCTCCGCCCCTGCTTTAAAGTGCAATGATAATATTTATCAGTTTCACAGAGGTGTGGTGAGTTAATGTTTGTACAGCATTTTGAAGACATGAAGCACTATGCACATGCTAATTATTGTTGTTGCTAAACATTATGGAAAAATAGCCTGCAGCAAAAGTATTCATAGGCTATCAGCTGTAACTTTAGTTTGACTTTAGCAAACAACTTGCTCTTGCTTCTTAAGGCTTGTGATGTCAAATAAAATGTAAGTAGAATCTTCTATTTATAGTGTTGGTGTACATTGTAAATTGTAGCCTCTGTATTATTTTCTATGGAGTAAGCCTGAACTAATGCATTCACTTGCTCTACACACATAGTTCTCTGTACATTTAAAGTCTCTTCCCTTTTACTTTCTCTAGGACTAAGCCTATTATGTATAACTGTCACATTTTTCACTTTAAAGAAAAATAATTTTATGGCATTTTATTTTTGCAGATCAAATCTAGCCTTTGTTCAGCACCAGATTCACAATGTTTGTCTTTCAAAAAAATGCATACTTAATTGCTCTTAGTCTGATTAATAGCGCTAGAAGAAATGGTTGGTAATTAAGGCTTTTGCTCTGTTACTTCCTTTATTGATTATTATTATGTTGTTAAATACAAAAAATTGCATTAAGATAAAAGGCCCTGATTTTCATTTATACTGTGGCCACTTTACACCATTCTAGTTGTGTAAAGGGGCCTTAAAACATGCATAAATATAATTTATTCTCGCTTAAAGTCCCCTTTAGACTGTCAGAGGAGCATATAGTGGCTGTAGTGGAAATGAGAATCAAACTCAATAGACTCTAACTTAAACTTATAGCTTTTAGCCCTTTCCTATATGGATTCAATAAGGCATTGCTATATGTTTTCTTTGTTTAAAGGCCGTAAAGTTAAAAAAAACCCCTTGGTTTAAAATGAATTCTTCATGGTTGAGTCCATAGAAAATACCCTGTGATTTTTCCCAGAGGTCCTGGTTTTGAATGCTAAATGGTGACTAGGAGCCTCAGAATATTTCTATGCACATATATCCATAAATCCCCACAAAATTTTCCTGGATAGTCTATCGGGTACTAAATATAATTACAAAAACGGACTTTGAGATTGTAGGTCAGACATTAACCAAGCACAGTTTAAGTTGAACATGTTGCATATTTTTAACTTTAGCATACAAAATTAGGACAGTTACAGTTAAAATTGTTGGGCTGAATTATTTTATATGAATCTCTAGCTTAATTCCATGCATGGGTCTGTCCTCATTTTGCTGCTGTGTCCATATCAAAGGCTCTTAAGCAAAGTGAGGAGTCATTGGATGGGCGGTAAGGTCCTCTCATAGATCGGTAACTGGTTAAAAGGTAGGAAACAAAGGGTAGGAATAAATTATCAGTTTTCACAATGGAGAGTGGCAAATAGTAGAGTCCCCCAAGGATCTGTTTTGGGATGAATGCTGTTCAACATGTTCAAAAATGATTTGGAAAAAGGGGTAAACAGCGAGGTGGAAAAGTTTGCAGGTGATACAAAATTACTTCAGATAGTTAAGTCCAAAACTGACTGTGAAGAGTTAAAAAGGATCTCGCAAAACCGGGTGACTGGGAACAAAGTGTCAGATGAAATTCAGTGTGGATAAATGCAAAGTAATGCACATTGGAAAACATAATCCCAATTATCCGTACAAAACAATGGGGTCTATATAGGGCTTACAACTCAAGAAAGAGATCTTGGAGTCATTGTGGATAGTTCTCTGAAAGCATCCCCAGAAAAGCTAATGGAATGTTAGGAATCATTAGGAAAGGGGTAGTTAATAAGACAGAAAATATCATAATACCAATATATAAATCCATGGTATGCCCCAGACCTTGAATACCGCGTGCTGTTCTGGTGGCCCCATCTCAAAAAAAAGATGCATTAGGATTGGAAAAAGTACAGAGAAGCGGAGCAAAACTTAGGGGTATGGAAGAGCTTCCGTCTGACGAGCGATTAATAAGACTGAGACTGCTCATGTAGGAAAAGAAACTACTAAGGGGGTCTATAACGATAGAGGTCTATAAAATCATGAATGTTGTGGAAAAAGTGAATAAGGGGAAGTGTATTTACCCATTCCCATAACACAAGTATCGGGTCACATCAGGGTATGTTGTGAAGTTCAAAAGTATAACTGGGTTCAGAAAAGAATTAGATAAGTTCATGGAGGATAGGGCCATTAATGGCAAATAGCCAAGATGGTCAAGTATGTAACCTCATGTTCTGGGTGTACTTAAGCTTCTGACTGCCAGATGCTGAGACTGGACGGCAGGGGATGGATCACTGAATAACTGTTCTGTTTATTCTCTCTGGAGCATCTGGTACCAGCTGCTGTTGGAAGACAGGATACTGGACTAGGTGGACCACTGGTCTGACCTAGTATGGCCATACTTATCTTCTTTTTGGATATTTATTAATAAATTAAACAACATTAGAGAAAAATCCCTCCTTATTCCTATTCCTCATACCATGGTAGCTCCAATGGCATAGCATCTGAATGTTGGACTTAGTTTGGTTCCATTAAAAAATCATGCATATTTTTGCAGGTACCGAGTGGGGCTAGTGGTTTGTGATATACAGGAGGTCAGACTACATGGTCTGGTGAGCCCTTCTGGCTTTAAACTCTATGACTTTATAATCTTTAATTACAATTTTACTTGTTTTACTAGAAACACCACAGATTATTAAAACTGGACGCTTTTGAAAACAAATTTAATTTTCATCACTTGTGCAGTTTGTTTACTTTTTGCACTTTGTTCAGATTGGACAAAAAAAAAATACTAGTCACTTTCTCTGTGACTACTGCATTGCTTGAGGTGCAAACCCAACAGGGTAGATTCTTTAGATCCTAAGAAAAATAGGGTTCAGTGAAAATCATTGAACATATATTTATTGATATTATGATTTGTAAAACTTTTAAAAAATAAATTTGGGGCCTTAAACTATCTGATGAGAGAGGTATTATTTATAAGTATATGAAATGAATGAAATGCCAGGATATACAGAGTGTGGTAAATCAAATGACTAGTACCTTTTTGTTTATTGGCAACGAGGCATATTTTGAAAAATTGAGGTTCTATAACATGAAAAAAGGAATGCAGATGCACATCTTCTCTTGTGTAGGTATATGTGCAAACTCATTGCCCCAAAATCTCAGGAAGAAAGAGAAGACCCCAGCAATGTGGTTTAACTAGGCTGCAGCTTACTAAGTAATGCATCTGGGAACTATCTGGCAATAAGTCATCCAGTTCAGGTCATTCTTCCTTCTGTAATCCGTACCACTTGGGAGAGGGCTACCCTCAGCTCCTCCACTTCCACGCATTCACCTTGTTTTAGGACTGTCGATAGGACCCTACTGCCCTTTCCTGAAATGAGGGTTGAGCATAAGGAGGAAAAAGGGGTTGTTGTACCAGACATTAGGAACCACAACCTTATTGTCCATTTTCCTGAGGAGATGCAGTATCCTAATCCACTTTTAAATTCCAGTTTAACTGGGAACTGGTTGAACAAGTATCTGCACTGGGCACCTCCAAGTTGCAACAATATGAATTTTACAAACTACCCACCAGGTTCCTGAGCTGTTGAGAGGGAGGTGGAAAACCCCCACACTATTTAGGCCAGTCTGGCAGTGAGGGAAAAATCCCTTCCCAGCTCCCAAAAGGTGATTAGCATGATGCCCACAGCAAGGCACCAATACCAGGTCTTACTCTTATCCCAAAGCGGGGCGGGGGAGACTTGGCTCCCAGGTGCAGAATGGGGTTCTAGGCAGGGGGAAGATCTTATAAGCCTTCACCTTGCAGGAGCCAATAGACTGCTCCCTTTTGTCCAGCCAAGGAGCCACCCCTACTCCTGCCAAAAGCCCATGAAGAGGAGAGGAAGAACTGGGGGCGGATGAGTGAGAAATCAGAGGAGCAAAGGGTTTTCTTTCCTTGTTTGACCCAGATAAAGCCTTCCAACCTGAGAGGTTGTGGAGGGAAGGGATATACTTTGTGGTCAATCCTCCACTTCCAGTTTTTAAAAAAGATATATATGTTGGCCCTAAATTTATTGTACTGACCTTTTCCTTATTATTATTATTATTATTTTATTTTTACTCATTTGCATATATTGTTTGCAAAGGAGGTTGATGTATTTTCAGGGTGTGAAGAGGGCAATCCAATAGCTTTTTCCTCACTGCTACTAACCTTTCAGAGCTGTATATGCATTAAACTTACAGTGATTGACATATAGTAATGGCTTCATTCCAGAGTAATAGATTGCAGCGTTTTGTCTCCAAGGCTCCCAGGTCTTCCTGTAAATATCACTTGGTATCTCAAATATTGTTACTTGCTCTAGCAAAAACATGAATTCACATCAGTATGTTTGTCTGACCATGTTTAAATCATTCTGTGTATTTTCATGTAAAATTTACAAAAAAAATTAACATGATCTTAAAACCATTAAACAGTCTCAAATATAGATAGTCTATTTCACATAGTAAAGATTCTGTTTATTTTAAGAAGGGAATATTTGATAACTTTTTTTTGCATAAGAACTTTTCTGGCAATTTGTGGGAAACAGGAATAATTTGCAGCATATCCATATGAAAAATTGCAGTGAATGGGTTTCTTTAAGAAATAGTTGAGGCATTTACAGTATTAAAAGCAATGCTGAAATCTTATGCTTTTTGGTTGTGTGTAAGCTTTAAGCATAAAATACTCAGATTCCTGAAGTAGGCATTACTTTTTAATGTTTATCATGTTTCCTTTTCACTTTTCGTTTTCCTTTCTGTTGCATTCTGTCATTTGATCCATGGCCTTTCCTTCACAATACACTTAGTCACACTTAACTTGCCTGATAAAATTCTTCATCAAGAATATTCATCAGCTGTGTTAGAAATAGTTTTTATGGAAAATTATTCAGTTTCGTTGCAGTGTGCACAGCTGATTGATAAATAGAAAAATGATTTTACTGCATGTGAAACAAAGTGGATATGTGATAATTTAAATGCTATGTCAGGAAAAGTGACTTTCTATTCTGTGACAGGATTTAGAAAACTGGGTATTGACACAGATATATTCCTGTCTTTTGACAGTTTACTGGGAAAATGATGACAAAACACACACCAAGATATCTTCAGAAGCCTTGCATGTTTACTGGAAATCAATTCTATTCCTCCTGCAAGGGGTCTTGCATATGGCAGTTGTTTGTAATTTCAACAATATGCTTGAGCAGCTGTGATTCACAGTATTAAGTGTCACACCTGCCTGAAGACCTCACAGGAGTATTATGAGGATAAATACATAAAAGATTGTAAAGCGATTTGAGGTCTGCTGAGGGAAAAGTGCTATTTAAGAAGTAAGTGGTATTGTTAATAATACTATGATGGCTCCTGCTGGAAACCAGACTAATCTAAGAGTATATAAGCCTCTGAGAGATTAGGTTGTTCAGATATATATTGCACAGAAAACCTAGGGACAGGAGGAAGGAAACTCAGGTTAGGGTCTGTTTCCTTAAGAATAAAGGAAAGAACCCTGCTCTGCTATGTTGAGAGGGGGACCTTACAGTAGATTTTAGCACAGGAATTGGGGATTACCAGGCATCCGCTGCACAAATGAGGGAAGATGGAAGACACCCTGAATGCAGAACAAAGGCTGCATTAGCATGAAGCCCTAGCTGCTGTCCAACAATGATCCCAAGCTGCTGTGCAAGAGAACTTGATGCAATTTATGAAGGAACAGCAGAACTTTATGCATTAGCAACAAGAGCAAGCCCCAGGCAGCAACACACAAGAGCCACAGGTCCAAAAGCAGCTGTTTCAGAGGCTCACTTACCCTGATGCACCTCAGAGGCAGGCAGTAAATCCCAGGTCTTTCTTGGCAAAACTGGTGCCAGAATTTGATCAAGAAGCTTACCTGCTCACATTCGAGCAAGATCAATGCAAGGAGTTGCTCTGGATTACCTGTTTGGCTTCTTTTCTGAAGGAAAGGAAGAAACTGTATATTGGGACCTGGATTAGAATGTTGCGTCAGATTGAGGCCATATACTCCACGATACGTGGAGCAGGGATTAAATATTGGGGTGATATAGCTGTATAACAGTGAGGTGGGGATAGGATTTGGAGTCAAAAGAACAGGACTGTATTTCTTACTGTGTGACCACGGGAAATTCTTTTAACTTTAGTATGTACATATTTTCTATCTGTGAATTGGCAATAGAAATCTTACCTACCTCATAATGGTGTTGGGAGGTCTAATATTTGTAAAATAACATGTTATTCTTGCTTAAGTTACTGTATAAGTGCAAATGGTTGAGAATTTGAAAGTGGAAGGTACCTTGGGTGAAAGTGATCTTCAGATGGTAGAGTTAATGAATCTAAGGAATGTTTCGAGGGAAAACAGCAAAATAAAGATAATGGATTTCAAGAAGGCAGACTTCAGCAAACTCAGGGAGTTGGTAGATAAGATCCCATGGGAAGTATGTCTGAGGGGAAAAACAGTTCGAGAGAGCTGGCAGTTTTTCAAAGAAACATTATTTAGAGTCACAAGAGTAAACTATCCCAGAGTGTAGGAAAGATAGGAAGTATGGCAAGAGACCACTGTGGCTTAACCAGGAGATCTTCAGTGAGCTGAAACTCAAAAAATGAGTCCTACAAAAAATGGAAACTAGGTCAAATTACGAAGGATGAATATAAACAAACAACATAAGCTTGTAGGGATAAAATTAGAAAGGCCAAGGCACAAAATTAGATTAAACTAGCTAAAGACATAGAGTAACAAGAAAACATTGTACAAATACATTAGAAGCAAGAGGAAGACCAAAGACAGGGTCGACCCATTACTCAATGAGGGGGGGAAAGACAATAACAGAAATTGTGGAAATGTCAGAAGTGCTAAATGACTTTATTATTTCAGTTTTCACCAAAAAAGTTAGTGGCGATTGGACCTCTAACATAGTGAATGCCAGTGAAAATAAGGTAGAATCTGAGGCTAAAATAGGGAAAGAACAAGTTAAAAATTGCTTAGACAAGATAGATGTCTTCAAGTCAGCAGGGCCTGATGAAATACCTCCTAGAATATTCTAGGAGCTGACTGAGGAGATATCTGAGCCGTTAGTGGTAATCTTTGAAAACTCATGGAAGACTGGAGAGATTCCAGAAAACTGGAAGAGGGCAAACATAGTGCCAATCTATAAAAAGGGGAATAAGAAAAACCCGGGAAATTACAGACCAGTCAGCTTGTCTTCGATACCTGGAAAGGTAATAGAGCAAATAATCAAGCAATCAGTTTTCAAACACCTAGATGATAATAAGGTGGTAAGTAACAGTCACCATGCTATTGTCAGGAACAAATCATGTCATACCAACCTAAAGCTTTCTTCGATAGGGTAACAAACCTTGTGGATAGGTGGGAAGCAGTAGATGTGGTACATCTTGACTTTAGTAAGGCTTTTGATACTGTCTCACATGACCTTCTCATAAACAAACTAGGGAAATACAACTTAGATGTAGCTACTATAATATGTGTGAACAGTTGGAAAACAGTTCCCAGAGAGTAGTTATCAATGGTTCACGGTCAAGCTGGAAGGGCCTATCAAATGGGGTCCCACAAGGATCAGTTCTGGGTCTGGTTCTGTTCAAAATTTTCATAAATGATTTAGATAATGGCATAGAGAGGACACTTATAAAGTTTGTGGATGATACCAAGCTGAGAGGAGTTGCAAGTGCTTTTGAGGATAGGATTAGAATTCAAAATGATCTGGACAAACTGGAGTAATTGTCTGAAGTAAATAACATGAAATTCAATAAGGACCAATGGAAAGTACTCCACATAGAAAGGAACAGTCAGTTGCACACATAGAAAATGGGAAATGACTGCCTGGGAGGGAGTCCTGCAGAAAGGGATGGGGGGCCATAATGGATCACAAGCGAAATATTAGTCAACAGTGTAACAGTGTTGCAAAAAAAAAGCAAACATCATTTTGGGATGTATTAGCAGGATGTTGTAAGCAAGATACAAGAAGTAATTCTTCCACTCTACTCCATGCTGATAAGGCCTCAGCTGGAGTATTGTGTCCAGTTCTGGCCGCCACATTTCAGGAAAGATATGGACAAATTGGAGAAAGTCCAAAGGAGAGCAACAAAAATGATGAAAGGTCTAGAAAACATGACCTATGAGGGAAGATTGGAAAAAAAATGGGTTAGTTTAGTCTGGAGAAGAGAGGACTTACAGGGGACATAATTACAGTTTTCAAGTACATAAACGATTATTACAAGGAGGAGGGTGAAAAATTGTTCTTGTTAATTTCTAAGGATAGGACAAGAAGAGAGAGGCTTAAATTGCAGCAAGGGAAGTTTAGGTTGGACATTAAGAAAAACTTTTTAACTGTCAGGGTAGTTAAGGACTGGAAGAAATTGCCTTGGGAGATTGTGGAATCTCCGTCACTGGAGGTTTTTAAGAATAGGTTAAACAAACACCTGTCAGGAATAGTCTAGTTATTATGTAGACCTGCCATGAGTGCAGGGGACAGGACTAAATGATCTATCAAGGTCTCTTCCAATCCTGCATTTCTGTGATTCTGTGAAATTATTATTATTTTATGTTCAATTTCTGCAGTCGAGGTTCTTGCTCCTTTTGAATGCAGTAGTTTTTCTATGCAAACGGAGTATTGGACATATGCATAATATATGTCTCACACACACACACACACACACATACGTATGTATATATGCCATATCCTCTCGTGCTTATCTGACGTTGACAGAGTTAATTCCTTTTTATAGATGGTACTAATCCATCCATACTAGGGTTGACTTTTTTTAATCTCGGGACCATGAAGACACTTCTGATGAACATTTTGCTTTTGGCATACACCAGATTGTACCCCTTGCCCTCCGATTCTCCAAAAAAAATCCTAGAGGAGAATAACTCTTGTCTCTTACAAATTAGTTGGTGATATATGGGCTAGCCAAAACGCATTGCCCAAGACACCTTACTCTTCCCAGCTCAGAGGAAAAAAAGCCCATCTGGGGAATGATTCATTGCAGCAGCAGCAGCAAGACTGACAGAGGCTAACAGCAGGGAAAATTAACATGTTAATGATAACTTATAAACATGTTTGACAAGAGACAAACAAGACAGGTTTTTGGAAAGAAACTAGTAAAGTTTCCCAGTCCTGATATTCTTGAGAGCTGGCGGTGCATATAAATTATATGAATATGTAAAGTAATTTATAAATTGAAATAAGGAATTTTAATAATATGGTAATCAAGATTCACTCCATGGTAACTATAGTTGAGAGTTTGAGGTCATGAATTACTAGGTGTCGTGCAATCTATTTTTCACTGTCAAATTGAGCAGTTTTATATTGGCTTGAAGAGCAAACAGCCAAAGACATAAAGAAAGTAGAAAGAACTTTTAAGCATATCAGGCCTTGTCTACACTACAGGGAAAAGTCGATGTAAGCTACGCAGTTTCAGTTACGTGAATAGTGTAACTCAAGTCAACGTAGCTTAGATCTCCTTACTACACTATTTGATGTCTATGGGAGATGCTCTCCCGTTGACTCCCCTTACTCTTCTCGGTCTGGTGGAGTACAGGAGTCAACGGGAAAGCGATATTCGGTCAGTTTAGTGGGTCTTCACTAGACCCTGCTAAATCGACTGCCGATGCATCGATCACTGCACGTCAATCCCCTGGTAAGTGTAGACAAGCTCTCAGAAATACGAAACCAGCAAAAATGTTCAGTAAGCCCACTTGGCTGCCAGGCAGTAAAGTGCATAATTAAGGTAGATAAGGACATTACATTGAAGCGAAACAACTTATCTGCATAATATTTAACCACAGAGGGTGATGGGAGAAAAGCTACTTTGAAAGCTGCATTTTGCAAGTATATAATAGATTCATACAAAAATGAATGGTATAGAGAAGGTCTTCATGGCACTCCAGCTTATTCTTTCTTGTAATACAAAAACAAGGTGACACCTAATTAAACTCAGAGGTAACTATTTTAAAATTATTAAAATGAAACACTTTTTTATGCAATACATAGCTAATTTGTGGAAATCAGTGCCACAAACCATTAGTGAAGCAAAGAATTTAGTAAGATTTTTTTTAAAATTACCAATGAATGAATAATATCACCCTTAGTAATCCTAGCTAAAATAAAAATATATAAGAAATATCAACCTTCGTGCTTGTTGCCTGACCCTTTTTGAGGTTGATAATGTTTAGATTTATGGCCAATTGATCTGACTGTGATAAGGTTCTTCCCCCAGAATGAGGCTACACCGAATTCACACTATGGAGTTCAGTATCTTGTGGGGAATCTTGGGTGGATGACGAGGACATTCTCACTGAGGACGAAGTAAAACCTTAGATACCTTTGTTAAAATAATGGATAAAGCTAGAAAATATCCAAGCCACATAACAAGATAGAGATAATACAAGATTGGGGTTATCTGTCATATCATTCTATGCATAAGCTCTTAGAATTGCATACTCTCACCCTTAGTTGAGGACCTGGTGGTAAGAGACAAAAGGACCAGCCCTATGTCTGGCATGCAGTGTCTGATGGTCCAAGTCCCCCAGCGAATTGAAGGGTCAAGTAGAAAAGAAGCAGAGAGCAATGGAAGCGGCCCAGGAAAGAATAGCCCCAGACCATGTGGTGACTGCGCTGTTATGGGGCCTGAGCATCTTCTGCTCATCTCAGTCCTCCATGCCCATATTTAGCCTTTATACTAATATAATAGTGAGGGGGTACATATTCTATAGGTTAACATATTGATATGTGTAACTACCATTTCAGTGCATTATTGTACCATCACCCCTTGCTTAAGTGGATTTGCAGTTATTACTTCCACGTTTCTTGCAATAGCACTTACTGGCACATTCTAACTCCTACCATTGAGCAAGCTCCTTATTTCTTCCCAAAATCTAAAGATAACTGTTGATCTGGGCCACGGGTTATGGTCGACTTAACCACGCTTATGCTAACTTAGGCTCCAGCTAATATCTTACAGGATATGGGCCTGTAGGCTTCTTGCGTTATAGCTTAACATAATAGAAGATAAGCCAGTGAATATAATGGGGTAAACTCTCCCTATGAGCTACGTGCTGTAGGTCATAATCTAACCATAGACTTCCTGGGTTTAGGTAGAAACTTCCCTAGAGGCATATTCTTTTTAAAATCCAAAACTCTTCTAGCTAACCATGATACGATTCCTGGCTTCTGTATAAGTTAGTAATACATTAATATAAAAAGTATATCCTGATGTAGATGTATATGCACAAATGCAAGGAATACAGGGAATAAACTGAAAGTATTAGTACAGAAGCTAAAATATGACTTCACGGGTATCACCAAGATTTAAATCTCATGTCTAAAGTATTGGTAAAGGGGTATAGCTTGTTCAGAAAGGACAGGGCAAGGAAAAAAGGCATTAAATGTTACATTATATATCAAGAATATAATAAATTTGTTCTGAGGTCTAGAAGGAGGTGAGAGGCAGACCAGTTGATAATCTCCAGGTGAAGTTAAAAGCAGTGGTGGGGAATAGGAGAAACATCATAGTCAGGGTCTACTAGAGATCACCACGTCAGGAGGAGAAGGAGGTGGATGAGGCATTTCTAGAACAAATAGCAGAAATATACAAAACATAAGACCTGGTAGTAATGGGAAACTTAAACTATCCAGACATCTGGAAAAGCAATACGGCAAAACACAATGTGTCCCGTAAGTTCTTGGAATGTATTGTGGACACTTGTCCTTTCAGAAAATGGAGGAAGTAACAAGGGGGACAACCATTTTAGACTTGATTCTAACAGGGAGGAATTGGTTGTGAGTCTGAAGATAAAAGGCAGCTAGGCTGAAAGTAATCGTTAAATGATAGATTTCATGATTTTAAGGGACAGAAGGAGTGAAATAAGAACAATAGACTTTAATAGACTCAGAGAACTGATTGGTAAGGTCCCATGGGAAGAAAATCTGAATGAAAAGGGAGTTCAGGAGAGCTGACAGCTTCTCACAGACAATATTAAAGGCACAACAGCAAACTATCCCAATGTGAAGCGACGATAGGAAGAATAGTAAAAAGCCAATATGGCTCCATCATGGGCTCTTTAATGACCTGAAAATCAAAAGGGAATCCTACAAAAACAGGAAGCAAATTGCTAAGAATGAGTAAAAAGACAGAAAATGAGTTACACCTAGCAAGGGACATAAAAGGCAACAAAAAAGGTTCTATAAATACATTAGGAACAAGAAAAAGATGAAGGAAAGTGTACATCCACTATTATGTGGGGAAGGAGAGTGAATAATGGATGACATCAAGAAGGCTGAGGTGTTCAGTGCCTATTTTGCTTCAATTTTCATTAAAAAGGTTAATGGTAACCAGATACTTAACACAATTAATGTTAACAACAATGGGGGAAAGAATGCAACCCCAAATAGGAAAAGAACAAGTTAAAGAATATTTATATAAGTTAGATATATTCAAGTAGGCAGGTTGAACCCTAGGGAGTTTAAGGAACTAGTTGAAGCAATCTTGGAACCATTAGCGACTGACTTTGAGAACTCAGAGGATGAGTGAGGTCCCGGAAGACTGGATAATGACAAACAGTGCCTGTCTTTAAAAAGGGGAACAAAGAAGACTCAGAGAATTAAAGACCAGTCAACCTCACCTCAGTATAGTACTGGAACAAGTTATTAAACAGTCAATTTGTAAGCACCTAGAGAATAATAGAGTAATAAGTAATAGCTAGCATGGATATGTCAAGAACAAGTCATGCCAAACTAACCTAATTTCCTTCTTTGACAGGGTTACTGGCCTAGTAGATAGTGGCAGAAGTTGTAGACATGACATGTCTTGATTTTATTAAGGCTTTTGACACAGTCCCATGTGACAGTCTCATAAGCAAACTAGGTAAATAGAGGCTAAATGAAATTACTATAAGGTGGGCACCTGACTACCATACTTAAAGTGTAGTTATCAATGGTATGCTGCCTAACTGGGAAGACATATATTGTGGGGCCCCACAGGGTTTGTCATGAATCCTGTACTATTTAATATTTTCATTAATGACCTGAATAATGGAGTGGAGAATATGTGTATACAATTTGCAGATGACAGTAGGCTGGGAGGTGTTGCATGCACTTTGGAGGACAGGATTAGAATTCAAAATGACCTTGACAAATGGGGAATTGTTCTGAATTCCAGTGCTACTGCCAAAAAGGATCTGGGGGCTATAGTGGATCATAAATTGAATATGAGCCAACAACGTCATGCAACTGCAAAAAAGGCTAGTATCATTTTGGGATGTATTAACAGGAGTGTCATATGTAAGATGCAGGAGGTAATTGTCCCACTCTACTTGGCACTGTTACATCCTCAGCTGGAGTACTGTGTCCAGTTCTGGGTGCCACGCTTTAAAAAAGATGTAGACAGAGAGTCCAGAAGAGAGCAACCAAAATGATAAAAGGTTTAGAAAACCTGACCTATAAGGAAAGGGTAAAAAAAACTGGACATGTTTAGTCTTGAGAAATGAAGACTGATGGAGGACTGGATCATAGTCTACAAATATATTAAGGGCTGTTATAAAGAGAACGGTAATTGTTTGTTCTCCATGTCAACTTAAGATAGGACAAGAAATAATCAACTTAATCTGAAGCCAAGGAGATGTATGTTAGATATAAGGAATATACTGTCTAACTATAAGGATCATTAAACACTGGAATAGGCTTTCAAGGGAGGTTGTGGAATCCTCATCACTGGAGGTTTTTAAGAAGAGGGTAGACAATCGCTTGTCAGGGATTTTCTATGTATACTTGGTTCTGCCTCAGCACAGGTGGCTGGGCTTGATGACCTCTTGAAGTCCTTTTTTGTCCTACGTATCTATTTATGAGGAGAGCCCTGTGCAGATACAAAATTTGTATCTGCATCCAATCTGCGATCCACAAACATGGTCTGCAGATGTAAAGTAGCAGATATAAACCAGATTTGCAGGGCTTTATCTAGGAGTCTATAATACTGTAATTCAAAATGCATAGTGTAATGGAAACTTTCATTCCTCCTTTGATAACTGGATCCTTGATATACATTGCCATTTTTGGGAGGAGCGAAACATGGAGTTTCTAGCAAGGAGTGTCTGTTTTGGCCACTTCTTTTCCCCTAATTCTGGTTTATGAGACTATAAAAGGGGGAATGCCTCCAATAGCCCTTTAGTTCCTTCTAACCTCCAAAGGAGGAACAGCCCCAGTCCTCTTCAGCTGATTCCCTTTTTTGTCTTTTCGCTTCTTGGGCAGTCTTGGGCTGGTTTTGCTTTATTCCTGTCTGGGCTCTATTAATATGAGTGGTGATGTGGCTCGTGCTGTGAAAAGGATGAACTACAAGCCTTGTGATTCACTCAATGCTTTGATGTTGGTGATCGATAGTCATGGTCATTGTCTTCAGTGTCTGGGAGAAGGCCATCATTCTCATAGGTGTTCTCTATAACCCGCCTTCTTCAACAGAATCTCAAAAGATCAGGAGGGCTGCTTCAAACACCTTCTGGTGGAGGATGCTCTTAAGGCCCAGGCAACAGAGTCTGGTAATGAGTGTCCAGCACAGTCAACATTGAAAGATATCTGAGTTCCAAAGAGGTGCTCACCATAAGTGGTTTTTAGATCTGGTTAAAGAATTAGTCTGTACTCTCACTACGTCAACAACAAGCATGAAGATCAGTTCCTGGAACACCTTTATGCTTAATACTGCTAAGTGGTCTAAGGCTATTGACTCTGTCAGCTTCATGATGTATGTTTTTTCATTCCTGGCCAGGAGAGAAAAGCAGAAGAAACACTTTGTCAACAGACCCTGTTGCTCCCATTTGACATCAGGGAACATGGAGAAGCATGGTGCCATAACTAAGTCTTTCTCTAGGACTGTTTTGGTACCTCAAGAAAGGGGTGATGCCACAGTGTCCGCTCCATCAGTGCCAGTTTCTTTGGTACTGATTACTGTGGAGACTCCTCCAGCATTGTTTCCTGGCCATATGTCTTTTTGGCATTGTGGGACCAGCCATGGCTTTGTTGGTAAAGCTGGATCTGTCATATTCCACAGTGGTCAGCCCCAGTAAAGCTCCTGCATGGGCCTCAAGCTCAAGGTCTCATAGCAGCAAGACCAATGTTGTGGTTCCTGGACACCAAGGCTTTACCTCTCTAAAGGTGGCTCTCAGGGTGAATGTATTAACGGGAGTAGAATCACTTTCTTCTATACTACTGAGGGACCTTTCTTACAGCTTGTTTTGCAAAATGGCTGTCCCTGAGTATTTCTCATATAGGAATCCCCTATAATGGATTGTGGATGGGGAAGGGAGGGGATACATATCTACAAGACAGACTGGTTGCAGATTCTCAATCAACCCATCAGTCTTGTTTCCTAGAGCCCCATGAAGCAGACAAGATTCCCAAGAAGGTATAGGTGGGCCACGGGTTGGAATATTTGGACCATGCCATCAGAAGATGACATTGGCCTTTCTTACCCCTATTTTCATATCACTATCTGTCTCACTGGAAATATCTCCTTTTCTATGTCAGAGCATTACAAATACTGTCTTACCCTTTTGTTTTTCTATAGTGCTGATGTTTTTCACAAAATGCCAGTGTATTACTTGTACATTTGTGTCTACTTATATTTAGACGATCAGCTGACGAGAGCTCAGTCATTTCAAGGAGTGTCCTCTGCTATGAAGAATGTACAAATGCTGTTCACGGTACTTAGGTCCTTTAGGGACGGATGTGATAGAAAAATCTGAATAGAGTAGAATAGAATTTTAGGCCTTGAGGCTTAATATAATCATATTTTTCTTGGCAGAAAACGTTGGATTTATCCTGAGCATTTTTCTGCCCAGCAGACAAGTGTCATACCATTCAGAAGACAATATGCTCTGAGAGCCGAGCCTCAGAGGAGTTGTGTAATTCTTCCTGTGGCTGTTAAATCTCATGGCTTTGTACTTCTGTGGCACCATTTACTGGGTTATGTCCTAGCCTGTGCAGGGCTGATTATTTATATCGTTCCCATCTTGGCATCATGGACAACTTAGCCATTCAGGACTGAGGTATGATAGGAGAAACATGCCAGTCAGAGAATTCCCTCCTCACCTTTCTCCTGAAGGTAGAGGGAGAGAGGGTGTGCTAACCTAAACTACAGTCACGCTGTTCAAAGCTTGTGCATTCTGCAGAGACAAGGTGCCACATTTATGTGCTGCAGGTCTTTCCTCCCTCTGATCAGTTCCAAAGTTGTCCAAGTTTTGACGAATGTCACCATGGCGACAGATTACAGCAATCTCTTAGGAGTAGCCTTATTGAGATAGCCATGCCAAGAAGCTGTTTTGTCCTGAGAGTGGAGCATTTGCCATCAAATCATCCCAGTTCACGTACCAGGGAAAGATAATGTCCTAGCAGACTCCTAAAGCCCAAATTATGATTAGCAGCCTTAATGACCACTCAGGAACTCAATTTAGCTAAGGGCTTGCTTACTATAGAACACTGGTAGCAATAGTGGAGTGCCCATCTAATGTAGACAGGACCAGCAGTGTTTCACCACTCTGTCTAACCATGGGAGATTCTGCAAATAAATCCAATGTAGACAAAGCCTTGCGTGCAGATGAGGATAAGACCATGGTTCAGTCCATATCACCAAATTGTCCAAAGGGAATCATTTGATAGGTTTGTGGACTTGATTGTTGTCATCTGGCATGCATTCAGCCACCTGTGGAACTCCTCTTTGTAGTTCTAAATCAGACTCCAGAGTGTGTCATCATAATATCTATATCATGAGAGTAGGCAAAGCTGCTGCTTGAAGCTCTATATTTACCATCACACATTATTTCTGAATTTGGCCCCTAGGTCTGAAGCCTAATTCAGAAGTGGAGGTCCTTCAAATCACTTTTCTACTAATACTCCAGAGATCCATCTCCAGGGGGGTCACTACTGCTTTTTAATCTTCCAGTACTTGGGATCCATGTGAGACATTTTTGAAGGAGGAAAAAAATGTTACTTCTATGGCAAATGTGGTCCTCTGAGATGACTGCCCATATGGATTCACACTTCCCATACATCTTCCCCACTTTTTGAGAGTCTCAGGCTAACAATTAGCTAAAGCTGAAGAAGTTAGTGGAAAGAACTGAAGGGAGTCTGGGCCACTTATTCATTAAAATTTATTATTTATATTTGGGGAGTGTCCCACGGACCCCAGTCAGGATCGGTGCCCCATTGTGCTGTGTGCGGTACCAACAAATAGGAGAACACGGTCCCTGTTCTGAAAAAGCTGCAATCTAATTGGTAAGCCATGTACTCACTTTACCTTTGGAGCCCAGAGTAGGGGAGCCAAGTAACTCCAACAGACGTTGTTGACTAGAAGCTTGTAAGTTTATTTCCATACATGTGCTTTTCTAAAAGCGAATCTCACAGAACTACAGACTCTATTGTAAGTAACCATTTTTACTTCCAAGCATATTTGTGTTTAACATTTTCTCTACTTCTACATTAATTTATGGTGCTTCTTGAAACTTATTTTTCTCCTGTGCTTTCTTCTCCAACAATGTAAATTAAGGGCTTAGTCCTTCAAATTTAACGGACGGGGGATGGTCTGGCAATCTTGTCTATAACTATATGCTCCCCTCTTCTTTCACCTCAGCTTTATTCTTTATTCTCACCTGACTGCACTGTTCAGAGTTCTGTCTTCTCAAGACTTTCCAGAAAGCATTACACAGAGTTAAACCTCAGAGCTATTGTATTTAAAATCTTGATAAATGGATATTAATAATCCCCAGTTAATTTTCAAAGAAAGAGTACTATACACTTTCTTAGTAAAGCAAACATTTAATGCACACACAAAACATTGTATATAGTTAAGGTTAAAATTCTGACACATGTATTTTTAGGAAAAGTCAAGGACAGGTCGAGAGCCATAAACAAAAATTCACAGAAGCCCATGATCTGTCCCTAACTTTTACTAAAAATACTCTAGGGGGAACTGGCAGCTGGTCTAGCCTTGCCATTGCAGAAGTCATGGAGGTCCTGGAAAGTCACAGAATCCATGCCCTCCATGACAGAATCGTATACTTATATATCCTATAAAACACTGTAAATAGTATTTGGAATAATATGAGTATCGTTTAAACAAACCTATGAGACAATAAATTTATTGGTGTTCCTTGTATAGACGTTCCCCCTTTTTTGTTTCAGTTACAAACATTCAAACATAAGGTTTCCACATAACATTTTCCATGCTTTAGCAAACAAACATCAGAATACATTCCCCTCTGATCTTCTCTCAGAGATGATTTCTCAGTCTTTATAGTGCGTGTTGGTGTATGTCCCCTGGACTTTTCAGATCTTGAGAAAGGGCACATCTCAGCCCTTCAGAACCCTGTTAGCAAACAAACAGTCTGGGGATCTCCACAGCTAGCAGAATTCCAACCCGTGGGTTAATAGCTGACAGGTCCTCTCAGCGAATGCTACACTGCAGCATAAGCCCACATTTAGTGAGACTTGAGCCAGTGGACCCTGGGTTTGCAGACCCAGGGCCTGAGCGTCCACACTGCATATTGACCGGAGGTTAAGAATTTCTGGACCCAGACTCCAACCACATGGCTAAAGTTTCCACGCTACAATAAGTAGACCCAAGTCAAATCTCCATTTCCTGCCATGCCCCAGTCTTCCTGGCATCCCCCACACCTGGGGATGCTTTAGCCCCTGCTTCTTGAACAGTGTGGGGAAACTTGACTGTCTGCCCTGAATGTTACAGGAAGTTGTAGCAGCCTGCAACACATCCTGCCGAGCTATGTTTTGGGTCTGTATGCTCCTAATAACCAGAGCCAGCAACATGGAAAAGTCACTATTTGAAGAGCTTCTTTTCCTTGCATTTTCACTCCTGTTTCAGCAAACAGGAAGAGCATCCGTTAGACACTGGGAGACATTCCAGTGGCGGTTTCTGAGCTACTGAAGGCCCCTGGTGGAGGAGGAGAGCAATACAGACATGGAGTAACAGCATTGGTTGCTGGTCTTGCAGCTGGGTGAAGCCGCTTGTGTACTCTACCTAGCTCAGCACTTCTGCAGCAGGGCCACAAGCACAGACTGGTGGGATCACATCATCCTGCAGGGTGACCAGCAGAACTTTTGCATGAAGAAAGCTACATTTCTGGAGCCTTGTGAGCAGCTTTCCCTGACCCTCCAGTGGCATGACACGTGCATGAGGGAAGCCATACTTACCCACAAACTGTCTAGAAGTTGGCTACCTCAGACTGCTACAGGTTTGTTGCTATTTGTTGCTAACCAGCTTGGCATTTAATAGTCAACAGTGAGTAAAGTGGTCATGGAGGTTTAAGAGGCCATCAGGTGTGTGATTTACCCAAAGATGGTGGGTGTAAACAATATATCTGAAGTAGTCATTGGTTTTGAGAGAACTGATTTTCCAAACTGCATTTGGGCCATTGTTGGGGCTCATGTACCCATATTTGGGCATCCTCAAGGAGCACAAGTACATAAACCACATATGATACTGCTCCATTATTATGCAGTTCCTTGCGGACTATAGAGGCTGATTTATGGATGCCAGTATAGGCTGCACTGGAAAAATACATGATGCCAGGTTTTCTGCTGATCGAATGCCTACATTCATGGACAGACTGGGATGCTGTTACCACCAAATGACTTCATAAATGGAGTGACTGTCTCTACTGTTCTCATTGGGGATGCTGCTTATGAAACCATTTTGCCTTTGCTTATGAAACTATATCCTGATTTCATAGGACCTGGCAAAAGAAGCTTTAATTGCATTCTCAGCTGGTGCGGAATGGTTTCTGAATGTGCTTTTGACAGATTGAAACCCCATTGGAGATGTCTACAGACCCATCTGGATGCCAGTGTCATCAGTGCTGTCCACATCACGGTAGCTTGCTGTGCTCTTCGCAATCTTTGTGAAACCAGATGTGAACCATTTCCCCCTGTATGCACGTATGACAGAGATGGGCTGCTGAATCGGTACCCTCATCCAGAAAGTGCACCTACCACAGCTGGAGCTGGCTGCACCCAGCTCTCTCTTTTTCACAGAGACAAAATAGTTCAATGTAAGGTCCCCAGGCTCTGTGGCCTCTAGGAGGAATAAATGCTCCCCACATCTCCCAAGCTCTCCCTCTAGATCCATAAAACGCACCACAGCGGTCCAAACACTATCCTAATAGAGGGCATCCCTAGTTAAGTAAAGCTGAAATAGCGCTGCACTGTATCCCGAGTGATAGGGATCCAGGCCTCACAGCAGACACATTCCTTGGTCCTGTGTCAATCAGGGCTCTTTGTAACTCCGGTATTTATAACCTTGCTCCCGACCCTTGTTCTCTGATTGGTCCACTCTCAGAGGATGACTAGAATGTGACGTGCCAAGTGAGTTGCCCAAAATGAAAACTTTATGTACAGCCTCAGAAACAACTACTGATCATGTCTAGTACCTGCCACACCCTGTTCTGGAAGTTTCTGTATCCTTCTAAGTGAGTTTCCCTGCTGTTATCTCTTCAGGTATGCAAATACATGGCGTATCCAGCTAATATCCATGCCTCCTCCCCACTGTTTCGCTACCTCTTTCCTGGAGAAACAAAGTCAAATGCTGCAGTATAAACCACCTGGATTACACAAACACTCAGACAAGTGCTTAACTTTAAACAAGTGAATAGTTTCAAAGTTAAGCCCATGTATAAGTCTTCACAGGATTGGGGCCCAATTTTACAATTGGGTGAATCACTTGAGAAATCAATTTAATTTTTACATGCCCAAGAGATTATATTAAACCTAATAATTTCAGTATATTTCAATAGAAGAATAAATGTGATCTTCTGCTTTGTTATACATAAGTCTGTCCACAAGCTTGATACTGCATTCTCCCAATAGGATATTGTTGCAATGCTTTGATTATGCCATCTGTCAAATTGTGATTTTAATTAAAAAATCATGTACAAAACCCACGTTCCATCACAAAGGAAGCCCAATTTTCAGATGCAGATGTATAGTCTTGGTAGCCAAGTACAGCTGGAAATGTACAAAATGTTTTTTTGCCTAAATATACAGTTCCACTATTTAAAAACTAGGCCCAAGGAGTAAAGTAACATGTATTCTACAGAACATTGCAAAGCTATTGTCTTAAAGTTTTAAAAAATAAAACCTAAATTCTGTTACTTTATTTATTACAGATGGGGAACTCAAGGAGACTTCACCACTACTCACCCTCGGCCTGTTGTCAAAGTAAAACTCTTTACAGAAAGCACTGGGGTCCTAGCCCTTGAAGATAAAGAATTAGGAAGGGTGAGTGTCATTGCATTTACAAAATTAGAATACCAACGAAGCGCGTTGTGCAAACAAAGCTATAAGGTGTTCATTATAGCAGACCACCTGCTCCGCTATGGTTAAGGCTGATGCTTGCTTTCTGTTTAAAGGTGGGCTATTCTAAGTGCTCCCAAATCCATATTCTGACTCAGATTGTCTTGAAATTTGCTGTGTCTCATGAGTTTCTGCATACTATTAGTGCTCCAAATTTGGGGTCATTTGAACAAGTGGTTTCCAAAATACAGGCCCCCCCCACCCCCCCACCCCCAAAAAAATACCACAGCATTTTACAACATTTTTTGAAAACATTGATCCTCCCCGAACTAATTTCAGTTGCTCGGGATTTATCTCAGCTAGGGCATGGCACTGACTGCCTCTTTGGGGCAGCAATACTGAAAAAGTTATTAAGAGTAAAGTTTGTAACTCTAGGTGGATGGGTGCCAAAGTGATGTACCTAAAAGAGTGAAATGCACTATGTGCCTTTACAGAAGACTAGGGCTCTGTTGAAGGAAGACAGTTTCCAGACAATCTGTTGTCACACCAACTGGATGGCGCAAAAGACTATACTGCACTCATTGAACCTGAACTGCACCCATGAACTGGGATTTTGAGCCCTGCCATTTAGTTTTCAGAAAATGTGTTGTGCATGTTCCTTGTTCTTTGCCTGCCAGGGGCAGATATAGCCTCCCAATTCAATGAGTGAACTGACCTCTCCTGCTCAAATTCCATGCAGGAGCACCATTTCAGGTTTCAGTAGGGGGGCAACTTTCAGCAGGGGCCCAGGGACTTCTTAGACCACTGGAAGTATGTCCATATGCAATAAAACATCCGTGGCTGGCCTCTGTCAGCTGACTTGGACTCTGGCTGCAGGGGTCCCAAAGCCTGGGCTCTAACCCTAGCCCGAACTTCTACACTGCAGTTTTATAGCCCTGCAGCCCGAGCCTGAGTCAGCTGACACAAGCCAGTTGTGGGTGTTCTGTTGCAGTGTAAAGATACTCTGAAACTCTTGGATTTTTTAAAATGGCAGAGAACATTCTTATGCAAGAAATAACTTGGACAATCTTCTCCTTCAATTTTACACTTTGAGAGCACGGATCTAAAATATACAGGGAAAAGAGAAGGAGGAGGGAGGAGTAATCTAGAAGACCCTGAACTTGGAACAACTTGGACCAAATGTGGGATACTTGAGAGGTTTGTCTTTGCCCCCACCCCACCTTTATGGGTGGCCCTGCCTGTATGAGTGCACATCCATGGACACTAGCTAGAGCCACAGGATACATGATCGTCATAAACTATTTTTCCAATTTCTGTGAGACAGACTGTTTACCAGATACAGGATCCAGAACATTCATAGGAAGATAAAAACACACTTTGCACAGTATAAGATACCAAATATCGTGTTCCAATAATAGACCACAGTTTGTTTCAGGACAGCTCGAAGTTCAATAAGGCCTGAGATTTTGATCACATAATATCATCACCAGGGTATCTTCAGAGAAACAGCAAAGTAGAATCAGCAGTAAAACTGCCAAGAAACTAATGAAAAAAGCAAAAACTGCAGATGCTGCCCCATGCAGAGCATAACAAGACTACAGGAATACTCCCTCACAAGACCTAAATTCTAATGCAGCCCAAAGGTTGATGAGCCGGAGAATGAAGACACTGGCTGACAAGTGGGAAATCGTTAGAGCGTGGACTCAGGAGTTTGGTGAATTATGGACAAAACGGCAAAAAAGACAAGTGTTTTATGACAATAGAGGTGCGAGAGATCTGCCATGTCTGGAGCTGGGTAACAAAGTGCACATGCAATCATTAACAAAAATGGGCCCATTCAAGTTTTAGCAGAAAGCTATAGTGGTTCAACCAGGAAACAAAAGATTATATCAAGTGCAAATGGACAATAGAGAGATAGTGAGGCGAAACCTTAGGCACTTCAGGAAAACAAAAGACAGTATGGACAACACAAGTCTTAGCATTCTAAAGCAGGAGAATCCTGAGCAGAGTCACTAGAAGTAGGTATACGTATGTCAAGGACATACGAGAGGAAATACAGGAGGAAGAAGGTATTTCAACAGAGGCTTCAGCAACACCAAACCTAGACACAGTGGTTGACCAGACTGGTGGAAGACTGTATCAGGGAAGCACCAGTGAACCTAACTGTACTAGAGGAAAGTGGATTGTTAAAAGATCGGCTCATCTGAGGGATTTGGTGTGATGAGCTTCTTATACAGGTGCATAGCCAGACGAATTGATAAGATGTTGAACACAGTAACCGCAAGGATGGACAGTATCTGAAAGGTGTATGTTATTGTTGGGATGTTAGTTTTCTTTGAAAGAGAATGGATGTAACAATATGAAGGTTCTAGCATCATACTTCCAGGCATCATGCTTTTTCCGTGGGGCAGCTGCTTGGAAGGGACACCTCCTGGGGAACTGTCTACGAAGCCAGGAAGCTGAAGAAACCATGTTATAAGTAGTTACAAGAAAGCTGGAGTTTGTTGATTATCCTGGTGTTAGTGCAAGATCTTATATGGCAGATGATCCAGACACAACAAAGCATTAAACAAGAGCAGTGAGGGAGAATGGGGCGGGCTTAGGAACAGTACAGAGAGCGTGAGAGTTGGAAGGATGAACGGAGAAGAGTTAGTGGTCGGAGGAGTGGGGAGGAATAGGGAGAGAGGGGTTTGGGTCTGCAGTGAAGGGAGAGAGATACATGGGATGGGTGATAGGGGAGGGGATTAAAGGGAGGAGAGAGGGGTTGGGGTCTTGGGTCAGGTGAAGGGGGTAAGGATTAGTGGGAGGGGGAATGGGTGGCAGAGGAAGTGCGGGGATTGTGGTGGGGGGATCTGTCAGTCCCATATTCTCTCCTCCAGTTAAGCTGCAGCACCCTCCCCTTCTCTCCTTGTCCTGGCTTGGGCACATAGTGGTGGTAGGTTCACCATATTCACAGCCCCATCTCTCAAGGCCACATGTGGGTGTCAGAGAGGGGTGCACTTTGCACAAAGAGGAGTGGGGAGAATGGGGCAACAACAGCTCCCATCCTCTGGGAGTGCAGCCAGGATTCGGGCCCTGCCCCTCTGGAAGGGTCTGAGCCCATCTCCCCAACACCCCACTGAGTACAACTGAGCAGTTCACACACCTCAGAGCTGTTGTTTCAGGCTGTATCCATTTCCATAGAGTGTTGTCATTTAGCTAAGAACATCTAATTGAGATGAATGGGCCCATTCATGTCTCTCTGAGCATCCTGCACTGCAGATGAATGCATACAGCCTTTTCTAGACCCAGATTTGGGGTAGGAACTCTGCATCTCCACTCATTTGCTCCTTCCTGCCTTCAGCTGGAAAATGCATTCCTCATGGGCCCCACCTCCCCCTTGTTTCTCCACGCTTCCCAGGGGCCTTGAGTGGTAAGGAGGAGGGTGGAGCTAGTGTATGTGTGGGGGTGGGGAGTGGACATGTGGAGGGGGCTTGGAATAGCAGCAGCGAGGAGGGTGGGCTCAGAGAAATGGGCATGGTGGAGGACTTGGAGTGGGGGAGAGCTTGGGGAATATGAGGGATCCGAGCAGTGAGGGGGAATGTGTCAGGGGGAGTGTTAAAATAGTGCAGGGAACACTGAGTTGTTGGAAAGATGGGGGTCAAAGCTGGGCAGTGGGGGATGTTGGGGAGGCTTTATCTGTCCCCAGTGTCTCCATGCTAAACCCTGCATTGTTATTGCATCTGCTTCCCAGATTTTAAGCCTGTGGGTCCCGTGCCAGTGCCTGCCTCTCCGTGGGGAGGACAGTTGAGGTGGGTCACTGGGCTGCTCTAGACAGATAGACTAGAAACAAAGAGATGATGCAGTCAGTGAACGGACCAACGTGCAGCCATTGCATTCTGTGGCTGGGGTAATCATTGCCAAGAAACCAGAGACAGTGGAGCAGGACTGCTGGTCTGCAGCACATGAGGGTGCTAAGAAATTATTTACAAAAAAACAAGAAAAGTAAATGCTCTAACAGTTCATTAATGCAAAAAGAACAGGAGTACTTGTGGCACCTTAGAGACTTGAAGAATTGCCACTTTTCGGTCTGTAGTCGAGTGACCAAAGAGATTGAAGTGTTCTCCGACTGGTTTTTGAATGTTATAATTCTTGACGTCTGATTTGTGTCCATTTATTTTTTTACGTAGAGACTGTCCAGTTTGACCAATGTACATGGCAGTGGGGCATTGCTGGCACATGATGGCATATATCACATTGGTAGATGTGCAGGTGAACGAGCCTCTGATAGTGTGGCTGATGTGTTTAGGCCCTATGATGGTGTCCCCTGAATAGATATGTGGACACTGTTGGCAACGGGCTTTGTTGCAAGGATAGGTTCCTGGGTTAGTGTTTTTGTTGTGTGATGTGTGGTTGCTGGTGAGTATTTGCTTCAGGTTGGGGAGCTGTCTGTAAGCAAGGACTGGCCTGTCTCCCAAAATCTGTGAGAGTGATGGGTCGTCCTTCAGGATAGGTTGTAGATCCTTGATGCTGCGTTGGAGAGGTTTTAGTTGGGGGCTGAAGGTGATGGCTAGTGGCGTTCTGTTATTTTCTTTGTTGGGCCTGTCCTGTAGTAGGTGACTTCTGGGTACTCTTCTGGCTCTGTCAATCTGTTTCTTCACTTCAGCAGGTGGGTACTGTATTGTAAGAACTCTTGATAGAGATCTTGTAGGTGTTTGTCTCTGTCTGAGGGGTTGGAGCAAATGCAGTTGTATCATAGAGCTTGGCTGTAGACAATGGATTGTGTGGTGTGGTCTGGATGAAAGCTGGAGGCATGTAGGTAAGTATAGTGGTCAGTAGGTTTCCCGTATAGGGTGGTGTTTATGTGATGATCGCTTATTAGCACTGTAGTGTCCAGGAAGTGGATCTCTTGTGTGGACCGGTCCAGGCTGAGGTTGATGGTGGGATGGAAATTGTTGAAATCATGGTGGAATTCTTCAAGGGCTTCTTTTCCATGAATCCAGATGATGAAGATGTCATCAATGTAGCACAAATAGAGTAGGGGCATTAGGGGACGAGAGCTGAGGAAGCGTTGTTCTAAGTCAGCCATAAAAATGTTGGCATACTGTGGGGCCATGCGGGTACCCATAGCTAGCTTGTTTGATTCAATTGAGGATCAGCTCCTTTCTAACATCACAGCACTGAGATATATTTATAGTGAAAACAATCATAAATTTATTGTCAAAGGCTAAGATTAAGAGAGAGTGAGTAAGGATAATAATGGAACAGAAATGGTTACATATAAAACAAAAGGAAACAGGCTTCCTAAGTCTAAATTTAATTTTAACAGGCCAAACCCTTGTCTAAAGTAGTATATCTCCCCTAAAGCAATCTCTGTATCTCCAACCAACATGGCTGAAATCCCTCTTTCATGAAAGCAAAAAGTGCTGTCCTTGTTGCTTCCTTAGTGAAGGATAAAGAAGTGTACTTTTGCCTGCTTCTTATATCCCCCCAGATTCATTGTTTTGTCTCCAGGGTCAGGATGTCCTCTCATGATTTGTTCCCTGATGTGCTGACTTCATTGACGTCACATCCTTATGTTGTGACTTCTTATGCAAATGGAGCTTCCATTGGGTTGGCTTACAATGCTTAAGTTACATGGGAACCGAGGCAAAAGGTGAATAAGAAGTTGGGCCCTGCTGGTTGGAAGAGCAATTAGAGGTTCTTACGAAGATTTAATCATATAATTTGTGGTTGTTATAGTAGTTGTGTCAATGGATGCTATCGTACTAGAAAAAATAAATCTTGCTGAAATCAAAAGTCATTGCTGTCACTCTGAAGAGTAATTCAATTATTCTTAATGACAAATTGCCCAGTGAAATATTATTTTTCACTGAATAACAAATGCTATTTTTGTTTTCTCACTGTGCAGAACTACTTTATGGTTGAGTCATCCATTGTATTATCCATGAAATATCATTACAGACACTGTAGGTTAAAGGTTCAAATTTTGGAACCTGAATTTAAGCAGTTGATTCCTATAAAGATCATTGGGAGTTGCATGAATAAATCCTTCACAGGAAAATGTGAATCCTTCCTTTGAAAATGTGTCCTCCTTACACAGAGTAGTCATCTCTTTGTATATCCATAGCTAAAGTACATACTTCCAATTATGGTTTTGGTTTTGCATCCTTGCCTATCCTGGCTAATAGCCATTGAGGGACATATCCTCCATGAACTTACCTAGTTCTTTTATGTTAGACTTGGCCTTCACAACATGCTCTGGCAAAAAGTTCCACAGGTTGACTGTGCGTTGTGTGAAGAAATACTTCCTTTTGTTTGTTTTAAACTTGCTGCCTATTAATTTCATTGGGTGACCCCTAATTCTTGTGTTATGAGAAGGAGTAAATAACACTTCTTTATTTACTCTGTCCATACCAGTCATGATTTTATTGACCTCTATCATATCCCGCCTTAGTCATCTCTTTTCCAAGCTGAAAAGTCCCAATGCTATTAATCTCTCTCCATCTGGAAGCCTTTCCATATCCCTAATAATTTTTGTTGCCCTTTTCTATATCTTTTCCAATTCTTATATCTCTTTTTTGAGATTATATGGCAACTCCTTGTTACTACATAAAAAGGATAATGCTAAGCCTATTTAAAGAATATTTTTTCTTACAGTTACATTTAACATACATCTTTCAGACAGTTCTGAAGTAAGATTACCTGAGAATAATGGTGAACTATAGCAAATGAAGAGAGCCATTTATTGCACAAGTTCAGTGACAATATTCCATTTGAAAAAATGGGATTAAAATTGTATATTTGTTTTAAACCATTTGCAGCTCTTCAAGCCAAGAATGGAACAAGATTAATAAAATGTGCTTCCAATAATCTGGTCAAGTATGATAAATCTTATATTTGTCACCTGCTTCCTGTTATATAAGGTGATATAATTACAGTAAGATCATCTTTTCATGGCCAAATTCAGTACTTGCTCACTTCTCAGTCAGGAAAAACATCTGTTGATATGTTGGATTGAAATATTAAAATATAAAAAGTTCCTGTCATGTTTCAGATATGATTTTTTTTCCTTTGGCGGGAGAGATCAGGTAAAATTAAAGGGGAAAAACGAAAGAAATATCAATTCAAGAATAGAAAAATAAACAAACAACCAAATGTCTTGCCACTCTAAAGACACACATAGGCTTCATTTGAGCATGCAGGTTTCACAGTTATCACCTTTTTCACTGTGACGCTGCCTGGGGTACCCAGGCCTTAGAGGCACCTCACCACTACCCGCCTTTAGCATCAAGCAGTCTTATCTTTGCTTGCTGTAGCTCAGCTCCATGAAACCAGCAGCCTCTGGCAATATAAGCACTGACTTCCTGGTATTCTCAGACCTCAATGTCTCTATTCAGGTTAATGATAGGCACGCACCAACCCCCGAGTCCTTGGAGTGCTCTTTGCAGTTCCCAGCCCTTAACCACTGGATACTCTCAGAAATTACCAGGTTTGCTGTCCCTCAGGGGACAGTATACATACTAGCTTGTTTGATTCAATTGAGGATCAGCTCCTTTCTAACATCACAGCGCTGAGATATATTTATAGTGAAAACAATCATAAATTTATTGTCAAAGGCTAAGATTAAGAGAGAGTGAGTAAGGATAATAATGGAACAGAAATGGTTACATATAAAACAAAAGGAAACAGGCTTCCTAAGTCTAAATTTAATTTTAACAGGCCAAACCCTTGTCTAAAGTAGTATATCTCCCCTAAAGCAATCTCTGTATCTCCAACCAACATGGCTGAAATCCCTCTTTCATGAAAGCAAAAAGTGCTGTCCTTGTTGCTTCCTTAGTGAAGGATAAAGAAGTGTACTTTTGCCTGCTTCTTATCCCCCCAGATTCATTGTTTTGTCTCCAGGGTCAGGATGTCCTCTCATGATTTGTTCCCTGATGTGCTGACTTCATTGACGTCACATCCTTATGTTGTGACTTCTTATGCAAATGGAGCTTCCGTTGGGTTGGCTTACAATGCTTAAGTTACATGGGAACTGAGGCAAAAGGTAAATACACTTCCTTTGTCTGGCAAAATCTGCTTGTCAACCCTGCATTGACTCAGACTTTAAACCATATTTCCAATATATATAGATAACTTCTTACATAGTGTCAGTAAAGACATTTCACAATGATATTAATGACCAGTGTGATCCTGGCCTTCATTGAAGACCTCACATGACATTCTTTATAGTTAAATACTATGAAAGCAGTGTGCCAGGTGTAGTGAGTTTGTCAGGTATGATAGGAGATGCTGTTGTAGAACAGTGACCCCTTTGCCAGTTTTCATTGAGGAGTTCTTAGGGTCACAGTCACCTCTTGTTGATCTTGTCTTAATACGAGGCTTCATCCTGCAACAGATTGTATACAGATACCAGGATTCCTCCATTTATAGTCAGTCGCAGGATAGGGGCCTTAAACTGTAAATTCTTCAGGGGGAGTAGTCCATCTTTATATGTTTTGTAAAATGTTGCACACATTTATGCCATTGTGTAAATAATCATATATTGTGCATATCTGGTGTCTTCAGCTTCTAAGGCAAATATAAAGGCAAGGATAGTTTGCTGACATAGGGATGCTCTGTTTGCTTTCTGCTGGTTGCTCAGAACATTTAAAAAAAAAAAAAACAACAACAGCGCCTTTTTCACTGTTCTTCTGGAAGAGACTGGAGGTTCATTAGATATACTGACTCAATGTAAAATGAGAAGTGGTCTGAGGACCCCATGACTAAGGCTCCTAGGCACTACAGCAATACAAATGAGTAAAGGCGTGTGCTTGTCTTTGTACAGACCTAAGCATACACTCAGTCATTTAATTTAAAAAAGTGTTAGAGAACTGTGACCCTAGGTACGCCTGTATTCACACCCTATGCACTACTGTAATGATATTAGTACAGAATATGCCTCATGAGGTATCATTTGAACACTGACAACACACTGGCTATTAATATCAATGTAAAATGCAGGCATTAACTTTATATATGAAGTTACCAGTTCCCTCTGTATGATGTTACTAGAACATGTTTAAGACCAGAAATCCTAGCCTAGGTAAAAGTGATAATCAGGTCTCTCTTAGATAAAGGAATATAGGTTTACCTCAGTTTACATGTTAGCAGTAAACAAAGCCATCGAGTTAAAGCATTGGGGGCTATCCTGATCCTGAACTCCAGAGGCAGACAATTAACACTGGTCCTGCACCCCAGAGAGACACAGAAGACTGAATCCCCAGGAGGCCTTCCTGCCTTGTAACACAAAGACATCTCTTGGGGATATAAGGAACATAGAGAGACTTCATCTTTATCTGTCAGTTTAGGAGACAAAGGAACCATGCAATTTGATCTCTGTGATGGATCCTGGCCAGGAAAAGCTGAAAAGGAGACTGGGTTAGAGAAATTATCTAGAACAAAGACTGTATCTTGCTGTATTAAGTTGTAGTCTGTTAGATGCCTGTTTTTACTTCTGTTTGCTTGTAACCATTTCTACCTTTATCCCTTTTGCTTGGTATCTCTTAACCTATGTCCTTTTGTTAATCAACTTGTTTTATTTTTACTGTAAACCTACTTAGGTTGTATTTGAAAGGAAGGGTTTGTTTACCCCAGTCAAGCTAATAAGCTGTAATGTACTGACTTTCTAAAAGAGCAGCAAACTGAATATCTTCTGTGAATGTACAGTGATAGATGCTGTTCATTGCAGAGAAATATTTCTGAGGAGCTTGGGGGCTGGAATTCACTGATGGTTACCTGCTGGATAAAGTTTGGGCTGGGAGAGCCTTGAGGAGTGTGCTGGTGAGGAAGACAGACCGGTGTGTCAGGGAGATGACACCGTTTAACCTCCAGCTAAGCTCACTCTTCGGAGGCAGAAAAATGTCTCTTGCTGAGGCTCTGGGTGTCCCCAACGGCGTGTTAGATGAGCAAAGCAAGAGTACAGCATTTAAAGTTCTTAAGTTTAAATTTCTTAACGTTGTAAATTTCTTCTAACAAGAAAACACAGAATTTGAGAGGATTAGGTCAGGGTGGGCCAACTAGCATCCAGCCCATGGCAATGAAAAGGTTGGACCACCCTGAATTAGGTAATGGTTGAGATCTCCCAAAATACGTGCATTCTTTTGCATGCTGCTGACTCCAATTTGCCCAGGTATCTAGGTATGTATGTACACAAAACAGGGTTGATGTAAATGCTAGAGTTTGTGTGTGTGACAGCTGAGTGAGTGTAAAAAGTGAGAGCACACTTTTGGTTGCACACTTTTGGAAATCTGACCCTGTGATGAGCATACAAATTTACTCTGTCCTTCCTACCAGAGATCCTGTGCTACTTTTTTTTTGTTCCGTGCTTTGTCTATGAAGATGTTCAAACGTAATAATTCAAAGTGACAGCCATTGTGCTTGCTTCACACACATGTGAATACAATGTGGGAGCAGCAGGTGGTGTTTGATTAGATTTTTTTGAATATAAAGATAATTTAGTCTTGTTGCACTGATTATTCAATTAAGAGTGAAGAACTCTTGTCTTTTGAGCTGCTTGTCACATCCAAAGGCAGCCAGTAATAATTAGCTTTATAGCTATGCTTTTCATTAATACTGTTATTCTGTATTTGCTTTAAAGATCTCTTTCTGGGCAGGTACCCACACAATTTTCTAGTTTCTGAATGTTGACAATAGCAGGCACATAATTTATATTCTGTGATGTGTTCAAACAGCCTCCGAGAAAAGAAGTAGATTTTAAAACAGATTCCACACTTTGAATATGCTAAATTATGGTTCTCCTTTGTGGTAATGTGCTTCTCTATCAGGTGCTGAAATACTTGTTTTTTCCTTCCCACCCTTCATATCCGTTTTTCTGTCTTTTCCAAGTCTTGGAGTACAGGTCCCATCCCCAGCACTCATTACAGGTGCGGTTCCACAGGTTTTTCCCTCATGCTCAGAAGCAGAGGTTTCCTGAGCAGCTCTGTCTGAGTCTCCTTTCTTCAGAAATGTTTAGCATTTGTCTTTCACTAGAGAGACCAATCCTTTGGGGAGCATGTGTAGGAAGGCTGGAATGCCCCTAGCTTAATGGTAGCTCTCCAGCCACTTCAGTAGTTGTATGGGGCTCAGATGGCAGCATCCAAAGGGTCCCATTGCTACAGCTGGTCCCATGTACTGCCAGACCCCACCCCCTCTCATCACCTATATCGTTATTTTAGGGTCTTCTCAGCAGGTGCTTTGTGTGTCAGATATCGCAAATACACACACCATCTGTGGGGACTATTGTTTCAACTTTATGAATTTTATCTGTATGTTTGAGCCAGATCTTGAAATCATGGATACTTCAAAGACTGCTATATTGGGATGGGCCAGACAACATGGGCCTGTAGAATATTCATAGACCTTTGTGTCAATATGTATTATATGTATTTGTGTGTTCCTGGCTCACTGGGTGGATTTCATGGGGAATATGGAATCACTAGGTAAGTCATTAGTGCAAAATCCTAATACTGGTTATGCAATCCAGTCTTGACACTTTACTCCCTGGGGAAAGGAGTATTGACTAGTTTTACCTGTTTCAGGAGGCTTGGGAACAAAGGCTTTTGAGGTATAAAGGCTGAGTTTAAACAGACTCAGAGGGCTCTCATTTTGATCCAACAAACTGACATCAATGTTTAACCAAGGATCCAAACCCTGCTATGGTCTCCATAGGACTGATGGTGGTCCTCTGGTAAGATTAAATATGCATTTAGACCGGTTATGACTATTATTATTTGTACTATACTAGCACCTGTAGTTTGTATATGTTTTCTGTGTAAGAATTTTGTTCTTAAATCAATGTACCTTGCTTTTTGAAAGCTGTCTAGTTACTGGTAAACCACTGTAAGTGCTCCTAGAGAAAAAAAAAGTGAAATGGCAGGTACTGAGCTAGGTCAGACCTCCTGGAATAGTCACAATAAATTGCAAGGTGGGGGTGGGAGGCTGCAGCCTAAACCCTGGTCAGGAGGGAAAGAGGACTTGGCTCCATGGCCACAGAAAGGTGATGGCAAGAGGCCTGAGACTTAAGCTGCATCCTTTGAGTAGACCATGGTGGGAGTCAGAGGTGCAGTTACCCCGAAACTATGACTCTCTGCGGTTTGCCATTTTCCCTGGCCTAGGTCATTTTTTGTGCGGTTTCTGTTCTAGTATTATGACAGCTGGCAAGACTGAGATCACTCAGCAAGTAGGTAATGTTGGTTATATGGAATCCCCACAAACTGCCTTGGTGACCAGGCTCCTGTTGGCCTGTTGTTCAAGGGAAGTCCGTGTGAGCTGTGCCCTTTCATTTCTCCACTTCAGCGCCCCCCATCTTTGTCCTTTGCTTTGCCTGAAAGCTTTCCCTCAGAATTTCTACCTGTGATAAGATATTAAAACCCCAGACTGGGCAACACAGGGTTAACAAGCTAATGTACGCTTGGGTGGCCCTACCCTGTCACATCTGCGAGAAGAGCTTAAAAATGAGACACCCAGCTCATTTGATGGCAGACCAGGGAGGAGAACAAACCTTCAGTCCTTAGATCCTGGAGAGATGGCTGGCTGAAGGCAGGAGCTCCTCAGATGACTGTTGCCTGAAAGCCCATCTCTGAAGGAAGGGAGGGCCCAATGCTGACTCACATTGAGAGGGAACTTTTCCTCTCTATTTCACTTGTGAGCTTAGTTTAGAGCCACAGCCCGACGAGTGCCCTATGAAGGAAGAGAATCTTAACCCAGCTTTGGGATGATTCATTTGTGTTAATTCCCCTTTTTGTTCTGTTCATTGACAGTCTGTCCTTTCTGGGATTATCTGGGGCTAAGGCTTTTAGGACTAGAACCAGAGTCGGAAACCACCTGGACATCACAAAGCAGTGGCCTGGGTGAGAGCTGAAACCCTACCCAGAGTCTAGGGAGTGCCTTGGGCAAGGAACTTTGACACTAACCAACACTCAACCACAAGTGACTTACAACTTCAACAACTGTGAGGCCCAACTGGACTCCTCAGAGGATAAAATTATGCTCAGCAATCTCATTGAGGCATTCAAGGGCATTAGTTATTTACAACTTCCAGTCTTCTGAAGTTCAGTCATGTGGAATTGGTGAGACTGAAGCAGCTCAAAGTAGTCTCAAACTCTCTCATGCCATTGTGTGAGGGAAAAGAAGGCTTAAAGGGGGGCAGTGTATCCTAAAAAAGTGGACAAGAGTATCTGGTTAAGGGGACACAGCCAAAATCACCCTGAGAATATGCTCATTCAGTGCATCCCCACATCGATTCCTGACCAAGGAGTTTTTTGCAGGAATTAAAGCTACTCCCACGCCCAGGTGCTGAGGGAAGAAGTTAGTGGGAAGGGGTCTCACAATAATACACCTCCGTGAACCAGTTTCACTGACTCTGTCCCATTATCTGTATATTAAAGGTAATTTACCAAAGGGCATACTGGGAATGAAACTTCTTGTCCCTTTGTGCAGACAATGGTTTGGCCCAGTCACATGTACAATTCACTCAATTTGACAGTCATAGGTGCCATGTAATAATAGGCAAAAATATACAGTAAAACTTGCCCACACTCTTTGCTTTGTCTGAAATCCTTTTCTTTTTCAGTCATTAAATTGGTAAAACATAAAAGAGTAAGCCCTCTATAGCATGAATTATTCTGTTAACCGGTGAAAACTTCCAAAAGGATATACTTGAGGGAACAAAGGAAATTATATGCAGAACAACGTCTCTCATACTTTTTGAAAATACCCTCCCTATATATCTCTAGCAGCTCCAGCTTCCCTCCCCCTATTCAGGCTACAGGACACAGGGCCCCTCTCCCTGCCTCCAAACACAAGAAGCTCCCAGCTGGGTGGACCCAGTCAGCCCCTGGGAAATTGCAAAGGAGTCGCTGGTGGTAGCTTGTGATCAGCTACAGTTCCATCTTTGATGTTGGCAACACTGAGAAGCAGCCTGACTGAAGTGCAGAGGGCTGTGGGTTGCGGGGGGAGGGCAATAGATTGAGACAGGAATCCTGGAGAGAAGACTGGGGGCAGGGTCTCAGGGTGGGGGTTGTGGGAACACTGCGTTTGGCTGGGCAAAGAGGCTGGGACTGGGAACCAGGGGTCAATATGATTCCACATGGTGAAATTTCCAGTTTTCTAGTTTACTTTATAATTTTCTAGGTTTCTAAAACAAATAAACTATGTTAAAATAATATTAAGTTTGCAAAGTAAAGAACGCAAAACTTAGGAAATGTCAGAATTAATATTGTCCGTGCAAATGTAATTTGGCCCCTTTGTGCGTGTGCATTATGATACAGCATGATCAGACTATTTTTCCACAGGACCCCTGCTTTATTCACAGGATGGAGCTGGACTGGGGATGAGCTGGGGGGTGTGAAAAAGGTGGTTGTAGTCTGGAGGACCCTGGAGGACCGCATTTGTTGCAGAGGCTGGAAGGTGGTAGCTGAATGGGGCAAGGGACTGTAGGAAAAGATGACATGGTCTCAAGGTTAAGGCAGTTGAATGCTGCTCTGGATAATTGGTTTTATCCCTGCCTCTGGCACAGGTTGCCTGTGTGATGCTTAGCAAGTCACTTAACCATATTCTTCAGAGGTGGTCACAAACTGCGCTTCCTATTTTATGGGTGACCCTGGAGCTGAGCACTGACAGCTGCAACTGAAGCCCCTGGGAGCTCTGCTTTGTACATAGTATAAAGTGTTATATAACGCTATGGACTCTGAAAAATAAGGCCGTCGTGGGCTCAAATTGAGTACCCAAAGTTAGTGGAAACTTTTGACCTAAATTTCTCCATGAGTCAGTTTCTCATCTGGAAAATGGGAAGAATTATACCGCTTTATTTCACAGGGCTGTTGTGAAAATAAATTAATTGATGTTTGTGAAAATACCACTGTAATGAGTGTCTTAGGCCAACCCTCAGCCTGGGCTTGGCTGTAGTCTCTTTGAGTGTCTTGCCCTGGCTCCTCTAAGGGAGCCCCCTCTCCTGCACATTCTCTCTGTTCCCAAGAGGAATTCAGCTCACTCTTGTGGTCCTTTCTGAGTCCAGTTACTTCCAGGTCCTGGCAGTGTACCCTGGGTCCCACCAGAGGTCACTGGCTGGGAGCAGCCCCACCTGTATCAGGCTTGTAGTGTCAGTTCCCAAAACAAGGGGGGAGGGGACAGGAAAGGCTAGCCACCGCCTCAGGCTGGGCTCCCCTCGCTACTTAAGCTCACTGGCGGCCCCTAGCAGCCACTCTTCCTGGGCAGACTTCTCCCCCCACTTCTCTGTGGCGAGTTTAACCTTTTTAAGCTCGCCTTTTCCAGGTGGAGCATATTCTGCAGGTGCACCTAATTGCCAGTGCCTGAGCGTAGGAATGCTCGTTGGCCTTTCTATCAGTTGGATGCGGGTATGTCCCATCACTGTGAGCACCACAGTAAAGCCCTGAAGGAAAATAGTAACTGTAGATTCAGAGCAGTTTTTGAATAATAAATAAGGCAGGGACACCCCTAAAGGCTTATGATAAAATTGACTGTGGAATAATTACTTATTCGATGAACATCATCCATTCTGAATGAGGCAGGGATCCTGTTGAAAAAATAGTATGTGATTGTATAATTAGATGTATCATAATAGATATGCATAAGGGGGCTGAATTAACATTGCATAGTCAACCTTAATTTTGGCATTTTCTCTTTAACAATTTATCTAGTCTCTGGCCTCAATTGGGGCTTAGGTAAGGGCCAGTTGGCTGGGACTAAACTCAGATGTGATTGAGGTTATGCTTGTGGGCTGGGAGAAGCAACCAGAAGAAATGGCTCCCTTGATTGGGGAGTGTGCTTATAGTTTGTGTCTTGGGTGTGATGAATCTGCTGAAGAGTCCTTTTGAGGACTGCTGCCTCGTTTGAAACCATGGCAGATGAAGTCAGGTGACGAGCTTGAGCTAACAATCCCTGGCTTAAACAGGAGACTACAGGTGGCAAGTGTTTTCAATGAAATGTCTTTGACTCTGAGGGTATGTCTTCGTTACCACATTAAAGCGCTGCTGCTGTATAGTCATGGCACCAGCGCTGGAAGAGAGCTCTCCCAGTGCTCTAAAAAAAACCACCCCCAGAAGGGAAGTAACTACCAGCACTGGGAGCGCGACTCCCAGCACTGGTGCACTCTCTACACTACCACTTTACAGCGCTGAAATTTGCATCACTCGGGGTGTTTTTTCACACTCCTGAGCGAGAATGTTTCAGCACTCTAAAGTGGCTGTGTAGACAAGGCCTGAAACACCCTGCTTCCACCTTTGTTCTGGCAGATGAAGTTTAACCATTAGGGTATGCTGCACGGCTCAACTGTTCTTCCAAGCTTTCCAGAGGAAGTGGATTAAGGCTCGGGAAGGGATGGAACTTGCACACCCTGTTAAGTTTAGTGACTGAGGAAGAGTTGTTCTATTGGGTATAAATTATAACTTCTGTATTTGCTTTTGTAATGTGGTTGACATTTTCTGAGTTGGGGATTTAGCCACATAGTTCAATTGCAATAGATAGTTTTGTGGCTACGTCCTCTAGTCGGCTGTGAAAATTTCAACGTGTGTTGCACCTAGAGCTTAGGAGGGAAACATTCTTCCAGTCAGTCACAAAAAGAAATAAAGTGTTTTGAGATCCTTGCCTGGAAGAGAGTATTTAAGTGCAAAATATGTATATCTGTGTGGGTTTTTTAATTTTATTTTTTGTGATTTTTATCCCTGGAGAATATACGTAATGTGTATGATCAGAAGGAAAAGCATAAAAAGTGAGATTCTAACTTATATTTTCTAGATCTTTAGAAAGACACGGTGATTTAAAAAAAAGAGGGAGACGATTAATATGTGATACTTAACCCCTTGTGGCTTAGTTTAATTAAAAAGTCTGGCATACTTACTAGGATCATAAGATGACTGCATTTATCAGCAATATCCCAAGCAACAGTAGACTGAGACTGATGATTTGTCATAAGTCACCTGGCCCCATGCAATGCTCAAGGCCCAGTTTTGGCACTCAATTATATGATCATAAATAATGCATGCAGCTTTCATAATGAAGGTTACCTATCAGGTTATTTCTTTATGCTTCTCTTTAGAATTATGGTTTATAGTTTGTGTTACTGCTGACAGAATATATATAAAAAGTAACATCATTGAGAGTAAAAGGTGATTTGAAATCATTCTGCAACTGGAATTTGTGTGAAACTTGTAGAAGTACTGTGTATAGAAAAAAAGGATACTTACAGGTGTTTTCTACATCCATTAGTGAAGAGATGTAGGAGGTGATGACTTCTATTTGTAAGCAGATTATGGAAAATATAGCTAAATGATTAAAACCATGAAATGACATAACACTTTGAAAATAAACCTGTGACAAAACAATCTGGAAAGTTATTTGTTCACTAACATTGGAAATAATATTGTTTTACAAAACATATTACAATGGAAAACAATCTTTTTAATACAAAGAAAAGGAGTACTTGTGGCACCTTAGAGACTCACCAATTTATTTGAGCATAAGCTTTCGTGAGCTACAGCTCACTTCATTGGATGCATCCGATGAAGTGAGCTGTAGCTCACGAAAGCTTATGCTCAAATAAATTGGTGAGTCTCTAAGGTGCCACAAGTACTCCTTTTCTTTTTGCGAATACAGACTAACACGGCTGCTACTCTGAAACCAATCTTTTTAATAATAGCATGCAACTGTTTTTCCTTTTCTTTCTCCCCTTGGCAATATGTCACCTTTATTTACAGTGACACAAAGTGCTGTAATTAGAGCTATTGGATAGATTGACATGTATTTATTGTCATTTCTCATGGTTTCGTTCATCTTTAGACTTTAGTTCTTGATGTTCAGTTCAAAATGGTAGTCAGATTCACCCATCTGTTCCAAAAGAGATCCTTGGATGCATGAAACTGCCCGCTTTTCTTCCTTCTATTGCTTGAGATACACACATGCGCGCACACACGTGAGCATGCACACAAATATCTACATTGTGCTAAACTATTAAAACTTGGGAGGGAGAAGAAATCCCCATAAATACATTAATTTTTAGTTAAGGCTGCTGAGTGATGTAAAGCTTAATCATTAATGATCTGGATGATGGGATGGATTGCACCCTCAGGAAGTTTGCGGATGACACTAAGCCCAGGGGAGAGGTAGATACTCTGAAGGGTAGGGATAGGATCCAGAGTGACCTAGACAAGTTGAAGGTTTGGGCCAAAATAAATCTGATGAGGTTCAACAAGGACAAGTACAGAGTCCTGCACGTAGGACGGAAGAATCCCATGCACTGCTACAGGCTGGGGACCAACTGGCTAAGCAGCAGTTCTACAGAAAAGGACCTGGAGATTACAGTGGATGAGAAGCAGGATATGAGTCAACAGTGTGCTCTTGTTGCCAAGAAGGCTAACGGCATATTGGGCTGCATTAGTAGGAGCACTGCCAGCAGATGGAGGGAAGTGATTATTCCCCTCTATTTGTCACTGGTGAGGCCACATCTGGAGCATTGTGTCCAGTTTTGGGCCCCCCACTGCAGTGGTCCTTCTCGAAGTTATTGCAGATTAGCATAGGAAAGTGCCCTACCACGGAGGAAGAAACAAAGCTGCCATCCCTCAAAACTTTCAGGAGAGGATTGCAGAGCACCTCCATGAAAGTTTCATCGCGTTCTCTCAGGACAACACAAGGGACATCCCTGTGTTCATAAACAAACTGCTCCGCATGACCACCTCCCCACCTGACTCTACGGGGGAATGAAAAGCAGATGATAACTGTACCTCTCTTTGTCGTATCGTTACATCTTCTAATACTAGTAAATTAATGAAGAGTTGATAGCTGTGTGCATCATTGTAGTGGGAAATATATTTACACACTGACCTGAGGTTCCTTCCACTGTGTTGGTCTCACCCATGCTCGACTGCCAGAGCTGACTTGGTCTGCAGTGGAATCTCAAACAGGTCCTGGAGTCAGAGTCTGTGTTCTAGGTGGTTGAAACAGTGGTTGAAGTCAGACATAGGGTCAGGATCAGGCCAAGGGCAGTGCTGAAATCGGGGTCTGAGGGCAGGCCATGGCTGAGAACTGGGGTCAGTGTTTGTGGATAAGCCCCAACTCAGGATCACAGAGTAAGGAGGCAGGCCAAAGATTGAAGCCAGTTAGAGAGTCAATCCTAGGGACTGGAGGTCAGGAGACATGCAGGGTTGGAGTGGGTCAGTAACAGGGCGGGAGCAGGGTCAGTGAAGGACACAGACAAGATTGAAGCAGGCTAGAACAAGGCTCAGGCAAGCCTGGGGGCAGGCTGAGGAACCGGATCAAGAGTAGGCTGGAAGCCTAGGGAATCTGTAAGACTGAGATAGCAGGTGGATTCTTGGCCAAGTAATGCTAATGCACAGAATAACTTGCAGCTCTGGCAGGGTCAGTGAAATACCTGTGCCTGTGGGTCATCTGATCCATGCCCTGCTCAGAGAGAGGTTGCTGCAGCATGCCAGAGGGCTCTGCTTACAGGATAAATCGGTACAGCTCAGTTGATGTAGCATACCCCAGTGACAATGAGTCACTGCAGACTCTGATGGAGGGGTGAGTCTTGGCACCTATTGAAGTTCTGGGGATGGGTGGCTGAGTGAGCGGCCCTGCTCTGCCTGTGGGTTTGCCTCGCACCTGGTTTGCGGCATAGCTGGACACGCCCGGTAGCATGTCCCCCATCCTCCTCCTCCTCCTTGCCCTCTCCCTCTTCCTCCTTCTAGCTGTCCGTGGCAGTGGTCTGTGTCTTAGGCTCTTCAGAGGTATATGTGTGGGGGGGAGGCAGGGACGGTGTCTTTGTCAAGACTCTTTGTAAGAGCTGCCTGTCTTTGGCTCAGCACCAGATTGAATGTTGGCCTTCTTGGCCTTCTGGTATGTCTATCGCAGTTCTTTCACTTTCATGCGGCATTGCTACTGATCCTTGTCATACCCCTTCTGCATCCCCCGTGCAATCTGCTTGTAGATGTCCACATTTCTACGGTTGGTCCGTAACTGTGCCTGCACAGCCTCATCTCCCCACAGGCCCAGGAGATCCAATATCTCTTGTCTTCTCTGGGCCAGAGTATGTCTGGAGCACATAGCTAGCATGATCAGCTGGGCAGTTGCACACAACAATGGAGAGCTGCTAGGTGTGCTCGCCAAGCTGGGCAATCAGGAAAAGGCATTTCAGAAATTTGAATTGACCTTAGTGTGCTGACCATGACTCTATGCCATTCGGGGAGGTCGCCATAATAGGGCACTTACATGGGTGAGAGATGAATTTAAGTATAGACACATGCACAAATAGGTTGATGCAAGATGGCTTATGTTGACCTAACTTTGTAGTGTAGACCAGGCCTGAATGATGCATGGGTCCTGTTGAAAAAATAGTAGTGATCATGTAATTAAAGACTGTATCATAATGCATGTGTACAAGGGAGCTGAATTAAGATTGCACAGGCAACTTTAACGCTGGCATTTCCTAACGTTTGAGTGCTTGACTTTGCAAGCTTAGTAATGTTCTTTTCCCACAGTTTTTTGAGTGTAATTATAATTATTACGTACTTTAAGGGGTTGGTTATATTGCTTGGGCATCCTCATTAGAGGAAAACGTGAACACAAGACAGTGTTCTTTGTGTCCTGTATATGACTATGTGAAATGAAACATTAGTATTACTTGTAATAGATGAAACGTTAGTATTATTTGTATTAGATGGTTAATGTGACTTGAGATTTTGTCAGAGAGATGTAATGGGCATGAAATGGAGGACACTGGTGCTGTGGGATTGTTATTTGGTATAAAAGGCTTATGACATGAGGTTATGTGCATGCAATTGGCTAATGGACCATTTTCAAATTTCTTAACTTGTAGATTTATTTTTACCTCCCTCTAACCTCCTTGTTGAAGCATTGTGATTTGGAAGAATGAGCATAGAGTCAGGAGGTCCAGAATTCTAATAACAGCTCTGCCATTGACTCACTGGGTGACCTTGGGCACATTGCTTTGCCTTCCCATCGCTGTTTCTTTATCTGTAATACACTGAGCCAGATCCTCAGCTGGTGTAAATCAGTGTGGCTCCATTGACTTCCACAGTGCTACGACAATGTATGCAATGTGATAATCGGACACATAGGGGTTAATAATTGTCCAACTACCTCACCTACCTTGATAATTAATTAGCTAATATCCGTACATGCTTTGTACACATAAAGTGCTAGAAAAATGTTAAACATTATCACTAACGTTCTTGGAATGCAATTTGTACAAGACTTGCCTCTCAGCAATCTGTACTTAAAGTTAAAGTTTTATTGGGGGGGGGGGGTAAATGCAAATAGATCTTCTGTGCACATTTGGTACACAAGAACTTGTGCCAAAAAGAGATATGGGAAGAAAATTCCATCATCCTTTTTAAAATACAGACAGAAACTACCAGTACAAAAATTATGAATTAATGACACACTTGTCTATTTGTGTTTACGTCAACTTTAAAAAAAATAAATAAAAACCTTGGAGAGAAAGAAATGTTGCTTGCAACTCATTAGGTCTGTTAATCTGTTTCATGACAGTAGTAACTATTGCCTGTAAAAGAGGGAAAAAATCAGAATATTATCTACTGTTTGGCATGAATGCCTAGATATATATGAAATCATTAAATGCAAGGAAGGAGTAATAACGTTATTTACATAGTTTCTGCTTAAAAGGAAAAAACAACTAGAAACCATTTCCTATGCAATGGAACTCAAAGGCTTCTATATTCATGGAAGGGGGGGAAGAATCAAGAATTACCTTTCTTGGAATTCTGTTAGTAAGCACAACGAGAGATTTAAAATTGTTAGAATGTTATAACCTTAAGCCTGAACACAGATACTTTGCTTAATATTCAGTGTGGTTTGTTTTGAATTAACATTATTTTTTTTATTTCAGACACACATGCATTGCAATTTAGGGTTACATTAAAAGATTTTGGGCTTTGGATATGTATTTAGAAGATGATTTTTATATTAAATGGAAATGATTTTGCTTCCTTAGGGGCCTCATTCTGAAAAATAATATTCATTTTTGAACAGTAGAAGCATCTATCTTAAGAACTAAAACTGAGATATACAGTCAGCTTACTAGCTCTTTAAAGGGAACTAAATCTACTTGACACCCCAAAGCAAGTCACTACTTCTAGTTTATTATGAAATGTGCACATTTCATAGACATTATATGATATATCTTGATTTTTTTTCTCTTTCACTAAAACAGTTGAGAAATAGGGAGGAACTAGTTAAGAATTTGAAAGTGGAAAGCAGCTTGGGTGAAAGTGATCATGAAATGATGAGTTCATGATTTTAAGGAATGGTAGGAGGGAAATCAGCACAATAAAGATAATGGATTTCAAGAAGGCAGACTTCAGCAAACTTGGGGAGTTGGTAGGTAAGATCCTATAGGAAGCAAGTCAAAGGGGAAAAACAGAGTTGGCATTTTTTCAAAAAGATATTATTAAGGGCACAAGAGCAAACTATCCCACTGGGTAGGAAAGATAGGAAGTAGGGCAAGAGACCACCATGGCTTAGCCAGGAGATCTTCAATGATCTGAAACTCCAAAAAGAGTCCTACAAAAAGTGGAAACTAGGTCAAATTACAAAGGATGAATATAAACAAACAACAAAGCATGTAGGGACAAAATTAGAAAGGCCAAGGCACAAAACGTGAGTAAACTAGCTAGACACACAATGGGATACAAGAAAACATTCTACAAATACATTAGAAGCAAGAGGAAGACCAAAGACAGGGTGGGCCCGTTACTCAATGAGGAGGGGGATATAACAGAAAATGTAGAAATAGCAGAAGTGCTAAACGAGGTTCATGTTTCAGTTTTCACCAAAAAGTTTAGTAGTCATTGGACATCTAACTTAATGAATTCCAATGAAAATGAGGTGGGCTCAGAGGCTAAAACAGGGAAAGTGCATGTTAAAAATTATTTAAACAAGTTAGATGTCTTCAGTTCACCATGGCCTGATGAAATGCATTCTAGAATCACAGGTGCCGACTTTCAAAAGTGTCGGGGGGGTGGTCCACCCCATCTCTGCCCCAGGCCCTGCCCATTCATAGAATCATAGACTAGAATCATAGAATATCAGGGTTGGAAGGGACCTCAGGAGGTCATCTAGTCCAACCCCCTGCTCAAAGCAGGACCAATCACCAACTAAATCATCCCAGCCAGGGCTTTGTCAAGCTTAACCTTAAAAACCTCTAAGGAAGGAGATTCCTCCACCTCCCTAGATAACCCATTCCAGTGCTTCACCACCCTCCTAGGGAAAAAGTTTTTCCTAATATCCAACCTAAACCTCCCCCACTGCAATTTGAGACCATCACTCCTTGTTCTGTGATCTGGTACCACTGAGAACAGTCTAGATCCATCCTCTTTGGAACCCCCTTTCAGGTAGTTGAAAGCAGCTATGAAATCCCCTCTCATTCTTCTCTTCTGCAGACTAAATAATCCCAATCCCCTCAGCCTCTCCTCATAAATCATGTGCTCCAGCCCCCTAATAATTTTTGTTGCCCTCCACTGGACTCTTTCCAATTTTTCCACATCCTTCTTGTAGTGTGGGGCCCAAAACTGGACACAGTACTCCAGGCCTCAGCAATGCCGAACAGAGGGGAATTATCACGTCCTTCGATCTGCTGGCAGTGCCCCTACTTATACAGCCCAAAATGCTATTAGCCTTCTTGGCAACAAGGGCACACTGTTGACTCATATCCAGCTTCTCATCCACTGTAACCCCTAGGTCCTTTTCTGCAGAACTGCTGCCTAGCCATTCGGTCCCTAGTCTGTAGCAGTGCATGGGATTCTTCCGTCCTACGTGCAGGACTCTGCACTTGTCCTTGTTGAACCTCATCAGATTTCTTTTGGCCCAATCCTCTAATTTGTCTAGGTCCCTCTGTATCCTGTCACTACCCTCCAGCATATCTACCACTCCTCCCAGTTTAGTGTCATCTGCAAACTTGCTGAGGGTGCAATCCACTCCATCCTCCAGATCATTAATGAAGATATTGAACAAAACCGGCCCCAGGACTGACCCTAGGGGCACTCCACTTGATACCAGCTGCCAACTAGACATGAAGCCATTGATCACTACCCGTTGAGCCCGACGATCTAGCCAGCTTTCTATCCAACTTATAGTCCATTCATCCAGCACATACTTCTTTAACTTGCTGGCAAGAATACTGTGGGAGACCGTATCAAAAGCTTTGCTAAAGTCAAGGAATAACACGTCCACTGCTTTTCCCTCATCCACAGAGCCAGTTATCTTGTCACAGAAGGCAATTAGGTTAGTCAGGCATGACTTGCCCTTGGTGAATCCATGCTGACTGTTCCTGATCACTGTCCTCTCCTCTAAGTGCTTCAGAATTGATTCCTTGAGGACCTGCTCCATGATTTTTCCAGGGACTGAGGTAAGGCTGACTGTCCTGTAGTTCCTCAGATCCTCCTCCTTCCCATTTTTAAAGATGGGCACCACATTAGCCTTTTTCCAGTCATCCGGGACCTCCCCCGATCGCCATGAGTTTTCAGAGATAATGGCCAATGGCTCTGCAATCACATCCGCCAACTCCTTTAGCACTCTCGGATACAGTGCGTCCGGACCAATGGACTTGTGCTCATCCAGCTTTTCTAAATAGTCTTGAACCACTGCTTTCTCCACAGAGGGCTGGTCCCCATACTGTGCTGCCCAGTGCAGTAGTCTGGTAGCTGACCTTCTTCGTGAAGACAGAGGCAAAAAAAGCATTGGGTAGATTAGCTTTTTCCACATCCTCTGTCACTAGGTTGCCTCCCCCATTCAGTAAGGGGCCCACACTTTCCTTGACCGCCTTCTTGTTGCTAACATACCTGAAGAAACCTTTCTTGTTACTCTTAACATCCCTTGCTAGCTGCAACTCCAAGTGTGATTTGGCCTTCCTGATTTCACTCCTTCATTTTTATACTCCTCCCTGGTCATTTGTCCAATCTTCCACTCCATCCCTTCCCCCAAAACCCCACCACTCCACCTTTTCTGGCCCCCACTCCACTGCTGCCCTGCCTCTTCCCACCCCTGCTCCACCCCCATCTCGCCTCTTCCCACCCAGTTCCACCCCTCCCAAGTGTGCCACATCCTCGCTCCTCCCCCCTCCCTCCCAGCCTCATGCATGCCACGAAACAGCTGATTGCAGCAGATACGACGCAGAGGGAGGGAAGGGGAGGCACTGATCTGCAGGGCGTGCTGGCAGGCAGGAGGTGCTGTGGGGATGGCAGGGGAGATGATGGGGAGCATATTTTCCCCATTGGTGTTCCAGCCTTGGAGGACCCACGGAGTCGGGCGCCAATGCCTAGAATACTCAAGGCGCTGACTGAAGAGATATCTAAGCCACAAACAATTATCTTCGAACACTCATGGAATACAGTGAGATTCCAGAGGACTGGAAATGGACAAATATAGTGCCAATCTATAAAAAGGGGAGAAAGGACAACCCAGGGAATTACAGACCAGTCAGTTTAACTTCAATACCCAGAAAGATAATGGAGCAAATAATTAAGCAATCAATTTGCAAACACTTAGAAGATAATAAAGTGATAACTAACAGTCAGCATGGATTTGTCAAGAACAAATTGTGTCAAACCAACCTAATAGCTTTCTCTGGCAGGGTAACAACCCATGTGGATGGGGGTGAAGTGGTAGCTGTGGTATATCTTGACTTTAGTAAGGCTTTTGATACTGTCTCGCATGACCCTTCTCATAAACAAACTGGGGAAATACAACCTAGAATCTGATGGAGCTACTGTAAGGTGGGTGCATAACTGGTTGGAAAACTGTTCCCAGAGAGTAGTTATCAGTCGTTCACAGTCAATCTGTAAGGGCATATCAAGTGGGGTCCTGCAGGATGAGTTCTGGGTCCAGTTCTGTTCAGTTTCTTCATCAGTGATTTAGATAATGGCATAGACAGTACACTTATAAAGTTTGTGGATGATACCAAGCTGGGAGGAGTTGCAAGTGCTTTGGTGGATAGGATTAAAATTCAAAATGATCGGACAAATTGGAGAAATGGTCTGAAGTTTATAGGATGAAATTCAATAAGGACAAATGCAAAGTACTCCATTTAGGAAGGGACAATCAGTTACACACAAACAAAATGGAAAATGACTTCCTGGGAAGGAGCACTGTGGAAAGGGATCTGGGGGTCATAGTGGACCACAAGCTAAATATGAGTCAACAGTGTAACACTGTTGCAAAAAAAGCAAGCATTCTGGGATGTATTAGCATGAGTGTTGTAAGACGCAATAAGAAATTCTTCTGTTCTACTCCGCACTGATTAGGTCTCAACTGGAGTATTGTGTGCAGTTCTGGGTGCCACATTTCAGAAAAGATGTGGACAAATTGGAAAAGTCTAGAGAGCGCAACAAAAATGATGAAAGGTTTAGAAAACATGACCTATGAGAGAAGATTGAAAAAATTTGTTTGTTTAGTCTGGAGAAGAGAAGACTGAGAGGGGATATAACAGTTTTCAAGTACATAAAAGGTTGTTACAAGGAGGAGGGAGAAAAATTGTTCTCCTTCACCTCTAAGGTTAGGACAAGAAGCAATGGGCTTAAATTGCAGCAAGGGTGGTTTAGGTTGGACATCAGGAAAAAATTCCTAACTCTCAGGCTGGTTAAGCACTGGAATAAATTGCCTAGGGAGATTGTGGAATCTCCATCATTGGAGATTTTTTAGAGTAGGTGTCAAGGCTGATTCCCCACTCTGGCACTTTTGAGTGCAGAAGGTGGGGGCTTAAAAGGATTCTAAAAATTAATACTGCCCGCTCCAGGCTAGTATTAAACTCCGAAGTTCACAGCTTCTCTCTGACCTTGAATGGGTAGATGCTCCCACCACTCAAGTGCAACCCCCGGCCCCTTTTGAGAACCCAGGAAGGAGCACTTGGGAATTCCTTCCTGTGGGGTACCCTCAAGCCCTTTCACCCCCCACCCTGCCGCCGGGGAAGAGCTGAGAAAGAAAACAAAGTAAATCAGCAGTTGCCACCAGTTAATTAAACAACATATGCACAAACCTCTTAGGACACACAGAAAAACCCCCAATCCTGTTCTTAAAGAAGTTAAATTTTATTAAAAGCAAAAAGAAAGAAAATACATTTGGAACTTAGGCTATTGCTAGAATTAAAAAGAGCAAATATAATAATTAAGCATCAAGAATGGTTTTCTTGAGGTCCAGCTTACAAGCAAAACAAAAGCATTTGGAGGTTAGCACAGAGGAGTCCACAAGCCAATAAAAAATAAAAGAAATAACCCTAATCATGTCCTTCCTGCACATTCCCTGATTTACTTGCATATCTGGGGTTCTAAGAAGTAGTTCTAGGTATGATCTGATGATTTTCCATACCTGGTTTAAAGCTTCTTATAACATTGCTGGTATGTGTCTCCTCTCTCCGGAGAACAACAGACAGACCAACCAAGGGAAAGATTTTTTTCCAATTTTAAAAAGTTCTAGCCCTCCCATTGGCTCTTTTGGTCAGGTGCCCACTCACTTCCCTTTACCTATGCATGCAGTCAGACTTTTTAACCCTTTACAGGTAAAGCAAGTAGAGAACAGCTACCAAGAGGGATTCTATAGCTAACTGGCTGGCTGGGTCTCCACAAAAGAGAGCTACCCCCCCCCTTTCATTTATCACAGCAGGTTAGACAAACACTTGTCAGGAATGGTCTAGATAATACTTAGTCCTGCCATGAGTGCGAGGGACTGGACTAGAAGACCTCTCGAGTTCCCTTCCAGTCCTACGATTGTATGAGTCTGTGATTACCAGAACTCATGATCCTGACCCTGCAAAGTACTAAGATAAAATGCTGTAAACTGGGGGCGTTCAACATCCCAGAGATTTAGGCCTCAGATACAGTACTATTGTAATGGTCTTAGCCATGAAGGTATTCTTTACATTTATCTTTTCTTGGTGACTTGTACTCAAGTTTTCATTTTAACTTTCCCATATTACACAGAGGAGATATATAGATATAGTTATGAAACCAGTTGTTTTAGATAACCTTTTCTCGTGAATCTTGTAGAACAGTGACACAGAAGTAGATTGTTATTTTACAGGGTTGTGCTTTAGTTTGAAATATTTCATTTCTTGGTGGTGATAGTCTGAACACACTGACTTGTCATGAGTCCCCTAGAGACATGCGATTTCGAAGTATAATCCTGTTCAAGGGCTGTGGCCACAATGAGAATGGAGGAGGTTATGGTTATCTAATATTATTCAGGTACTACATGGAGACTGCTTAATTGTAATTAGTAATAAATAAAGGATTTTTTTAACAGTTTGGATCCAAGCTTCTGTTTAATTTGAAATAAAGATTTATTTTTTCCAATTGTATATAACTTGTCATTATTGTAGATATATCAACATGGTATTGTGAATAGATTACGTGGGTTGGATAGAGTGCTAGAGACATAACTGTAGTCTACTGCACTTGGAGCAAGATGGGCTAGACCTAATCGATCTCTTCCATCTCTAATTTCTGTGATATCACTGTAATTGATTTTCATTATTACCACTGACTGAATAATAAAAATGGTAAGAAACAGTGTATTACTCTTGTGTTCTCTCAAGTAATTAATTTCATTGCTGGAGAATGCTATCTATTGTATAATACCATAGCACATTGTTTCAGTAGACATATTCCCTGTGGAGTATTGAATGATGAAAGTGTCTAGGTGCCTGCTTAATTGTACATGAGCATTTCTCAACTGTCAGTTCTGCTGGTGCTTGTTGAGCTATTAATTTGGAATGAAGTAACACAGGAGGAAAACATGTTATCTGATGATATAAAAACACCCATTTGTCAGAAAATAAATGAATCTGCTTTGAAAACACATCTGTTGTGAGGAGATGGAATAAAATGGTTTATTAGCCATGTCTTGACTCTAACAACCCCTATTGGAAAAGATACAATGAAGCTCTCAATCGGTCACAAGTCACCAAGTAGATTCTGGTAAGATTTTTGAGTCAGTACAATAAAAAAGTTCTTATTTTATATTTTACAGGTTATATTATATCCAACATCCAATAGCTCAAAGTCGCCTGAGTTGCATAAAATGATAGTCCCCAAAAACAGCCAGGACTCGGACTTGAAGATTAAACTGGCAGTGAGGATGGATAAACCACCCCATATGAAGCATTGTGGGTGAGTATGGAATTTTTGAATTCCTCTGCATGTTATTTAGTTCCAATATTATGTTCACATTTTTCCACTTGTAACTATAAGACAAAGTTGAGAAGCAGCATTGAAATGCACAACAGTTGCTGTAATATGGGAAGGTACCATGTGCTGGCTTTATAAATAATTTGTACCCTGGACTAACATTTAATTCAAAGGATTCACTGGGATGTAAAGACAAATTGTAAGAACGAATTCTGAGATGTCAGAGTGAAAAGTGCAATGCCATTTACAAAAAGCAGTTCTTGAATGTCAGGCTTAGAGTTAATAATGATTTTTAAAATACTTGATATCTAGGTGGCACACAATTTCCATTAAAATAAAATAAATTTTGTATGTGAATGTGGTGCTATTTGTAACACAAAAAGTTTGTCCTCTCATGTTCAATATATCTGTTCAAGGGTATTTGCATTATAGTACCAATTTAGGAACATTTTCCTGGTTTTATATCTTACATTAGAGCTATGTGTAATGGATTATAAAAAAAAATATGAAAACACATGGCCAGCACCCCCCATCCCAACTGCAAAAATAATAATGTCTCCTGCAAAAGGAAAAGGCTTCAATTACAAGTGTTACAAAGTGTTCGGCAGACATATTTTTTATCCTTCTACACAATGCAAACAAAAGGCAGAAGGTTTCCAGAAAAAGAACACCATTCTAGATTCTAATTGTTACTGTATAAATTAGCATTGAGTATGCTATTAAATTCTTCTGAAATACTTCCTATTGTCTCTATTTTGCTTATTTCAGACAGGGCTGGTGTCGTCGCCTATTATTAAGGATTCCTCACACTTCCTATTATATAACACATTTTTCAGGTCCTTATGACTTTGCTAAACTTTAACTGTATGGCCTGAAATTTTCCATGACCCGTGTCTGCCTCAGGATGGTTTTTTTGTGAAAATGTCAGCCCAAATGGTTCTGTTGTTTCAAAGAATGAGACTTGGGATTGGTAGGGCAAGGAGACTGGGACTGGTTGTTCAAGGGGACCGAGCTCAGGAGCCTGGGGCATTAGGGGAGAGATGCATTGGGTGAGGAGCTGGGAAGGGGGAACTGGGACTGGTTGGGCAAGGAGAGTATGTTGGGATGAGAAGTCTGAGAAGTGGAAACTGCGATTGGATAGGCAAGGAGAATAGGACAGGGATAAGAAGCCAGGGGTGGGAAGATGGGGACAGGTTGGAGGGGACAGGGCAGAAGGGGTCAAGCTTCAGGGGGAGGGAAGGCAAAGGGACAGGCAGAAGTGAGTCTGTGCAGACTAGAAGACATTTCCATTCAGAACCTGTAATAGAACCCATGATTCCTGAGTTTCAATATTCTTCTGTTCTCAGAAAATATCTGTGAAACCAACTGGCAAAGTGTGTTTCTCATCTCCCTTTAGTGCTTCCACCTACAGGATGATGATCTACTATTGAGATCAGTTACTCCATCAGCTCACATGGCTGGAGTCTGTGTGGTGGTCCAGATCTGCTGCTGTGGGTGTCAATATGATGCCACATGATGGAATTTCTTGGGGGGGTTTCAGGGTTTTGGTTTTTTTTTCAATAATTAGGGCATTATTAAAAAAAACATGTTAAAAGTAGGGATGTAAAACCAGTTAATCGGTAAGCATTAGGCTTCCCTGTTAACTGACATTAACCGTTAACCCCCAGCTGCACCAGCCAGCCCATGGCCGTGCCACGCCAAACCCGGCCATGTCGGCCGGACCCCAGCGCCTGGCTACGCCACTCTGGCCCCGGCCGTGCAGCGCCAATTTCTGGCTATGCTGGCCGGACTCCAGCGGTGCCCCACTAGCTGGCCAACCGACCCCAGCCCAAGCCCCTGCCTCGCCAGCCAGAGCAACCCCAGCCCCTCTCCCTTTAATCAGTTAACTGTTTAAATGATAGAATTTTAATAGTTTAAACGGTTAACTTGTTAAACTATATTTACATCCCTAGTTAAAAGAACATTAATAAGTTGGCAAATTCAAGCACTCAAGCAACTCTAATTTATTCCCTTCATGTGGATGCAATGTGATACACTGGATGGACCTCCTCTGGGGAAGGATTAGGTCTGTGTAGTAAAGAAGGGTGACATCTGTAGGACCTCTGCCTTTGTTGACAAGGTTGGAAAGTGTTTAGTGACTCAGGCTGGAGGTTGCCGAAGTAGAAAGGAGGTTGTCATAGTTAAGGCACTTGAATACTGTGCTGGCAAATTAGATTCTAACCCTGCCTCTTCCACAGAGTTCCTGTGTGATTCTGGGCAAGTCACTTAAACCAGACTTTTCACATGTGGTCATTAATTTTGTGTTCCTGTTTCTCTGGGTGCCTGAACTGAGAAACCTGGGTCTGATCTGCAGAAGTGCTGAGGACTTACAATTGCAACTGCAATCTGTGGGAACAGTGTTGTGAACATAGGAGGTGCTAAATACTACGGAGTACTCTGAAACGTCAGGTCCTGCGCGTTCAAATAGGGCATTACGAGTTAATGGATACTTTTGATCTTAATCTCTCCGTGCTTCAGTCCTCACTCTGTAAAATGAAAAAAATAAGACCTCTTCATCTCACAGGGATATTGTGAAGATAAATTCATTGATGTTTGTGAAGCACCACATACTATTGTTAGGAATACCATAGAATAGTAATTAATTTAATAATTCTGTTTTCTGAGCCGGTTTGACGAGCGTGCAGTAAATAAGGTCTAGAGCCATACATGGAACAGTGAGGAGAAAACCAAATATTGAATAGCTGTTTATTAAGTGATCAGTATCCATCCTCGGCACTGAATCAGAGAAGGGTCGGTAGGAAAACATATATGATTGTGTAATTAAAGACTGTTATCAGAAGGCATATGCACAAAGATAGTGCTATTATAAGGTGGGTGCATAACTGGTTGGAAAATCGTTCCTAGGGAGTAGTTATCAGTGGTTCACAGTCACGCTGGAAGGGCATAACGAGTGGGGTCCCACAGGGATTGGTTCTGTGTCTGGTTCTGTTCAATATTTTCAACAATGATTTAGATAATGGCATAGAGAGTATACTTATAAAGTTTGTGGACGATACCAAGCTAGAAGGGGTTGCAAGTGCTTTGGAAGTTAGGATTAAAATTCAAAATGATCTGGACAAACTGGTCTGGAGAAATGATCTGAAGTAAATAGGATGAAATTCAATAAGGACAAATGCAAAGTACTCCACTTAGGAAGGAATAATCAGTTGCACGCGTACAAAATGGGAAATGACTGCCTGGGAAGGGGTACTGCGGAAAGGGATCTGGGGATCATAGTGGATCACAAGCTACATATAAGTCAACAGTGTAATGCTGTTGCAAAAAAAGCAAACATCATTGTGGGATGTATTAGCAGGAGTATTGTAAGCAAGACACGAGAAGTAATTCTCACACTCCATGCTGATTAGGTCTCAACTGGAGTACTGTGTCCAGTTCTGGGCTCCACATTTCAGGAAAGATGTGGACAAATTGGAGAAAGTCCAGAGAAGAGCAACAAAAATGATGAAGGTCTAGAAAACATGACCTATGAAAGAAGATTGAAAACACTGGATTTGTTTAGTCTGGAGAAGAGAAGACTGAGGGTATGTCTACACTACGAAATTAGGTCGATTTTATAGAAGTCAATTTTTAGAAATCGATTTTATACAGTCAATTGTGTATGTCCCCACTAAGCGCATTAAGTCGGCGGAGTGCATCCTCACTACCATGGCTAGCGTCGACTCATGGAGCAGTGCACTGTGGGAAGCTGCGGGAAGCCTTCCCGCAGTCTCCGCTGCCCACTGGAATTCTGGGTTAAGTTCCCAATGCCTGATGGGGCAAAAACATTGTCGCGGGTGGTTCTGGGTACATTTAGTCAGTCTCCCCTGCCTCCCTCCCTCCGTGAAAGCAACTGCAAAGAATCATTTCACGCCTTTTTTCCTGGGTTACCTATGCAGACACCATAGCACGGCAAGCATGAAGCCCGCTCAGCTCACCGCTGCTGTTGCGAGCATTGTAAACACCTTGTACATTATACTGCAGTATGTGCAGAACCAGGCTAAGAGACGGCAGCACAAGGACAATTGTGAGGAGGACGTGGACACAGACGTTCCTGAAAGCATGGGATGTGGCAACTGGGACATCATGGCAGCAGTGGCGCTGGTTGATACAGTGGAACGCCGATTCTGGGCCCAGCAAACAAGCACAGACTGGTGGGACCGCGTAGTCTTGCAGGTATGGGATGATTCCCTGTGGTTGCGAAACTTTCGCATACGTAAGGCCACTTTCCTGGAACTCTGTGAGTTGCTTTCCCCTGTCCTGAAGCGCAGGAATACCAAGATGAGAGCTGCCCTGACAGTTGAGAAGCGAGTGGCAATAGCCCTGTGGAAGCTTGCAACACCTGACTGCTACCGGTCAGTCAGGAATCGATTTGGAGTTGGCAAATTTACTGTGGGGACTGCAGTGATTCAAGTAGCCAGTACAATCACTGACGTTCTGCTATCAAGGGTAGTGACTCTGGGAAATGTGCAGGTCATAGTGGATGGCTTTGCTGCAATGGGTTTCCATTGCAGTGGGGCGATAGACGGAACCACCTTCCCAACCAGTACATAAACCGCAAGGTGTACTTTTCAGTGGTGCTACAAACACTGGTAGATCACAAGGGATGTTTCACCGACATCAGCGTGGGATGGCCGGGAAAGGTGCATGACGCTCACATCTTTAGGAACTCCGGGCTATTTGAGCAGCTGCAAGAAGGGATTTACTTCCCAGACCATAAAATTACTGTTGGGGATGTTGAAATGCCAATAGTTATCCTTGGAGACGCACCCTACCACTTGCTCCCATGGCTCATGAAGTCATACACAGGCAGCCTGCACAGTAATAAGGAGCAGTTCAACTACAGGCTGAGCAAGTGCAGAATGGCGGTAGAATGTGTCTTTAGACATTTAAAAGCTCACTGGCGCTGTTTGCTGACTAGGTTAGACCTCAGCGCAACTCAACATTCCCATTGTTATTGCTGCTTGCTGTGTGCTCCACAATATCTGTGAGAGTAAGGGGGAGACATTTATGGCAGGGTGGGAGGTTGAGGCAAATTGCCTGGCTGCCAGTTTTGAACAGCCAGACACCAGGGCGATTAGAAGAGCACAGGTAGGCACGCTATGCATCAGAGAGACTTTGAAAACCAATTTTATGACTGACCAGGCTACAGTGTTACAGTTGTGTGTGTTTTTCCTTGATGCAAACCCGCCCCCTTTGTTGATTTTTATTCCCTATAAGCCAACCACCCTCCCCCCTTAAATCACAGCTAGCAAAGGAAATAAAGTCACTATTGTTTTGAAACCATGCATTCTTTCTTTATTAATTTAAAAAAAGGGGAGATAACTGATAAGGTAGCCCGGGTGGGGTGGGGGAGAAGGGAAGGACAAAGCCACATTGCTTATTGTAGCCACACGACAAATCAAAACTGTTTTGAATGCCAGCCTTCTGTTGCTTGGGCTGTCCTCTGGAGTGGAGTGGCTGAGTGCCTGGAGCCTTCCCCCCCGCCCCCCCCCCCGTGTTCTTGGGCCTCTGGGTGAGGAGGATATGGAACTTGGGGAGGATGGCAGGTGGTTGTACGGTGGATGCAGCGGTGATCTGTGCTCTTGTTGGCTTTCCTGCGGCTTTACCAGACACCTGAACATGTCCATTTGCTCCCCCATTAGCCTCAGCATTGCATCCTGCCTCTTCTCATCGCACTCACTTAATGCTTTCCTGGACTCTGCCACTGAATGCCTCCATGCATTCAGCTGTGCCCTATCAATGCAGGAGGACTGCATGAGCTCGGAAAACATGTCATCGCGAATGCGTTTTTTTCGCCTTCTAATCTGCGATAACCTCAGGGACGGAGATGATAGGGCGAGCATAGGTTTCAGAGTAACAGCCGTGTTAGTCTGTATTCGCAAAAAGAAAAGGAGTACTTGTGGCACCTTAGAGACTAACCAATTTATTTGAGCATAAGCTTTCGTGAGCTCCAGCTCACTTCATCGGATGCATACTTTCCACAGTATGCATCCGATGAAGTGAGCTGTATCTCACGAAAGCTTATGCTCAAATAAATTGGTTAGTCTCTAAGGTGCCACAAGTACTCCTTTTCTTTTTAGGGGGAGCATAGAAACATTTGCACCTGCACGGGGGATAAAAAGGGAGAGTAAAATTTAAGATGATGCATTTCCAAGAACAAAAGGGAGACTCTTTCACAGTGAATCAAGCAATTCACAGCGGACAGCACATGTGCTTTAGGTACAAGGTCGCATTTTGCATTTTATATTGAGCGCCTGCCGGTATGGTGACACATCACACATGGCTGGGCAACAGAATTTGGTTTCCAGGCAGCCAAGATAAGCCAAAGGGTACGCAGGTTTGGCTGCTAACGCCTTCATAACATGTGGGAATGTTTTCAAACTGCAGCACCGTCCTTTCCCATAGCAAGCAATGCCGGTTGGGTTTGCCATTCAAAAGGAGCGGCTGCGGTTTGTGGGGGGATGTGCAGCACACCCTTCCCCACACCCCACCGCGTGGCTATTCTCAGGGATGATCCCTTTTAGCCAAGTGCAAACAGCCCAGCATGAACGGGGTCCTTTTACTGTTCCCTTACAAAAATTCCCCTATTTCAACCAGGTGACCATGAATGATATCACTCTCCTGAGGCTAACACAGGAAGACATAGCCCTAATGTTGCTTGAATGCAACCAAAACCCAGGACTATTCGCTGCCATGATTTGTGCTGCAATGATTCCAGACTACTTGCTACTGGCTTGGCGTGGTAAAGTGTCCTATCATGGAGGACAAAATAAGGCAGCCCTCCCCAGAAACCTTCTGCAAAGGCTTTCAGAGGACCTCCAGGAGAGCTTCATGGAGATGTCCCTGGAGGATTCCCACTCCATCCTCAGACACGTTAACAAACTTTTCCAATAGCTGTACTGGCTGCGAATGCATCCCAATTCTTCAGGGCAAATCAAACATTACACTACAGGGGTTAAAAGCAATTGTGTTTAGTTACAAATGTGCACTCACCAGAGGTGCCTTCTCTGCCTTCAGGGTCGGGGATCCCGCCTTGGGAGGGTATTAGCTCCAGGGTGATGAAGAGGTCCTGGCTGCCTGGGACAACAGATTCACCACTTGCCTGCTGTGCATTCTCCTCCTCCTCATCCACAAAGTCCTCCTCCGTGTTGTGTGAGACTCCCGCCTTGCAGGTGTCCACGGACAGTGGTGGGGTAGTGGTAGGGTCGCCCCCTAGAATGCCATGCAGCTGATCATAGAAGCAGCATGTATGGGGCTCTGACCCAGAGCCACCGTTTGCCTCCTTTGTCTTTTGGTAGGCTTGCCTGAGCTCCTTGACTTTCATGTGGCACTGCTGTGTGTCCGTCGTAGTCTCTGTCCATCATGCCCTGTGCGATCTTGGCATATATATTAGCATTTCTTCTTTTTGATCGGAGTTCTGCCTGCACAGATTCTTCTCCCCATACAGCAATCAGATCCAGTGTCTCTCGTTCGCTCCATGCTGGAGCTCGTTTGCAATTCTTGGGGGACTGCATGGTCACCTGTGCCGCTGAGTTGGCCACACTGACCAAACAGGGAATGAAATTCAAAAGTTCTTGGGGCTTTTCCTGTGTATCTGGCTAGTGCATCAGAGTTGAGAGTGCTGTCCAGAGCAGTGACATTGGAGCACTCTGGGATAGCTCCCGGAGGCCAATAACATTGATTTGCATCCACACTATACCAAATTCGACCCAGCAAAGTCGATTTTAGCGCTACTCCCCTCACTGAGGAGGAGTACAGAAGTCAATTTTAAGAGCCCTTTTGCTCAACGGAACAGGGTTGCTTGTGTAGACGCATCCATTATAAAATCGACCTAACGTGGCTAAATTCAACCTAACCCTGTAGTGTAGGCCAGGGTTAACAGGGGACATGATTACACTTTTCAAGTACATAAAAGGTTTTTACAAGGAGGAGGGAGAAAAATTGTTCTTCTTAACCTGTGAGGATAGGACAAGAAGCAATGGGGTTAAATTGCAGCAAGGGCAGTGTAGGTTGGACATTAGGAAAAACTTCCTAACTGTCAGAGTGGTTAAGCACTGGAATAAATTGCCTTGGGAGGTGGTGGAATCTCCACCATTGGGGATTTTTAAGAGAAAGTTGGACAAACACCTGTCAGGGATGGTCTAGATAATACTTAGTGCTGCCTTGAGTGCAGGGGACTGGACCAGATGACCTCTCGAGGTCACTTCCAGTTCTATGATTCTATGAAAGGGGCCAAATTAAGGTTCCACAGGCAACCTCAACTCTGGCATTTCCTAACTTTTGGGTGCTTGACTTTACAACTTTAATGAGGTTCTCTTAACATAGTTTTCTTGTTTGTAGTATAAAGTAAGAATGAGAACTGGAGATGGAAAATCAGTTTATTTTCTTGCAGTTGTCTCTCACTTGTTATCCCTGACCAATCTTTGAAGTAGTTAACTTAGATTCTAACTACCAAATGTATAAGATTCATGTCGAATTTATTGGAGATAAGTGCATTATACGTTTTATGTAGTGCATTTCAACTGATGATCTCAAAACACTCTCATACTAGCTTTAGTATACCTCTCCTAAACAGTTTGATACATTTTAAGCATACTAATTTGACAGTTGGAAAATAGATCCTAATGACAGTAATAGATATGGGGATTCCATTTTTGGCGAATTTAGCAGGAACAAATCAAGACTGTTGGGGGCATCAAGGCACTGCCATGGTCCAGGTTGATCTCTGGTTTACAATCACTTGTTCCCTGAGCAAGCTGTGAAGACTTCCCTGGGAATGGAACAGTTTCTGACTTTGTTCAGCTTTGGTTCCCTTGACTAATAAAGGGGATATGATGAAATGCTTCAAAGTCCATTCCAGTCCATTGTGCATATCTTGCATTTATATTTGATGGGTAGCGTCTCATTCCACAATTGCTCCCATTTAAATTATAACATATTAAGAAATTAAGTAATCAATATTTTAGACTGCACCTTCTTCAAATCTTGCTCTTTCATTGGGTAGTCGTAGTCATGATACATAGCGGTATTCCTAACAATATTATAAACTTTGAATAGTTTTGTTTATATGAATTGATTTTTTTTACAATAAAACTTAATAAAAATGCTCAAGTCTCAGGATTGCTGTGGATTTCATTTGCAATTATCCGCAACTTTGATGCTTTTAACTCACAAAAACCTAATGACTGTTGTCAGCTACATATTTTTGTTACTAGTGTTTACGTTGATACCATCAAAAAGCTGTGTTATAGTGTTACGCCAGTTAATAAAGTTTGTAAAGAACTTGTTTGAGAAAACACCCAGTGGTTCATCTATGAAACCCTCTGTAATAGGTTGAAAAGAATAAATGACAGTGATATAAGCTTGTAATAAGCTTAGCCTTCAGACTCATCTCTTTTTTTTTTTTAAAGTCTTTCCTGAATGGATATTTGAAAGAGTGAAAGAAACCGAAGGGCATTTAAATCCCCCCCCTTTTTTTACACACTTAATCCGAGCATTTGATGCCACACGCACGTGTGTCTGGCCCTAACAAATGCTACTAGCTAGAAGGTTCTGTACAGTCTGAGGTGAATGCAACCCAGCAATGTGGATTTGTGAGGCAGTCTTCTTGAAGAACTCCAGATACTAGTAACTTATGAATTTTTTAAAATTCTTTTTTCCTGTCACTAAGAATCTGTATTTTTGTATTCATGGAATGTGGCAACCTTCTACTTGCCAAAGGTTGTAGAGCCTGCTAGATAAAGTGTTGTCCCAGCATTGCAAAATACTGAGTTCATATTTTGCTAAAGTTTTACTTTTATTAAAATCTCTATTAAAATGTTTCCATTATGATTTTAGATTTTCCAAAAACTTCTGAGCCGAAATGTATCATGTTAAAAAGCCTATTTCGAAAGCTGTGTAGCCATATGAAGATATGATAGCTAAGTTAGAAAAGAGATTACACTGAAGACACAATGTGTGCCAATTTGGTCTTTCCCTTTCTAACTCATCACTTCATTGTGTGGGGTTGTGAACTAAAGGAGGCAGACACGTCAGTCCTATTGTCTTACTTTGATTAATAATGTAAGTAGTTTTCCCCTGTCTAATACCTTTTATTTTAGTGTACATCGTTACATGACTGAATAGATGGATTTGTAATTTGGATTATTTTTACAAGGGAAATATTTTGGATCAGTTGAATGATCTTTTAGCATAGCCTAGTGGCTAATAGAAGGTATTGCTCTGTCGCTGTCAGTTTAGAATGAAAATAGGAACAGTGAAGTTTTTTCAAATAACTTGTTCAAGAAATAAATGCAGAACAAATAATATTCAGTAGTCTCATCTAAAAGGAAAAAGAATAAAAACAAATGTAAAAAAGCAAAACCCAAACAGCATTATGTTTACAAAGCATTATTGCTTGGATTGGATATTGCATTTCTGTCTCAGCGCTCCAGAAATTGTTTCCAAGATACAGGAGGCAAAACTTTCACCCCCTAAATGTTTTGTTTTGCTTTTTCTTGAGATGTCCCTTATCAATTCTCCCATGTCTGTCTTGTTTTTTTTCCTGGATTCCTCTCCCATTCTACATACTTTTGATTGTTGTTATTAATGCTGAATTTTAAAGAGGTTTCTTGGTCCTCTGTGTTTGTATGTGTGTAATTATATATAAAAACTGTGTGTGTATGTGTGTGTAAAACTCCCTTACTTTTCCTGTTATTAGCATCGGCCATATTGTTGCGGCTTGTTGTATCTTTGCTCTCATTTTTCTTTTGGGACATCTTTTAAAATTTATACTCTTCAGTAGTAAGAATTCTAGACAGATGATATCTTCGGAGCATTGCTTACCCTATCATTCTGCTTCTCTGAACATATCTTTCAGAATTGTCACTCACCGGCCCACCTCTTCTGTGTTTTGGATGTTGCCTTTCTGGAGGTGTATTTTCTCTTGCACCTTGTTTTTCATTATTTTCTGAGGCATTTTTGAACCTTATGAGGGTCATCTTGAATTTGTTAACCTTTTGAGAGAGCTGTCTATCCCATGCAGTTAGAACTGACTGGAAAATTTGGAGTGCAACAGTTATGCTCAGCAACGGTAGCACCTGAGTTCTAGTACAAGATATGGTTCTCTTTCACATGCACACACATACTACTGCTGCCATGAAGGATCAAAAAATGTTAAAAGCTAGGGGAAATCTGCTAATCTCACTCCAAGGAACTCAGACCAGGGATGAAAATCTCATAACAAGTAGAATTAAAAGGTAAGTAATTTTATTGTACCCTTTGATGGTGCTTTTTGATCATAGATATACAGGTACTTTGCAAAGGAAGGTAATATGATTATCTGTGTTTTACAGATGGGGACACTGAGGCACAGAGGTGACTGACACAGAGTAAGTCAGTGGCAGAGCTGAAAATAGATCTGAGGTCTCCTGATTTCTTTGCAGATGTTAGTGTGAAGAAAAAGAAATATGGGACAATGGTTTTCATGGCTACCAGTCAGATCATTAGTCAATCCAGAAAAGCCTCATGGATGTTGAAGTTTCTCTAAACAATAATAATAGTATAATAATACCTTCCTCTTATATAGTGCTTACCGAAGGTCACCTAGGTCCTAGCAGGCCAGTGGAATGAGCAGAAATACAATCATCTGGGTAACTTGAAGTCCAGCTGGGTGATCTGAACGGAAGAATTATTCCCAATGTAACTGGTTTGAGACTGCTGCAAAATGAAACCACTCAAATGAATCCATTTTAAGAGTTTGGCTACTCATTCTGAAATCAGATAGAAACAACACTGATACACCTTCCTGACCCATTCTCAGCACCATTTGATCTGTATCCACAAACCCAAATAGAGACGTGTATTACTTCATATCACGTAATGAGACATGATTAATTTAAACCCAAAGTTTCAGGACTTTCTCTTGGCTATGACGAATAGGGGTAAAGTAGAATTAGAGTTGTTGAATCATCTGTTTATACAAACAAAGTTGCCTACCCAAAGGCAAATGACAAAATAAATAGAATTCAATTTCCAGGTAAGCAAAGACAGTCAGCAAAAATTCCTCTCTTAGGAACCAGAAGTTGTGTAGTAGTTTCAAACATGACTACAGCAACACAAAATCTTTTGCATCCAGCATCTTCAATACCCCTTCCTAACACTTTAGAAGCTGTTATAATGTACCTGACATTCAATCTGTTTAATTCTCCATTCAGTTGCAAAGATTATTTTTCCACTATGCTACTGGGAATACATTTCTCACTAATAAACAAATTTAACATTATTTCGGGCGGGCGTGGGGGGCGGAGATATGAAAATTCTCTGCTCAAACTGAGGACAAAGAACCATTCAGTATCCATCTTTGTCAGTTCTCCCCCCCTGACTTCGGAAATCTTCAAGCAAAACAAATGTAAAGAAAATACGTAATCAAATTTAACCCCCATTTAGGTGGTTTTAGGCAAGTGCTCAAGAATCAGGATATGGGCTTCGGTACCATTTCTGCTGGCTAAGTCACAAGTTTTGAAACAATAATTCAAACCTTGCATACTTAAGTGACCTGGGAGCCTATGTTTCATTAACTTTCAATAAAACTTAGGTTCCTACCTTCTTAAGTAACCTGTGAAAATGGGACTTAGCCTCCTAAGTCACTTAGGTAGGTCTATATTATGGCAGCATACAATGTACAGACACTGCAAGCCCAGCTAGCACGGGTAGTAAGACTAGTGCAGACAGTGAGGCAGTGCTTAGGCGAGTACAGTACTGTACATGCCTGAACCCTAGATTATATATCCCACATGGCTCTCTAGATACCCAGGCAGTGCCTCCCATGTCTACACTGCTGTTTTTAGCAGTGTAGTGTTGTACAGCCAGAGCCTTTCCCCTTTGCCTCCCCACTGCCAGAGAACGTCCCTCACTACAGTGAAAGGCTCCAACATTGTGGAAAGGTTCCAGCAGGTCCCTGCTGCACCCGTGCCAGAACCTTTCATTGCTACATGTAATCTACACACTACAATGAGTGTGCACACAGCCTGCCTTTCACTGCAGCATCTAGCTGCACATACCCTACGCACAACCACAGGGTCTTAGATGCATATGAAAATTTTACCCCAGACCACTATGAGGTTTATGGGAATTTCACTTTCCTTATTATGGTGTCTTTCTGATACTTTTTTCCTCTCACTAGCATTACTATTGATCATGTATAGTTAAAATAGCATTTGGCTATGTAAGCAATTTATATGCAATGATAAAATAACTCATTTTTACTCAGTCTTTAAAAATGCAAATTCTATAGTAGAATTTCAATTAATTGCCATAAAAAAATTCTGTCTGGGTTATGATAATAAGATTCACTGTTAACAAATCAGCAAGTTATGTTTACTACTAACTTCCAATCTGTACATTAGGTTCGGTTTTTGTTCTGGGTTGAACTCTACAGTAGCAGGCATAGCACTTGATTTCTGTAGCGGTTTGATTTTTTTAAAAAAATTATCCTTGTATAGGAGCAATGGATTAAGAATGGTAGTTATTGATATCATTTTAAAATTACCACAATGTACAAAAATCAAAGGCAGGCTCTGTCTATCTATTTATTTATTTGTATGTATGTATAAATCTAGAAGTTAGACTGGCTACTGGAATCTGTTCCAAAAGACCGGAGGTCAGTTCCAGGCTCTGCTGTTGACTGGCTTAGTCTGTGACTTGGACATGCTATTTAACCTCTCTGTTGCTCAATTTCTCTGAACTGTTGCCCTAGTAATACTTTATCTTCCTTTTGTAATGTACTTTGAGCCTCAGATGAAATGGGGTAGAAGTATTGATCCTGACGCATGTGGGAATAATCATGGAACAACAATATGTGGGAAAAATGTGGCCACAAGTTCATAAATTCTAAAAAGCTAATTCAAATTTATAATGACTATTTATTATTTTTATTACTGTAGTGCCTAGGAGCCCCAGTCATGGGCCAGGACCCCATTATGCTAGGCAGAACAAAAAGATGGTCCCCGCCCTAGAGAATTCACAATCTGAGTACATTTAGCAGTTAAATCATCCACTTCCTTCCCACTCCCCACAAAAAAACTACCTGGCAGGGGACTGTCAAGTGCAGATTTTCAATATCCTCCACTAATGTGAGAGGGCATCCTTAATAAAAATACAAAGGAGTAAGGGGTTATCCAGCTATCCCAATGCACTGAATATTGGCCCTGCAGCCCAATTCTTCTGTCACCCCATGTGAGGGGTAAGGGTGCAGATGAGCAGGAGCTTCACTTGCCCTTGATCTTTGAGATCCACACCCAACCCTGTAACAGAAACTTCCCGAGCTCATTCAAACTGTCAGCTTGTTAAGTGGCCTTTACAATTCCTTGATCCATACTAGGTTTTACAGCCTAGCCCAGTATCCCACTGTACCATCACCTGCCTCTTGAGAGTGGACCCAATTATTGGGTCCAACGTGCTTCCAAGCCAACTTGGTCTGAGTAGAGACCAGTCACTGTTTATAGCTCTGGGACTATAGGGCACACTCCCAGGCTCACACCTCTTGTCTGGCACTCTACTTTAGGAATAAGGTGTGCCTTCTTAATCTCCAAAAATGATTGGCCAAAAGCCCTTAGCAGTCCAGGAAATCCAGCACAAATCAAATGCACCCAATGTAATAATCCAGGGAGAGAGAAACCCAAGTCTCCTGAGTCCCAGCCTCATGCTCCATCCGAACTGGAAAATGTCAGCTCAGGACATGGGCATAAACCCCCAAGGGAAAGGTGAATGGGCAGAGAGGTAAAGGGCCAATCACAGCTTCCCCACTATTTCCCAATCAAGGTCTCTGGTCGTGGGAGAAGACATGCCTCCAACTTCTCTCAGCTCCCTGATGAGCAAGAGGTAAAAGAGGAAGGATTGAGGAGGAGACCTTCACAACCTTCCACTCCCTTCCCATCATACTATATAGAGCTTTATGTTGCTATAGGGCCAGATTGTGGAGCCCTTACTGATGCTGAATAGCGTGTTACTTCACTAATAGTTCCATTAAAGTCAAGTCAATGGAACTATTTATGGAATATGGTATACTATTCAGTAGGAATAATGACATCAGAATCTAGCCAATAGTGACCAATAATCCCTTGTTTGTATATTTTGGGTAGGATGTCTGACCAGCAATAAGGAGGTAGTGGAGGTCAAGTACATTGTTAGTTTGTATTTACTATAATTGAGTAAACTATTCATAATATTGTTTAATCACCAGATATCTGGACAGGATATTTGACCAGACCCGAATAATAGATACAAGATTTGGTCATATTATATTGTATTTATTGCAACAGATCATTAATAGAACCAATTCCAATAGTTGGGCAATCTAACAAAACATAAAATATCTAATTATATTTACATAGATACATAGATATTCAGGTCAGAAGGGACCATTATGATCATCTAATCTGACCTTTTTTCCTGCACAATGCAGGCCACAGAATCTCACCTACCCACTCCTGCAGTAAACCTCTCACCTATGTCTGATCTTATTGAAGTCCTCAAATCATGGTTTAAAGACTTCAAGGAGCAGAGAATCCTCCAGCAAGTGACCCTGCCCCATGCTACAGAGGAAGGCGAAAAACCTCCAGGGCCTTTTCCAATCTGCCCTGGAGGAAAATTCCTTCCCGACCCCAAATATGGCGATCAGCTGAACCCTGAGCATATGGGCAAGATTCACCAGCCAGATACCCAGGAAAGAATTCTCTGTAGTAACTCAGATCCCTCCCCATCTAACATCTCATCCCAGGCCATTGGGCCTATTTACCATGAATATTTAAAGATCAATTAATAACATCTATTTTATTGATAACTTGCTACTTTCATTATGACAGCATGAAAATATTGAACTCCAGACTCTCTCTCTAATTTTGCTTTGGAATTTCAGTCCATCAGTACTCCTATTTAATGGTTGTAATTCTCATTTTCTATTTACACGTTTTGGTAATTAACAGTTCTGAAAATAATTACTTTTTAATACAAAATTATTGATTTTTCTGGTTTCTAAAAAGTGAAGTTAATTAATATATGGTGGAAAGGTTAGACATGTACTCTGGATACTCAATTGCCATAAATGGTTAAGCAAGATAATCAGATCTGTCAGAGAATTGAGAGAGGAAGCTGCACTAGAGTCTATAAGTCAACCTCAAGCTTGTAGTCAGCCCTGGTTTCCAAGTTCAGTCCTGAGCAGGAAGTTGGTCTAACCAGAGCAGGAGAGAGTTGGAAGAGGAACAACTGTGAGAGGGAATAACTGGGTATTCTATCACTGAGACGGGAGGCAGAGGAGGAGGGGTAATATATAAGGGTGGGGTGTGTACAAGAAACATTCAGTGCTTCCAGCCATGCCAGGTTCTATTGGGCAGTAGTGGTGCTACCTAAGTATTCAGTTTTGAATAGATTTTGAAACATTATGCATCTGATGCAGATTATCTGAATTTTGGCTGAATATCTGTTTGAAGTTGACTCTCAGTACATCCTCAAACATAACAGAGAAGATGTTTTGAAACAAATCCTTATTCCCAGATGAATTATATAGAGTATCTACCTCTTTAGTAAGTAATATTGGGTGAGCCTCACATGGAAACCCCGGGGATTGTAAAAGATATTTTTCAACAGAAAACTGTTAACAAGTATTCTGAAATTAGCGGCAATGCATCTTTCTTACTAGATTCAGATATGGATGGTTGTATTTATTTTCCCCCAGAAACACTGCCACTCTGTGGAAAGCAGAAGGGTTGCTAGGGGGAATCTGAAGATGTTTTTGAGAATTCAGGGGTCTCAGTGAAACTGAATATAACTGCCATAAATGTCTGTTAATGTTCCCAGGACTCCGAACCACTTGTCACTGATAAGTAATGAGATTTGTATATAATATTGCAGAAAGTTAATAAATGATCTGTTGTTACTTACAGCCTCTGCTGCCCCTTGCATAATCTGTCTGGCACATAGTGTATTTATCTCATAACATTGCTTCTGGGCAGACATTCACATTTCCACATAATAACATCGGAAAGATCAAATCCCTAAGTTTAGCTAAAATAAAATATGGCACATATTGTGCTTGTTTCTCAAGATATACATTTTCATTATGGAGCTAGTCCCGATCAGCATCTTCTCATGAGACATTTCTAAAACTTGTGGGGAGGATTATTAACATAAAGTTGCTAATTGATTATTTCTGTTGCCCTGAAAGAGACATACTTCCATAGCTGTAGTTTTCAGTTTCACAGGACCCTTTGCTGATATTTTCTTGCATAACATATCCTAGTGTGTTATCTAGAGAACTGCAAAAGTTTTCACCAAACAGATGTAAATTCAGTGATACACACCTGAGCTGAAATCTGCCTGCCAATGTTCAGCCCAAATAGCTGGTCTAGGCACTGGGAAAACATAGGAGAGAAGGAATCTCCACTGCTAGAGAAGGTCTCTCTAGGTCAGTGTTAAAGGCACATGGCCTTGCCCTGAAAAGGTTAGTTTAATTTTAGGGGTGTGACCCAACAAGTATGAGGGGTGGGCAGTAAGGGGGATGGGGTGAAGAGATAAGGGCTACAGCATTGCAATCATATGTTTACTAAGTTTAGGATGTGCCCATCTTGGTGGTTCAGAATTTGTGCTGAATAACTATTATTGTTGTAGACTCCCTGGTGGGCATCAAGGAAGAAGCGAGTTCTTAAGAAGGGATTTGAATGAGGAGAAGGTAATGTCTTGGTGGGCCAGGACTTGGGTAGTGTAGTGTTTCCTAGTAGCTGGAACATTGGACTGGGATTTGGAAGATATGGATTCTAGCCCCAGCTCTGCGAATATCAGGCTAGGTGACGTTGGGTAAGTCATTTAACCCTATGTGCCTCAGTTTCCCCATTTGTAAAATGGGATAATGATATTTACCACCTTTGTAAAGCACTTTGAGATCTGCAGATGCAAAGTGCTATGTAGGAGCTAGGTGTTACTATGACTTGAATAGAGAGTGACATGCAAAAAGGCCCTGAGACATTTGACAGGGAAGCAGGCAAATGATACACTGAGGCTGATATTATTGGTGGAGTGGATGAGATGTGATTGACAATGGCACACATCTAAAAACTTTCATCACAGAATTTTCTCTTTTATAGAGTGAAATTAAGTACTCAGAAGTATTTAAACATACTTTGTTATGACATAAGCCAACAAAAATTAAAAATATTTGAATGTAATGGTTTGTACTCCATCCCGAATACCTGTTCTTATTTTAATGCCTGGGTGTAAGTGGACCATTGGAAGTTGACATTAATACTGTATATTCAGGCTTTTGTCAGTTTTAGTAATCTTAACATTATTTATACATATATTTTCTTTTTAATTAATAGGTACTCCTCCGTACAATGATAACAGAGTGCCTCAGGGCACTACACCTAGTGTTGTATATTGATGAACTAGAGGATCAGGTGTATAGAAAGGTGAGAAAAATTGCCTATGACAAAATTATTTAGATTATTAAAGATTTAAGTAATTGGGCATCACAATGGTAGGTTAAATTCAACATACACAAGAAAAGGGAATTGGCAGTATACATTGGAAGAAGTTGTTCCAACCAGTCTTACACACGGGATTTGTAAACTAGTTGCAGCCTCTCAGGAAAACTGGATAGTTCAGTGCACAACTGTCAAGGTTCCTTCCCCACTCTGAACTCTGGGAACAGATGTGGGGACCTGCATGAAAACCTCCTAAGTTTACTTTTACCAGCTTAGGTTAAAACTTCCCCAAGGTACAAACTATTTTACCTTTTGCCCTTGCACTTTCGCTGCCTCCACCAAACATCTAACAGGGATATAATTTGGAAAGAGTCCGTTTGGAAACGTTTTTCCCCCCCAAATACTCCCAAACGTTACACCCCCTTTCCTGGGGAAGGTTTGATAAAAATCCTCACCAATTTGCATAGGTGACCACAGACCCAAACCCTTGGATCTTAAGAACAATGAAAAAGCATTCAGTTTCTTAAAAGAAGAATTTTAGTAGAAGAAAAAGTAAAAAGAATCACCTCTGTAAAATCAGGATGGTAAATACCTTACAGGGTAATTAGATTCAAAACATAGAGAATCCCTCTAGGCAAAACCTTAAGTTACAAAAAGACACAAAAACAGGAATATCCATTCCATTCAGCACAGCTTATTTTCTCAGCCATTTAAAGAAATCAGAATCTAACGCATCTCTAGCTAGATTACTTACTAAGTTCTAAGACTCCATTCCTGTTCTGTCCCCGGCAAAAGCATCACACAGACAGATGAAAAACTCTTTGTTTCTCCCCCCCTCCATCTTTGAAAGTATCTTGTCTCCTCATTGGTCATTGTGGTCAGGTGCCAACGAGGTTATCCTAGCTTCTTAACCCTTTACAGGTGAAAGGGTTTTTCCTCTGGCCAGGGGGATTTTAAAGGTCTTTACCCTTCCCTTCATATTTATGACAACAACTATGGTTAGAACTGCAAATAAAATGTTATTATTTTATTAAGAATAGTGTAGAAAATAATATGGAAAAGATTATTTGGGGTTTATATAAAACAATTGTGTATTAATCTTGAATACCGTGTTCAGTTTGAGGTTACCTTATATCCCAAAAATCTGTTGCAGAGCAAGAACAAATCCAATAATGGGCACTTAATACATATCTGTGTATCGTTTCAAATAATCTTCTATTAAAAGTTGTGAAAATAACCAGGGGCAGAGTTTAAGAATATACTAGCGATTCCTATGCTAATTGACCTTTGAGGCTAGATGGCAGTCTTTCATTATCTCCCTCCCTCCCAGAATTATGGACAGATAGCACACATGTGCTATTATTTTACATGACAGGAATTTTGTTACATCAAGCAAAAAGAACTAGCACACCCTATTCTTTGGTAAATGCATAATTGTCTGACACCCATAACAATCTCAGAGTTCCTAAATAATACTGTTTTAAACTGTAAAACAGTTCTGTATATTAGTTAATCACAATCCTTCATTTATATTTATCTAGGTTCTTTTATACCACCTGTCACCATGGAATCTGAGCACCACACAAAATAGATAAATAGCAGGTATATATTACTTCCCTGCACTATGAATTGTAAGTAAAGTGGGGCTTTGGGACTAGGCAGTAAAAAGAGAAGGGACCTTCTCCAGCGGTTGATGCATGGGTTTTTCAGTCCTTCCCTCTTAGAAGTTCTTCCGACTAAAGTGGCTTCTGTATTCAACAGAGATAATGCTCAGAACAGAGCACCAGGGTGATGCTCACAGTGACCTGTGTTATCTAACAGCCTCAAGCTTCTACTTTCTATACCATTTGGAGCTTTTTTCGGGGTAGGAAGTCTTATTCTTAACTACAAGTTATAATAATCAAGCTCCGAGGTCATAAATTCATGGCTCGCCATAGTCAGCTCTGAGTCTCATAGTTTGGGCTACATTTTTCTGGCTAGCTACAGAGAGAAAGAGGCTTAATTTTGAGCCATGGCTATTTGAGCACCCAGTCACACTGCGGGGGTCCGACAGGACACCAACACTGTGAACTAATTTAGCAGGCTCTGGGCAGATGCTCTGGATAAAGAGATGTAATGTCAACAATTCTGTCTTTATTTACTTAAACATTCAGGGAGAAATTGCAATGCAAAATCAGCTTTTCTTCCTAAACCATTCTTTTTAAAAATAATATACATGGTAATTAGGTTGAAGCCAAAACATTCTCAGCTTTATTCACAAAGGTGTTAGTTTTGTCAAGTCAATTTCCTCAGTCAAACACATACATAAGAAGATATACTCATGAAAGGGAAGGAGAAGGGAATGGCAATAAAATAGAATAAGTGCAATATTTCTTTTTTATAGTCAAGTGGGTGGTAGGTAGTGTTTGCCATTAGCTTCAGGCCAAAGTTCCTGGTGCACCTTAGGACAGATTGGATCATAGAGGAAGGTTTGCTTTTCAGATGGCTTTTTTATTTCTCTCCAAATAATGGAAATCAACAGAAAGATGATCAGGCAAAGACCAAACTCAAGACTCTGGGGTGTGTTAAATCCAAGAAACATCATGGTCTTATGTTCAATAACCCTTACATCAAATAGACCTGTAACCTGCAGCAGTAAGAAGGAAAAGTACAGACACAGAGCAACCAAACTAAGCAACGAAAAAGCCCCCTCAGGATTGCTCAGGGTTTTATATTTTCTTAGTCCACAGAAAATTAACCAGGCTGTTTCAGAAGTCCTGTCCAGAAGTTTCCAATAGCATTAGCTCATAAATAGAGCAACCTGAGTACTGTCCCGAAACATGTTTGAATATCCAGTTCTCAGAGGAGAAGTTCCATCATACAGTGTGTTCCTCCTTCAGTTACTTTGGTTAGGGGTAACAAGCACTCTCAGAATTCTGGTGACAGGTGATTAGTTCATCAGGCCTTCACTCAATGTCAAATGTACACAATTGGAGATTAGGCACACACCCCACACGAGGGCCCCCCCAAGGCCTGCCCACTGCCATAGTTCCACTTTCCCATGAGGTGTTAGTGATAAGGGCTGACCATGTGAACTGGCTGTTGGGCTGGTAGAGATGGGGGGCTGCCACCACTTCTCTTCGGGCAAGCTGGTACCTCCCCTGACCACAACTCCCATTCACTGTCTTCTGGTGGGTGAGGGTCTGTCCCAGAAGAGAGAGGATTCAGCTCCACCTCTCCTCCCCCGCCACCATGACTACCTGAGTAAAGGACTCTGTATAGAGGATCCCTGCCAACACCACCCTAGTGGAACCATATTGGGCTAGTGGCAATGAGGGCCCCCGCTCACACAGCTCTCTGCTGGAGCGGTGTTAACAGCAGACATGCAAAACCCATGAAAAAAATGCAGAAATTGGGCTTGCTTTTGGCTTAATTGGTTTGTGAGTTGCTTGTTGGCTAGTGTTTGGCTTGTAGCTTGTTGCTTCTTTTTTTGATTGGCTCCTGGCAAGCAGGGGCAAGGGGGAGTAAGCAGGAACAAAGGGCAAGGGGGGAAGAGAGTCAGGGGTGTGCAGTGGGACCAGACTGCATGCCGGGGGGATCTAGTCACATAGAGTGTTGGGGTTTTTAGGGATTGGCTTGTTTTGGCCTTGTTTTGAAATGGGATTAGCTTGATGTTTGGCTTATTGTGAAAGTCGGGGTGCTTATTTTCTGCATGAAAGTTGGCAACTGTGGTTAACAGCATGCTTCAGAGTTAACCCATTAAGATGAAGGGGGCAGTTCACACCTCTCAGAGCTGCTGTTTTAGGGTCTCCAAACACTTGGGCAGACACAACTGTATCTGTTATAATCAGATCACATAATCAAGCTTCTTTTTGGGGGGAGAGGGCAAATAGGAGGGCTAGGAACATATTTTTTATTGTCCACAGTGAAAGCTGAGAGTCTGATGTCATTGTCTGACTCCAGGAGTGGCGGCCCTAGGCACATGCCTGTTGTGCCTGTGCTCTACTCTTGTTTAGCGTTTGCAGGATCTCTCTTTCACAGGTAGGCCTGGTCCATTGTTATGAAATTGTCTGCTACTAAACTGCTAACTCCACTTCCTGAAACTTGTAGGCATTCTGTGGAGGTCCCCCTTTCAAATACTGATTTAGCCTCACTCTGCTTGAGTTCTGATGGTACCACAGGACAAGATGGTATGGTTTGGTTTTAATTTACTTTAGAAGATGTGGCGTACGGACACATTGACATTAATATTTCTGCACATTTCATAAAAGTATTGGTGGCCACACTGGTTTAAATTGTGCTAAATACTAGAATGATACATTTAAGGTATGTGCTAATGTGTTAATTCTGTCTTAGTATAAATGATTTTCATTCTATATATTTCTGCAAAATCAATTGACTGAAATCCATTACATTAAAAATGGAAAATTGAACTTCATGACAAATGATGCATTAAAATTACATTAATGATTGATTGGATAATGATGATGAGTTTAAATGCAAAATTGCTAGGGAAGGAAGAAGTAAAAGTGTTTATCCTGCTGCTAGATCCTCAGAGAACAGATTATAGCTATGAGCTTGATTTTTAATGCTTCCTACAGTAATTGCTAGTGAGGAGGCATGGGGGATCTTGGAGACCTTAGTAATATGCCACTGCCATTTTAATTGCCAAGAGAAGTATTACTAATTAAGGTGTCATTCTTCATTCATTCCAAAATAATTAGTCTGAAATATTTGCAAAAGCTGAGAGATAAATTTAGATCCAAACTCACTTAGCTTAACCACAACAGACTTTATGTGAAAAAGATCTATGGGTTAAGCAAGGTTAATATTAAAAAACCTGAAAATGTCATTTCTTTTCTTAGAATAATTTGATGCAATTATGTGATTTTCATGTTTTCATGGCTTTTTTTTAACTGAAGTAGCAGAACTGAGGATGATTTCAGAACTTTGCATAACCAAAGGACTGTGTTTAAAATGTGATTCTACTCTGGGATAAAAACAACTCTAAAAATGGCAATGTGGTGATTCATTTTTACTGTCTTTCAATGAAAAGTTGAATGCTTTTGAAAATCCTGTCTTTGAAGTCAAAATGAGTTCTTTCCTTCTTGTATATCATCGCAGAATAATCAAGTTTCACTTTTATTAGTACAGCCCCATTGTCCTCAGATTATGTTCTCAGTGACACCTGTTCAACCTCACTGCCTTCTGTGGGTTTATGCGAGTATAACTGATCATGCACAGAAGAGCTCACAGAAAAATATCCATATAGCCCCACTACTTTATCCTCCTTTGTATCCCAGTTTGACTCGCCTGTGCTGAAATACCTGTATATCTCTGCCAGATGATCACCAGGAGACGAGTTAATATTACTGGTACTTACAAATTTGCCTGGAAACTCTGTTGTTAGAGTTATTGGAACAACATGCTCGTGTTGTTGTTATGTTGCCTTGTCCTCCCTCCCTAATTTGTTTCATCCATCTGCTATGTCTTGCCTTTAAGGGTATGTCTACGCTGTAATTAAAAACCCGCGACTGGCCCATGCCAGCTGACTTGGGCTCATGGAGCTCCGGCTAAGGGGATGTTTAATTGCAGTGTAGAGGTTAGGGCTTGGGCTGGAGTCTGGGCTCTAAGACCCTGTGAGGTGGGAGGCTGCAGCCTGAGCCCGAATGTCTACACCACAATTAAACAACCTCAAGCCCCAGGAGCCCGAGTTACCTTGGGTGTCTAACTGTGGTGTAGACATACCCATAGATTATAAACTGTTTGAGACTTTGACAAAGTTCCTGCGCTACCTTGGTGGGTCTTGTGCTTATTGGCGGATTTGCTCACCTTGGAGCTTCATGGCAGCCCTCAGCTTGGCCGTTTTTCTGAATTCACAGTCCTGGTCGACTCCTCCTGTGTCTGACCAGGATTTGGGAGGAACCAGGGCCCGCCCTCTACTCCGGGTTCCAGCCCAGGGTCCTGTGGAATGCAGCTGTCTAGAGTGCCTCCTGGAACAGCTGTGCGACAGCTACAACTCCCTGGGCTACTTCCCCATGGCCTCCTCCCAACACCTTCTTTATCCTCACCATAGGACCTTCCTCCTGGTGTCTGATAATGCTTGTACACCTCAGTCCTCCAACAATCCACATTCTCACTTTCAGCTCCTAGTGCCTCTTGCTCCCAGCTCCTCACACGCACACCATAAACTGAAATGCCCTGGTGCCAGGGTGCCCTGATTAGGTGGCACCAGGTGCCCTGATTAGCCTGCCTTAATTGATTCTAGCAGCTTCTTGATTGGCTGCAGGTGTTCTAATCAGCCTGTCTTAATTGTCTCCAGAAGGTTCCTGATTGTTCTGAACCTTCCCTGTTACCTTCCCAAGGGAAAGGGACCTACTTAACCTGGGGCTAATGTATCTGCCTTCTATTACTCTCCTATAGCCATCTGGCCTGACCCTGTCACAGGACATGGACTGTTTTTTGGGGGGTTTTTTCTATTTATATGCACAGTACCTAGCACAATACAACCGTGCACTGGTTAGGGCCCCCAGTCTCCCCGATAATAAAAATAACATGCTAACAATGAGTGGCATTCAGTAAACGTGCCTGTGTATGAGGAAAAAGGTAGGATAGAATCCAGCTTACTCATTTTAAGCCTTGGAGAATTAACACAGCCAATAAGTGAAAATGTGCATTTGTCGTGGCCGCACAGTAAGAAAGACAAGAGGCAATGGATGTGGTTTAATTAGGTCACAACTTTATTCACTTAACATATCTGAGAATAGCCGGTAATAAGTTATACAGTGCAGGTCATCTTTCTTTGCTTTAATCTTTTCCACCTATTTGGAAGTGCTCCTGTCAGCTCTCCTCTGTCTGAACCGGGTCCCAGCCCATCACTAGAATCCCACCACACTCCCATTGTATGATGGTTAAGGGAGAGTAGAAAAAACAAGGGTTTGTTTCCTTGGTGTTCCAGAAGTTAGGAGCTCCAACCCCCCTTTTACCTGCTTCCTTAAGGCAGTGGTTCTCAACCAGGGCTACCTGTACCCCTGGGGTACGCACAGGTCTTCCAGAAGAGTATATCAACTCATCTAGATATTTGCCTAGTTTTACAACAGACTACATAAAAAGCCCTAGCGAAGTCAGTACAAACTAAAATTTCATAAAGACAATGACTTGTTTATACTGCTCTATATACTATACACTGAAATGTAAGTACAATATTTATATTCCAGTTGATTTATTTTATAATTATATGGTAAAAATGAGAAAGTAAGCAATTTTGCAGTAATAGTGTGCTGTGACACTTTTGTATTTTTGATTTTGTAATCAAGTAGATTTTAGGTGAGGTGTAACTTGGGGGTACGCAAGAAAAATCAGACTCCTGAAAGAGGTACAGTAGTCCAGAAATCTTGAGAGCCACTCAGCTCTCTTCCCCTAATGCCCCTACTCTACTTGCGCTACATTGATGACACCTTCATCATCCGGACTCATGGAAAAGAAGCCCTTGAGGAATTCCACCATGATTTCAACAATTTCCATCGCACCATCAACCTCAGCCTGGACCAGTCCACACAAGAGATCCACTTCCTGAACACTGCTGTGCTAATAAGTGATGATCACATAAACACCACCCTATACCGGAAACCTACTGACCGCTATGCCTACCTACATGCCTCCGGCTTTCATCCAGACCACACCACATGATCCATTGTCTACAGCCAAGCTCTACGATACAACTGCATTTGCTCCAACCCCTCAGACAGAGACAAACACCTACAAGATCTCTATCAAGCATTCTTACAACTACAATACCCACCTGCTGAAGTGAAGAAACAGATTGACAGAGCCAGAAGAGTACCCAGAAGTTACCTACTACAGGACAGGCCCAACAAAGAAAATAACAGAATGCCACTAGCCATCACCTTCAGCCGCCAACTAAAACCTCTCCAACGCAGCATCAAGGATCTACAACCTATCCTGAAGGACGACCCATCACTCTCACAGATTTTGGGAGACAGGCCAGTCCTTGCTTACAGACAGCCCCCCAACCTGAAGCAAATACTCACCAGCAACCACGCAACAGAACCACTAACCCAGGAACCTCTCCTTGCAACAAAGCCCGTTGCCAACTGTGTCCACATATCTATTCAGGGGACACCATCACAGGGCCTAATCACATCAGCCACACTATCAGAGGCTCGTTCACCTGCACATCTATTAATGTGATATATGCCATCATGTGCCAGCAATGCCCCTCTGCCATGTACATTGGCCAAACTGGACAGTCTCTACGTAAAAGAATACATGGACACAAATCAGACGTCAAGAATTATAACACTCAAAAACCAGTCAGAGAACACTTCAATCTCTTTGGTCACTCGATTACATACCTAAAAGTGGCAATTCTTCAACAAAAAAACTTCAAAAACAGACTCCAACGAGAGACTGCTGAATTGGAATTAATTTGCAAACTGGATACAATTAACTTAGGCTTGAATAAAGACTGGGAGTAGATGGGTCATTACACAAAGTAAAACTATTTCCCCATGTTTATTTCCCCCCTCCCCACCCCTTCTGTTCCTCAGATGTTCTTCTCAACTGCTGGAAATGGCCCACCTTGATTATCACTACAAAAGGTTCCCCCCCTGCCCTGCTCTCCTGATCACTCTTGTTACAGTCTGTATGGTAACACCCATTGTTTCGTGCTCTCTGTGTATATAAATCTCCCAACTGTATTTTCCACTGCATGCATCCGATGAAGTAAGCTGTTGCTCACGAAAGCTTATGCTCAAATAAATTTGTTAGTCTCTAAGGTGCCACAGGTACTCCTTTTCTTTTTATCTTAGGGAATGCCTCCCTTAAATCCACTTCCGGCTCCTGTTTATCAGGAACCATATCCCCTCTGTAGTGAGTACCTGCACTGGACACCTGCTACCCACTATGTTGTGACATCTTGACCTAAGCTCCTTACTTACCTCACTGGATCTCTGACCTGTCATGGGGAGGGTAAAGGAAGCTACCACAATGCCAATAGGTGATAGAGTGGGTTCTTCTGATTGGTGATTGATGAGGGAGAGAGAGAGAATTCCCTCAAGAATGCATGGGGTATAAATATCCCCCACCCCGGCAGTGCACATGGTGGGTCAGTGCCCCTACCTGGTCAGTCCATTTTCTGTTCCCCCATCCTCTACCTCATAACCAAAATGCAATAAGAGCCCAGTCCCCTTTCCTTTCTGTTGGCCAGACAGAAATGCATGACATGAGGTGACCTCATTAACACAATTATAGAATCATAGAATCGTAGGACTGGAAGGGACCTTGAGAGGTCTTCTACTCCAGTCCCTTGCACTCAAGGCATGACTTAAGTATTATCTAGACCAGGGGTCTCAAACTCCTGGCCAGTGGGCTATCTGCGGCCCGAGAACCTCCCCAATGTGGCCCATGGGGCTCCAGCAGTTTTGGGGCTGGGTCTCTCCCTTGGTCCTGCCTGCTGCCCCCAGGAGTGCCCCCACCCCCGTGCGTCCCCCGGGTGATCTACAATGGCCCAGGGCTCTGTCCACCACCAGCAGCACAGCGTAGCTGAGCAGCTTCTGCCTGCTCACTCCACGTGGCTGTCCCCGCCCCGAGGGCCCCTGTGGTGAATGGAAAGCTGCAGGGGCAGTGCCTGGGGGTAGCAGCGCGCGGAGGCCCCCCAGCCCGCCCCGCCTTGGAGTCCCAGGTAAGCACTGCACCCCCCTCCCAGAGCCTGCACCCCCCACTCCGTCTCCATATACCCCCTCCCGCTCCCACAGTCCCTCCCAGAGCCTGCACCCCTCCCCCCTCCTCCCTCCCAGAGCCTGTTAGCAGCACCCAAACTCCATCCCAGAGCCTGGACCCCTGACCCCCTCCCCCACCCAAACTCCCTCCCAGAGCTCAACCTCTTACCCCTTTTGCACCCAAACTCCCTCCCAGAGCCTGCACCCCAATCCTCTACCCCAGACCTTCTCCCCCACCCAAACACCCTCCCAGCCCCTTAGGCAGGTAGGGGGTGGAGTTTTGGGGGGTGGTTTCTGGGCGGCATGAGTGACACTATTGGCCCGCTGGGAGGATTTGAGGACTGACACCGGCCCTAAGGTAAATTGAGTTTGAGACCCGTGATCTACACCATCCCTGACAGGTATTTGTCTAACCTGCTCTTAAAAACCTCCAGTGATGGAGATTCCACAATCTCCCTAGGCAATTTATCCCAGTGTTTAACTACCCTGACAGTTCGGAAGTTTTTCCTAATATCCAACCTAACCTAACTTGCCCTTGCTGCAATTTAAGCCCATTGCTTCTTGTCCTATCCTCAGAGCTTAAGGAGAACAATTTTTCTCCCTTCTTGTAACAACATTTTATGTACTTGAAAACTGCTATCATGTCCACCTTCAGTCTTCTTTACTACAGACTAAACAAACAGTTTTTCAGTCTTTCCTCATGGGTCATGTTTTCTAGACCTTTAATCATTTGTATTGCTCTTCTCTAAACTTTCTCCATTTTGTCCACATCTTTCTTGAAACTGGAACTGGACACAGTACTCCAGTTGAGGCCAAATCAGACCGAGTAGAATGGAAGAACTGCTTTTTGTGTCTTGCTTACAACACTCATGCTAATACATCCCAAATGTATGCTTACAACACTCGTGCTAATACATCCCAGAATGATTTCTTTCTTTCTTGATCCAACCTCATTTTTACTGGCATTCACTGTGCTAGACGTCCAAACACTACTAATCTTTTTGGTGAAAAGTGAAACAGAAAAGTAATTTAGCACTTCTGACATTTCCACATTTTCAGTTATTCTGTTATTCTCTCTCCTCCCCCCCCCCCAACCTCCTTTGAGTAATGGGTCTATCTTGTCCATGGTCTTCCTCTTGCTTTTAATGTATTTGAAGCAATTATTATTAATTATATGTCACTCTTAATATTCACTGCTAGCAGATCTGTTGAGTAAGGTGCCATTTTTACATTGACATTTTCCAGAGTAAAACCACACCTTGAACAAAGGGTTCTGTTATGATATTTTTATATGAGTGAAGTTTTAGTATGGATGTGGACATGGAAAAAAAAATGGGACATAGGCATCAAATGTGATTAAATGCACAGGCCAAAACTTTATTCAACAAGTCATAAATTGGGATAAGCCATCCTAAACTACTGGGTGGGGTTCTTCCAGAGTAGATCTCAAACTGGCACCAGTGGCTTGTGATGTGTTTATGAACTTGAGGGTGAGGGCTATGGTCATGCCCTCTCACCCTCAGCCCTGTCAAAGGACCCTGACCAGGTCCTTATCCCCTCCCTTCCTCCACCAAAAACTGTGCCAGACCCCTGCTCCCCACGAAGGTACAAAATAAAAATCTAAACAAAAAGTTGTTTTGAAAGAAAAAATCAAAATGGACCCCTTTTGATGTTGTTGGAACTATTTTCCTTTTTTTCCCCCTTCTTTCAACTGAAATTTTGGTGAAATCGAGATGATAATACAAATTATTTTGATTTTGACAGAGCTGCATTTTCTGATAGAAAACTGTTCCACTTACTTTTTCTGGACAGCTATTTTCAACTTTAACCCTGCCCCCTATCCCAACCAAACTTCTTTGATGCCAAGAGAGAAGTGAAAAATCGCCAGGCGTTTGCTAATTTTTTTCAGACTCTGGATCTGGCGATTGGCTGAGCCCTGGATATCACAGAAGATCTAGCATTAAAGTTTAGGGTAGGGCTGATAAAGGGAAGTAAAATATATTCACTCCCCTTCCCCCCCAGCTACCACTGGATGACAACCAATCACCTGATCCCATCCCCACCATCGGTGATGGCAGCAGTGGGCAGGACAAGCCCCATCATTCAGATGAGGCATGCAGCTTCCCTCCCGCACCATGAGGAAAGAAGAGGTGTGGCAGGGAAGCGCAAAAGCACCTCAACACACCAACACAGATTCCTGTCTCCAAGTATGAATGTCTGTGCTGCTTCTAGTCCCACCAAAGCACCATCCCTCTCTCTCCCCCCACCCTGGTAGCAGTGTTAGCATTTCTTCAAAGAGAAAAGGTTAACGTCTTCATACTCTTTTAAGAAAAATTACTATTGCAGGAAAGGGCCAATCCTGCAAACCTTTACTAGGGGGAATAGTTGCACTCACATTCATGATTGTTTGCAATATCAGACTTTTAATAAAAACGAAGAGTAAAATCCAAGTTGCATGTTGCCTGTTACTGTTAGTGAGAGTTACGTGCTCATCAGAGGACCTTAGTGTCTAAAACCCAAATGTTTTAAAGTTTGTTCAATAAAAACAGCTTATGGTGGTAATAATTTGAAAGAGCAAATTACTTCATATTTTCATTTGACAGAACCTGCAGCTAGATCTAAAACTGGGCAGCCTACACAAGCAGTTGTGACAATCTCAGACCAGATGTAACCTGTAACTGGCTTTCATTCTAGAGCACTATCTTCATTTGGAGCTTCATTTACAGGTCACAGGTTATTACTGAAAAAGCCAGGGGAAACAGACTGGCTGCTGACTCAGGGCTTTGGGTGTTGAATATATTACTTTTTAAAGGGTGGGGGGGACATATGATGTTATGCCATTGTAAAATGGGTCCATCTGATTAGGTAATCACTGGAAAGACAGCTAAATAGGCTAGCTAGTCACCATGTGCACACGAAATAAGGCAAAGAAAAGTCACTTCCTTTTCTGTGTAGTAAGTGCCATTTAACAAAGGGTAAATTATTTTTGTTTAGCCAAAAAATTAGACTAGCCACGGCTTTAAAAATTCCTGGCAATCAGAAAAGTTGTAAGCTTTACAATTGTAAAGCTACAATTCAACCTGAACTCCTCACTCCCAATATACTCAAACTTTGAGAGAGTACAGATTCTGATCTGAACATGTCAGATGGCTTTTTTCTCTACGATGGGCCTTGTAGTGCTCTTGCTCCAAAGACCCCCCATAACTGTGGAAAAGGACAGTTCAGAACAAGATCTGAACTTTACTGTTCAGACCAATGTTCCCTCTAATTTTTGACAGGCCGTGTGCACAAAAAATTTCTTCTGTGCAAATTTTTGACAGGCCGTGTGTACAAAAAATTTCTTCCGTGCAAATTTTTGTGTGCGCGGTGTTTTGCCATGTGCACAGGGTTTAGGATCTGTGTGCGTGCGCACACGCGCATAGCTTAGAGGAAACAGCAGTTCAGACCCATTTCTAATTTTTTCAAAAGGTACCAGAACCCTGTAATATTACCTACTGATTCAAAATATGCCTTCCGTAATCTTTTCAGAACAAAATCACATCTGTGCTTCAGTGCCGTTATTTTTATACATATTACAGCATTATACAATAGAGAATATTTTTTAAACTCTTCTATTTGAACTGTTTTTTAAATGTCATCTGAAAACTTCCCTCCTATGAGGTGTGTATCTGTGTTAATGAAGAGGAAACTGGCTTTGACATTAGAGTGGCCTAATTACCATACCCATGACACAAGTATTCTTCATGGTTATTTCACCATGATGTGGGACTATCACAATAAGAACATTCTATTTATATATTATTATTATCTGTTATTCTGTTTATATATTAAGTATAATATCCATATTAACAATGAGGAGAGAGCGAGGTGATCCTGTGGTTATTTATTAGCCTTTCTCTTCAGGTGTTCTGACTTGAATTCAGTATAGATCCTATGAAACATTCTGTATGGCATAACATTTAAATACCAGTTTCCCCACCTGACATTCACCCCAAATTACAAGTGGTTTTGTAGGACCTGGCATTCTTCTAATTTAGAGTTACTGTTAACTGCAGAGATATTTGCACTGTGCCACATCCTCACTTGCACTATCCATCAGTCACTTGCCCGAACATAAAATGCACCCGATTTGTGTTTCATGGAAAATAAACCCACCCAGAATCAAGCACACTAATTAAGTCAGGACAACAGCATTAATTTTAAAGATTGATGGTAATTCTTAATTACACATAATTCTCTCAGACTCAGAAAACAGTGGATCAGTTTGCACACCATAGACCTGATGTTGCTTTTAGATATGTGGGCATACATCCTTCCATGTCTTGTGAAATTTGTTACTGCATTCAGCTCATAGTACCTCACAGTGCTACTGTACTCATGAACACTAGGACTAAAAGATACAGTGATATGACTAATAATTTCCTAGCTTTTTGTGATATTATGTGAGATTCTTAACAGTATTTTAACAGTTATTTTAGTTCAGTGTTATGGGTTTTATTTCCACAATAATATGATTCCAATGACATTATTTCATTCTCTTTAGACATGGTAACAGAGTCCCCATGGTCTTGTGCTGCTATTGTTTTGTCAAAATAGTGTGTTGATCACAGTGAAGTCCCTTTAGATAGTTCATATGGTGTTATATTCCAATGATGTTTTATTGGCAATCGCACACTGTAACATTTTCACAGGGTCCTCATGGAAATCTCACATCACAAAGTAATATATCGTGGTGGCATCACCTTGGTAATCTGGCAGTGCACTTCCCAACAGAAATATAATATAATTTCTCTGAAGTAATGCCATCAGAATGAGCTCTGTGCCATAAGTTCACACTGAAATGTGGCTTTTTTTCAAGTTACGATTGAACTATGCACACGTACTTTTAAGAATCTTCTCAGCATATCTAAAGTCACCAGTCTAAAGGAAAATCTAGATTACAGTTTTAAATTGTTTTTACGTGTGTTTGTTTGTGCTTGTATATGTTCTCTATAATATTTTTTTTGTCTCTGGGGCTGTGTTATGACAGGGCGAGGTTTTGTTCATAAATGAAAGGGGAAAGGTGAATGAAACAGTATAAAAAATCTTTTGTGGGCACTGTCACAGAAGCAAGAGATTGAAATGACCGGTTCGATCTTCCTATCATGCGTCTTTTAGGGACTGAGACATGGGGAATACTGGCAGGTAAATTCCTCTGGCAAGTGTGTTCCATTATTGAGCCAACCCCTGGTTCAGACAAACTTCCTCTGCTTTGTCAGATGGAAAATTCTGTGATAAACCATGGGAAGTTTGTCAGTCCAAAACTGCCATCTCCCACTGTTCCGATGCTGGGGAGAACAATCCAGTGGGGGGCGAGGGGAGAAGTATTGGGATTTTGGTGAGAGAAATGAGGGGAGGGTACTAGAATCAGTATTATCAATCAATGATCAGCACCCCAAATCATGGTAATGGCTTAAAACCATGAGGTTTTTTCTTTTAAATCACTTTTTTCCCATATGCTCTTTGACCTTTGAGCTTTTAGGAGGGAGCCACTTTTCCCCAATCTGTGTGTGATAATTTTAGGTTCAAAATTCAAGGCAAAATGTGAGCTGTGCAGAAGAGGCTGCAGTATTTCAAGTACGATTGTATCAGAGTAGCACTGAGAAGATCTATGAGCATACTTCCTTACTCTGTGGCATGTCATCTGTGGGTATTTCCCCCCCCTGCCCCAGACTGTACTGGACTTTCTGACTGCTACTTCACATTGCACGTTCATGTTGAATACTTGTGGAAAAGTTTGTGAATTCTGAATGACCGTATATTCAAATTCAAAAATTTATACTGGAAATTATTTTGTTAGTCATTTAAAAGTTTCAGTCATCCAGTCAGGGAGCAGAGACAGTGATCCATATGATTTAGATGACCAATTACATGAGAAGAATGAATAATGAATAGAGAAGTTAAAGTGAAAAATTAATGAACCACCCATATCTTAAAAATTAGTCATCCAAACTATTCAGCAAATACTTACGAATTACAAATACATTCAAAGGAAATCAGAATTGCTTTAGAAGCAAAAATGGGTCTAGATTTATATTAAATATTTTTTCATAACAAATACTTCGACCAGCTGTAAATATGATATACTAAAATCCTAATATATTATCATAAATATATTACACCTACATTTCTTTCATCTACTAATTCTGTAATTTTACTATACAAAGCAATCCAATTTATCAGACAGAATATGCTGATGTATATTTAAGTGGAGAAGACCAACAACCTAACTTGCATATGTGACTGAATATCTATATATAAATATTTATAAACATCCAGATTAAATTTTGCATATCAAGTATCAACAGATGCATTTTAAAACAGCAGATATTCAAATTCCTAAATCAAATAGAAAAGGAGTACTTGTGGCACCTTAGAGACTAACCAATTTATCTGAGCATAAGCTTTCGTGAGCCACAGCTCACTTCATCGGATGCATCCACAGTATGCATCCGATGAAGTGAGCTGTGTCTCACGAAAGCTTATGCTCAGATAAATTGGTTAGTCTCTAAGGTGCCACAAGTACTCCTTTTATTTTTGCGAATACAGACTAACACGGCTGTTACTCTGAAATAAATCAAATAGTTAATAATTCAAAGGCTGATCCTATGAATATGATGTAATAAAGTAGCAATGTATAGTACAGAATTTACAATTTTATGACTTTATAGAATGTTTGAGCATAATTTCATCATGAATAGATACACTGGTTTTTTAATTGAACTGCGTATGTTCTATGAAATGGAAAGTTTATGCTTTCTCTTGCACACCTAATATTTTTAATTGAATACCTTATTTCTATCACTAACAAATTAACATCTGCACTGTATGTATCTCTTATGCATATGGATACACTGATTAGAATTCTAAAGAAAAGCAGATACTAGAAAACAAAAAGACAGCATTGTGAAACATTTAGAGCCATACATTTTGATTACATATTGAGAAATGTTTAATTATCTTATTTCATTTAATTAGCCCCACTACTTGGGTCAGTTGCTTTTTTTTATTAAGATGGTATGTTAGCAACTTTGTTAATTGGCATGAAATAGCATGTGACTCCACTGAATATTTTGTTTAAGTTTATAATTTTTTGTGTGGTTTTAGCTTTCCCCGAGATTTCTATTTATTTGAGCGAATCGCTTCAATAATTTGTACAATATCTGATCAAAGAGCTCCTTGTTTTGAAATTCAGCATTCATTCTCCATTTGCTTCAGTATCACGAGACAAAATGACACTAAAGAATCCAGATGATTAGCTCTTAGTATGCATCTTTTAAAATTAGAGAGCATCTCTATCTCTTCCTTAGATACAAGAAAGACTTGTCCTTATTTGGAAAGATAACTATTTTGCTTTGTTTGTAAGCACTCTTTAACATTAAATATTTAAACGTTCATCTAGAAGAATTTCGGTGTTTAGTCTGTAATATTGTTACTCCGACTCTCACACCTCTCCGACACTGATGTTATCTGTTCAGCACTCCTGTTGTTGCTGTAAACCTGTAATTTATACTAGAACTGACTTTTATAACAAAGTGTAACAGGTTTAGTGCTTAGAAGACCCTTACCTTCTACTTAGGCTTGGAAGGATTAGATTTTTATCGGTAAATGTTGATTTCACTGTACGCACACACGGACGAAAAAATATTTTCCATCAAAGGTAATCAAAAGTTACAGATAAGCTAAATAAGAAAAATGCTTCTTGAGAGCATATTAGAATTTAGGGATATTTACTTTGTATATTTTGACGTGATGTTGATAAGTTTTGTTATGATGCTTATAAAGCTTTAACTTTTTGAATCTGAACATCTACTGTCATTAAATAATTATCGCCCCCCCCCCAATTTCTTTACCACTGTGAAAATGTAAATAGATATAAATTGAAAAAATGCTTTAAAATAAACATTGATACTATCTCTGAAAATTATAAAAAATAAAAACCAAATTCTGCCAAGACTCTTTATATTTTATGAAGAATTTCTCATACATACTACCACTGTGCATTAACAGTGTGACAGAGCACATTAGAAAATTTATTAAAATCCATTTGATCTGGAATGCCTTTCTTTTCCCCCCACAAAAAGACCATTCTTTATTGAACCACCTAATAATGCTCATTTTTAATTGTAATGTATTTTATTCAGACTTATTTTAACTTATATGCTTTATATAGTTATATATAAAGCATTTATATATACTTATAATATTTGAAATAAAGTTCATTTAGTGTCTCTGTACTTGAAAAAGAACTTCCTATACTCAGCTCCGTGTTGTTACTTTTGCCCTTTAAAAAATTAATTCAGACTATTATACTGGATACAGTTGCCTTTGAAATTTATTTCAGGTTTCCTGATTTTATAGCCCCCTGATTTTATGAAGGTCTTGGGTGACCTTCATAATATCAGGGCTAAAATGTTTTGCACTACAGCATGCAATATAAGTGTATGTAGGGTGCCCAGATGTCCCGATTTTATAGGAACAGTCCCGATTTGGGGGTCTTTTTCTTATATAGGCTCCTATTGCCCCCCACCCCCATCCCAATTTTTTTAATTTGCTGTCCAGTCACCCTCAGTGTATGTTTCATACAATATATGGTCTTTCCCTAATTTGAAAATAAATGTATTATAATGGCATAATACATAATGTGTATTCTCATGAGAATGTGAGTTGCAGGATAATAAGGCACACCATCACCTTGAAATGTACTCCCTTTCAAAAATAAATTCAAAGTATTTTTCAGGGTTTACCCTTGGCCCTAAGTTTCCCTGTCAAATTTTTTTGGCTTTATAGTGACATGTTCCTATTTTAAATGTTTTTCTCTTCCTTGTTACTGTGTGACAGACCAAACATGGAAAACTGACTATATATAGGGTAAACAGTAAACATCACTCTTCCCAAAGGTCTGTCAAATGCAGAAAATAAACTGAAAACTTTTTTTCTTATCTTTCCCTTTATAATAATCGTAATAGGTTGACTTGTAACAATAGCAAATAAAAAAATCAGACAGAAGTGTGATCTTTAAATTGATTGTGGTTCCCTTAAATATTATACAGAAGGGAAAATGAGAGTAGTTTTGAAGAGACTGTCATGATGTCCTAAGTGAAAAGTGTATTGAGGCTTTGTTTTAGTTGTGTTGGGAGACCTACAAGAGTTTAGATTTGCTGGTCCGCCAGGTAGAAAACTGCACAATAAATAAAGTAGCTGTAACAATGATTATATAATGGTAGCCCATCTCGGGCTTCACTTTTGGCAGAGGTCAGTCTCTATCTGCCTTGTCGAATATATTGACATCCACAAGAGGGCAGCGTGGTTAAATTTTAAAGGAAAGAGGGGCCAGGGAGACATTAAGCATTAATGATTTTTATATTTAAAAAGTCATAAACTCATAATAAACATATTTAATTGTATGAAAGCATTGTTTTTCCTAGTCATCATAGATTAAGACATTACCTATTAATTGTATATGTTTTCCTTTATATCTATTGGTTAATATGAATGAAAGTATCACAATATGAATGCCATCTGTTTCAGAAAAAGTTGCAAATATTTAAGATTATAATTTTTAAAGCCAAGTAGGGGATTTAGCTGCACAACTTCCATTAATTTCAATATGACTTCTTTGGCTAACTCTACTGGACTAAGTGCTCCCAGCCTGGGGATTGTGACCTTTAACAGGTGTCGGATGTGGGGGACCAACCTACCATTCCCATATTGCCAAACGGGAAGAGGTTCCTGCTTCCGCAGGGGTTTGGAGGAGGGACGATCCAGGCATATAAAAGGGAATCCTGATCTGGGAAATGTAGGCTTTTAAAATCTCAACCTAAAACCTGAATATTAGAAAACCATATAAATAAGATACATTTTAATAATTGGTGCCATTTAAAAACTCTTGCCAAAACACCACAGTTTTCCAATTTACAATAATAAAAGGTGTGTTGTAATATGTTGCAATGTATGTGTATTTGCAAATTAGCCTCTTTATCAGGAATACATTTGTGGAACTTACAAATTGAATCTTATGAGTTATGTATTGTGTATTTCAGAGAGAAGCTGCATAGATCTGTATAGTGAAAGGGAACAATCCAACATTTTCCTTATTTTTATTTTATTTTGTTCTTTATCCTTTTATGTCCCCTTAGCTTTCATGGAAATAGGCATCTATGGCAATATATATATATATATATATATATATATATATATATATATATATATATATATATATATATATATTTAAAAATATCAATGTGAATATACCTTTAAGACTGTTTGTAGGGGTCCTTGCAGTATTAAGCATTGTCCAGTAGATGGCCTTGATGTGTTCCATATTCCTGCAAGTGCTAGTATATCAATTTCTGTAGATCTGTTCGAGTTTAGGCACTGCAGTACAGGCACAGAGAAATTCACTTGAAGATTCTATGCAGCCTTCTCATACAGTAAAGAAAAGTGTTTGAAAATGATAAAATGCAAGTGATGTTATGGCTCGCATCTTTCTTATCTATCTGCTTTGTTTTTCCATATTACCCATCACTGCAGTGCAATATCTAAGGGCTGATAAGTGTAGTGCAACCTGTGACAATTTGGGGAATGTATGTAAACTTAGGAATGATGTTTGAAATTATGGACTCTGTATGTATCTCTTAAACTACAAACTCCATTTTGACTGCAAGGCTGATCAGGCTTCCCTGCTGGCTTTACCTCCATCTTGGATCAAAATTCCAAGCAATAGTGACAGGGGGCTAACAATGGAGGGCTTGATGGTCCTCTGTTCTATGTGGAAGCACCTTGGAACAAAGAGTTGGCTACCTTCCAAAAGAACTAGTCTGCCAAGATGGGCTGGTAACTAAGCAGTGGCACCTGGGGGTGGAATTGGTTACCTGATGAGGCTGATCAGTGGATCACCTGACAAAGGGGACGGGAAGTTATAGATGAAAGGGTCTCTCACTGGCCATTTTTGAGAACCAAGGTCAAAGGAAGCTAGCTGTGGCAGAGACAAGCACATGGAAGCTGGCTGTAGGAGAGAGAGACTCTCTGATTCTTCGAGTAGATGCAGTCATGTATTCCACTTTGAGGGGGGTGTGCATGCATGTGCGCCCAGCACACTGGAACCAGAGAATTTTGCCTAACATTCCCTATAGAGGGGTGGCGCTCACTCCTCATGGCTGTAGCTCCTCCCCTGGCTATATGAGGTGTCACTGCCCCAACCCCCGCTCCTTCAGTTTCTTCTTACTGCCCAGGGCTGGAGCTCTGTGTGGTTTTCACCTCACAGTCCCTCTATTTTAATGACTTTTTCTAGTTGTATGTAGTTAATTAGTATCCTTAGTATACTGTTTGTTAGTTAGCTGTAGTTAAATGTTCTCTGATGATGCCCTCACCAGGCTTTAAACATTGCCCATTGTGTTGGGGAGCGATTCCCAGCAACAATCACCACACATGGTGCTTGCTGTGCCTACGCAGAGCCCCCATCAAGGAGTGGTGCTCAATTTTCAGATTGCAAATGAACTCAAGTGATGAGAGATCTTTGTCTGAAGCAGCACCTGTTTGAATAGGCCATGCAGCCTGTTTTGGCACTGAGGCCCTCATCAGATCAGAGGTCACCCTTGGGTTTGGAGAGTGCCGTCACTTCGCATCCTGGAGCGGGTGCCTCTCCAAAGACATGGAGGAGTCATTCCCTGTCAAGTGTGCTGAGGAAAAGGACACAAAACTGACTGACACTGCTCAAGATCCTGTGGGGCTCTTCTTCCTACTCTAGAAGAAGTGTGTATTGGCACAAAGTGAACGGTGGTGCTCAGAATGGAGCAGGTCCCGTCAACTGCTCCCCAGTTGTCTGCAAGGAGGTCAGAGACCCCATACCATTGACTCTGGGTCTGGTGCCAAGCTGTCCCTTGAGTCCGGTACCTGCAAGGGCAATGCCGGCACTGGCTGCTTCCACGCTGGCAGTGTATCAGGCAGCAATGGGCCTCCTCTGCCTTTCTGTTCCTATCTTGCCACTGGTCTAGGACTTTGCCAAGGGCATCTTTTATAACCCCATTGGTTTGGCAGGCCATTAAACCTGTTACCACCATATCCTGAGGTTCACCTTTCAGTCAGTGGAAGTGTGCCAGGCTTGGCACAAGGCACTTCCTTGGCATCCCTATTGTCAGCGCTGCAGCTGTTATCATGACAGCACTCACATTGGAGGCATACTCATTGCTGCCAGCACTGTTCCCACTGTCAGCGCCAGTCCCCTCTTCTTTCTGGGCTATGGATGAGTCAGACCGGCTCCTTGCACCCTCGGGGCTGGCACAACTTCTATCCCCTGAAGCTCAGGATTCCTTGGCATAGAGGTTGGGAGCCTCCTCCTTTCTCTCTCCATCAGCTGAGCCACACTGGGGACTGTTCATGCAGCACTACAGGTACCAGGACTAGTGCTCATCTCATGGTTGGGATGGGGGCCTCCTGACCCAGCACCTTTTGGCTATCTATGCCTTATCTGTACTAGTGGCCTCGATGGAATCCATGGGACTTTCCTCGGTTGTGGAGGGCCCACTCCTCTTCTTGCTCAAACGTGATATCACTGGCCAGGTCTGCAGCAGTGACAGTTGATCCACCACAGGCCTGGATACTGGTGAGTCTTGCCCTCGCAGAGCCTCCAGAGTCATCCCATCCAGGCCCATCAGTCCTGGAACGGAATCTAGCTCTGGCAGTTAACTGCTTCATCTTCATCTCTGGATGATTCCGCAGTGCCTGGTTCTTCCTTCCCTTTGGTACCGGAGGATTTCAAGGCATATCAGGACCTTTTGAAATGCCTGGCCGCCTCCCTCGGTATCCAAGTGGAGTTCCTGCAGGAGAACACCCATAAGTTGATATTCTGCAGCGCCTGCAGACAGCCCTGGGACAGTTGCCCTTCCTATTAACGATGAGCTCTTTAAGCCTGCTAAGGTCCTGGAGCACGCCTGTACTGCCTGCAGCGAAGCTCATGGAGAAGTGCTGCTTTGTCCCAGTGCAGGGATCTGAGGGTTTTTATTCCCATCCGGCCCCAAATTCCCTGGTTGTAACTGCGGTGAATGATAGAGCCTGGTTGATCAGGTTTAAGTCCACCCCCAACGATAAGGATGCTAAACAATTGGACCTGACGTGCAGGAAGATTTACACCTCTTCTTTGTTGTAGACATGAATTGCCAACCAACCGGCATTGCTGTCCAGGTACAATTAGATTGCTGTGTTTGAGTTCGCAGATCAGCTGCCCGAGGCCCCAAGAGAGAGGAATTTCAGTAATTTGTCATCAAAGGCTGCTTGGTGGCAAAGACATCATTGCAGTCCATGCTGCTGGACATCATGGATAATTCGGCCAGAGTGGTGGCCTCAGGAGTGACCATGAGGAGGGTTTCCTGGCTGCAGAATTTAGGCATTACTCCCAATGTTCAGCAGACCATAGACGATTTGCCCTTTGATGGCCAAGTACAGTTTTCGGACAAGATGGATAAGACTCTGGACTCCCTCAAGGACTCTAGAACTATTCTACCTTCCTTGGGGGCATACACGCCAGTGGTGCAAAGGAACCACTACAGCAGTCAGCAGCAGCAGCAGCAGTGTCATCCGCAGTGCATGTCTGGGCAGTCTTTCCCTTTTCTGAAACAGCAGGACTACCCCAGAAAGGGCATAGGTCCCAGTGGAAGAGGCAGTCAGGTCTGGGGTTCAGTCAGTCCACATGCCCTGCCTCGGTGCCCCTCCAGCACCCATTTTCACACCTTGGTCCCGAGCAGTATTCCATCTGGTACTACTTTCTCCCCATCCCCTGCTGTCAGGATCCTTGGGGCTCAGTCATCACCGACAGCTGAGTCCTAAGCTCCATCAGATCAGGTTATGCCATCCAATTCCTCCCTGTCCGTCTTCAGGGACCCCATCACAAGATACTGCTGCTCAGGCAGGTTCGCTCTTCACTGACTTTGGGAGTGGTGGAACAGGTTCCCCCGGAACACCAGGATCATGGCTTCTATTCGTCGTACTTTCTGGTGCTCAGATCCAAAGGAGGGGTAAGACTCATGCTTGACCTTTGCCGCCTCAACAAATATCACGTACGTGAGGTTTCAAGTGGTCACTCTATCAACTACCCTCCCCTTGATGTCTCAGAATGATTGGTTTGCTGCTCTGGACCTTTAAGCCGCCTACTTCCATGTGGCAATTTTGCCAGGTCTCAATTTTCCTTTGATTTGTTGTAGCAAAGCACCATTTTCAGTATATGGTGCTCCCCTTTGGCCTCTCTTCTGCCCCTCTGATTTTTACCAAATGCATGGTCATGATGCAAGCAAATGCTAGGAAGAAGGGGATTCACATTTTCCCATATCTGAACCAACTAGCTGCTGAGGGGCAGGTTCAGAAAGGAAGTCCTTTCTCACATCAATGGTATATTCTGCTTCTTTGAGTGTCTGGTTCTCATCCTAAACACTGGGAAGCCAACTATGGTTCCCACTCAGAAAATCAAGTTCATCAGGGCCCTAATAGACTCTGAGTTCAAGAGCATTTCTGAAAACTGACCATTTTCAGGCAATTTGCCACCTTTGCCTCAGTCTGCGGTATCAGTCTTCCACAACAGTTTAGATGTGCCTGAGGCTCTTGGACCCCATATCTGCCTACCCAACACACAAGTGGTCCAGTTTGTAAGGTTTGCCTTCTCCCCCTCCAAATATGGCTCAGGATGGTTTACCATCTTACTCTTCATCCCCTGGACAGATTGGTCTGTTTTCCTCAGCTGGCCCTGGACTCCTTGCAGTGGTGGACATGTCCAGAGAACATTTGCCAGGGCATTCCATTTGTCCAGCCCTTGCCAGCCAAGTCAGTTGTCACAGACACATCCCTGGTGAGTTGAGGAGCACACCTGGGATTGCTGAAAGTCCAAGGTCTGTGGACAGAAAAGGAGTCCCACTATCCATGTGGTGGAGCTTTGGCCATTTACAATGCACATCATGCTTTTCAGCACCGTATCAAGGGTTCAGTGGTTCACATACTTATTAAAAATACCATTGCAATGCATTTTGTGAACAAGCGAGGGGGAGCACACTCCAGAGTGCTCTGCCAAAAGGTGATCAGATTGTGGCAGTTCTGCCTGGAGGAGAGCATTACTCCAATAGCCAACCACTTGCCAGGGCTCCAGAATCATCCCATGGACCATCTCAGCAGGGGTTTTCCCCTAAGGCATGAGTGGTCTCTGAAGACAAGGTCACATTCACACCTTGAGGCATCCTGAAGATCAACCTATTTGCTAGGAGGGATAACAGGAAATGCCATCTGTTTTGCTCTCCAGGGGTTCTCAGTCTTGGCTCCCTGTCTGATGCTTTCCATCTCAGCTGGCAGTTGGCTCTCTTGTATGCTTTTCTTCCATTCCTGACCATCCCACAGGTCATCCTCAACCTTCTTGTGCTATCAATTCAGTCTTCCATACTGCTTCCTTTCAATCCCAACCTGCTCACTCAGAATTACGGCTGCATCTTGCACCCCATGTTCAGCTCCCTGCATCTCATGATGTGGCTGCTTCGTGGCTAAATGAAAAGGAAGAACAGTGTTCAGCAGCTGTTCAATGGGTCCTGCTCAACAGTAGAAAGCCCTCTACCAGAGTGGCCTATTCAGTGAAATGGAAGTGATTTTCGGTGTAGTCATTGGCCCACAGAATTCAATCAACTCTGCTTCTCCAGAGATCCTGGAGTCCGGTTGCACCTTCAGTCTTTGGGACTTTCACTAAGTTCAAGGAAAGTGCATCTGGCAGTGATATCGGCATTTCATCTCCCTATTCAGGGAAGATGAGTCTTCTCCAGTGCCATGATAGCAAGATCTTTAAAAGGGCTTCTTTGGTCTACATCCTCTGGTCTGAGAGCCTCTTTGGGACCTTACCATGGTCCTAATGGCTTAAATGGGACCTTCCTTTGAGCCCCTGACACGCTGCCCTTTTGATCTTTGTTTCAGAAGACTGCATTCCTGGCAATGGTAACATCTGCAAGAAGAGTGTGAGAGTTGCAGGCTCTGATGGCAGAGCCTCCTTGTACACAGTTCTCCAAGGACAAAGTAACTTTATGACCACAGGCAAAATTTTTATCTAAAGTGGTGTCTCAATTTCATCTGAACCAGTCAGTCTATCTACCTATATATTTTTCCTAAGCCACATTCATCTCCAGAAGAGCAGCAGCTTCATGCATTAGAAGTTAGGTGATGCCTAGCCTTCTATCTGGACAGGACTAAACTTTTGTGCTTAGCCTCGCTTGTGTGTGTCATATGCAGACAGTGTGAAGGTTCAGGTGGTCTCTTCACAGACGATCTCTAAATAAATAACATCCAGTGCCAAGACTGCATATGAAACAAAAGCGCTGACTACGCGAGTGCTCCGGGGCTCAAACACCCATCGAAAAAATTAGGAGGTGCTCAGCACCCACAGGGCCAGATTAATCTTTTTTGTGGGCCCTGGCATGCAGACTGTAGCCCTGCCCCTTATTTGCCCTCTTCCCCCTGAGGCCCTATCCACCCCTTGCATGGGGGAGAAGGGGTGCAGAAGAGCTAGCAGACGGAAGGGCGGGACAGAGAGGAACATGTGGCAGGTGGGGCCTCGGGGGGAAGAGGTCAAATGGCAGAGCATGGGCGGGGCTTTGGGGGGGAAGAGGCTGAGCGGGGGCAGAGCCTCGGGGCAGAGCACGGGTGGAGTGGGGGGCGGGATCATGGTCCAGGTGCCAGGACCCCTTCTGCATGTGGGCCTGGCACCGTTGATTACATTTCAGAGTACCCCCATGCTAGGTCTCCCCTCCCAGAGGAACCCCCAACTCTCTCACCCACCTTGCCTCAGTGGCTACTGCCAGTCATCATCTAGCCCCCACTCACTGGGGCAAACTGCAGTCTGTCATGGCAACTCATCACTGTCAAGGAGATTGGACCAGCTGCCTCTGCCTATCTCTGGGCTGCAACTCACAGCCCCGATATCTGCATAGGCCTTTACCAAGGCCTCAGCCTGGGGAGTTGCCAGGGTGGAGCTCCCCAGCTCCTCTGGCGTTTCCCCAGCCCTGCTCTACTTCAGGTACCCTTTTCTCCCCGGCAGCTAGATCCTTCTCTCTCCACAGCTAGAGAGAGACTCCCAGCTCCTCCCTGAGCTCTTATAACAGGGCCAGGTATGTCCTGATTGGGGTGTGGCTCCAGCTGTGGCTGCCTTCCCAATCAGCCTACCCTTTCTCCTTGTTTTTCAGGAGTGGCATAACTGTCCTGCTACAAACCCCTTATGGAAAAGTCCTAAATAGAAAGTTCTTTCTTACTGTCCCTTTTTTTTATTTTTGTTCCATTTAACAGAAAATGACCCACTTTTCTGGTATTCTATAAGATTGTTGGAAAAAACTTCTAGGAAGACATAATTCTCTATTAAATTCAATACATTTGTAGAGTAATTTCTGTGGAACTTTGTTTTCATCTTACACGTTTCTATAGGACATTTGCAAGAGCAGTCTTCTAATTACATTTATGGTCATTATGTAAACTTCTTCACTGAAAGACTAAAAAGGTAAAATTATTGTTAAAGGATGGGATTTTTAAAAGAGCCCAAGTAACATAGGTGCACATGCCCCATTGCTCCTTCAGCACTTTTGAAAATTCCAACCATATTATCCTCTCTACGGCAGGGTTTCTCAAAATGTAGTTTGAAAAGAACTGACTGGTTGTACTGTGAAGCTCTCCTCCTTGTTTCCATCCCCTAAGCTGCATTAAAAGACAGTCAACAATACAATAAATACTTCCCTAATGTACAGCTGTTGTTGCCACAGAGAGGTTACTCAACTGTGAATGGAAGGGTAGATGGTCAATGAGCGAACCTCTGTATTAAATGTGGACCACATTATGAAAAAGATTGAGAAATCCTACTTTATGGGAACAGACCATTAGACACTGCACTGGCATATGAGACCTGGATTCAGCCTCCGGTTCTGGTCCTTTGCTCTCCAAGTTGAAAGAGGCTGGAGTGTAATGGAAGCAGTGCACTCTGCTTTTGGAGTATAGACAGCATCTTGTGTCACTGCAGCACCTCTTTTGGCTGACTTAGAAGGGCCATTCATGAACTCCAAAGAGAGTTCTATTTAACCCTTATAGCTGAAAAAAGCTTCCAAGGTATGAGGCCTCATGCAGATTTGCATACAACCAAGGGGAAAATCAGAGAATTCACAGGACACTGTAAGTTCAAAATATTATATTTTCCCTTGGTCAAAAAAAAAAAAGTACCCTCCATTTTTATTTAGGAATTATTACGTTATGTTCTTTCATATTTCCAAAACTCAAGAGTGTGTATGTCATGTGAGGAAATCTGAGAAGAGTAGTAGTTTGTTGTTTCTATTATTATTATTTAGTAAATTTATAAATAGTAGTTATCCAGAGCAGATGGCTACACTACTTAAATTTCACTTAATCCCTATTTGGAGGTTTTCTTTCTCTCTCGGTCTCCCTCTCTATATTAGTATATATAGTAGATTCCACTAGCAACCCCTTGGTTATCAGCAAAAAGTTGCTATTATCCAGCCATTGCTAATAAGTGGAAGGCAGGTTTGCAAGGCAACAGCCAGGGGAAGAAGCTCAGGGACATGCCTTCCCTGGCTGCAGTCTTGCAAACCTGCCTGCAGGGAAGGGAGCTGCAGCCCAGATGTCGGGGCCTCCTGTGAGTGCTGGGAGCCTGTGGGGCTGCACTGTACCTCTCCCTGCTCTCTCCAGGGGTCAGGGGTTAGCACATCCCGGTGCTTCCTTCCTTGCATGTGGTCCACCTGCAGGGCACAAACTGGAAAGCTCAGGGAGAGGTGCCGTGCAGCTCCAGCGTCTGGGCTGCAGCCCCCCTCTGTTACTGCTCTCTCCACAGCCTCCCCTCCCAGCCACCCCAGCCTACCACCACCCCTTATCTCCTGCAGGTACATTTTTGCGGCTGCAACTTCAGAAGAGAGTGTTGGAACGAGCTGAGCACCGGCCAGAGATAGGTTTGCAGGGCTGCAGCCAGGAAAGGCATGTCCCAGCACTTCCTTCCCTCGCTGCAGCCTCGCAAACCTGCCTGCGGGTAGGGACTTTCTTCCAAAAAAGTTGCTATTAAGTAGCATACTGTTGTCACTAATCTGAATCCCATTAACGCTGATGTTAATGGGGTGGGATTGGTTCCCAGCAATATGTTGCCTTTAACCAGAAGTTGCTAATATCAGGATTACTTTCAAGTGGAATCTACTGTAATATGGAAAGATGCAATATTTTTTGGTTGGCAGAGTTTGTATTCACTGGAAGCCCATCTTCATCGATTTGATTAATCTGGGTAACAAAAGGTACATCCAACTACTGAGACTTGTTAAATCTGTTATACCAAAGTGCAGGAGTTCTTTACTTGTTCTGTACAGGAGTTCTTATATTAGAGGAATATAATGCTGTTTACTTTTGATGAAGACTTTTTCCCTAGAAGGTTGGGCTGTCAACTTGAATGTCCTGGCTAAATTCCAAGTAGGCAATTGCATTTTTGCTTGCCTAAAATTCTACTGTTTCAGTTTTATACGGTTAGCTCCACTTGTTGTCCTAGACCATTTTGTAGTATTTCTGTGAGTGATTTAAAGACTTTAACTGTAGGTGGAGTAAAGCTCACATATAAAATTTGCCAAACACTTTGAAACCTTTCAAATAAAGGTACTCTAAAAATAGAAATTATCATAATTAAAGTTCAGGCATGGTAGCAGCAGCAGGTTCACATGGCTATAATGTAGCTGTGATGTCACGGAGAATGGACTTTCATCTCGAACAGTCCCTTGTAAGTCTTCTTTCTTCATCAAGAGTCAGTATGGAAGGATTTAGGCTTCTTAAATCCCTTAAAACTGCATCTTCCAACCTCATCCCTGCCTGACATCGTGCTCTACTTTCTTCAACCTCAGCTCTGTAAACCTTGTACAGAAGCATACCTTCTTCTGCATGTTGGACATGATTCCAGCATTGGAGTCGTCTTGTTTTTAAGTGCGGCCCAATTTGCTGGGATCATCTGAGTATCTCGTCTTTTGTGACAAACTGAAGCCAATGAATGTTAAGAATACGCTGTAACTTTTGACATTGGAAACTGTTACTTTTCTCTCCTCAGCAGTTTTTAGTGGTGTGTTTCTGCTCCATATAACAGGGTTGTCATCACCCAGTGAATTGATGGCATATCGTATCATATCGTAGTTGTCACACAGACATCCCACCACCCAAACAGATCTGATGAGTGATTTCTTCAGTTATGCAACCTCCTGCTGTCAACCAGCTACCTAGATAGTTAAAGCTATTCATCCATTTGACGTCATTACCATCTACCTGCAGTATCAGAAGGCCGTTCCATTTTATGAGGCATGCATTGCTTTAGTTTTATCACCACTGATCTTAAGTACTATCCATTCTGCAGTTTTTCTCAGCTCTTCCAGCATTAGCTGTAGATGGTCAGTAGTCTCTCCAAGCAAGGAAATGTCATCTGCATACTCAAGATCCTCTAAAGATAAATCTTTAATTTTCACACTTCTTACTTTGTCCTCAGTCAGCTTTGTCATCAGATCATCTATTAGAACATTAAATGTAGGTGAAAGAATGCATCACTAGTATACTCCTGATTCTTCTGAAAACCAGTCTGTGAGACAGCTGTTGACCCTCACACAACTAAATGTACCACGGTACTGTTCCTCCACTAGGTATGCTAAGTCCTCAGGCATTCATGCTGGTGTAACTGAGTCCAAAGCAGCTGCAAAGTCTATAAATGAGATGTTAACTTCCTTTTCTCGGTTAAGTCATTTTTCAGTAACATTATGAAAGGCATATATAGCATTGTTGGTTGACCTGTATGGAAACCACACTGATTGTCTCTTATTTTAGGGCTGAGACAGTATTTCAACTGTTTGAACAGTACGATTGTAAACCCTTTCCTTGGAACTGACAGAAACATTCTTCCCCTGTAATTTGAGCAAGTTGATCAGTCTCTGTTGTTTAAGAAGGGACGATGCAGCTGCTTTTCCAGTCCTCTGGAGTGTGACCTGTTTCCCAGACTTTTAAGATGACTCTATGAAGCCAGTGAACTAAATCCGGACTTCCATTCTTTAGCAGTTTTGCTGAAATGTTATCCAGGCTAGGTGCTTCATTATTTCGTAGCTGTTTGTCTGCAAGTATCAATTCCTCTAATGTCCCTGGCCTATTTTCTGCTGGGCTCATTTTTTTATGAAGTTGAAGTTCATATCTTGGTGGAGATCTATTCCTTAATTCAAAAAAAGTTGTGCATCGATGTCCTGGCCGTATTTTCCATATTTGTCCTTAGTTGGCAGAAGCTGCAAGAGAGGGTGTCCAGTCCAGACATTTCCATGTGCACTTCTAGTGATGTCTTTTAGAGGCTCCCTCAAAGTGCTGCACCATACCATTCCACCACTGATTACCGTAATTCCTACGGTCCTCTTAACTGCTCATTCAAGATATTTCTTTTCCTCTATTGCCCATTTCCTCCTCCTCCTTCACTAATTCACTGCTGATCTTCAAGTGCATCCGTTTTACATTGCACTTTTTTTCTTTCCCATAATTTGATGGCATCACCTGTAATCCAATGTTGCTTTTTGTATTTCTTAATCCTAGTTCTCCAGTGATCTTTGTAATAGAATCACAAAACGAAGTCCATTCTTCCTCTGTGGTAGACAGCGGGTCATCCTATATGGAATATTTAGAGAAATCACTACTGCATAACTACTTGTGATCGCTTTATCATGAAGCTTATCAATACTGAAGTGTTTCAATAAGGTAGGAACCTCTCTCTGAAACTTTATTAAGCAGAACAACACTGTTGCTGTTAGGAGCCAATGATCGGGTTCTGGACCAAAATCAGCTCTCCTAAATACACATACATCCTGGATGCGTTTACTCAGGGGGTTCCAAACAAAAGTGTGATCCAGTGTTGCATTGTTGCCCAATAGATATTGAAATGTATACTATACAATTCCTGTGCTGAAACCAGGTAACCCTTAAAAATAGTCCATGTGTAGAAGCAAATTCTAGCAGACACACACCATTACCTGACTTCTCATCCAATAAGCTGTATGGCCCCAGTATGCGTTCAAATCCAGTTTTATCATAACCAGTTCTTGCATTTATATCCTGAAATGACAATTTGATGTTGAAGTGATGGCCGAGATACAATGTCATCTAACATAGCATTAAAAACAGCTCTTTCAACATCCAGCCTTACACTGTGCGGGGCGTATGCACTAATAACTACCTCACATCCTCCATTCAGACTGAAAATGGTGGCTATCAGGTGTGGAGAATAAGCTTGCCATGTAAGTAGTGCAGAATGCACATAGATCAGCACTCAACTTTTCCAGTTCTTTAGTTGAGAGAGTGGTTTTTCCAACAACTTAATGATCGAACATTCCACAGACCATCCTCAGATACTGATATCATTGCAGAAGCAGACATACCGTCTTTATATCAGGTGCTTCCCCCCTAGTCTGGTTTATGGAAGAACCATCATCATACGGTTTGACTCTTCTGTGCATAGTAGAAGATTTAGATGAATCCCAAAGTTTGGTTCGATTCTGAATAGCAGATGAAGCTGCTGAAGTTTTATGTCCTTTTCTTCCATGTGTTGAAGCTGAGATGTTTTAGGGCAGATGGGGGCAAACTACGGCCTGTGGGCCACATCCGGCCCGCAGGACCCTTCCCTCTGGTCCCCGAGCTCCTGCCAGGGAGCGGGGTCAGGACAGGCTTGCGGAGGAGCCAGCAACTCCCTGGCAGCGCGGTGAGCGGGGTGGAGGCTAGCCCCTGGCTCCTCCCCTTCTGCTACCCTCCCTTGCAGTCACAGTTCCCCCAGCACTTGGACAGCATAGCTGCAGCTCCGGCAGGGCGGCACGGCTACAGCACCACCAGACCTGGTGCTCCAGGACGGCGCGGTCAGGGGGCAGTGAGCAGGGGGAGTTCTGGGAGGGGGCGGGAGGCAAGGAGCAGGGGGGTGGTCAAGGGGCCTGGGCCCTGCTGCCGGGGACAGGGGCAGAGCAATCCAGGGCCCCCCTCCACCCTCAGCATGCTTAGCCCCTGTCCTCAGCAGCCAAGCCCAGACAGGGAGCGAGCCCTGCCCAACTGCCAGGGAGAGCACCCCAACGAGCAGGGGAAATGCACAGGAGAAGGACTGAGCCCCCCTTCTCCCCACCCCACAGGTAACATGGGGCGGGGAGAGGAGGAAGGGTTGGACAGGGGGGTAGTCAGGGGGTGGGGAGCAGGAGAGGTTGGATAAGGGCGGGGTCCCGAGGGTCGTCAGGGGTTGGGGAGCAGGGGGGATTGGATAGGGGATGGGTGTCCTGGGTGGATGGTCGGGGCAGAGAGCAGGGGTGTTTGGATAGGATGGAGGAGTCCCGGGGGGCAGTCAGGGGCGGGGAGCAGAGGTGGGTGGGGTAGGGGTTCCGGTGGGCTGGATAGGGGGTGGGGCCAGGCCATGCCTTGCTATTTGGGGAGGCATAGCCTCCCCTAGCCTTCCCCACCCAGCCCTCCATACAATTTCTGTACCCAATGTGGCCCTAGGGCCAAAAAGTTTGCCAACCCCTGTTTTAGGGGGATGGCTTGCCAGGCCATCACCCAATCTTCCCACTTCATCCCGCCTTGGGACCAGCATGAGGAACCAGTAGTGTGGTTCAGACATAGTATACATCATTAGTTATTTAAAAAAAATAAATCCTATTTTATATTAGGACTGACTCAAATTAACAAAATCTAGTAAATTCAGAGTTAACTTTTGAACACAGATATTTTCCAGACAGCCAGCAAAGTACTGTGAGGATGTACAATATCTATATTTCTAATACCTGTAGACCTATTTCAATATATATAAAATCATACACACTTTTCAATTCATAGGTACAGGAAGTGCTGCTGTTATTTGTATAGTACCAAGAGCAACCTCAACTTACAAGCCAGCAGGAAGACCAGGTCCCTGCCCTGAGAGCTTAAATCTATACACATACAAAGAAGTGGGGAAAGGGAGCAATAGAAAGAGGCCTGATGGAATGGTGAAAGTTAAGCATTTGTTTAGTTCATGATTTTATTTGGATATTTTTCTATCGTGTCTTATTTATTCTGTGTATGATTTTCAAGTGTCTGTTGGCATCTGTGTAATGGGAGGGCTGAGTGGGGTTTATAGGTCTTTGAAATTCATGGGCTGGCAGTCAGAACAAGACTGGGAGCAAGCAACTCTTGAATTCTAATTCCAGCTGTAACAGATTCCTTCTGTGGTCTTGAGCAGTTCACTAAAGTCTCTGTCTCAATTGCTGTCCCTGGAAAACTGAGAATTTAGTAGTACTTACCTACTTCCCTGGACCCTGGGGGAGTTTATGAGGAGTAATTATTTAATGTTTGTAAACCATTATTCAAATACCAAGTACTATTCTTGTTAAGGAAATAATGAGAGTTTTAGTTTAGAACTTTTTAGTTTCATTGATTTGTTTCAAAACTTTAATAATGTTTTAAAATAAGGTTTTTTAATTAATTTCCTTCTGTTTTTTATGTAAAAAATCTGATTACTAAGAATTTTAAAAATAATTACAGGATATCAGAACACACTGAACAAATATCTTTGTGCACAAATTGAGTTAAACTCCTAGAATGATTTATTACTGTAACTTCTAACTTCAAAGTAGTGATAAAAGATGCCAGATACAGCAGAATTTGCCAACCGGTAGCACACTCTGATGCAACTGCTCAGTATCATGACACACATTTAAAGAGAGTTGCTTGAAAGAAATAAAAAATACTGTGATATTTCTGTCAGGAAATTAAAATAAGAACATCTTGGACTCACTTAATCTTGTCAGTCCATAACATGGAAGTGTGGAATTATACACATCTACTTATTTTATTACTTAATTTTACTTATAACTCATATTAAAAACACTTATCCTGGATTAGAGATGCCTTTGATGTAATTAAGAGTAGAATTTTGTAAAGATAAAACTGGCAGCTTCCCTAAAACCAGCAGAAAAATATAACCAACTAGATAGATCAAATGTAAACAATACCTCAGAAACATTCCACCACTTCTACCAGTACCTACCTGGCCTTCCCAAACCCTGGCTCAATAAAATTAGGCTATTTTGCATCAGGGAGGAGGAGTGAATTCTAAAGCAGAGTGTCCATCATAGCCCTGGTCTACACTAGGAGGGGGGATCGATCTAAGTTACGCAACTTCAGCTACATGAATAACGTAGCTGAAGTCGACGCACTTAGATCGACTTACTGTGGTGTCTTCACCTAGGTGAGTCGACTGCTGCCGCTCCCCCGTCGACTCCACCTGCGCCTCTCACAGCGCTGGAGTACAGGAGTCGCGGGAGAGCACTCGGGTCGATTTATTGCGTCTAGACTGGACGCGATAAATCTATCCCCACTGGATCGATCGCTGCCCGCCGATGCAGCAGGTGGTGTAGACATACCCATATAGAGAATACCCTGTTCGTGGCTCCCATTCTTTTATACCCCATGGATTCTAAGGTTATGTCTGCACTTAAAACGCGACAGTGGCACAGTGGTTCTCCTGTCAGCATAGGTAATCCACCTCCCCAAGAGGCGGCATGTGAGTCCATTCTTCCATCAACCTAGCACTGTGTACACAGGCAGTTAGGCCAGTTTAACAATGTCGCTCAGGTGTGCATTTTTCACAACCCTGACTGATATGGTTAAACATAATTTTCTAGGCCAGGCCTCAGCGGAGTTCCTTTGCTGACACAGGCACAGGGACAAAGAGATTCTCTCAAATAGGCAGGTCCCAAGCCATTTAAGACTTCGTAGGTCAAATTCAACTTTTCAGCAATAGCTTGAAATCAATTGGATCAGTTTAATGTGCTGCTTGTGAAATACACTACAGACTGGGTTGACTTAAGGGGTAGTCTTGCAGAGTGCACTGTAGTAGTCTAATTGAGAGGTGACAAAGTACGGGTGACTAATCAGGTTTGCATCCAAAAGAAGTGATCTGAATAGCCAAGCTCCGGAAGCTGAAGAAAGCTTTCCTTAGACATCACTGCTCTATAATTGCTCACCAATAATACCCCCATATTGAGAAGTAATAACAAAGGACAGGAACACAACTTCAAACACAGGGGCAAATGTAATCCTCTTTATCTTCTGGTTGCTTCCTCAAACCTTACCTAAATTGAGTCCTCAACCAATAGCAGGAGCTGGATCAGATTTGATAGGGAAATAGTGGAGTGTCACCAGCCTAGTGAAAACACTTCTGTTCATGACAGGTTTCAGAGTAGCAGCCATGTTAGTCTGTATTCACAAAAAGAAAAGGAGTACTTGTGGCACCTTAGAGACTAACTAGTTTATTTGAGCATAAGCTTTCGTGAGCTAAGTGAGCTGTAGCTCACGAAAGCTTATGCTCAAATAAATTTGTTAGTCTCTAAGGTGCCACAACCACTTCTGTTCATGGTTTCTCACCAGACCTCCCAACAGTTTCAAATACACATTGAACAAAAGGGATGAGGGGGATAAAAATAACTGTTCTGTCTTAATTTCTTATTGTCATGTCTCTATCATGGTTTTTCTTATAAATGTGTAATACAAAGCCTTTTACTAGGAAGTTAGATATTATGTGCATATTGTTCTGTTTCCTGTTATTGGAACACTGCCCACATTTATGTTGTATACACACATACAAAGGATATCAATCACTTTTTTATTGTCTTGGGGGTCCTTTCAAAGTTGAAGAATGCTTTTTACCTTTAATGTGAATGCTCAGTTCATAAATTTAGTTGATTTTACAGTACTACATAGGTTCAATTACTAATTAACAAACCATAATAGTATTTATTTCGCAGCTGATGTGAGTCCAGTAATGCTTATTTAGTAGTGGTAAAATGCTGTTGGATGGTGCTATTAAGATGGTAAACAGACCTTTTCAGATAAAAATGTATGCAAGAATATACAGATCCTTAAGTGCACCCGTATTAATCAAAATACTGTATGTACATTGAAATGTAAATAGAATGAAAAGGTGCTCAGAATAAATCACATTTTTCTGTCCATATTATGAGACTATTGCTCATTGGAATAAATAATACTATGTTCTCCCTCAGTTGTGATGCTTACATTACTTGACATTTCTCACGATTTCTGCATCCTTAGCAGTCATAATTACAATAGAAGTTTGGGATGATATTTTTTCATTTGTTGAAGGTTTATTTAGTTCTCTTTCTCAAGAGCACAGAAAGTACTGAAATCAATCTGAGAATGTTTACTACTAGAGTTCTGATGACCCAGGTCATATTGTTGTCTTACATCAGTTGTGCCTCTCATCCTCAACTGAAGGCAAAAAAAAAATGGCTTAATCTCGTGGGGTTAAATAAAAGAAGGAATGCAGTGCAAGGAAGATTCCTTTTATGCAAGCAACACAGAACTTGCAGTGATGACTGAAAGTGCCTGTGGGCATTTGGTCCCTATTGGTTCTCACATCAAATGCAATGATGCCCACAGATAGCCTGTATTGTTGTCAGTTAAATGGGATCATGAGTGTCTGAAAGGTGTTTGAGAATGAACTGAAAATCATTTTCACAAGTGGATGATTACTTCTGCCACATGTTAACCGAACTCTATCAGAATGGCCCAGTTTTTTGAGACTGCATTAATTGCTCCTTCAACCTTGACTGAGGTTTCTCTTTAAGAAAGCCCTTTGCTGGACTAAACTGCTATATGTATTGATTTTTCTTTCTGTATTTTTTCATTGTTTGTGATAAATGAAGCCTTGTAAAAGTAGAGGATTTATCATTCAAGATGTAAATTGATTGCTTCATTCCTTAGAATAAAAAGCTAGACTAAAAATGATCTGTGTTGAAGTAATAAGTCCTTTTCGCTTTTTTCCCAGCAGTGAATAGTTCCAGTATTCCACACACAATTAGAATTTTCAGCTATTCATTAGTGCTGATTTTTCATCAAAAACTAAATCCCTGAACTCTCACAGCATGAATTTAGTGCAAATAATCTGCCACCCTCTTTCATTTTTGACACATATGCCACCACATAACTGAAACTAAATTACAATATTTAACTGTTTTTGAACTTTTGTAATATGTGGATATGTACTTTGAAAAACCTTTAAGCTTATTGTATATAAATTTTTTTGTCAGATTTAGCAAAAACAGTTTTCGCATTGCAAATATTTCAGGAGTACAACATTCAGTAAATTTGTTTTATTTTCAGATAAAAGGATATTGACTGCCCTTACATTGTTATATAAATAAAATCAGCATCCATCACAGTTTTTATTTCATCCAGAAAATTAATTATAAAAATTCCATGAAATGTGTATGAATTCTATTTTTGTTGTTGGAAAAAATACAGCAAGCAGTATAGAATAGGTAGTTTTAATCTATTACTTTAATTGATTATAATACAATTCTGAGTTCTACAGCTCAACTCGTTATGTGGATTGAAAATAAAAGGGAAATATAGCATGTTCATTTGACAAAACAATTTTCAAGGCTATTATTAAAACAGCAAACTTTTAAGAAGGTTTTATTTTCTAAATAATTTTGTGTTGAATTTCAATCCCTATTATTATTAATACTACTAATGTTAATATAAGTTCATATTGTCTTGTCTTATCTAAAGGCCCTGATTATGACTGGGGCTCCATTGTGCTAGCCTCAGATTACTGCCAAATTAAGAAAATGAACAAATATACAAAGGTTGAGGGAGCTGGACAATCAAATATATACATTGTTAATATATGTACATCTTTTATATTTGTGTGTTTGAAATTGTGTGATTACACAGATCAATAAATAACAACTTTTCCCAACTTGCCTTCAGCCTACCCATTGAACATTGGCAAATTTGTAATAGGTGTTGTAACAAAAGTGGATCTTGAGAAATAGAGCTGAAGGTGAAGCTATTTCTTAATAAGCAAAGTGTAACAGTACTTTTTCAGAGGCCTCCATCTAAATATGTAGCCAAATTGTAATAATTCAAGAATTACCTTTGACAGTCTCGATGGTGGAACCAGAATTAAAGAGAGCGAGAGAGTACATGTAGTAAATTGTACGATATTTTTGAGGAATATCATATCAGCTGTATCTGCATATGATTTTTTGGAGTTTGACACAAAATATGTTTCAGTGTTTCCCAAAGAGAGAGAGAGAATCTAGGAGAGAATGACTGCTGTGTGGTTTTCAGTATGGCTGAAGATAATCAAAAGGGCATATACCCCAAGGTATAGTGTTAAGGGCATATTCTGTGCATGGAGTGATTGATCAGCATGTGTAAATGAATGAAGGTACACACGGGGATAGATTTAAGCAGCAAGCTGCAACTTTATTAACAGAGCGGAGGGCAGGGGTGCCCATATACCAGGCATTTAACTGGGTCCATTGTGGGGTTACAGGGCTCCCACCATATAACTAATAACTAAGGGTAGACCCTCCTAAGCCTAGCCCCTATGATTCAGCTCACTTCTGAGCCCTCTTGCCCTCCCCCCGTATGAGAGTATAGAGGGTACAAAGAGGGACCTTGGTTTGCAAAGACTTCAGGTCTTCCCTTCTCCCAGAGGCACAAGGTTCGCCAGTGAAATCCCAGGTCTCTTTCACCCAGTGCTTAATTTGTAATGAAAGAGCTGCCGGAGCACAAGCAATTTTTTTACTTTCATAACTGATGTGGCAAGCCTAGAGGTGCTGGGACTCAGCCCTGGTACAAATTAAGCATTGCTTTCACCTCTGGGATCTGTCCATTTTACCATTCTCCCCAGTGAGCCCTGGCCACAATTTGTGACAAACTAAAATTCCTGTAAATTCCTAATATGAAATTTCCAAGTGCTACTCCACACAGAATGAATGTTTAACTCTTTATGATGCCACAGGAGTTTTCACATGTGGAATGAAGATATGACATAGCCCTGGGTAATTACTGAAATGTTCTACAGTAGGAAATAGCACTTCTGTTTACAGAGAGCCCTGGAAGAGGGATTAATAGTTTAAGATTATTGTTGTGTGTTTATGGTGATTTGTAAAACCAAATGCCATAAGGCTTTGCTTCTCTGTGTTAAATCCCCGCTTTGTGTCAATAGTGCTAATTTCTTTGTTACCTAATCCTATGTAAGAACAGCAGATTTTACAGTTAAATAGGCAGCGTTTTCCTCCCCCTCGCTCTCACTCCCCAGAGAAAGCTGGTATTTAACATTGTACTTACTAGAGGAATATAGGCTTTTTTCCCCTATATTTTTAAACTGGTTTTGAGTTGATGGTAAATTTTGAGCATTGTGCCCATTTAAATGACAGTAATAAAAAAAGAGTATCAAAGAGAAGTTTTAATTGTAAACAACCATGGGAAGAGAAGTTTTAAAAAAACAAACAAAAAAACCCCACCACCTTTTTTCTTATGGAAAGACTTCATTCAGAGATCAAATGTTCATGGATCATCATACAATTAAGATGTCCTTTGTCATTTCTCAGTGCTATGCTCATTTGGTCTCAGAGAAGACCTTTAGTGTGGGGTGTTCAATTTATGCTGCAACCCTAATGGATTCCAGGCCTACAACCAGCATTGCTGGCATGAAAGGATTATCCTGGAGTCGGGGGATCCTCTGATGGCATAGAGATGGCTCCTTTTGTAACCGTCTGAGTATGTCTACCCTGCAGTTAGGCAATTGTGGCTGGCCTGGGCCAGCTGACTTGGGCTTGTGGGACTCCATGTAAGGGGCTGTTTAACTGCAGTGTAAACGTCTGGGCTCAGGCTCTAGGACCCTGCAAGGTGGAAGGGTCATAGAGCTTGGGCTGCAGCCCGAGCCAGAAGATCTACACCAGTCGTTCTCAAACTTTTGTACTGGTGACCCCTTTCACATAGCAAGCCCCTGAGTGTGACACCCCCCCCTTATAAATTAAAAACACATTTTTATATATTTAACACCATTATAAGTGCTGGAGGAAAAGCGGGGTTTGGGGTGGAGGCTGACAGCTCACGACCCCCTGAGGGGTCCCAACCCCCGGTTTGAGAACCCCTGATCTACACAACAGTTAAACAGCCCTGCATCCTGAGTCCCAGTCAGCTGGCATGTGCTGGCTGCGGGTGCCTATTTGCAGTGTAGACATACACTAAGGGGCCACACCCAGCGGTAAGTGCACATGGTCAGGATGTTCCTATATCTCAGCAATTTCCAGCTCTTTACTCCTAGCTGCTGTGTTGGCCCCAGGAGGCCATTGGCATCCAGCATGATTAAAGCATCACTCCTCTGAGTTATGCCAGAAGACTCGCTTGGCAGAAGACAGGCTCAGGATTGAGAGATCACAAATCTCACCTGTGCACCCCCTTTCCTGAGCTGTTCTGTGGTCTCCTTTGTCCCCAAGGATGAGACCAGTATTCTGTAGATGTTTTTGTTACTGTTCTTCAGACATTTCCATTCACACTTTTCCCTCCCGCAAACATGATCACTGAAAAGAAAGAAATTACAAGGGAGAAGAATGGGAATGTGTTGGCAAAAAAGAATAAATGTTCCAACCTAGGGGAAAGTGTTTGCCTCTTTTAAAGTATATATGAAAAGTAAAACAAGTCACATTACACATTAGAGTATGTTTCTGGCACTCTGTGTGGTAAATACATATATTATTGGCAAACACTAAAAATTCTCACATAAAACACAGTTAAATATGTGCTCCCAGTATGCCCTTTCTCTGACAGGTCTGATTTACACCCCCAGTTTCTTAAACTTTCTTTTTATCAAATTCAAGATAATCTTACAATTGAGAGAAGATGGGAATTACACAGCAGGCTCTAGAGTATTCAGCCAGAACACAATCACACAGCAGTCCTGCAAACAAACCTCTGGTACACAAACCAAATTGTCTGATCTCACTAGCACAAAAAAACCCACGGTGCTCAAGTAAAGCAGAATTCTTACACATTTGTACCAGGGCATGAACTAAGGGAAGATAACACCATGTTTTAATAATGAGGGGAGAGGTTCAGTGTGTGATATAACAAAATGATCACAGTCTGATTAAAAACAGTTGTGTCCTATACATTCTCAGTGGGCAAAAGTTATATCCTTCGCCTGTAATAACTCTACAGTGCAAGAATCTGTTTAGAAACACAAGCGCATTTTCTTCTGTCCTCTGCAAAAGTGAGTGGAAGGAACGAGTTAGTGCCTGCACCTTACTGCTGACAGGGTGCAGAACACAGGGGATTGAGCCCAAAAAGACAGCAGAAACCAGAGATCCACAGGGAACCACAGTCCCAACTCCTTGGACCTCAAGCAGCTGTCCCCTCGGTACTCCCATACAGCGATAGCTGCATGTTAGAATCAGACCCTGTGCTATAGTGAACTCAGTGCTCCCATTACATTCTGTGCCTCTGTGGACAAGAGACATAGAATACACAGAGGAGAGTTAATGCTGTCTCTCTCATTTTTCTTGTAGAGCAGCTGATAGTTTGTAGGGTAACATACCTCTTAGCCCCTCCTTGTCACTTTCCGTCCCATATCCCACCTTTTCTTAGTGAGGCATGGTCCACAGATCCTATAGTGAATTTTCAGCCTTGCTTGAAGTTTTGGAGGCAGAACTAGCTCTGTCAGTCACCAGGAGGCCTTAGCCTCCACACTCTGAGGAAAAATCAGTGTGTTTCTACCTCCTTAACTGCAGGTAGACAGACCTCCTGCTGCAGAGCTTCAGGTTTGAAACCAGTCAGATTCTTGATACCATGATTCTCCTCAGTGCTTTAACCCAGGACTATCAGTTTGCAGTGCTGTCTGCGCAGTCTCATGTGGGTCAAGGACACCTAAATACCACTCTTGGTTGTCCTCAGACTCGGGGGAAAAGAGAAAGAGAAGTGCTCACCCATGTTTGGGACTGGAGTTCCCATCACTATGTCAGAAAAGGAAAATGCATGATCAAGAATCCAAAAATCTGTGACCTTGAGATGTCTACTATGGCACCATCAGTGCTGAGGGTTTTTCTCATTTTGCCAGTGATGTCGATGCCTAGGACTCTGGGTTTCTCTTCTATATCCTTATTTGTTGTGGGGCCTTCAGCACTTTCACCAGAGTTTATACCCTCTGAATATATGCTTTTCTGGGGAATGCTATCTGAGTCCAGCTCCATCAAATCCAGACACTGAATTGGAGTTTTGTACAAGGGTTTTGTTCCATGAATTATACTAGTTATCCTCAGTGCAGTCTGGCAGGCTCATTGGGACAGCTCCTGGGCTGGGGGTTGTGGTGTTCTCCCTCAGGTTCTACAAGGCGCTCTCTCTCAGCTTTTCTGGGCTGTTGGGGACGTTCATTTCAGACCACCACCTTTTGCCCTCTGACATTATGAGCAGGCTTGTCCTCCTCATGATTAGGAGTCTGACAATCATAAAATGAAAAAAACAGTTATAAAACTTGCTGCTAGTCTGCACCCTTCTGCTGCTCCTAAGATAACTACAGTGTTGCTCTTCCGCCCAGACTTTTACCAAAGTCTAGACTTCTCTGTCCCTGGGAACACGAAGTCTAGTTTTTTATTCTCTACACCAGGTGAATCTGTATTTGGGAACCTCAGTTTTATTTACATTAAAGAGAATGAAGTCCTGTTTCCTTGATGGCAGTTTTATATTTGATCATCTTCCCGCATTGGCACTATGGTTGATGTTATACAAAACTTACCCACACTCAACCGTGTTGAAGAAGTAACAGCAAAAAATTAGAAATACAAACTAAATCTGCACGGAGCAAAAAATGTGAGCCTGCAGTCTAATTCTTTGACAAAAACACACACTCGTGTGTGTGTGTGTGTAGCCATAAGTGTTCTAATTTGCTAAGTCATGTTTCTATTCTGTCTTTCCCTTTTTTTTCAGTGTCAATTGCTTGCATAAAAGAGCCAAGCAGATTAGTCTTTTTAAATATCAATCCAATCAGTTTGTGTCTGTTTCTCTTTGTCATATTTTTAATTACAGTCTAATTTTGAGTGAAAAGGAGTATTTACACACTTGCATTTTTAATGGCTTGAATAAATAGAAGAGAAAATTACTTCTGTTTGGAGATGACTGCTTAATTTAAAGGAAGGATTGATAGTTGAATAATTGTTTTCATTGGCTCCTCTTTATATCACATTGTTTATTCACAGATGACATTTTTTTAACTTGGCAGGTATTTATATGCTCTTGGACAGAAGGTTTGGAAAAGATGGAAAAAACGCTACTTTGTTCTTGTTCAGGTTAGTAGTTTCTTTGTCTGCCAAGTTTGGATGGTGAAGTTTCTGGAAATGTACTCTCAGAATGGTAAAATCTTACCTGTGATTCTGCAATGTTCAAGCAGCATATTCTCCTTTGTAAATACATACCTTCGATATATGTTCACAGAACTCCTTCAGATTTTTTAGCAGCATCATTATTTTTATTTATAATATGTTCAGAGAACAAAAGTGTGAGGGCATTTCACATACACATAGACCAGATCCTGCTCAGAAGAACTTCAGAATAAGAGTTCAATTTTAAAGACGCTATTGAGTGAAATTCTATGGTCTTGAATTATCCCATCAAGCATGGCCCTTTCTAGCAGCATTCTGTTCAGTGAAAAAATTAAAAAATATTTGTAAAAAGTAAAATATATTTATCCTACCTGAATGAGCTAATTCAACTACTGTGTTCTGTATTTGAAATTAAATAAAAGTAACAAGGTACTACTATGTTATACTTTCTTGATGTTTTAGTTTTGTGTGTGTGTGTGTGTGGAGAGAGAGAGAGAATCCTTTCTATATTAGCCATTTAATTATAGAACTATGGGGTTAGAAGGGACCACAGGGACCATCTAGTGTAACCCTCTGCCAAGATACAGCATTTGTTGAGTCTAAACCATCCAAGACAGATGGCTATCCAGCCTCTTTTTGAAAACCTCCAGTGAAGGAGCTTCCACAACTCCCCTAAGTAGTTTGTTGCATTGTCCTAGTGTTTTTACAATTAGGACATTTTTCCTGAGATTTAATCTAAATCTGCAATGTTGTAGTTTGAACCCATTGCCTCTTGTCCTGCCCTCCGTGGCAAGAGAAAACAGTTTTTCATTTAGACCAAATATGTGAATAATAGATTTGGAATAGAAATGCATATGCTTCTTACATGAGTTGTCAGACTGGAGCAATGAACAGCAATTTTAATTAGTGTTTAAAAAATCAGCACGCCCTCTGCACATTCTCAGGGTGATGATTGTTTTCAGGTCATGGTTGAAAATGTGATGTACTTTAGAGTCAGTTCTTCTCCTTTATGTGTCCCTATTCTAACTGGCAGAAAGGTGCCGTGGTGGTGATGTGAATCTCCTTGAGTACGTGTTATTTATATTATTGGTGGGCCTGTGGGGAGTTCATCAGCCCAAGGATTTCTAAAACAGTGGATAACTATTTTACTGGAAACCCATCTCCTTCCTCTAGCATTCTGTCGTTCATCCACATTCAACTGCTCCCCTTTGCCACTCCAATTCTGAGAGTTTAAAGGACATTAAGCAGAATAATAACCATCCCAGACAAAATCCTTGTTCAAATTAAAATAAAAGTTGAAAGCACTTGGATCTGGTTTGGCTTCGATTGAAGTCAATGGCTTCAGTGGTGTGAAATCAAGCTCCACCCTATGACTTTAGGGTAAAAATCTTTATAAGAATGCACAGACTCCCTCGGGAAGAGGAGTAGGCACTTTAGTTAGGCTTTACAAGTTCTTCTGAGCCTCTTAAGGCTCCCAGGGGAGGTTTTAGGGCCCCTTATGAGCCTCCCAAGGCTTAGCGGGGGTGGGGATGACGCTGATGTGGCTCTGTAGGGCTTGCGTATAGGCAGTGAACTTCTTAAAGTGCACAGAAGGGATGGAATGCCTCTCATCCTGCTGTTCCCCCATGCTTCCTTCCTGCAGCCCCCCTGTTCTGCTGCCCTCTACCTCACAAAAAGGCTCTAGTCTCTTCCTATTTGTGGACCTCCTAGACATGAAAGTCCTAGAGAGTGAGCACCTTAGCAGGCCTAGGGGGGTGGATGGAGAGGTTGTGGAACCAACTAGGAGACCAGCTGAGTCCAATAAACTTAATTTTAATGATCTCCCACTTTCTGTTCTCAAGCTAGAATCTAGGGGGAAAGCATTACAATAATTTTCTAATTGTGATGATCTTCTGCACTAGACACCAGCACTTTATTTTGGCCCATATCAGTAAAGTTGGTGCATGATGTCAGCATGACAGAATCATAACATGAAGTAGCTACAAAAATCAACAAATTATATTATATAAAGATACTGTGTGAATTTAATATTAGCTATACAGTCAGGCCCTGCTTATTGATGTGATCTATACATGCTACTTGTCTCATGTTATCAGTGCAAGTGAAAGATTTGAAATAAACATGTAACAATGCATATCAACCTGTTGTACTGATTCATTATTGACATTCTTGGTGATCCTCCCCTCTCTCTCTGTCTCTTTCATATCTGTTTGACTTACATCATTAAAGCACTAAGCACATAAAATTCAGTTATATGATAGATGCCTTCAACATGGTTTACACATGGTCTTGAACTATTATTCAAGTGTGACGTTAATGTGCAATGCTGATTGTGCAGGAAGCTGTTGTGAGCGATGTGGGAGTGTGGTTACTCCCTTTTATTTAGAAATTATACCTGTCTGAGAGGGAACAGTTTGATAGTATAGAATGGATACAACGGGCTTTTGAATATTTGGAAATTCTAACTACTTCTGTTCTGTGACATAATTGTTTGTTTGTTCCTTTTAAAATCCAGTCACTTCTTTAGAAGGCTATCTATCCATCCTTCTTTTCAAACTGGAAAACGACAGGGGCACAATATCTTATATTTTAGAGAAGAAGAAAAAAGAGTCAGTTCTGATATTTTATCTTGCGTACAATCTGGTAATATTTTCTTCTTCCAATAAGCCAAATAGAGAGACATTTCTGTTATAATTGTAATTCATTCCTAGCTGTTCTTTTCATCATTAAATGCCAGAAGTCCATCTGCCCAGATATTGGGGCTCTTGTTATCTCAGACATGTTGGCTAAATCTTGCTGTCTTTATGACCTGCCACAGAAATCCTTAGAAATTTTGACTGAGTAAGGGCTGCAAGATTTAAGTCTTAGCTATAAGACTTTCATGAAAGAATTAGCTATAAGACTTTCATGAAAGAATTCATTTTTGAACCATGGACCTTACAGTTTGTTTTCAGTAAAAATAGGTTGGAAAGATTCTAAACATGAAATACTTTGTCCTTTCCTGTTTTTAATTTACAGACAACACAAAATTACTTGACATGGTTAAGTCCAAACTGTGAGGAGTTACAAAGAGGTCTCACTAAACTTAGGTGACTGGGTAACAAAATGGCAGGTGAAATTCTGAGCTAATAACTGCAAAGTAATCCACATTTGAAAAAATAATCCCAGCTATACAAAATGTTGGGGTCTAAATTAGTTGTTACCACTCAGGAAAGATATTGGAGTCATCATGGATAGTCCTCTGAAATTGTCTGCTCAGTGAGCTGCGGCAGCAAAAAAAGCTAACAGAATGTTAGGAACTATTAGGAAAGGGATCCATAATAAAACAGAAAATATTATAGTGCCACTATATAAATCCATGGTATGCCCACACCTTGAATATTGAGGGCGGTTCTGGTTACCCAATTTTTAAAAAGATATATTACAATTGGAAAAGTTGTGGAGAAGAGCAACAAAATGAGTAGTGGGATGAAACTGCTTTCATACAAGGAAAGATTAAAAAGACTGGGACTGTTCAGTTTAGAAATGAGACAATTAAGGGGGGATATGATAGAGATCTACAAAATCATGAATGGTATAGAGAAAGTGAATAGGGAAGTGTTACTTACCCCTTCCCATAACACAAGAAGTAGGGGTCACACAATGAAATTAATAGGCAGCAGATTTAAAACAGAAAAAGTACTTCTTCACACAATGCATGATCAACCTGGAGAACTCTTTGCTGTGGGATATTGTGAAAGCCAAAAGTATAACTGGTTTCAGAAAAAAATTAGCTAAGTTCATGGATGATAGGTCCACCAATGGCTATTAGCCAAGATGGTCAGGGACAAAGTGCTTTGGGTGTCCCTATACCTCCATCTGCTAAGAACTGGTATTGGACGCCAGGGGATGGATCACTTGAAATTGCCCTGTTCTGTTACTCCCGCTGAAGTATCTGGCAGTGTCCACTGTCAGAAACAGGTCACTGATCTAGATGGCCATTCTTATATTCTTATGGTTAGAGTTAATATTTTACTACCAATGATCTCACCTACCAATTTCTAAATGTGGTGCTTGGACTTCCCTCTTCAGCCACCTAGGGATGAATTTGACACAGGACGAAGTATGTGATGTCTGTATGTCTAAAACGTCCTATATTGAGAAATAATTTGTAAGGCTCACTACCCTCTCTTCCTTAAGACCCACTTCCTCTATGATGCCTACAAGAAATCCATGAGCTCTTTTGACTTAGTTGTGTGGTAGTAGGGGATAGTTGGCCATCCTTACTGGGTGAGGAACTCTATCCTTGGAATTCTGAAAAAGATTTGAGCATTGTGGTGGATAATCAGCTGAACATGAACTCCCAGTGTGACACTTTGGCCAAAGGGCCTAGCACAATCTTTGGATGTACAAACAGGAGAATCTTGAGTAGGATTATGGAAGCTATGTTACCTCTGTGTTTGGCAATGGTGTGCCCACTGCTGGAATACTATGTCTAAATCTGGAGTCCACAATTCAAGAAGGATGTTGATAAATTGGAGAGGGTTCTGAGAAGAACCATGAGAATGATTAAAGGATTTGGAAAACATGCCTTATAATGAGAGACTTGAAGAGCTCAATCTATTTAACTTAACAAAGAGAAGACTAAGGGATGATTAGATCACAATCTATATATATCTAGATGAGGAACAGAAATATGATAATAGAAAGCTTTACAGTCTAGCAGACAAAGGTATAATAAAATCCCGTGGCTGGAAGTTGAAGCTAGATAAATCCAAGCTAGAAACAAGACACAAATATTAACAGTGGGAGTAATTAACCATTGGAACAGTTTATGAGGGTTGTGGCAGGTTCTCTGTTACTACAAATGTTTAAATCAAGATTGGAAAAGATATGTTCCATTTCAAAAAGAAATGAATTCTGGGAAGTCGTATGGGCCTGTGTTAAGCAGGAGGTCAGACTAGATTATTGCAGTGGTCACTTTAGCTTTAAAATCTATGAATCTATGAACATTCAACCAAGCTATAAATATAAACTACTAGCTTTAGTTTTATATATATTATTGTTGAGTTCTGTAGCTTTCTGTAGTCTCATCTCACCAACTCAGTCACATATCCTAGGCTCTATCTCAAAAATGTAAGAAAAAGAGGAAGTTCTTATATGCTCTTCAAGTTTCTCCATGAACTAGCAGTACGCACACCCTATCTCCTGGGTAGGAGAATTCTGCAAGGGCATGAGCCACACAGGAGGTGCAAATTTTTATGCATAGAGAGACATGGTGAGTAAGGTAATATCTTTTATTGGAGTAATTTCTTTTGGTGGAAGAGACAAGCTTTTGAGCCACGCAGAGCTCTTCTTCAGGTCTGGGAAAGGTACTCAGAGTATCGCAGCTAAAGGTGGAACAGATTGTTTAGAGCTGTGACCTCTGGGGGTCCGCAGACTGTATCTAAAGGGTCTGGGAAAAGGTCATTGTTACCATAGAACAGTGGTTTACAGCCTCTGGTCAGCGGATTCCTGGTGGTCCACAGACTATATCTAAGATTTCCAAAGGAGTCCGCACCTCCATTCCAAATTTGTTAGGGGTCCACAAATGAAAAAATGTTGAAAACCACTGGTTTAGAGTAAATAGTTGACATGTTCTAAGAGACCATTCAAAGTGAAGTGGCCAATTAATACCTTTGCAGTCATAGGACAAACAAAGGGAAAGGGGAGGGTTAGTGGGTTACAGATTGTTATAATAAACCATAAATCCATTTCTGTATTAAGTCCATGGTTTTCAGTGACTAGCAAAGTTATGAATTAAAGCTCCTAGGCTCATCCTTTGAAGGTTTTGTGCAGGTTTCCTTTGAGGATGAAGATTGAGAGGTCAAATATGTAGTGATTGCTTTGTGAAAAGTGTTTGCCCACAGGTGATATGGTGTTTTTGTGTTTTATTATTTTCTGTATGAGTTCATTCGAGAGCATAGTGATTGTCTCATTTCACCCATGTAGCTGATATTGAGGCATGCAGTGCACTGGATGAAGTACGCTACCTGTTGTGATAGGCACGTGTAGGACCCCTGGATCTTGAAAGATGTGTTGAGGGGGTTTTGGTAGCAGTGGGGATATGTCTGCAGATTTTGCATCTGTTGTTCTGGCAGGATCTTGTGCCACTTTGAGTTGCTGTGTCCTCGTCTGTGGGGACCTTGCTTCTGATGATGAGCGGGTGAGGTGGCAGGCTTGTATGAGGGCCAGAAGAGGGGATTTTGGAAGTATTTCAGGATGGGGTCCCCATCGACTATGTGTTGTAGTTGTTTAATGATAGCCCCATATCGGTCCCAGCGTAGGGTGGTAGGTGACAACTATGGGTGTGTGGTCAGACTGTTTTTTTCCCATAATGAAGCAGGTTCTCATGGGATATTTGGGTGGCCCATTCCATGATCTGACCTACTTCTCTGGTGGAGTGTCCTTGTTTGCTGAAGGCGGTTTTAAGTGTGTTAAGGTGTGCATCCTGGACTATCTCCTCGGAGCATATTCTGTGGTATCTGAGTGTCTGGCTGTAGATAACAGATTTCTTTGTGTGACTGAGGTGGTTACTAGATTGGTGAAGGGAGGTATGGTGGTCCTGTGGGTGTCTTGTATATAGTTATTTGTAGGATTTCATTGTTGAAGTTGATTGTGGTGTCCAGGAGGTTGATCCTGATGTGGGAATGTTCTAGTTTGATGGGTGGGTAGTGGTTGTTGAAGTTGTGGTGGAAATCTGTGAGGGAGTTTAGGATGCCTGTCCAGAGGATGAAAATATCATTGATGTATCTCAGGTATAACATTGGTTTCATAGGGCATTAGTCCAGAAATTCTTCCTCAAGGTGGCCCTTGAAATCCTGGCCTCATAGATTTTATACATAAAAATGTGACAGTGCACTACAACAAAAGAAAGTGGGCGTACACTTTATAATCATAGAGCCCAGTGAGTGTTGATTTTGTAGATTTATTTTTAAATCTTTTTTCCTAGGAACTTTTACAATTTGAAAATATTTTAGGTTAAATGTATAATTTTGCTTTACCATTATACTGTAAGAAGGATTTTTTATTAGCAGTACAGTATATTGTTGGGCTTGGGAGTATGATTGCATCAGTTAAATATCCAGTAAAACAGAAGGGAAATAGAGTAACTAAAGAATTTATAGCAGGAGGTAACACCTGTGCCTCCCTAATTCCAGCCCAAACAATCTGCCACCTTGTTGTGAGACAGCAAAGAGAATCTGTAGTGACCCAGATGGGAGTATAGGGAAGGGGACTGTGGCTCAGGTTCAATCACAGTTTTCTGTGGTGGGGGATCATTACTATAATTAGTACCAGTGGCTATTGACGAGTCTGTCTGTAAATGGCAATATGTGATTCATGAAAAAATATGTGGAAAAATAGCAAATGTGAGCTCAAAATTACATGCCAGATGGGTACAGTTGTGAGTGTGTTGTTCATATCCAAGTGAATACGTAGCATTACTCTAGCTTGGAATGGTGAGGGAGGGTTTAACATACATTTAAAAGGGTAGCAGTGAACAAAAATAAGATATTTTTTCTTTCCTCCTTATTGTAAGCCCTTTTTAGCAGGGACTTGTCTCTTATTTGTTCTACTAAGCACCTTGCACACTTTTGACTGCTGCAAAAATAATTAACACTAACAACAATAACGTTGTGGCAGGAGCACTGATTCCTGATGAGACAAAAACTGATGCAACTAAAACAATGTTTTTGGAATATACATGAAAACCAAACACCTTCACTTCTTTAGCTGAGCAGATCAAGTTACCCAATTGTCCATCAATGGTATTTCAATAATCATACATCAGCAGCCTTCATAGTTTATAGATTGTAATAGTCTTAATTAACTTTTATATGTTTTTTATTATTTGGATTTATATAAACTATTATAGCGCCCACAGTTTCAAATCAGGATCAGGGTCAAGTTTTGCTGAGCATTGTATAATACATAGGAAGACTTGGTCACCAACCCAAAAATCTTAAAATCTCATGGAAGACAAAACTCACTGGATGAGTGTAACAGACAGTAGGAAGGAAGGGTATGCAAGGAATGGGAGGTTAACATTGTTAATGTTACATAGGCTAACAGTTTGCACAACTTTAGGATTTTGAATCATGTATGTTATTCTTAAAACTATTTTAAATATTCCCTAGGAAACTATAACCCTCAAGCTCCCTTTATGATGTGGCTCTGTACCTGCCTGCTGATTATCCACTCTCTCCTATTAGGTTTTATATATACAGTACCTACAAAACTATTTTCACAACTCCCTCAGACCATGGGCGTCCTCCATCCCTAGGGTTGTCTAATCGCGCAAACCCAAAAACCCTTGCCCTACCCCTTCCCGAGGCCATGCCCCGTCCCGCCCCTTCTCTGAGGCCCCACTCCCCACTCATTCCATCTGCCCTCCCTCCGTTGCTCGCTCTCCTCCATCCTCACTCACTTTCACCAAGCTGGGGTAGGGGGTGCAGTGTGGGAGAGGGTGTGGGCTGTGGGAGGGAGTTTGGGTGCAGGAGGGGGTGCAGGGTGCGGGCTCTGGGAGGGAGTTTTGGTGCAGGAGCAGGTGTGGGGTCGGGCTCTGGGAAGGAGTTTGGATGCAGGGTGCAGGCTCTGGGCTGGAGCAGGAGGTTGGGGTACAGGAGGGCGTGTGGGGTGCAAGCTCTGGGAGGGAGTTTGGGTGCAGGAGGGAGTGTGGGGTAGGGCTCTGGAAGGAAATTTGGGTGCGGGCTCTAGGCTGGGGCAGGGGGTTGGAGTGCAGGGTGTGGGCTCTGGGAGGGAGTTTGGATGCAGGAGGGGGTGCGGGTTCTGGGCTGGGCCTGGGGTTTGGGGTGTGGGAGGGGGTGAGGAGGTTGGCACTTACCTCAGGTGGCTCCCGAAAGCGACCGGCACATCCCTCTGGCAGCAGCTCCTAGGTTCGGGGACAGGGGGTCTCCATGCGTCGCTGCCCACAGGTACCGCCCCCGCAGCTCCCATTTGCCACAGTTCCCAGCCAGTGGGAGCTGCGGAGTCGACACTCAGGGCGGGGGCAGCACTTGGAAACCACCTGCCTCCCAGGGGCCACAGGGACAATGCCAGGCACTTCTGGGAGCGGTGCTGAGGAGTAAGGGAGTAAGCGGGTAAGGGAGCCTGCCTTAGCCCTGCTGCCGTGCTGGCCTTTTAACGCCCCAAAATCTCCTGGTTTGGCTGAAGTAGCCCCCGGGAGATAGAGCATGATTTCAGGAGACTCCCAGCGAAACTGGGAGGGTTGGCAACCCTATCCATCTCTAATTACCAAACAGGTAATTGTCTGTTTGGGCCCTCAAGGTTTCCCAAGGTCAGAAAGTCCACGGATCAATTACGAAGTATATTCTCTCTGTAACTGTGGCCCTGGACCATGAATGTACTGCCAAGGTGTGCTCATTTCCACCTGGCAGTCAAGCTTTGAACGCTATACTCCACCTCCTAGAGTCTGGAACTGCTGAGAAGATATGGGATACTGTTGGAGCCATATGTCTCCCAAATCTTCCCTCTCTAATAGAGGTGGGGGTAGTGAAAACTTGTCTTTTCCCTTCCCCCTGCCTTCTGGTGGGGAATGCTTCACCTTATGGGCTGGGTTTCCTTTTAAAAATTGGTATAACTTGGTGAAATTGTTGTACAGCCCATTTTCAGGTTTGTAATAAACAAACAAAAATGTATAGTAGCTTTGCATTTTGTTATGAATAAACTTTAACATGCAAGCTAATTAAGCATGTGTATGAGACCCTGATATCTGGTTCTGTGGAAATTATGAGCTGCCGAGAACTCCAGTTACAGACAAGTTTCAGAGTAACAGCCATGTTAGTCTGTATTCGCAAAAAGAAAAGGAGTACTTGTGGCACCTTAGAGACTAACCAATTTATTTGAGCATAAGCTTTCGTGAGCTACAGCTCACTTCATCGGATGCATACTGTGGAAAAGTTACAGACAAGAAATTTACATTTCTTCCTACATAACAGTGCTTAATTTGTACCAGAGCTTGTCCTGGCTGAGCCCCAGCACCTCTAGGCTTGGCAGTTCATAGACCTGGCACTTCTGGGCTTGCTGCATGAGTTGTTAATGTAAAAAACTTGCTTGAGCCCTGGCACATCTTTCATTACAAATTAAGCACTACAACCTAATATTGCTATTTAAGAAGATAGATCAGTTCTATTTTTATCTGCAAATATCTTTTCTCTAACTTCAGACTTCACATTTTTGACAGTTATTTTCTGAATTATCAGAGGAAACTTCCTTTAGCCCAATTACTTGAAAATGTATTTCACCACTTTTCCAGCTTTTGTTTATGATGAAACAACAAAATATATATTTTCATAGATTTGTAGATTCCAAGTCCAGAAGGGACCATTGTGATCATCTAACCTACCACAGGCCTTAGAAGTTCCACAAAATAATTCCTCAAACATATCTTTTAGAACAAAATCTAGTCTGGATTTAAAAGTAGTCAGTGGTGTAGAATCCACCACAACCCTTGGTAAATTGTTCCAGTTGTTCATTACTCTCAAAATTATGCCTTATTTCCCATCTGAATTTGTCTAGATTCAACTTCCAGTCATTGGATCTTTTTATACCTTTCTCAGCTATGTTAAAGAGCCTATTATTAAATATTTGTTCCCTATGCATGTTATTGTTCTGTTGTCCACAATGAGGGTTTTCCACCTTCCTGTTTAGCTTCTCATGTGGCCACTGACAGAGATAGGTAGCAGACTAAATGGACCATTGATGTAATCCGATGAGGCACTTCCTGTGTCCCCATGTTTTCTGAAAGATTTACTATGATTTTATTCTCTTTGTCTTAGGATTTGAAAAAGTTTAGGTTTTATATATTTAAACAAAATATAAAACTTAGCGTTGATTTTGAGAAATGTCCCTTTAGAAAAATGTAAGTAAAGCCAACAGACTATGTTGCACAGTCCTTAGGAGACCACCTTATGATGCAAAACAGTGCAGGAGATATTAGGAGTGAGCCTAGTACCAAGTAATTCACGATGTCTTCACAGATGTACAGTAACTGCAGGAAAAAACTGGAATATAAACATTGTCACGATTAGTTAATTACTAACTACCTTTATGATGCAAGTCATTGGTGTGATATTGTTATTTAAAGCTGCTAGTCTGAGAAGACCGATATGGATACAGAACAAACTGGATCATCTGGTAAGAACAACATGTGTTTTAGCGTATAGCCAAATGCAGGAACATTCAGCTGGGAACAAAGATTGTAGGTCACATTTGCAAGATGGGGGTCCGTATCTTGGGATTTGGTGATGCTGAAAAGGACTTCAGGGTCATGGTAGATAACCAATTGAACGTGAGGTCCCAGTGCAATGCTGTAGCTAAGAGAGCAAATATGATCCTTGGGTGTATAAGCAAGCGAATATCAAGTAGAAGTAGAGAGGTAGTATTGTCTCTGAATATGGCATTAGTAGACCATCACTGTTATGTTGTCCCAGTTCTGGTGTCAACACTTCAGAAAGGATGTTGAAAAATTAGAGGGGGTTCAGAAAAGAGCTGCAAGGATGATTTGCAGTCTGAAAAAACATGCTTTTTAGTTGAGAGACTTAAGTACAAAACATATTTAGTTTATCCAGGAGAAAGTTAAATGACTTGATCCTGGTCTACAACTACCTGCATGGGGAAGAGTTCTTCTTATAGTAGATCTAGGCAGAAAAAGGCACAACAAGATCTAACAGTTGGAAATGGAAGCTAAATAAATTCAGACTAGAAATAAAATGTAATTTTTTAGCCGTGAGGGTAATTAAGTGTTGGAACAACTTACTTTGGGATGTGGTAGATTCTCTATCACCTGTAGTCTTTGTAAATCAAGACTCATTATTTTTCTAAATGATATGCATTAGCTCAGACAAAAATTATGGACTTTCTGCATACCTGGGTAAGGTTCTATGGCCTGTGTGGTTCAGGAGGTCAGACTAGCTGATCATAATGGTCCCGTATGGCCTTAAAATCTGTGAATCTGTGTGAAAGAAAATTTTAACCATTTTGGCCAGATTCTGCCACCCTTACTCATGTTGAGCTGTACCTTACTCCTAGGGTAGTCCCATCTAAATTGATGGACCAAGCTTGAGGAGTGAGGTTGCTGTTCAGTGTGAGTAAAAGAATCTGGCTCTTAGCCAGCATTTGCTGCTTATTTTAATATTTATAGATGTATCGGACTAAATTAAATAAATATTTTAAGTAACAGATAATATACAAAATCTGCATACAGAATCTCATATATGTACATATGCACTTTATAATTTAATTTATCCTTAGTTCATTTATGTGAAAAATTAAACAGAAGAAGGGTTGGTCTTGTGGTTAAAGTATTTGACTGGAACTCAGGATATTTAGGTTTTGTTCCTGCCTCACCATAGACTGCATTTGTGACACTGGATAAGTCACTTAATCTTTTTGAGCCTAGTTCCCCATCTGTAAAATTGGATCATACTCCACTTGTCTGTCTTGTTCATTTAGATTGTAACCTCTGCGGGCAGGGACTGTTCACTTAACATGTGCATGTACCCCACCACAATGGGGCCAATCTTTTTGGGGGCCCTGACAGCTACTGTAAAACAACAAATAATAATTAAAACAATGCAGTACATTTTCAAAGCAGTGTACAGGAATTTAGCTACCCAGATTCCATTATTATTATACTTTACATCATAGCTTTCTTTCCCCAGCCCCATGTGAAACTTGGGTTCTCTTCTTCCCCATACTAAAGTCTGTAGGTAGCTCTTACCTCTGTTGATTAGGAGTGACCAGACTGCACACTCATTTATCTCCACTGGTTGATTGTGTGCCTTTCCCTCTGTCAGCAGTTTCTTTTCCACAAGGTAGTCTGCTTCTATTCTTCTGGCAACTGATCCTCTTGAGAGGATGATTTATGGCACTTTCTCACCCCTCAGTTTGAGCATTTAAAAGATGTGAAGTAGCATTTCTTCTGCTTTCTGTATATGTGTCTTGTTGTTTGTGTTGTATAACACCAGTCAATTGTCTGCTGGTATGTAAACCTATGAAATGCAATGTAACAAACCAAAAACTCCTGTTCTTATTCAGGTAAGCCAGTACACATTTGCAATGTGCAGTTACAGAGAAAAGAAATCTGAGCCTCAGGAATTAATGCAGCTTGAAGGATACACTGTGGATTATACAGCTCCTCACATAGGTACTCTTCATGCTATTGCAAAAGTCTTACAGAGTATGTACAATAGCAGATTCGTTTTACTTTCTTATTATCTTTCATGTTTCTGTCAGTCAACAGGATAACGTTGATTTTCTGCCAGTGGCTGAAGGTCTTACAGTTACTACTCTGGGATTTTCAAGTGAGAAAATCATGCTTTAGAAAGAAGGAAGTTTGTTGAAAGAAAGAAAATCAAAAAGTACAAACTAAGGTGTCCAAAAGGTCATGGAGCCATTTGCACTAAAACAAAAACACACCTCTCAGGGAAACACAGTAAACCAATATCTTCCCCTTTCTTTTTATATTGTTAGTATTGATAGTAAAGATTGACAGACAAAGAGAACTCAGTAGGACTCTACTGAATGAAGTCTGTTAATCTAAACCCACAGACTTCAACATTGTAAGAGTTGGCATGGTCTAGTAAATTTACACCAGAATCAGAAGCCAGGAACTCATAGGTTATAAACCTGATTGAGCAAGTCAGTTAACATCTCTGCCTCAATTTCTGGACATGAAAATAGGAATGATCAAAATTACCTACACACCAGGGATGTTGAGAGGCTTGATTAGTTTGTTTGTGCAGTGGTTTGTAGATGAAAAGTGATATATGAGTGCTAAGTATTATTATTTATTATTTATTAGTCTCTCTCATTCTTGACTCCAGTGGGGAACAGATTAGGATTTGGGTTAATCGTTGCATGGCCTGTATATATTATGTCTACATACTACCATTTAATGGCTGTGCTACAAGTTTTCTCATGCTTCTTGAGCACAAATACATATTTAATTCATTTGATGATCTTAAAAATATTGGCATCCAGTTAGTTAACATACTAAATATGTATTTAATAGTCACATTAAAAATCACTGGTGCCATTGTGCACTAATAATTTATTTTGCAATCTATTTTTGCAGGTCTTCAGGGTGGTCAAATGTTTTTCAATGCTGTTAAAGAAGGAGATACGGTAATATTCGCCAGTGATGATGACCAGGATAGAATACTATGGGTTCAAGCAATGTACAGAGCAACAGGCCAGTCATATAAACCCATTCCTGCAAGTCAAGCACAGAAGATGAATCCAAAAGGAGGAAATGTCCACATGGAATTATCACAGCTGTGTAAGGTTTTGGGGTTTTTTGGTTCGCTTTTGGTTTTTAATAAGTGAAGCATGGAGTGGCTCCCTCAGGGAAGATTAAGCAGGAGTGATTCACAAGGAGGATGTTTCCTGATAGTTTGTTCTTAGCTGAAAGCTCTTTAACCCAGAGTATCATTAGCACCCAGAGAATGTCTGATTTGGAGGTCGCTGTTGCTATTGTAAATTATGAAAATATAACAATTAACTGTATACGGGTTAAAGTTGAACCACATATTGCCATGGAGATAGCATCTGGTGTAGAATATAGTTTTCTAAGTGTGAACCATTACAGTGATCAATAGGAAAGCATTATTTTACCCTCATCAATCCATTAGCTTTATAATCTGCTTTTGCGTGCACCCAAATATATTATACAAATATGTTAATACAAACATAAGATAGAGAGGTGGATGGCCTAGATGGGCTGCAAGACTTCCATACATCCCCAGAGGTTACTAAATTATGTGTTAAATCTTCAAAGCATTCAGAAAAGGCATGAAGGGGCTAGAAAGCACCAGAATATTTTAACATAGGCAAAACAACTTATTTTTCCCTAGCCTCGTTCTTGGAAATGGCTGAACCGTTTCGGCTGAAGTTTTCCCCCCAAAAATACCAACCTGAGACAGAAACCTGGCATATGCAATTTCAGCCCAAAGAGTTAAAGTTGTACAGAATTATAAGCAACTGGAATCAAAATCTTATAGTGGCAAGTGTTGAGCAACCTTAATATAGGCGATGCTACCAGTCTCTCATATAATCACACTCCCGCTGATGCAGCCCAAGTCATGCTGACTCTGCTGTCATATTCTGTTCGAAGTCACTGTGGGTTGAAGGGAAAAGCTAATTTCAAAGAAACGACACGTGCTTTTACTGATTAATGCCTTGACTTAGCAAAGCACTTAAACATGTACTTTAGTCCATCCTGCTTGAGCAAACACTGAAACACATGCTTAACAGTAAGCACATGCTGAATTTCCATTGACTTCATATTAACAGCTGGGAGAAATCAGGAGTTATGGTTTTACTTTACTTCTACTTTTGCAAAGCTTATCCATAAGTAAGGTTGCTTCAAGTTAGGCACGTGCATAAGTGCTTTGCTGAATCTGGGTCTACTTCTTAAATTTAAAGATGGCTTTTCTCGAAACATATGACTTTAAAAAAAATTGGATATGAGCAGCTTTGAATAAATACCCACATATCTTTAGACCACAAAAGTTTAAAGCAATCTATTAGCAGACTTTTAAAATATTGGTATGTCTCATACTCTTTAACAGTTGCCCTATATCTACCGAAAGTCTTCTGTAATCTAGGGTTCCTTGATACTGTAGTTCATCATTCTGATACCAGGTTTTATCAATATATACACAAATATTTTGTATAATAAAGGTGAACTGGGAAATATTTTGTTGGACATTTAAAACTCTTTTTAGAATATAAAGGGGAGGATTTAATTCTTATTTATTTTAAAAAATAAAACTTTACCTATTACTATATTTGAATTTGGATCATTAAAAAATGCCATAGTGACCCATGATAGTGCTTCATTTTCAGTCACTCCTAGCTTATTTTTATTTGTGAACCAGCTTCTTTTTTCCAAATGTGCCAGAAACATTCACTGAAGACTAAGGGCCTGAATCAACTCCTGTTGAACTCAGTGAAGCCTTTTCATTGATTTTTAGTGAGAGTTAGACCAAGCCCTGTGGTCCATTAAATTAAACAATTAACCTATTTATGGTTCCTGAACAGAAAAGGGCACGTTAATTTCACATGTACCTAATCCAGAGATGACGCAGATAGTATTGCTGGGGGGTGGGGGGGAGGTCAAATATGAACTGAAAATAAGCAGGAGCAATTTCAGTCCTCCTTATGTTTTTTTCTCCATAAAGTCAAGGGAGTGAATAGAAGTTAAAAAGGAATTGCATTTTTATTATATCATTATGGTGGTCATGGTGTCATTTTTTTACCTTGGTGGGCAAACCAGAAAGTCTCAAACTCATTGCTTCAAGGATCTGATGGAGCAAATTTTTATTCTAAATAATGCTAAAATGTAGTGCTAATCACATTTTTAAACCACAGGCATAAAATATTTATCCTTGTCTTTTAATCTTCCAAACAAGTTCTTATGTTTTTAACTATGCAGTTCAACTTTATTTTAGTGGGGAAAAGATGAACAGTTACTAGAGTGTAAACACTGTAGAGTAAATGGGATATAGTATGTGACACAAACTATTTTTATTATTATTATTATTTCCTGCTCACCTGTAGCTGGCAAAGGTAAGTTTTTAACTATTCTTTTCTTTTTTAAAATCTTGAGTGATATATTTAATGTTTGATATTAGTAACTTAAGGTTTTTTATTGACTTTTGAAGAAAAATATAAAATGCAAATATTGGTAGGAAATGGGCCTTAGGACTAAGTACCAATAAGTATGTATATCTGAAAACTTTGTTTTGGTTTTCCCAACTTATCCTGCGTCTGGGTCTGCTATCACAGACTCCACTGATTTCAGTGGGACTTCATTCATGTTCAAGTGTCCATAATAATGCATCTGGATGTTAGGTCAAAGGCTTGTGTAACAACACACACGCCACTGATTTCAAATTAATCATCAAAAGAAATATATACTTTTTTAAAAATAAGAAAAAAGATCTTGTACCTGTAATTATGCAGAGAAGAATTAAGTCCCAAAAGCTTAAGCAAGCTGCTGCTGGGTACATGCTATGCACAAGAGACACAGCACAAAGGAACATTATGTATTCTTTTTTCTGTGACCTGCTGTAATGTTTTTTTAAAAAAAGACTCAGTAAAGTAGATATTTATACAAGAAGCAATGCTTACTAAGAAATGCAGAAAAAATCTATGTATTACATTTACATGGATTGTGTCTGGGGAAATATTTCTATCGATGTAGAACATTTTGGAAACAATATTCAAAATAATTTCACAACATAGTTTAATACTTGGAATCAAATGTAATCTTGTTGATGCCCAAGTGTATCTCTTCAAATTAATATTTTAAATAAGTTTAAACTATTTACCACTTATATTTAAGAAAGGACACTTCAAATTACTGTGTGTGAAATACAGTCTAAGTTTGTGATTAATGGTAGGCCACTTGTATTCAGAAAACAAATGTTAATCTTTTTACAAGGTGTTTAATCATACATGCTGTTGCTTCTTAAATGCTAAGAAATAATATGCTGCTGTTTCTGTAGATGATCATCTTATACCTTAAATCATCAATGTACTGTCACACTGTTTATATGCTACATCCACCTTGGTGAAATCTGTCACATGGATTTGACTCTTGCTTTGACAATGCAAAGCCAAGTGATATGAATTAGTTTGTGCATCTTTTCAAGATATGATGCTGCAGATCCTTCAGCTTGAATTAAATAATTCTTCCATCTACAAATACAGCTGAAAGTTGGACTTGACATGGATCAATATGATCTGGGGCTAAATTTCTAAATGTGACTGATTATGTTAGCATCATGCCCACAGATCAATATTGAGTTTTATTATGAACCCGACTCTATAATTGGGTTTAATCAATAAACTTTTGTCTCCCTTTCTTTAGAAATTTTAGGTTTATACCATGCAGTTATCAAAATTACATTTAGGATACATTTAGGATTCTAGTTTTCCAGTAACAAGCATAAAGAGACATATTTGAATTTAAAGGAACAAAGGCTGAGATCCTATTGTAAGGGAAAGTCAATTTTTAAGTTGATAGGACTGTTCACCCCAATATAGTCTATAGAATCTAGCAGAGCTAATGTGCTAATACATAACTAGTCCTTTTGGGCACTGTAAGGCTTTTTCTGTCCATACTTGGTAGATAATTCACATTGAGGACTTTGACAAAACATACCATTAATGAAAGCAATCATTAGAGCTTGTCTTTTGATAAACCCGCGGGGTTCAAAGGCGTTGAAAGATGCAATCTGTGAAGAACAATAAATTTGGGCCTTTGATTGAAGTGCCATTTGGAATGGCATGTTTTCTCTATGTATTCACACAAAAATACTGCTCCCTTTTTTCATTACTCTTTGCTTGGAGGTTGAAGGAGCTCTTTGCCATTACTACATTTAGGTTTGTCTCATTAAAAGCGGAGTACAAAAAGAAGGCTGGAAATGACCTAGCTCAACCCAATGTGTTCATTTCTGCTCCAGTTTGCCATTTGGGAAATGGGCTTCTAGCAATGGTGAATGTTTTCCATGAGTGTTACTTTGATGTGCAGTGGACATACTCTTTCCTACATCGATAAATAAATGCATAAACTTTTATTGCAATGGAGGAAGGCTATTTATTTGGCAATCTTACTAAAATTAGCAAGAGGGCCTCTTGTAAACAAGAAACCCTAGAAATAAATTGTTTACCCTCAAGAGTATTTTATAATCTGTGATGTTTAAAAAGGTACAATAAAAGAATCATACTGTCAGAATTATTTTAAATATCCTGTATTGCGTTTGCAAATAGGTTTTCTAAACTGGGGTTTTGGTCAAGCACTGGTTTAATTCTGGGCCTTAGCTGGATCATTTATGTTTGACTGGAACAGTACAAGGAAAAAAGAGCTGTTTGTGCTGTCAGTTGCAGGCAACTTAATTACCCATTGTTACAGTTAATCTGTGTGGTGCCCAAATTTAAAAAAAAAATTCAATAAAACTATTTGCTAGATCAATTTAAGACAAGATTCTATAATTGGAGTCACCTGCATGCACCCGTTGATGTAATTCAGCCCTCAGTTTTTAATGCTTTCAAGAATCTTCTTCATTTTATGAGAGCCATAGGCCATTAATTAAAAGAATATACATATACATGAACTGTACTGTATGGTTTTTCCTGTCTCTGAACAGATGCAGATCGTGCTCAGAAACATGGGATGGATGAGTTTATTTCTGCTAATCCCTGCAAGTTTGACCATGCTTCCCTCTTTAGACTACTTCAGAGGCAGACCTTGGATCATAGATTGAATGATTCCTATTCTTGTTTGGTGAGTACAAAATGGAATAAAAGAAATGAAGAAGTGAGAAATAGTTGTTAACAAAGTGGCCTTTTCTTCCTAACTCATTCAATAACTGTGCTTGTAGTTGGGATAAAGGATTCCAATCGATTGGCTTCAAATTTGAAAATTATACACTTGAAGACTACTGCTGTGCCACTCAATAGAGAACAGAATAGACCCAAACTGACTCTGAACTGTAGTTTATCAGCTCCTCTAGGGAGGGCTGAATAAAACAGAAGGCTTTAATAAAAATGGAAACCTCTGTGGTAGGATTTACTAACATCTGTACAGGCATTTTAAGGTACAAATTCAGCTTGCCAGATGTCAGACATTATGTCATCTATCTTGTAATTCTCTCTTCTGTCATGGACTAGGAAAGTTAAAAAACCAAAGAATAGAATCAAAACCACAGGGGGAAAAGGCAACAGAATTATGGGGGTTTTAATCAGCTGAGCCAAAGTTCGCTCTATGAGCATAAATCCTGTATAAATTACATGCAATAATTGGTAGTTAGAAATATATTTTTAATTATTACAAGAAAACAGGAAAAATGTGATCCTCTGCCAAAATGAATGTTTTTTCCCCCAAATCTGGAGTATTATTAATAGGGAAAATTGGGGTGAGAAAGTGTTTTTCAATATTTACTATTCACATTTCACTGTTTATTGTATATTGCATTTTTTGAGGTGGCTTTTCCTGTTTTGTTTTGTGTAATTTTTTTAAAGCTATCCCTCTGATCCTGATTTAATTTAAAACAGTGACAGTCAGGAGTGACTACATGGAAGTTAGTGGAATTACACCGGTGTAAAAATGGTGTCATTAACATCAGAATCAGATCCCCTAACTTGTTAATGCCATATTTTTAACTTTGGGAGGTCTGGAGTTGTGATCAATTACTCTAGGCATCGAAGTTTGCTAGCACCTGCTCTTCAAAATTGTGAGCCCTTGCAAGTTAATACAACACTTTTTTTACTTTCATTTCCATTTAACTAACCAGTCAAGGTTGCCCAGATATAACAATGAACAGATTTCTATAGGTTATTTTGTACAGTTTAAAAAATAACTTTTTTGATGGCACTTTCTTTCTTTTAAAACACTTTTAAAATTACGGTTTTCTTTGGTAGTGTACCAACTATGTACAGAAAAAGTTAAAGGACTAATTTTGTGTCTGTGAGTTGTGCACTGAATCAAATGAAAAGGCCTGAAGGTACATCTGTACAAAGTAATTGGCACTCAAGAGAAAGTGGTTAGCTTTCTAACAGTGCATCAGGGTCAAAAATCTTTTTTATAATAATAATAATATGGTAAGACACTAAATATAACCTTGGACTCAAGAACTTTTAAAAAGAGTTTATGAAGAATATGCAGTGCTATAGCAACCACAAAACAGGAGGATTTCTTATTGCTCTTTGTTATTTTAGCTTTTGTTAAACAGAATGTGCATGCAGAATGTTCTGTTTTCCTTGGAATATAAAAGAGAAATAAATCATTGTATTAACTCCCTCCCCTTTTTGTTTTAAAGAAATATTTTGAGGCTACTAACATGGGAACAGTTAATGCAAACATAGCTATATTATATGTCTGGTGACTTTGCACTGAACATTTCAAATTTTATATACTGCAGATATTTTAAAAAATAAATACCTCTTTACATTTCAATAAATTAAAATATAATTATCCACACATATGACTACAAAAAAACCTAAACCTTAATTTTTAAGAATGGGAATTATACATAGTCTTTGATTAAACCTATTACCAGCCCTAAACATCTTTAATTTACCACTCTTGTAAACAGTAGGAAGCTTTTTTGCAATTATGCAATAAATAAAAACTGATTGCCATAAAATTATCTAGTTATCTAACAATATCTAGTGCATAGTTGTTTGCATAATTATATGTGTGCATATATACATATGAGTGTATGTGTGTGGACACATATTATGTAAAGATACACGTTTTGTGACAGATTTGTTAAAGGGATAATGGGAAGATGATCTTCATGTAAAGGCTTTAATCAATTAAATGACACTCCTATTTCTTATATGGCTACTTTCTGATGTAAATATTCAGCAGGTCTAGTGATGATGTACTGCTTTCTTTATTGATTAATTTATAATTTTGTTTGATTTACATGGATATATAAATATTATAAATCAAAAATCTTCACTAAAAGGTTCATTAAGATATGGGACTATATAATTAATACATTAATTTTGTTAACGTAAAAGAAAAGTATCTTGTTGGTTAATAGTATCATTTTGATGAATTAGGGTATACTGAATCTATGGATACATTTAATCACCAGGATTCAATTAAACCTCTATTTCTCATTTCTTTGCCAGAATAATATGTTCTCTTTACTGAAAAATCTTTTTTATTGATACTTTAACATCAGATTTAGTAATATGAGTGTATAGCTGGACATTATTTTAAAATGTTGAGGGGTTGGGGTTTTTTGGGTGCCATCACAAAACTAGGTTTCCTCTAAAAACGTTAAGGGCCTGATCCAAAGCCCATTGAAGGCAATGGAAAGATCCCCATTGACTTGAATGGGATTTGGATCATGCTTTAAGAGCTTTATTCTGGACAACTCTGTGTGATAACTGTGAGGAGCTGTCAGACAATAATCCTAAATTAAAGATGAGAGTCAGACTGAGAACATAGGGCCAAACTTCTTTCTGCTGTAACCCCATTGTCTTCAGTAAAGTTACACCATGGATGAGTTGGAACTATAATGTGAATATTTTTTCCAGGAGTCTTTCCTAAGATTTTTATTTCTATTTCATTTAAATTATAAATATCTAAGACCATTCAAGTATTCTGATTGTATAGGAAATAATTCAAAAGAGATGCTTTCAGATGCTAGACTACTATAATAATTTAATGACATCCAAAACTTTTTTGAAGCATTGGTCACTTACACCAAAAAGATTTTTTTTCTTTTGTTTTTTTCAAATTGTCTTAATATTAAAGTTTAGTTTATACGTTCCTCAATGATCTCTTTTAATGATTACAAAAGAAAAAAGTGTCACTGTTAAAAGTTTTGCTATTTAAAAAGAAAAATATTATCTTACCACCACAGCCACAATCTTCTACCCCAATGTTTATATCTCTCTTTCTGTTGTATTTGGAGGTTTATTTTGACACCTTTCCCAAATCATGAGATGAATCAAATGATTTTTTTTTCTGAATCAGGAATCACATTCTTTGCAGTCTGAATTTGCTCAAAGAATGTACAGCTTTCCTTCCCTCAAAGACATTCCTCTCCCCGCCCCCCATCTTCCTCAGTCAGTGCAATTTTGGACTGATCATCTCAAATCCATTTCCAAAAGGTTCTCAGTGTTCCAGTCCAAGTAATGTACCAGAATGTCTATTCATAATTAAAGGTCAAATCCTCCTCATCTTACTCACATGAGTAGTCCCATAAACTATCTAGTTGTATATCTTTTGAATAAATACAACACTATATATGTTGAAATGGTTATGCACAAGCGTGTTATATAAGAAAGATGAACAAGCAGTCAAATTGTGGTTCATCTCTCTCAGATTAAGTATGCAGTCACAGAGAATTGGCCACCTGAAACTTGTCTTTTAACCCTCTTGCTAAAGGCACTATAACATTTGCTTCTAAAATTCTTTTTTAGTTTATCATTCATTACATTAATAAATCCCAGCTCTTTGAGGTGTTTGTTATTAAATGTATTTTATAATTTGTCAGACAGTGACATTTTTATATTCTGTACAGGATCATGGACATATCAGTGCATTTTTTTCTGAGCTGTGTGGTTCACAGTAGTACTGAGGCTGAAGAACTGCAAAGAGTTACCCCATGACAGTCGCAGTTCTCAAGACAGCTATTGTTAGAGCCCAGCTCCTCTGATATATTTCCTACGTTATTAGCATCAACTTGATTAGTATGAAATGTTTATGTAATGCACACAAAAATGTTATTTGCTTTTGTTTCTCCTTCGCTGGGTTGATTTAAAAGCAGAGCAATGAAGAGAAAAATCCTGATTAATTAAAACAATGTATTTTTCCCATTCTCTTCCAGGGTTGGTTTAGTCCAGGCCAAGTCTTCGTATTAGATGAATACTGTGCTCGTTATGGTGTGAGAGGCTGTCACCGCCATCTCTGCTACCTTAATGAATTGATGGACCATTCAGAAAATGGTGCTGTCATTGACCCAACCTTGCTCCATTACAGCTTTGCATTCTGTGCTTCTCATGTTCATGGCAATAGGTAATTTAACATGCAAATACACAGTAAAACTAATGGCGTTTGGCTGAATGGATAAAGGAAAAATATTTTACTTAGGTTATTGCACTCACCAGGTAGCAAAATTTTGTATTTGAAACAAGCAAATGAATCAGTTCATAAAAAGCTTCTTCGGTAGTTCTGGGTTTTTTATGGAGCTTATAGAAAACATCATTTCCATTTTATTAAGCATGTTTTTCCATGCGTTGTGTCTGGGCCTTGAGTTTTTCTTCTGCATTCCCCATTTTGTGTTGCACTAGTGAGCTGAAGTTTTGAATAAATAACCTGAGCTATCCTGGAACCCAGTAAACTCCAGTGCTCCTTCCACATCCTGTAACATGTCAACTTGTCTCTTTTGCTGAATTCTCCTTGTACCAGACACCGTAGGAAGACAGAGAAGACACTAGGAATGTGATTTAAGTAGGTGGTAGCTTTAGTAAGTAACATATCTGGCATTTCTCTGGCAGTAGCTTGTCCAGAGCAAGTCACCCTTCCTTTGTAATCTGTTCCACCTGGGTTGCCATCAGCCCTCCACCCCATTAACGTGGTCCCAGCACTGTTGCTAGGACCCCACTCTCCTCCCCTCATACGACAGTTAAGCGGCCGGGGAAGAGGGGATTGTATGCACAGTGTGCTGGACATTAGGAGCCACAACCACATTCCCCATCTTCTTTGGGAGATGCCTTCTCCTAATCCCCTTCCAATTCCAGTTGATCAGAAAACCAGACCCCCTACTGAACTGCACTGGACTCCTGTCAAGTTGAAAGAACAATTAATTTTACAACCTGCCCAGTGGGTCCCTGGGCTGCTGAGAGACAGGTGAATGAACTCCACAATACCCAGGCCAATCTGGCAGTGAGAGAAAAAATTCCTTCCGAGACCTAAAAAATCAATTAGCATGATGCCCGCAGCAAGGCCTCAAAACCCAGCTCTTCTCCAATCCCAAGAGAGGCAGCTTATCTTCCCACCAAAGGACGGCACCCTGGGCAGGAAGAAGGGCTGATAAGTCCTTCCCTTGGGTTCTCCAACCAATCAGCCATAGAGCCCCGCTCCTTTACACACCCTCATAGACTTATCTTTAAAGGGGCCAAGGATTTCTTCCCCTGCCCAGACAAAGCCTCCCAACCTCTGAGGCTGCATGGGGCACAGGTGAGGATCAAGAGGGTAGGGCATATCTGTACCTGAGGGATATGGAAAGGGGGAACAGGGGAATCAAGGGAAAAGCAATTTCCTTGGCTGTAAGGTGCAATGGAAAAATTCTCACCAAGTATCTGAGATGCTCTCCGGGTATCTTAACTAGCATGCTGACAAGCTAGGTAGATTTTCTGGCTTTTACTTACTAACCTCTTCTCTGTCAAGCCATGTTTCTGTTGTCAACTCTTGAAGCATCTGGCAGCTCAAGTAAGTTTCTTGTAGAAGTCTGATTCTATGCAGTTTTCTCTCTAGATTTTTTTTATTAGTTGTGAATCTGACAAGACAAATAGTGATAATTGCGCAAACTTATTTCAAGTTTTCAAAAGCAAGGGAGATATATTTCTTTTTATTTATTAACTTAAGTGAAGGACAACAGTGCATGCAGTATGTGGAAAAATCTCTGGGAGCACATCATTTTGCACAGTGGTAAGCACTCGGTATGTATGTATTCCTTCTGTACAAATGCATGCTGTCTGAATAGCATTATGAGTGTTTTAGATATAAAAGAATAGTGTTGAACAGAGCGGGTCTGACTAGTACTGAGACATTGTAAAAAGATTGAAAAAAGAAAGAAGAAGAAAAAGAAAAGTAAGTCAAGGACAGAAACAGAGACACTCACTGAGGATGACAGACACACATACACAGATAATACATCCACTCATTCATCTACAGCACCACTAGGGAAGTGCAGGAAGAGAGAAAAAGAATTTCACAGACAATACACGATAGGCCAAAGTTCTAGGCTGATCTATGTTGTTATACGTCTTAGTTTTATAAATCATGCTGAGGAGGAGAAATACCACAGAGCCAAGACAAAGAGTTTTCATTCCCCAATTAAATCGTTTAGAAATGATGGATAAGCAGTGAATTCAGAGATTTTTCTTTGGTTAGGAGGGCCTTAGACCTGCTACTAGCCTGACAAAGACCATCTAAGATATACTAGCTTTGGAGTGGGGGAAATATAGAAATACCAGTCGTGACTATAGTCAGTATACAAAGTAATCCCGTGTTTCTTTTAGATACTAGTTTATTTCAGAGTGGCAAGCAACCTTAGTGACATCAGTCAAATGATCAGATGAAGATGTCTCTTTTTCTTCATGTTTTCTAACTTATTGTATGGCACCATAGTGATATAGATGGAGATAGATAGATATAGCTAGATATTGTGTGTGTGTATTCACTCTCCTCTCACTTCAAAAAAAGAAGCAAAAACAGGAATCCTGGCTGAATTCTTCAACCTATATTGCTAAGAGACAATGACAGTATTCACGTAATAAAAATTTAACATTTTGCAACAACATGAAAGGATGTTGAAACAGAGTAAATCTTATGCAACAATTATATGCAAACACTAAAGAATATCATGAATGCGCTGGCCAAACTTTGAGATCAGCTACCATTTATACATACTTCAAGTATATCCATTTAATGCGCTACTTGGGAAACTTCAGCTTCAGAGCAAGATTTTCAACACACTCACCCATTTAACTTGACTGGTATTAGATATTTCTCTGCATAATTATCAGATATCAGTTAATGGTAATACTGGATATATGTGTCTGTTATGGAAAATAACCTCTGAAAGGCTTGTTGACTCTCTTCTTGCTTTCTTTTACTTCTGTGTAAAACAAAAGGCCAAGAATGCATATTTAATATTTTTAAAATATGCATTGTGATTATAATAACTATTAGATATTTGTTGTACTCAGCCATGTATAAGAGAAAGCCTTACTCCCTTTATCTGGAGCTAAAACGCTATACAGATACAGTGTTATATTACACTACATTACATTCATTCCAGATGTGTGTGGGGGGGGGTATTTTATTTATTTGGTTGGTAACAAATAGCATTAAATCATCAGCGGGATTATGGAAGATCACTTCTTAATTCTCCCGTTCCCCTTTTTCTCCTTTTTTACCCTACTCAGAACCCCCAGGATTTCATTTATTGGTTAACTCCCTGGTTACCTGTTTTAAACTCTATGTCAAAGGTACTATAGTGCTAACCTAGCAGAACTTTCTTTGGAGCCTGTCCATAGTAGAACTGAATCAGTCAGAAGATCAGCGCTCCAGGCTGGCCTGAGCCTGGATGTGAATGCAGAGAGGGCCCTCTAGTCACAGCTCTCCTCGTGTCCAGGCAGAAGCAGGTATCAGCAGTCTCTGCCGCACGATGCCTTCTGTTGCAGGTGTCCTCCATGGGGTTGTAAACCTTTATGGGAGCAGGGAGCAGCTAGAGAGGAGGCAGGTTTGGGGGGAGATGCACATTGTTTTTCTTGCCTTTCAGACCCTTTTCTTTGCAATAACTCTGTGTGGAATCTGCTGAAAAGGTGATACAAATTCAGGCTGCCTAACATAACCATGAGGCATCCTCTGTACAATGGAATCCATCTTTAGCAATGGGACCCGAGGGACACAGTGGGGTACTAGAACTGCATGGCTGGGGAGTTGATTCTGGTTTGTTGAAGAGGGCAAGCCGCATGTTCAGCCTCAATGATTTGGGGAAAAGCAAAGGGGAACGATGCAGAGTTTCTCCTCCATGTTCACAGGATATATCTGTGAGTGGGAGCATAGACCATTGGGCCTAAGCTTCAATTGACAGCCCTTGCAGAGATTCTTTCCTTTTCAGTTCTGCAGGGATGTTGATGCAGACAGGGAAGGATTCTACTGTCTGGAGCACATGCAGCTGGGCTCAACAACCTGTCGGACATAGCTGCTAGGAGCTAGAAGCAAGCAAGCAGTAGTAGTCTGGTAGGGGAGAGGTCAGGCTCAAGTAAGGAGGAAACTGTTCTCCTTATACCTCAAAAAGAGAGAACTTATTTCAAACCTTGCTTATCCTCCTAAAAGGGATGCATTTTGGGCCAGATCCCAGGAGGTCCTGAGCACCTGCATGTGGTACAGGCTTCTGTGAAAACAGGTTCATTCCCTGTCAAGACTTTACATAACTGACTAGATTGTGGGTTTTGAACTTAAAAGAGGGGAGAACTGTGCTTATTATTAATAAATGTAATTTATTCATTAATTTTGTATTGCCGTAAGTCCCGAGACACCCCTACCAGGATCAGGGCTCCACTGTGTTGAATGCTATACAAATACATATGGGAAGACATAGTCCCTGCCTCAGAGATCTTATAATCTAATTTCACTTCACCTGGAATGGTCCCTCAGGTGGTGTGTTAGCTACTTACACTAAACAATCTCTTCCACCTTGTATTTAGCTGTGACACTCTGAGTACCTATCCCAGACCAGAAGAAGAGCTCTGTAGCTCAAAAGCTTCTCTCTCACCAAAAGACGTTGGTCCAAAAAAATATATTCCCTCATTCACCTTGTCAGTCTAATGTAAGGCATGGTGCAGCAAGTGGTTGTGACAAATAGGCGGGAAGGGGAGGAGGGAAGAAAAGCGTAATTGTAATATCAATGTACACAACAATGATTCTGAAGCAACTGATTTTTTTTCCTTTTTATCGTAAATAAAATGAGCTGCCCTTCTTCCTGCCGAAGTACTGGGGAATTTTACAATACCTCTTCCTTCATTTTCTCTTCACAATCTGTTTCCTCGGGACTACTCTACTCTTCTTTGAGTTCTTGCTCATGTCGATTCCATTCTAGGTGTGTGCGTGCCCACGTGCACAGTTGTTGGGAGACTTTTACCTTCGTGGTATCCATAGGGTTGGCTGTGGTGCCCTCTGGAGTCTGTGCTCATGTGTCAGTATATCAGGCATTGCCGGCCCTACGCACTCTCAGATCCTTCTCACCATCCATGGTGGTTGGTCGGTGCGCCTCTGTCCCTGGCCTCGCAAGTGGCCAGCGATTTCTTTCCCTTTTGACTTTGTATTCCAGCTGTAAATAGTTTTGTTTATTGTAGATTAGTTAGTAAGTAGCTGTTAAGTACTGTAGTTAGTCAGTCAGGGTCCCAGCAGGGACTTTGCCCCAGGCAGGGCATGCCCCTGTCACTGGGTTTTAAGCCCTGCACTGACTGTAATAGGCCTACCTGTCAGTGATCCGCATGGCAGCTGTCTGAAGTGCCTGGGGGAAACCCATGTCAAAGAAAAGTGTCGCATCTGTAAGAACTTTCATCCCAGGACACAAAAAGAATGCGACATTCCCATGAGGGCCCTCCTCAGGGAGGCCACTCTCCACCCAGCCTTGGAGCTGTCCCAGTCGGACACAATGCCCAGCACTTTGGCCTCGGTGCATAGCGCACCCCCAGCACTGGGCTCTACCTGGCACCGATCCCCTTTGCTGATGCCCAAGAAGATGTCTAAGAAGTGGGACCTGGCACCGAGCAAGATGGACCAAGGGGCATTGGGTAAAGGACTCTGTTCAGGCTGCCCACCCATGCCGAAGCCACAAGGTCACACGTCCATGAGGGGACCTTCTACCCTCCCTAAGGGATCCGCCACCAACTCTGGGGAGTGGTAGGGGACCCAGCCTGATGGTGGAGTCAATGCCTTCCCATCTCCCGACGCCCAGAGAGCAAAGGACTCTCCTATCACAGTCAGCACCGCGTGCAGCGATGGACCCAGCAAAGACTCCCTACGAGGGCAAGCCAGCCAAGAAAGCCTCAGAAGGTGAATGAATGCTGCAGAGCTCTTTGTCGCCACACTCCTAGTCTCTGCCCTCACGTCGAGACTCGCCCAGAGGGAACCGCCGGTCACTATATGGTCGGTACCGGTCATCTACACGCTGACCCTCTCCACACCGATGATCACTGTCGCCTAGACCACAGGGATGTTCCCCAACATAGCACCCCTCCCCCTACTCCCGGCACTCAAGGTGCCAAACTGAGGTGTCGACAGCCCCGCCATGGTCACCAGAGGAGGATTCCTCTGGCATGGAGAGGGAGTTCAACCCTTCGCCAAGACAGCATCCTCATGTCTGGTCTCCTGAGACTGTTGATGCCCCCATCTCACCAAATGTGAGCCACCATGTCGGACAAGCACCAAACTGCACCAATGGCACTGGGCTTGGAGCACAAAGCACAAGCAGATGTTGGCGTGGAAGGACAGGTGCCCACCCCGAGAACCCCTTTCCCCACATGAGTTGGGTGGTTTAGTTGTCCTCATCCTCTCCACATGAGGCTGTGGCAGGACCCACTTGTGCTAGTCCACCAGACGACTTTAAGGAGCATCAAGCCCTGTTCTGAAGGGTGGCCACTGACTTAGGCCTAGAGGTGGAAGAGATGGCAGAGCAATCAGACACTTTGTTTAATATGCTCTCTGCATCCACCCCCAGATGTGTCGTGCTCCTGGTGCATGAAGGGGTCCTAAAGATTGCCAAAGCCCTCTGGCAAACCCTGTCCTCAGTCCCACCCACTTCCAAGAGGGCTGAGAAAAAGTTTTTCGTACCTACAAGGGGTTCGAATACTTATACACTCACCCGCCCCTGGGGTCGTTGGTTCTTTCAGCGGCCAACAAGACAAGCAAGGCCATTCTAGTTCCACCGCCAAAAATAAGGAGGCCAAGAGATTGTATGTTTTCAGGGGGGAAATGTATTCCATGGCCAGTCTCCAATTCCGAGTCACGAGCCACCACGCTCTTTTGGGGTGATATAACTTTTCCAAGGACACAGACAGTTCCTCCATTTTATGGTGGGCCATTTCCAGTTCACAGTGCTTCCCTTTGGCCTCTCCTCGCTACCGCAGGTATTTACAAAATGTATGGCCCCGGTAGCCTCTTACCTGAGGCATCAGCGGGTCCATGTCTATCCGTATCTTGACGATTGGCTCATCAAGGGCAGGTCACGGGATCAAGAGCAGAACAGTCTTGATCTGGTGCATTCCACCTGTCGCGACCTGGGTCTGTTAGCAAACGAAAAGAAATGGACCCTCATACCAGTGCAACTGATAGAGTTTATTGGGGCAGTCCTCGACTCCACGCAGGCCAGAGCCTTCTTTACGGAGACCCATTTCTGAGCCATATCGGACGTGATCTCCCATGTAAGGGGCCACCCGCTCACCACTGCCCGCACTTGCTTAAAGTTGCTAGGCCACATGGCTGCCTGTACTTACTTGGTCCGTTATGCCCTGCTCCACCTCCGGCTGCTGCAGGCGTGGTTGGCATCGGTCTACATCCCCAACAGGCACAACTTCGGCCTGGTAGTCAAGGTGCTGGACCACATCCAGTCATTACTGGCTTGGTGGTTGAACCCCGCATCGGTGTTGCAGGGAGTTCCCTTCATGGCCCTGTCCCTATCACTAACTCTGGTTTCCAATGCCTCAGACCTGGGCTGGGGAGCCCACCTGGGCGAGCTCAGTACACAAGGCCGCTGGTTGGGGATTCACCGCTCCCCCTACATAAATGTCAGGGATCTCAGGGCAGTTCTCTTGGCCTGACAGGTTTCTTGGTCCCACTTACAAGGCAAAGTGGTTCAAGTCCTGACGGACAACACCACCATGATGTTTTATATCAACAAGCAAGGCAGAGCTAGGTTGTCAGCCCTCTGCCAGGAAGCCCTGCAGCTCTGGGACTTCTGTGTTCAGCGTGCCATTCATCTCATGGTAACACACCTCCCCGGAACCAGGAATGTATTAGCAGATTGCCTCAGCAGAGCCTTCTCGTCTCGCCATGAATGGTCACTCCCCCCGAGGTGATCAGCAGGATCTTCCGAAAGTGGGGATTTCCCCAGGTGGACTTGTTCACAATTCGTCAGAACAGGAAATGTCACCTTTTTTGCTCATTTCGGGGGATCAAAAGGGGATCCTTGTTCAACACCTTCCCACTCCCATGGTCAGGGGCTCTAATGTACACTTTATCACCGGTGCCTTTGTTTCACAGAGTCCTCATGAAGATCAAGTAGGACAAGGACAAGATTATCCTGATAGCTCTGGGTTGGCCTCACCAACACTGGTTCGGCACGCTGATGGATGTAGGATGCAGCTGCTCCTCTGGCAGGATCTCCTGTCCCAGAATCACGGCAGGCTCCTGTACTCAAATCTAGCAGCATTGCACCTAACAGCTTAGTTGCTGCATGGTTAACTGGTGAAGAGCAGGAGTGCTCGGCCTGCATCAAGTAGGTCTTACAGGGTAGCAGAAAGCCCTCCACTAGAGCAACCTCTGTGGCCAAATTGAAACTATTCACATGCTGGGCCTCGGCCCAAGGGGTTAGGCCTGAGAAGGCCTCGCTACCGTCGATCCTGGACTACCTTATGCATCTCAAGTTCCAGGGCTTGTCCCTTTCATCAATGAAGGTCCATTTGGCTGCCATATCAGCCTTTCATCCTTCATTCCAGGGCAGGTCGGTCTTCGCTCATAACATGACAGTCTGGTTCTTGAAAGGTCTGAAGCGACTTTACCCCCAGGTCCAGGACCCAGTCCCTCTGTGGGACCTGAATCTGGTTCTTGTGCAGCTCATGGAAGCCCCCTTCAAGCAACTGGCATCCTGTTCCCTTCTTCTGCTCTCCTGGAAGGTGTCATTCCTGGTGGTGATAACTTCTGCCCAAAGGATCTCTGAGATTAAGGCACTTACTTCAGAGCTGCACTATATGGTGTTCTTCAAGGACAAGGTCCAGCTGTGAACACATCTGCCTTTCCTGCCCAAGGTGGTTTCGCAATTTCACATGAGCCAGGACATATTTTTGCCAGTCATCATCCCAAAGCCTCATAAGTCTGAGGAGGAATGTAGGTTGTATTTCCTGGATGTAAGGAGAGCACTAGCCTTTTACATCAAGAGGATCACACCATTTCGCAAGTCGACGCAGCTGTTTGTCGCAGTGGCAGATAGGATGAAAGGTTGTCCAGTGTCCACCCAGAGAATCTCATCTTAGATCACCGCCTGCATATGATTTTGCTATGATCAGGCGAAGGTGCCTCCACCAGCGATTGTAACCGCCCACTCAACTAGAGCTCAAGCCTCATTGGCAGCCTTCCTGGCCCATGTGCCAATTCCAGATATCTACAGGGCTGCCACCTGGTCATCCATTCACACATTCACGTCTCACTACGCGCTTACCCAGCAAACCCGAGACGACGCTATCTTCAGTGGATCAGTATTACAAGCCGCACGTCTGTAAACTCCAAGCCCACCCCTAGGGATAGAGCTTGTGAGTCACCTAGAATGGAATCGACATGAGCAAGCACTCGAAGAAAAAATGGTTACTTACCTTTCGTAACTGTTGTTCTTCAAGATGTGTTGCTCATGTCCATTCCATTTCCCGCCCCCCTACTCCTCTGTTGGAGTTGCTGGTAAGATGGAACTGAGAAGGTGTAGGGCTGGTAGCACCTGATATACTGACGCATGAGTACAGCACTCCAGAGAGCACCACAGCCAACTCTATGGATACCTCTAAGGCAAAAGTCTCTGACAACTGTGCATGTGGGCGCACACACACCTAGAATGGAATGGACATGAGCAGCACATCTCAAAGAAAAACAGTTATGAAAGGTAGGTAACCGTTTTTTCTGTGCTCCCAGTCAAGATCACTATCTCACAAGTGATTTTGTCTCACTGCTGTTATTATTCATGCTCATGTACTTCTGGTGTAAGTGAAATGGGCTGATTATGTAAATACAATATAATCCTGAAGGTTGATATTTCAGTCTAAATAACAGCAGTGGGTGTTAAGCACAGGACAGAGATTTTGTTTTCTTCTCCATCATCTTCTTTCTGTCTGGTTCTCACGCTGTGACTTCCCATTCTGTCCCTCTTGTTCTGAAATGGATGCTGGTGAGAAATACATGAAAGTGACTTCTTTCACCTGCTGAGCTGCAGGCAGAATTGAAACATTCAAATTTCAAAAATACTCCCCATTAGATCTCTGTCCCTCTCTCTCTCTTGAGAGCGAGCTGATGTGTGATACATTCTTTATATGGATAGTGTAGGTGAAAAGCGTTTGACTATAAACTTTGTAATTTCTCTCTACCTTGTTTTTGAAATTTTCAGCCCTTGTAAGAAATGGAATGAATCTATAGCTGTTGAGTTCTACTGTACTTGACTAACTTGAAGAGGTATGCATGAGTATGTAAGAGAATTGCAGCTCTGTAGATCAACATGAATATCATATAGAAATTGAGAGAGTTGTGGGAGAGCGACTGCGTTAACTCACCTTCTTTCACTGTTAATTGATTTGTATCAGGAACCATTTATTGTGTTCATCCACCTCAAATCAAGTGACAATAGTAAGTATCACAGGAACTGTTGCTTTTTTCAAACTCTGATCCAGGAACTTTACTAAAATAAGGAAAATAATATTATCTCTAAAACTAATCTGTCTCTTTCCTTCACTCTGCTTCACTGTAGAGCTTCTGTTCAGAGCTTTCTCCTTCCCCTTCTACCTCGCTTCCTTCAAGATTTAAAGTAACAGGGCTTATAGCATGAAATCTCCTTCACCTTTTTTTTCAGCATAAATAATCTCTAGCAAGATTTAACAGAAAATGGTGCATTCAAATGAGGCAATAGCTTCACCTCTCATCCAAGTCTGATCATGATCGGGCATGATGGATAGTTTTGTCTTGTTGATTTACTTGGATTATCAAACTGAACGAAACAGATTCCGGTTGAGTGATCCTTCTCAGCTCTCCTCATGGAGGCTGTGGTGTCAGAACCATTGCTAGTAGGACCATGTGTCAGTTCAACTGTGTTGGAACCACATTAAGATGCTGCCTCTTTCTTCTGTACTGAATACCTTGATCACTCTCAATTTTGTAGAATCTCGGGCTGTAGCTGCATTCAGTGATAACAGCTGGTTTACTATATTTTTCCTCATTCTGTTTTATTGAGATTGTCTCCTGGTTTAAGTCTGGGTAAGATGCAGGCTGCATTCTAACAGTTAAAGGAGGAAGACTGAGATCCGTTACATTATGGGTCGGGCCCTGCCAAATTCATGGCCACGAAAAACACGTCATGGACCGTGAAATCTGGTCTTTTGTGTGCTTTTACCCTTTACTGTACAGATTACATGGGGGAGACCAGAGTTTCTCAAATTGGGGGTCCTGACCCAAAAGGAAGTTGCAGAGGGGTCAGAAGGTTATTTTAGGAGGGATCATGTATTGCCACCCTTACTTCTGTGCTGCCTTCAGAGTTGGGCAGCCAAAGAGCGGGGGCGGCTGGCCAGGTGCCCAGCTCTGAAGGCAGCACCCCGCCAGCAGCAGTGCAGAAGTAAGGGTGGCAATGCCATACCAGGCCATCCTTACTTCCGCACTGCTGCTGGCAGTGGCTCTGGCTTTAGAGCTGGGCTCCCGACCAGCAGCCGCCACTCTCTGGCCACCCAACTCTGAAGGCAGCGCCAGCACCTGCAGCAGCAGAGAAGTAAGTGTAGCAGTACCACAACCCCCTACAATAGCCTTGCAACCCTCCCCCCACCCCACACATATACACACAACTCCTTTTTGGGTCAGGACCCCTACTATTACAACAACATGAAATTTCCGATTTCAGTAGTTGAAATTATGAAATTTAATATTTTAAAAATCCTATGACCAGGAAATTGACCAAATGCAGCATGAATTTGGTAGGGACCTAGTTATGAGGTTATTCAGGATGATTTACCTCTAAGGTTGGTAGAGTTCTTCTAATCTGACCACCGATAAGCAGTTGGGCTTACTCTGGTGAGTGTTGTGGGGGTTACCCTGTAGCTCAAGAGAGCTATCATCAATCCTGTTTGTTGTATATTTCTCTTAGCCATCTGTATGGCTCTCTTCACCAGTCCATTCCATTGGGGCTGATGGGGAATGGAAGTAATATGCTTGAAAATTTACGCTCTCCAAAAGCTTGGGAAGTCAGAGCTGGTGAATAGGTGGCCCATTGTCAGTAGCTGTTTGCAAGAATGTTGAAATGAGAAAAAAATGTACTAGCTTTTCTATGATGTGATCTTGTGGGTCAAGGTGAGGTACAGAATTTCTACAAATTTAGAAAAATAGCCATTGACTGTTAGACAGATATGTTTTTTTCTTCACAAGAAAATAGCTAGTGCTCTTGTTTTCTGAGGTCCATTGTGTAATGCTGGGAGCATGAGATATTCTTCACTTGTGTCCTTCGAGACTCCCATGATTCCCTCCTATGTTTTAGATACTGCCCTATGCCCGGCCACCACTCCATCTTATCCAGTTTGTTTCTTCACTTGGGTAGCTGCAGGACTTGTACGAGGAGACTTTGGCAAACCAGTAAAGTGCCTGAAACCACTGTGGCTTATTGCTAAAAGCAGCCAAATCAGCAGGCTGTAAATTGGCCATTCAGCAGTCTCAGTTTAACCAAGTTAGGAGGGGAGGGGAGGTTTTGAGTGCCACAGAGAGGGCAGCTTGACCCCGCGTCCTTCCTGGTAAGAATTGTGTTGAAGTTGCTGATACATGCATTTTAGAAGAGCAGGATGTGCCCCAGGAATGTCTATTGGGGCCTCAAAGCTGAAAACTCTGGAAAAACCCACACCTGGTTCATCGATAATCAGAAGGAACCTCTCGCTTGGCCATTGAAACTGCTTACTTAACAAGTTAGCTTTAAGGGACATGTCATTCTATTACTCATATATAAATAAGGAGGAAAAGTTTGAGGTGGTGGGACTCTCTAGGACTGGACTCTCCCTCTGGATGCATCTTGTGTTCCCCACTGGCAGACGGGCTGCTGCTGTGTCACTTGAGAGCCACACTCAGCTTTGGTAATTATCAAGGGTTGGGAGTGTTTTACTAACCTGTTGCTGACGTGTGTATAAGTGTTTGAGACTAAGTAAAGTTTAACTTTACGTGAAAGCACTCTTGTGTTGTTCTGTTTGTGCCAGCCATCTATCGGTTGGACGGCCGTTTCTCCCCTGATTTATTTCCTGACACCACCTCACACAGAGTAAAAGTTACCAAGAGCTTTGGGTTGAAAGAACCCCAGGTAACAGACTGGCACCCTCTAGACCTTTCTGAGTGCACAGGTATGCCCCCCTTCTTTCAGTTTGATCTGCACTGGTTCTCCTTCTAGCAGTTCCTTTTCACAGAATGCATTCTGACTCCATTGTGTGATTTATAAGGCCTGTCTCAATGGTTGTACTTTGGTCTAGAAAGCCATTTGTTGTGGTCTTGATTTAAAGGTGTCAAATACATGCTTGTAGTGTTCATAGTTAGTACAATCTTTGAATTGCCCAAGGTAACACAGTCTATCGTAGAGCAGGGAATTGAACCCTAATTTCCCAAGTCCCAGGCCAGTACCCAAATCACTGTTGCATCCTTTCTCTCTCTGATTATGTATTACCACCCATGATAAAGGCCGAATAAATGGCCTAATGAGCATTCAGATTATTCTACCATTCAACAACAACAACAAAAGTGAAATGGGACAGGCTGGTGACTGAGTAATGGTGCTTTGAAAGACTATCCAGAAGATCTAGGTTGTGCTAGTTTCTCACTGTAAATGTTTTCCAGAGGCTGAGCCTTATGGAAAAGTGGAGACGCCTTTCTTCTGTCTTTCCTTTAACACAATGAATGGGTGATTATTTCATTTAAAAAACATTGACTTTTTATCATACCTATTCATTTAAAAAAAGGGGGAAAACAAGAGTCTCTTTGAGTTACAGAGAGAAAATATGTTGACTTCACCTATGGCGTGAGGAAAAGAGTTATCCTATGATGTATTGTGCTGATGGTTTATAATGTGTCGAGATCTAAATCTGTCCTTACCAGGAAATTTACAGCTTAATATTTTTCAGCACAATGAGCCAGGTCTGCTCCTAATAAGTCTCAGAGACATTTTCAGTGAAAAACATATTTACATGTAACAAGAAAACACTAAAACCAGATCTTGTATGTGTAATGTGGCATTTACCTTTTAGACAATGAAATAACAGCTGCTAATACTTGATTATAGTGAAGTCCTCTATACATTTTATAAGATGTCTTATGATTATTTTAGTTACCTATACCCTGCCTATATGTCAATATATGTCCTATGTAAAAAGTATTTTTTGCAACACATGCTTAGCCTTTGAACTGGAAGATGCTAATGAGTCGTATCTAAAATGTTCCCTTAAAAAGATCATGAAATTAACATGACCTATCTTCATAATCCATTCTATAGACCTCTAAAAATGGTCTTTTTCTTTTGCTTGTGAAAATAAAGGGTATGACCTGTAAGCAGATGTAGGAGCAGGCTGAGAAGCACATGCAACAGAAGGCTCTATTGTACAAATTTTCTTTTGTAAGGATGTTTAAAGTATAGTTAATATAAACACCAAAATGCTTGGTCTTCAAGTGCCTGCTGGTTAAAGGAGTGCCGAAATGCTGCACCCTAATTTGTTCTCTTCCTTCTGTGTGTTCTTCCTTATCTCACATGCCTACTTTTTGAGCATATAACGGCTTGCTTGTCTCAAACTCCTTTCACGAGTTCCTCAGATTCTGCTAGTCTTTAATTAACAACGCTGAGCTTTGAAGGAAAATTCAGATATTAAAAGCTTGTTAAATGAATAACAGAATTCTCTTAATCAAAGCTGCAGACTTAATCTTTCTGTGACTTAAAGATAGGAAATGCATGTTTTTCACTTGCAGAATTGAAAACTGATCGGTTTTGTTTTGTTTTTTTTATTCTGAGCGTCACTGTGCATGTTACATTTGAAAACAAGCATTCTTAGAAAGGGTTGAGGCTTTTTTAGTGAATTTGTTTCTAACCAAAAATCTCAGGGAATGGGGGGGGGCGGGATTCTGAAATGTAATACACTATAAAAATCCACAGGTCAAATTAATGGCTCCATGTAAATATTATGCATTAATTTTTTTCTTGTCTTACAACTGTTTTATTTTCTCTCTTTTGCTGGTACATTTTTGGCAGCACTGCTGTACCCATCTGTCCACATGGATTTAAATACAAATGTCAACTTGTGTATTCCTCCTTATCTCAATTTTTCTGTTTTCATCTATTTTGTTAAGGATAGAAAAGGTTCTATTTTTTTTAATATTTGGACATATGCAGGTCAGTAATATAAATTACTGTGCAGATGACCAGTATCACATAACACTTAAAAACAACTTCACCTGCGTTCAGTTGAAAACAAACATACATACACCCTATTATCACCTCTTTAGACAAAAGCCTGATTGAAGGTCAAGAGATTCACACTCTGTCAAACCAGCAGGAGAAGCTACTTCCAGAGTTGAGGGCGCTTCACCGAGAACATTCTGCCACCAGTCCTATGACATTTGTATCTAGGGACAGTAAGCTTAAGAGCCCCATTTGATCTCATATGCTGCATCTGTTCACAGGGGCCCCAGTCCTGCATTACACTCAGTGACTCCTGCAAATTACTTGGAGCATTTAACTCCTATTGACATCAGTATTTCACAGGAGGCTCTCCACACCTTACAGGATTGAGCCAAGTGAGAAATGATTGGGGTCAAGGAAATATCAGCACTCAAGGAAATCCCCAAATGTACTGTGTGATCAATCACTTTTCTAAAGGCTGGGTAGAGTATGGGTAACAATTTGCAAGACTGTCAGAGTTTCTTTCTGCAAAAGGATGCTGGAATCTTCTTTTCTGCTAGGACACCATTGAACAGTCTCCACTAGCAACAAAGCTGCTACCTCTCACTTGATTTTACTGACCATATGAACACAGATCCAACTCACAGTAGGGTTTCAAACCTTCTGATATATCTAGAACCGGAGTGAGTGAAACTTGTTGAAAGATGAGCAGAGATGACATTTCATCTATACTCCTCAGGAATGAATATATTCCAACAGAAGCAGATGGGCCAGTCCGAATCCAACTGATCTGATCCTCAAAAATAAGTGGGAATTTTACGAGTGAGGGAAAGTATTATTTTTCAGTGATTCACCTAGCTGTACAGTACCAAAAGCATTTGTGGTGGATGAGATTTTGTGGTTGCTGTTTAGGAGGAAAGGAAAATCCAGTTTGCCTCTTCGTGTAAGTGAAGAAGATGCTTAAGTGGTGGAAGGCCATAGGTGATCATCAGTAGAGTGGTCCACCAACTGTACAGTACTCTACTCTCATTTAGAGACTTCTGAAACTTACTTGGGTCCATCAGTTGCCATGGATGGACCAATGGAAGAGGTCCTAAACTGCAACCAGAAAAATGAACCGTGACTTGAAATTGAAAAATCAAGTCACCTGTATAACTTTTCCTTGGTTGGTAAGAGGGGGTCACAAATATTGCTATTAGCTCCAGAAGAGTGCTCAGGTGATTTATGGAACAGAAAAGCTTTAATTCTAATTGCCCTGTGCTACCAGGCCATATTAGCATGTTCCTGTGGGAGTGGACAACAAAATAACACTAAAACCATACAAATAACTAGTTAAAAAATGTCAGTGCCATTTTGTTTTAATCTTGTTTTAACTCTGAAGCAAATGAAGAAAAAGATTTGGAAGAATAAAACAAGCATGTGTTTTGAAATCTGTTGTTTTTCTGTATTTTTAAGATAGAACTATCTTGGGGCCAGGTGGAATAGCCATTACTCTTGTGGGTGAGCAGTTACTTACAGGAGTAACAGAAACTGCACCTGAAAGTAAATGTTCACTAGTGTAAATCAGGTTATGCCTACCCTGCATTTAAACTCCTGCAGCTGGCCAGTGCCAGCTGACTCAGGTTCGCAGGGCTCGGGCTACGTCGCTGTTTAATTGCAGTGTAGACATTAGGGTTTGGGTTGCAGCCTCCCACCTCGCAGGGTCCTATAGCCTGGGCTCCAGTCTGATCCCAAATGTCTACACCACAACTAAACAGCCCCTTAGCCCGAGCCCCGCAAGCCTGAGTCAGCTGGCATGGGCCAGCTGCGGGTGTCTAATTGCAGTGTAGACATACCTTAAGGGGCTCTCTGTCTGGCCCTCATTTGTATCTTTCTGGGAGAATAACAGCTTTATATGCTATTCTGCCACAGTAATATTTAAGTGAAGCAAGAAAACCATGTTTCAAAGTTGGGGCTATTTTTGAAGAACGCATTTTGGAGATCTCAGTCATACCTTATTGTCTATTGTACACATTTTCTGACATCTTTTTGTGCTCTCCTTATTCTTCTTGCAGCACACTCAGTTCTGTCGAAACACTCACTGCAAATACATTTGGCAATTCTAAAAAATTTAGGTACTGTCGGTGTAGTTCTGTGTGACAACAAACTCAGTGAAGTGACAGTTCCTTTGTATGTAGTGATTCTAGTCTTAGTGCAGGTTGACAGATGTGACATTCTCCTGGTTCACCTTTCTCACTTGTCATTATCTGCACCCCTGGCTCTTTCCTGTCACATATGTAACATGCCTCAGTGAGGTTTAATATGACAGAACTATTTACTTTATCACTCCGGAGCACAATCTCTCTTGACAATGAAATCAGACAGTGAAATTTACTCAAATTTGAGCATGTTCCATCTGTCAGGGGGCTGAGGCAAAGTGTCAGGGCATCCATCAAAAGAGAGAAGATAAGTTATTTGCTCTTTCACTTCAAATTTATATGATAGTATATTGATGTACATAGCTACACATACCTTCACCATATCAGATTTTTATTGCTGTCTTTGAAATAATTTAAAGAGTTCAGGCATGTTTTCCTCCTTGACCTGACAGGTCACAAATATAAATGATTATGAGCGTAGGGAGTTGTTGCTTACAGCACATTATGTCATGACCAGGTAACAATCTATCACTTCTAGATTTAATGTTGGTTGAGAAAGTTAAGATCTGAGTTTCGCCAGTTGACCTTTCATTACTTTCTTTGGTGGTTAGTTAAAATAATTAATAAATTAAAGTACTGACGTGTCTTTTTAAACATGCTGCACAGAGAAAAGTCATGAGTTTTATATGACAGATGTATAATATTGGAAATGTTTACTTCAGGTTTCTGGAACTCTTCTGTATTACCTTTCATGCAATATTTTTAATGATATACATTTTAAGATCCTGATTCCGTAAAACATTCTTATTCAGGACAAGACTTGAGCATATGCTTAAATTTGCTCTTAAATTAAAGCGTGTGCTTGTATAGGATTGGACTTAAACATTTACTTAAATATGTTCCAGAATGAAGACCAGTATTCCTTGGGCCACATCACAATCTTCTTGTTCATTAGAATTTATTGAGAAACCAAATACATCAGATAACAATTTGACATTATAGTAATTGAATGTCTGTTTCTCTCTTTATTTGTTGTTTTTCTGACGTACTGTCGTTTGATGTTCAAAAGCTGAAAATAGACTATTTAAATAGTAGATAAAATTTTATTCACAAATCATGTGTAGTCTGTTTCCTTGCTAATTGCCAATCTCTTTAAATTTGTATTGTTTTAGAGCATATTGTTGCAAACTTTACTCCTGTGAGCAGTCATGCATAGTTCTATTAAAATCAAGCTCATTGACTCAGTGGGGTTACTTGCAGGAGTAGTAACATATTAAGTATTGGGCCCTTAATTTTTACCTTTTTTGCCTGATTTGGTTAAAAAATAAAAACAGCTTCCTTAGCATGAAAGCCTTGCTGAGGCGTTTAAATCAAAGATAATTTTTCAACATTTATTCACAGCTTGTTTAGAAATACTATTTCAGTATTTTGATATACATGTCTGTCTGCATATAAAAAATAAATACATTGGAATGGATGCAACATTTTTAAAACTGAGATATACTTTATAGAAAACAAAGTATTGAGATATTTATAGTCTGAGCAAAATAGGAAATAATTATGAATGTGATTTGTTAAAAAATAAATTATAGCCCAACGTGCCACATTTGTAGTGGTATCTCTGCACAGAAAATCCATTCCTTTCTCAATATGCTGTGGACTGACCATTTGAATTCATGGCCTAACTTCTTTTCATTAACAATAACAAGCCACAAGTATACTGGAGCTTAAATTAATTGCCAGTATTCTAAATGTCATCAGTTCTAATCATCTTGTTAATTCAATGCCCAGTATTATTTTAATTGTATCAGTTTTCCTTTTGACACTTTTTCATGAAGTAAATATAATATTTTATAAACACGCAGGCCTGCTCATTATAAAACATAATGGTGTCTACTGTCAGTGAGAGACGTAGAAATATGATTATGCAGGTAAACTTTTTTTTAATTGCTATGTACTTGCATTTAATATTCAGTATAGCTAATGTATTAATTATATTTCTATGGTGTAAAAGGAAGGTACATTATAATTTGTGTGTACACACACTCACACAGAATATAACCGCTTTTTCAGTTTTATCATTTCTATGTAGTTAGGATCGCTCATATATTCAAACTATGTCTCCAATCACTTATTTCGTCTTTGCATTTTTGAAGTGATGTTATTAGATAGCTGAGTTGCAAACTTAGGTGATTGTATACCCTTAGTTCCATTATGTGCCTGAATCAAAAAGGATTTATGTTACAGTGTATGTAAATAGCTGGGAAAACGTACACAGAAAATTGTACTGGAAAGATCAGACATTTTGAGTTCTGGACAAGACATCTAAGGTGAGATACACCTTGGTGTGGGTACAAGGCCCTCTGAATCACTCAAGTTTCATAGACAGGGTTTTATGGGAGAGGAGGTACTGATTGAAAGATCACACCTGTGGCTCTGTGGAGCCTTGCATGCTGGAGAGGAGAACTCTTTGGCGGGTCATAGAGGGGTGGCTAGCTGGTAAACAATAAAAATGAGAATAGGGTGGGGTGAGGATTGTTTGTTTTTGGGTTTTCCACCTTTTCTGAACTCAGAAGTGGCTTTTGAATGGATTTTGTTCAAACTTTCTAATAACTGGTTTGAAACCAATCATGAAATATTTCAAATAGAAGAGAGAATTTATCACAAAGTCATTAGCATATGAAAACGTAATTATAATGGAAGTTCTGATGTAACCTTGTCTACAGCAAGAGCTATTAGGGACTCACTAAAAAGAAAAGCTAGTAGAGACCAAAAATGCAAGGATATTCCATAGTATTTTTGTTTATTAGAAATTTACTTGAGAATGTTGATCCCTGTATAAATTTGTTCACACCCAGGTTAAGTCTCTTAAGAATCCAGTAATAATTATGCTTCCTCTGGTATATGAATGCTCTTTTCTTAAGGTGTGTATTCCTTCAACAATTCATAATAGACAAAATTTACCATTGTGCAGAAAGCCAGCAGAAGGTCTATACATTGCTTAAATTCCACTTAAGCCCTCCTGTGGGTTGACGAGGAACTTAAACAGTGCATAGATCTTGTACTGGCTCTCTGTACAGAGATGAATTTCACCCAGGCTATCAGCTATCAAAGCAAGAACTTTAGAGATGCAGTTGAACTAATGGTTTATTTTTATATCAGGTATTTGCCTGTATTTAAGAAGGGGTTTGTGTTACTTGGTAGGTGTTTTAAAATAAATGTATTAGAGTAATATTATTTTAACATAGCTTCCCCTTTTGCAAGTGCAAATTTGCACTTGTGGTTTAGCACCCATAAAATGGAATTATGGGTACCAGTCAGAGGCTCTGCACTTTGAAGTACTTGTTTTTCACCTGTAAAAAGGACTCAAGACATTCAAATATCCAGATTTGCACTGGCAGTTTAGTTGCAGGTGCAGATTTTGCAGGTGTAAATTGCACTCACAGAAAGGGCACTTTTTAAAGGTTAATTATTAATTACTGCAAGTTGAATGAGGAAAAAAAATAGTTTGTTTTGAGAAAGGACCTCATTTGTTGCAGTCTCTTTTGCTGTATACCTGATCTTCCTCCAATGTTCTCGTGCCTGCTCTGTCTTGTTCACTTGCTGCTTCTTGTCCATGTTGAGGGAGTTTCATGCGGTAGGTCTGACCCTAATTGGTGCTCATTCCTTCAGGAAACTAGAGACGGGAAACTTTTTCATGGTGAGATGCTTTTCTGCATTGTCAGACGCACAATGCCTCAGGGTGGGTACCTCCAAGGATCAGAGATTTGGAATTCAGAAGACTGGGCCTCAGTTTTGTCCAGGAATGCTCAGTTGAGTGCAAGGACAGGACGTAGCTGGGAAATGGATCAGAAAAACTGCCTGTGCTACCTTCTATTGGGTAAGCATGGGTGTTATTGGGTGGGTCTTTATGATAGGGAAGCTGGAATGAAAGACTACAGGGAAATGGGAGCCGGATAAATAGTTAAAAATTTGAATTTCTAAGCTCTAGTCTAATTGATTTCTCAATATAAGTTTCAGCCTAGTTCTTTAACTGTATACATACATTGCTTTGAAATAAACCCAGTAATAATGGAAAGGGGGCAAAGGCCAGGGAGAACTCTGGGTGTATGAATGGGGTAAATGACAATGCGTACATTGAAGGATGTTGTTCAAACAAAACCCACTGTTAATTGATTAAAACATACCAAGACAGAAGGCAGATTTAGTTTCTATGATTAGGATTAATATGTGGAAGAAAATGTTGAACAAAAGATTAAATAACTATATCATATTACAGGCCTGATGGAATTGGAACAGTTTCAGTTGAAGAGAAAGAAAGGTTTGAGGAGACTAAAAACCGACTTTCTTCCCTTTTAGAAAACCAGATAAGCCACTTCAGGTGAGTGTATAATTCATTCAGTGCATATGAAGCTTCACTCAAAACGGTTTTGACATGGTGGTGTTCATTGTTGTGACTATGAATAAGACATAGCAAAGATAAAAGTTGTTATTTGAGGAAAAATTCAAGTCATAGTAAATATAACATAATACATTTATATTGGATGTCTTTCAAAAAGATATCATTTAATTTAATCACACATTATTGGCCTGTAGCGTTCACTTATATAGCAAAGGAGACTAATTCCTTCCAATGTGGGAATCACTGGGTGAAATTCTATGGGTTCTGACCTCCTGCATAACAGACTAGATGACCATAGCAGTGCTTTTGGCCTTAAAACCTATGATTATAATTTTAGCTCATGATTAGCTGAAAAACTTCAAATGAAGATGAGTGAGTAAGCCGTACTAAAGTGTTAATCAGTATGATCCATATGCAAACTGAGTGTCCTGATTGATTGCAGCTGAGTTAAGTTAAAAAATTTTTTTAACCTTTGAGCTAATCAGATCCCATATGCAATATCTATTTCCTGACTGAACCCATCAGAGGTAAATATTTTTCTGGGTATCTAATCTGTCTTTACTAAACTTTATATTTTTTATGCATTTCCCCCCCATATCAGGCAAAGTCTCTGCTCCCTAGTCCTCAATGAAGAGTTTGTCCATGCTGAGTTTCAAATTTTAGCCGTTTTTGTTGTTGCCCAGTTCAAAAACTTGATTTAGAATTAAATCACAAAGGAAAGAGTATTTCTTCTCCAAGTGATCATCTACAAGGATTCCAGTCTTGATCCACATGCACCCCATGCACACGAAATCAGATTCTTTTGGCCAGCAGTGTCCACTGAAGCTGCATCTGAGCCCTAGATGTCCTTGTGCCCCCGCCAGAACCTAGGGCACAAAGGGTAGACCAGGCCCAACCAAGCCTTAGTTCCTTTTTACCATTCATGGCAGCAAAACAGAATCCCTGAAGTATCCCGCCAGCTTCTCTGCACACTGTGCTAGCTAGTGTTAGTTATTTGTTAGTCTTGGTGCCTGTTGGCAACACACACATGCACAAAAGAAAAAGAAATTTTATTTTTTTTAGTCAAGTTCTGGATTTAGGCTAGAACACTCCCTGTACAGGTGTTCTAGCAGAATGTCAGAAGAGAAATCTCTGGGGTTTAAAACCTGCCCCTCATGTGAAGTTTCAATGCCACTTAATGATGGGCACTCTAGGTGCCCATTTTGTTTAGGAGAGGGACATGTTCCTGAGTGATGTACCATATGTTACCCCTCCTTTGGGTGGACTTAGAAAGCCAGAGAAGCCTGCCTGAAATTGTTCCTCCTGTAGTGCCCTATGCAAACTCCTCAGACACCAAAAGGAAGGACACAGCTGAACCTCACTCCTCAGGTTGGTCCCTCTCCATGGGTGCCCTGGTGAAACCAGATTCCACCCTGAACTCCCAGGCTCTGTAGACCAACAGGCCCCAATCATCACCCATCATTCCAGCTTCGATTACCTCTGAGGAGGTAGGAAGGAGCACTGCTCCAGAACTGAGCCAAGGCGGAAGACTCATAAGTCTTACTTATCTCACGGCCAACAGCCAAGGGGCAGCCAATAGCCTGAGAAGGGTCCCTCTGGCACCAGCTGTTAAGAGAGCACTGGTGGTACCCACTGAAACTGTGTACCACGTCTCTCTTGGTATTGAGCCTTCAGTATCTGGCATTTCTGCACAAGCAATCTCATAAAAGTGTTCCTCAGTGCCCAGCACATCAATAACTAGTGTGTTGATACCCAGGGCATATACAGTACTGAGTGATTATTTGTGAGCCTGGTACTGGACTCTCCTCTTCTATGAGGTTGGGGGTGGTGATAACTAAGTGACCAGCTATTGAGTTTGTCAGTCAAGCAAGTAAAGGTGGAATCTCCAATATTGACTTCATCCTCTATCAGCTGAGGGAGCACAGCAGAGCCAGGGCACCTGTGACAGGACAGCCCCTCCCTTGGAAGAGGTATATTTTTAATCCCCTTGTGGGCATAGTAGGAACTCCTCTCCTACACACCCACCTTCCCCTCCTCATGTAGCACAACAGAACTCAGGAAGAGACTACTCTAAGGAGGGATCTGTAAGGGACAGCAGGAAATGACCTACGGTTCCCCCATGTGTCTGCCATACTCATATGAGCCCTGGCCCTATTGGACATCCTGGGGACTGCAGCCATATTCAGTCATCATCGGCTCCTTCTAGGCTTAGATTCCCCTCCCCCGAAAGGCAGTATAGACCAACAGAGCCAGGTCAGCGAGTGCAGCCTCAGATCCTGAAAAGATAGGAAAAGGGAGGCGATGAGGATCAGCATCTACAAGGGGAAGAATAATTTGTCCCTGCTGCAATCTCCTCATTCTCTCCCAACAAGGCAGCAAATCTCTCAATGTCTTCAAGACAACTTCATCAAGTATATGGCAGAGATTCTAGATATACCTCTGGAAGTGGTGCAGCAAAAACTTCTCAAACTCCTGCACATCTTGCATTTTTCTATGCCTATAAATGAGGCACTGTTGAAACCTGTGAAAGACTTGTGGTGTATACGAGTATCCATTTTGGCCACATTGAAATGAGCTGACAGAGATATCAAATCCCTTCCAAGGGATTTGACTGTTTTTATTCCCACACAGTTCCAGGGTCTTCTGGTAGCTGCATTCCAAGAGACGCTGACACAACAGAGTCCTTCCAATTCTATATCTAGGGAGAGAAACCCCAAGAAACTGGACCTGTTTGGATGCAAAGTCTGTTCATTTACCAGTCTCCAGATGCATGTGGCTAATTTCCAAGTTCTTCTGACAAATGCAATTATAGGAATTGGTACAACCTGTCTCATTTAGTGGGCATGCTATCTCAAGAGCATGAACTGGAGATAAACACCGTCATATCCAAGGGACAGCTTATTGCCCACATGTCCTGACACGGCCAACGCAGCAGCACATACTATGACTACATCAGTGACTGTGAGAATTTCTTTTTGGATCCAGTCTTCAGAGATTCCTAGGTTGATCCAAACAACAACTGAGGAATTGCCCTTTGAGAGCAACAAACTTTTTAATTCAAAGGCAGATGAGGCCATCCATCCTTTAAAGGACACTAGGGCAACTCTGTGTTCTCTGGGCCTCTGTGTTCCCACCCCAAGAAGGAAGCAAACAAGACCACCAGCCTCCTTTGGGCATAATTCTTCTCCCCACTGTTATCACCAGCTCCAAAGGACCTCAGAGCTGCCGAGAAGGAAGCAAAGGTTCCACTGAGGATGAACCTCCACCTCTTCTTCCGCTGTCTCAGAATCTGGGTCTTACATCAAGCAGCCGGTATGATTCCAATGTCAAGATCCTGACAGTAATGCTCAAAGATCTCTTCCCTTCTACCTCCCCTTGCCCTCCTTTGGCAGCTTCCTCTTTTAGTTTAATTAATTTTGGACTCAGAACTTCTTAAACCAGTAGGTCCTGGAAATTGTAAACAAAGGCTACTCTATCCAATTCTTTGTACTCCTTACCCATCCCTTTTCAGGGACTCTTCTCACAACATACTGCCTTTTACAATTTGAAGCAGTAGAGGAACTGGCCTTAGAGTTCAGAGACAGGTATATTTATTTTCATTACTTTTTCATCCCAAAGAAGAAAGGGATTTGGTGTTCCATTCTTGCTCTTCAGCATTTCAGTAAATTCATCTGCCATTTTAAATTTAGGATAGTGATGCTAGCCTCCATAATTCCCTTATTAGAATCTGAAGATTGGGTCATAGGTATCTTGCAGGTCGAGAGCTGTTTCCACATATCCATTCATCTGGCCCACAGGAAATAGCTCAGATTCCTAGTAGGAACCAGTGCAAGGTCCTGACCTTTGGTCTTTCCACAGCACTGAAGGTATTCACCAAGTACTTGGCAGTCATGGCAGCTCATCTAAGCAGACAAGGAATCCAGGTCAACCCATCCCTCAATAATTATCTGATCTGAGTAATCTTAAATTCTTAACATTGCTGGACACTAAAAATCATGGTCTTGATAAAGACAGTGTATTTATGGCTTATTACAACAATCTGTAACCCTACATCCTATGATTGCAGAAGTGTTAACAGGACGGTTCACTTTGAATAGTCTTTTAGAATATGTGTTAACTACTTACACTGAACAATCTGTTCCACCTTGCATTTAGGTGTGACATCTGGGCTTGTCGTCACTGCAGGCTAAATCAGCACCACTGCGATTGATGCGGCGGCGTCGATTTAGCAGGTGTGGTGAAGACTCAATAAGGTGATGGGAGAGTGCTCTGCCGTCGACTTCAGTATTCCACCTCAATGAGAGGCGGAAGCTATGTTGACGGGATAGCGTCTTAACTAGCGTAGCTGAGATCGACTTACCTCGTTAGTATAGACAAGGCCTCTGAGTACCTTTCCTAGACCTGAAGAAGAGCTCTGTGTAGCTTGAAAGCTCGTCTCTCTCACCAACAGAATTTGGTCCAATAAAAGATACTACCTCACCCACCTTGTCTGATCTGAGTAAGATCACCTGAGTGGGTGATGAATTTCTTTGAAATAACCTTAAAGCTCTTTGCTACTCTGAGCATCAAACTTAAGCTCAAAGGGCCCTGTCTTTTTACATTGACAGGACAAACTCATTCAGGAACACACCAAGAGTATGTCTACACGAGAGACCTTACAGCGGCAGAGCAGTACGGATGCAGCTGCGCTGCTGTGAGATATCTCGTGTTGCCACTCTATGCCAATAGGAGAGAGCTCTCCTATTGACGTAATTAAACTACCTCCAATGAGTGGCAGTAGCTATGTCAGCGGGAGAAACTCTCCTGCTTACATAGCGCTGTGCACACTGCCACTTATGCTGGTGAAACTTATGTTGCTCAGGGGTGTGTTTTTTCATGGCACAAGACTGTTTGTAGCATTTGTAGAGAGGGTTATCATAGAATCATAGAATAGAATATCAGGGTTGGAAGGGACCTCAGGAGGTCATCTAGTCCAACCCCCTGCTCAAAGCAGGACCAATCCCCAACTAAATCATCCCAGCCAGGGCTTTGTCAAGCCTGACCTTAAAAACTTCTAAGGAAGGAGATTCCACCACCTCCCTAGGTAACGCATTCCAGTGTTTCACCACCCTCCTAGTGAAAAAGTTTTTCCTAATATCCAACCGAAACCTCCCCCACTGCAACTTGAGACCATTACTCCTTGTTCTGTCATCAGCTACCACTGAGAACAGTCTAGATCCATCCTCTTTGGAACCCCCTTTCAGGTAGTTGAAAGCAGCTATCAAATCCCCCCTCATTCTTCTCTTCCGCAGACTAAACAATCCCAGTTCCCTTAGCCTCTCCTCATAAGTCATGTGTTCCAGTCCTATTATCATTTATAGGTTTATAGGTCAGGAAAGGCCAGGTCTACACTAGCACTTGTCAGTAAAACTTCTGTTGCTCTCCCGTCAGCATAACGCGGCTACACAAGCTATACCAACACAGCTGTGCTGCTGTTCGCTCATAAGCATAGACATAGCCTAAGAGATTATCTGTGTAGGTCTCCAACTGTGTAAGGACATGTTATGAGTTAGCCAGGTTAGATCCACCTAGACACATTAGAGCTTGTTCCACTGCTGCCTATTTGAAGAATGTCCATGTTCCTGAAATCTACAGAGCAGCTACAAGGAACTTGATCTGCACACTGACAAGCCACTATTCTCTGATAGAGGGTTTCAGACCAGATGCCTGCTTTGGAAGGGCTGTCCTGCAAGAAGTTTAAGTAGGACTCCCACTACTCATCCTCAAGCAAACAGACAATTATTTGTTAGTCACTAAGAGTGGAATCCAAGTGGGCAAGCACTCAAAGAGGAAAAACAGTTACTTACCCTACAGTAACTTTAGTTCTTTGACATACGTTGTCCGCATGGATTCCACAACCCGCATGGATTCCACAACTCCTTCTTCTCCTCTACAATAGAGTTCTACTTCTCTGGGATTGGGGATTGGCAAAGGAAATGAGGGATGGTTGGGCCTGCTCTGCCCTTTATGCCCACAGATGGAAGAACAAGAGGACAGCTAGGGATCAAATGCAGCCCCAACGAACACTGTTGGCCAACATAATCTGATCTCATTTACATGGGGTGCAGGCCTACCAAGAGTGGAATCCATGTGGAGAACATATCTCAAAGAACCACAGTTACTGTAAGTAACCATTCTTCTTTTTCCATTATCCCATAATTTAAAAATAGCTGAAATATATCTTTTCAAACTCTCCTAAAAAGTTCACCTTTTGGCAAAGCATGGAAAAATGTAGCTGATTAAGTGAGTATTTTGGAAAAGTATGGCTGCATGAAAATAGGTGGTTGTAATGGAAACTGTTTTGTAGCCTTAATTCTCGTGACTACTACAATACAGAACTGTAATTATTAATTAGAGCTCTCTATAGTTAGATCGTTTTCAGCATTGACTCAGGACTACGTGCATTTTAGCAGTGTTACATTATTTACATATCATATGAAGGAAGCAACACTTTAGAACGTACCCAGTGGGATCTCTTGATTTGAAATGCTAAATGTTATCCAGGGATCAATAACATGTACTCATAAACTACGTCACCTACAGGTTAACAGGAGTAAACAATAGAAGAGACAATACATGGATTATGCAAATACTCTGAGAAGGTTTAAGAAGGAGGAGGCAAATACAACAGCCAAACGTGTATTTTATTTAAAAGTGGATTAAGGCTAAGGATTAAATCTGTTTTGCTAATTTGTTAATACCCCCAAGAGTTGCTAGCACAACAATAAGAAATAAGCAGAATGAAGAAGATAGTGTACTGGCACTATGTCTGCTGAAAAGATTTGTCTGACCTCATTTTCAGGGTTTTATTATAGGTTGGCCAAAGTGATTACTAAAATTCATTGGTCTGAATCCTTTTATTACTGGTAAAATGATGTTAGAAAATAAAGCAACCATTCTCGTTATAATAATAATAATATTAAAAGAAATGTAGTTTCATGCAAATAATCTCAACAAAGTAGAAAATCCCTTTTTTGATTGGGGATATCCCAGCAAAATACAGGTTTCATAGATCGGATTAGGAAAGGGTATGATGTTCTGAGCTCTACAGACTTGAAGGAGTGGCAAGGGTTTTTTTAATCAGTTGAATTTATGGAATCTTTTCTTTTTTAATTAGTTAAGCGCCAAAAGTGTTGTGGTGCTGTATGAGACGTAAGAGGTTTGTGTCCTGGGGATCTTCCAATTAAAGCCACTATAAAATGCATTCATATGTAATATAGTTATAACAAAAGAGGAAACATTAGAGGAAATTTGCACCCGTTTTAGCATTAATATTTTAAAAAGTGTAGATATCAGAGATTTTCTTCTGATTGCTAAACTGATATTAAAGCAGGATAGAACAGGTAAAATGCTACTTTACAGTTTCTTACTGCAATGTCTGCTAAAGTCATAAATGAAATCCCTTCTCAACACCATGGACACCTCTGACACCAAACTCAGAATATTTTTGTAAATACCATTCATAGTTTAATCACCATGACAGGTGCTTTTTCATCTTTTGGACTTTCAGAATCTTGGAGCTGAGGAAGAGGGGTTCAGATTTCATTTAATGTTATCCTATATATTGGATTGATGAAAAGATTTAAAGGTGTCTTCTGTCAATACACAGTATACATGTACCTTGCACTAATGTAAATTAAGGGAATGATGTATGCACATTACATGTAAAATAAAATTCTTAATTTAGAAATTACACTCTTGATAATGCGTCCTGTGTTTTGTTGTTTGTTTTTTGTTTTGTTTTTAAGATACTGTTTCCCTTTTGGACGTCCTGAAGGAGCTTTAAAAGCCACACTTTCATTACTTGAAAGGGTATGTTTTTTTAATGTTTTAATCCTGTTGGAGTACTTAATCTGTGTGTCCTATTATAAGTGTGACAGTGAGGACACCTGCACTTCTGTTTAGATACTGTTCTACTTGTTTCATTAATGCACTGCAACATTTTTCAACAATGACAGATAGTAGTCCAATCTAGAACATATTTACAGGAACTTCCTGAAGTCATTGCAGTGTGTCCCTATTTCTTTATAAATTGATGGTTATTGAGCACAACCTCTCAAACGAATCCTGGCCATGTGCCACCTGAGGCATATTGCACATATGCTTAACTAAACTTAAAAAAAACCTCCATAAAATTGAAATAAACTCCCAGTAAGAGCAAAATTGAAGTCAATTTAAGAAGAAAAGGCAAAGGGCTAAAGTCAGCCAAATTGGCATGGAGACATGGAAATAAAGTCTGGTCCTACAAATCCCCTGCACTGGGCCATAAGAAAGACAAGCATTGTTAACAGCATCTATCCTGCCTTGGGAAAGAGGGGCTTTAAATTTTAGAAATGACTCCTTAGGAGTATATATCTTTTATTTATATTTTAAGCTACTAAAAGCCAACATACCTGTAAAGATTGAGTGACGTTGAAGTCACTGGCAAAGCTTCCAGTGTCTGTCCACGCCAGAAGAGACAGAAGGCCATGGATGTGGTTTAACTAGGCCACAGTTTTATACACTTATAATATCTGGAAGTACCCTGCAATAAATTGTACAGAGCAGAGGTTGGCTCCCTGCTGATCCAGACATAGTAGCCCCAACCCCCCTTCATCAGCTTCGTTAAAGGGGGTCAAGAAAAGGAGGGGGGTCACTCCCTAGTGGTGAGATGTAGGAGACCCAAAACTGCCATTACTCGGTTCCCATAAGGGATGCTTTCCTGCAAATCTTTTTCCAGTCCATTTCATCCAATAACTGTATCCCATTTATACCAAGTACCTGCACTGGTCATCCACCACAAGTTTTATGAATTTAAGTTGCGATAGTATAACCTAACCCCCTTACCCTATGCCACCTGTTCCCAGACCAGCAATGGGGAATGCAAAAAAACCCAAGCCTCTCCGGCAATGAGGGAAAAATTCCTTTCCAACCTTCTCAGGAAAAAGGGCAACTACCACAATAGCCACAGCAGCTCAATACGGAACCCTGGTTCCGTATTGCCAACTATTGCCAACTTCAAGTGAAGTGGGGAGAGAGAAGGGGCTTCCAGCCCGATCTGGGTAAAGAGGGTCTCTCCATGGCTGCCTGGGCTATAAATACCCCCACCCCTCTTCTGGTCAGCAGGAAGGGCAATGCAGTGACCTTGTCCTGACATGGCCCCATCTGCTTTCTACCCTTCCTGTCTGTCCTTGTAAACCTTCCCCCTTCTTCCCATCTGCTCTCAGAGAGCCCTTAAAGGGACAATGCTCCTTTTCTTCCAGCTAGCCAGACAAAGACCCACTCTCATAACGGTTGCAGTGGGTATTTCATCCTCAGCCATTTTATCTTGGTTACTACATTTTAAATGCCTTTAATTTTTTTTTAAAAGTGTCGTGCTTTTTTTTGAAAGGCTGTGTATGATCTAGCCTTCTAGTGCTCCAAAAATTCAATGAAAGTCTGGTACTTGTGCTGCCTAAAATAGCTAATCCTTTTTCACAAATTAGACCTGCTTAATTTTAATAAGCATATGCAGGAGAAAAAACGAGTCAGTAATGGCAAGTCTTGATGCTGTGCTCTTTCAATATTTTTTTTATTTTTTTCATCTGTCAGTGAGTGCTATGCTCATGAAATTGTTGGATGCATTTCACTGGCAAAGGCTTAGCAAAGCACAGATAGGTGCTCCACAAATTTCGCTCCTCGCATCTCTAGCTGTGTACCTTAATCTAACCTTCAACGCTTCTGGTATTCCAGTCTTGGTTCTCACTAGAACAGAAACTGACAATCATGCTGAATGGTGCCACGCTGTAGGGGTGGTCTTTTAATGTGCATAAATGAGAACAAGAATGAAACCATCAAATTAATGCAACATAAATCAGGGTTTGAACTCAAATCTTCAGAGGCAAATAGCTAGTTTATTAACCAACTGTGCCATCTACTGAAATGCCTCTTTGATTTCTGCATTTATTAGCAAATCTAAAATAGCCACTGGTGTACATTCAGATTTTTCTCTTGGGCTTTAGGTAATGTGTGTAACCAATGTGTGTATGTTTGTCTCTGGGAAAGGTTTTAATGAAAGATATTGCCACTCCCATACCAGCAGAAGAGGTGAAGAAAGTGGTTAGAAAATGTCTGGAGAAAGCTGCCTTGATCAATTACACGCGACTTACAGAATATGCCAAAATAGAAGGTTAGTACAGTGATCAACTGCCAAAGTGGCTGTAAAAGCCAGCAATGCCTATTAACTGAATATTCTGTGAGCAGCCTTTTCCCTTTCCTGAACAAATCTGTACCACAGCAAGGGGAAATGTCTCATTAAAATCTCAGCTGGTGAACTGTAGAGCTTTTTCCTATTCATTGCTTTAATATGCCTCCTGGGACCGTGCTTGAATGAAAGATCCAGACTTCATGTTTAAGTTATCCTTTGTTCTTATGTGATTTTCTTTAAGCCTAAAAGTGTGTTCATGGCTTCTTTTTAATTTCTCTTCGTATTCCTAATAATTAAATTATTGGCAGTACATTCTTGCCATATCAGCAATAACAGTGCCCTGAAACTTGGAAACCAAGGTGACAGAGGCCTTATAAATACCATAGCCAAGCAGGCAAAGAGATAGCAGAGTAATTTTGTTTGTTGTTGTGATGTCTTATCATTGTCAGTCAGAGATGGAAAACTTACTGGTTTTAATATATTGAGATGTAACAGTAAATTGTTGAAATATCAATTATCTTTAGATTATTTATAAAATGCAATAACAGAAGTAAGTATTATTTCTCATGATGATCTGCACTTTTTCTTTATTTACAATTTGTGTACATTTGGGGTAATGAGATTCCTCAGAATTGTTGCTAGTCATGGAGTAGTTTATGATGTGCAATGTTATTGTTCAACCTAAAGCTTGTATTACAGTAAGTCATAACACTGGGAAAAATTTATGAAGCCATAAATGCAATAAAATTATTTTCAGAAAGCATAAGATAACAGTGTACCAGTCATCCATTGTATACTGGTACATAGTTAACTTTAGGATTAGGAAAAAGGTATGAAGGTCATTTTTAAAAAACATAGACAGTAGATGAGTTAGTTCAGCAGAAGAAAGACCATGACATATGCTTAAGAGTTACATGTTATTACTAAACATTAAAATCTGTTTTAGTATAATTTTTAATAACATTCTGGAATTAAATACAGTAATGATATCAAAACCCAGTGAAATGAAAGGAGGCCAATGTTTGTAGAAGTATTATAATTTTTTTGTTTTTATTAATTCCAGCTCTGGTCAAACTCCGTGACAAACATGAGTTAACCAATCTCATGAGTGATTAACCAAAAAAAGGGGAAAAAAGCGATCTCATCACTATAGCAACCAATATTATATAACAGCAGTAACAACGTGAAGCGACCTTAGTAACCAGTTTATCATAATTAATTATGATATCACGTTGTGTTAAAGCAAGAAGGATGAATATTAGGTTTTTTTTTTTAAAATGAGAGAGTCAAGATACCGCTTCTCCCTTAGCTTTGATAGTATGCATACTCATAATGGGGGACTTTTGCTGTTCAATAATCTTGAGCTTTTAGCAGAACTGTAAGAATAATAGGTATAAAAATTTAAAAAATAAATTAGACATCACTAAAGCCTGTGAAAGACTTAGAAACTTACTGATTTTAAGCTGGATGTAGAAACAGTTTATTTACAATAAAAAAAACAGCATTGCACATATGTTCTGAATTTTATTCTGAAAAAGTGTGGGAATGCAATTCTCCTAAGGACCACATTCTGCACTTTAAACCACGCATATAATTCCCACTAATTATTCCCACTATAATTCCCACTAACAGGAATTCCATGTGAGCAGAAATTTGGCCCACTATATATTTTGACTAAAGTGAATTTATTTGTAGTTTACTAAGCCACTGCCCCATCTGATGCATAATTAGCTTGCTGTAAGTGCAAGGAATATAATGGAAAGCCCCAGCTACAGAAATCCATTTTTTAAATTTTCTTTTACATATATGTGTGTATATATATATATACACAAATACATAACATCAAGAAGAAATTTTTTTTAAAGAAAAAGAGAGTGTATACATGTCCTAACTCCCTATAGGCACCGAAACCTCATATGACACATACCTTGTCCAATAGCTTGAGTTGTGTCTCTTTAGGTTGGTAGCAATCCTGGTCTGTCTGCATGTACTGAAATGGAGTTCTCGGTCCCCATAACAATTAGTATAACTATTTTTATTACTTGCTTACTCCCTGCATGGGACAGTGGGAAGCATCTAAGCATTATGTAACCTGTACAGCATTCATAATAATGAATTGTAATGAACACTTTGGTATTGTAACTGTTTCCTGCTCAATTAATATTTCCACAGTCAACAAACCAGATTCAGTTAGTCAAACATCAGCGTACTCCATGTGCTCTAGTGATTATATTGGCTATGTATAAATCGATAACAATGAAGTACAGAATAAAGCCACAAAGACGGTTATCATAATAATAGTAACATACAGTATTCTTATTCTGTGTTTTAGTGTTTTTTCTCTCACCAATTTCCCAAGCACAATATGAGATGGATATGCAGGCTCAGTCATTGGGCATAAACCAGAAAGAGAACCGTTCCTAAAATATAGTCAGATGGGAGTAGCAAATCAACAAGGACTACATAGACACACACACACATTACACCCTCTATGGGAAAAGTTAGGTGATCTGTGAAAACTCAAACAGGACAGTCTGGGATTAAGAAATATCCTGTAGTATTTGACATGAAAATGTACTATACATTTAAATACATGCTGAAAATAGAAAATGCCATTATCAACAAAATTTCAACCTGAGTTCAGCTTATTTTAATCCTCTTTCATTTCCCCTTTTTTCTACCTCCTTTCCCCACATATCTCTTCATTACCAAAGAAGGAGGTCTGTTCAGAATATCATTTTTAATGTGATCTATTTTTGGATGAATAGCATGTGATTGGTTGCTTTTTTTGAATTGCTTAATGATATTGAATTTTAAAGCGAATTTTTTAGTGCCTTCTTTTTTTCTTAAACTGATTTATGGTTGTCAGGTTTTTATCTGAAGAGCAACAAATGTAGTTTTCTGTATGCATACAGAAGAGTCAGTCAAAAATTTTAAATAGACGAGCACTGAAATGCCTGATTTGATATTTGTTCTGCTTTGATGGGGTTAAATTAAGCGCTATATTTTTCTCTGATGGTGTCTTAATTTTTTTTTCTTACACTTTAGCAACAGCAGAGAAGGATCCAGGTGATTACTATTTGTGTCTATGCATGATCGTACCATTGCTTTCAGTGTATATTAAAGTTAATTTAGTTTATTAGTTTATTTAAACAATCCCAGCATTTTGACCAGAACACAATAAAATATTGCAGTTAAAGTTGTGCTTGTAGTATAGCCCGTGCATTGTTTGCCTGTAGTGAAACATGCATGTGATGTGTGTTATTTATTAACAATCTAGATAATTGTAAAATTCTGTAATTTCTGGAGTTTGACATAGTTTTGAGGATCATATTTTCATCACATTCTTCAAACAGAACATTCTGTTTAATTTGAAAAATATACACAGAGGAATTCATTAACAGCTTCTTTGGGTTTTTTTAATTGACTGAATTTATAATTAAAGGGACATTGTCAAATTACTTGAGACCCAGGTTTTCTGAGTATAAGCTTTTGTGAAACATAATGGGCTAAATCCTGAATTTGGCCCTCTGTTTTTACTCAGGGTTTACTCCGTTGAAATTAATAGAAGATGCCCTGGGTAAGGACCTTAATGTTTGGCACCATGTAAATGGAATGCTTTCCAATAAAACTTCAAGAAATAGAGGGAAAGATTAGTGGCGAAAAATTGTGTAAATGGAAAATATTCTCTTACATTGTTTGCAGTTGAAACATGACAATATCTTTCTAATGTATGAGAATCAAAAGTCAAACTTCTTAAAAACTACAGTGAAATTGACTAGTTTATTTTCATTCGTCCACGTGAACTCTCTAGATACTGGTGTTTTGTGCAATGTCCATTACCACCCCAATGGGTGCTCCATGAAGTCTTCTGCTTTCTGCTTTGCCCAGTTTGTTTGTTGGGCATATGCACGCGTTCACACACTGCATGCCCTAAAAATGGTCAGATTGGATTAGTTTAATCTCCTTTCAAAGCTAGTTCCACACTCAAATGCTCTCAGTAAAATGGCTAAGACGCCTTATTTATGTCTCACATTTCATTCGGATCTTTGTAAACTGCACTGTTACGGAGGAGAGCAGCTGTCTTGAGAAGCCAAGGATGAAGATGTGGTTGCTGATATATCTGGGTCCTGACCTATTGATGACTTTTAAGATCAGAACCAGGAACTTGAACTAGCAACAGAAATCTTGTTCAGTCACTCTCCTGTTGGGAAGGGGGGAAAGGCCATGATTATTACCTAGATAAAGTGGTGGAATAAAAATGTTTGTTAAATCTTCAGTGTTCATGCCTAGTCTAAAAATGAGGCTCAGTGCATGTCTGGCTAGGAGAATGGTGCTGCCAACTCTTGAAATTTTATCATGAATCTTGTGTATTCTGCATTTTTCTTAAAGGTCCAGCTCCTAGAATTATGCAGTTTTATTCTAATCCCAGTTTTCATTTTAAAAAAAAAGTAAAATTTCTAGTGCTCACAGCTACAGAGAAAGGCTTGAGAATACGAACTATAAAGGCTCAAAACCACCAGAAGGGAAATAAAGAGAACCCAAAATGTGTATTTTTAAAAAAATAAAAAATGGTAAGCTAAACTCATGATTTTGGGGGGCCTCACTCATGGTTTTTTGAATATTTAGGGTTGGCAATATTGGGTGTGGGTTTGCCTATGAGAAAGACATGGCTACCATGAGGTACCAAAGAACCGATGCTATGGTAATCGTAGTTCTATTTATATGGACACTAATTTCCCCAGACATGATTAATCTTGGGGATTCTGGCAGCATGATGGACAGTGAGTCTGTCTGTTCCTCTAGGAGCTCAGGAGAGTCCTCTTCTGGACTGTAGTTCCTTGGTATCTTAGGTTTCTTTGCCTTGCAGACCAAATGGAGGCATTCAACAAATTTTGTTTCTGGACTGGGGCATCTTCTGCATCTGAGACTGAAGTGGAACAAGACTGATGTTTTGCCTCCCTTTGTCTTTCACTATGTCCACACTGGTGCACGTATTCAAGTCCAGGACTGTGTACATGCTCACACATGCTTCCCAAACCCATTCCAAGTGTCTACATTATGCTGTGCTTCACATGGGTATAACGCTGTGTACACATGTATACAGATGTCCACACTGCCGCTGCTGTTACATGTCTCAAGAGACCAGGTCATAGATGGTCTGGCCTAATGGTCGGAGCAGGAGTCAGGCCTAATGGTTGGAGCTGAGGGTCAGAACCAGATTACTTGGATTCAAGAAAGGCAGAAGCAGGGCTGGTTCCCAGACAGGAGCGAGGCTGGGACAGGACTGGAACAAGGCAGGATCTAGGCTGGAATGAGGCTGGGTGCAGTGCAGGAGCAAGGCAGGAGCAGGGCTTGGAGTGAGCTGAGCACAGGGAGGCAGAGAATCTCCTGGCGTGTGCATTGAGCAGCCGCTCATCCTCTGCAGCTGTTGGGCTTAAGAACAAGCCAACTGACTGCCTTAGCCAATCAGGTGGTTCTGCTATAGCCTAGCAGTGCTCATTGACTGCCTGATGACTAGGCAAGTGCATCTGCAGCCCTCATTCCTGACAATATGACATTAGCACTACCATTTTGAGCAGTATCCTAGAGTTCTGTGTGTCACAGGGAGACACTCTTGGAACCACGTTACTGTGTGCTGTTGGTACTGTCCCCTGCCGTCACACGTTGGCTGATGGCAGTTCCTGATCACGTTGCCCTTCACTGTTATTTCCTGCCAAACTGGGTGGAAGATATGCAGCAATGGGATGATGATTTTGGTTCTGCTCCTGCTCTGTATTGTGGGACAAATAGTTATGCAGTGGAGTAGGCCCTTGGTGAGATACTGGATGGAATTTGGGCAGAACTTTCTGGCAAGTTGAAGATGGCTGACCTTGAGAGTCATGAATGCTGGTATTACCATAGTGTGCCTTTAGGTGGACTGTCACTTCTGGTTCAGGAGAAGCAGCACCGTGCAGTGGAGTCACATTGTTTTCGAAACCTGGGGTGACCAGCAGTGGCTTCAAAACTTCCCAGTGAGGAAGCAGATTTTCATGGAACTATGTGAAGCACTTGCACCAAACCTCCAGCACCAGAACACTCGATTCAGGAAAGCCATGCCGGTCCAGAAGTAGGTGGCTATTTCCCGGTGGAAACTGGCAACACCAGAAAGCTATGGGTCCATTGCAAACCACGTTGGGGCAGGAAAATCCACCACTGGGGTTGTGGTTGTTCAGGTTTGCAAGGCAATTAACACTGTGATCTACCCAGGGATGGTTGCCATAAAAAAAGTTCCAGAAATAATAGCCAGGTTTGAGAAAACGAAGTTTCCAAACTCTGCATGGACCATTGGTGGCACCCACATCCCAATACTTTGCCCATCACAAGGGGCAAGTGATTATGTGACCCAAAAAGGTTACTATTCACTCATTTTGGAAGGCTTGGTGGACCACAGAGGCAGATTCGTGGATACCAACATGGGAAACACTGTAAAGGTTCATGAAACCAGGGTGCTGAGGCAATTAGGATTGTACTTCAAAAAAGGAAGAAGGGACTTTATATTGTTCTGCACAGTTTGTCTGTGCCCACTGTTATTTTGAGGGACCCTGCATACCTACTTCTAACTTGGCTCATGAAACCATACCCTGACATCAGTGACTCTGGAAAAAGAGTATTCAGTTACAAGCTCAGTGGTTGAAAAATGATCACGGTATATGCATATGGTAGGCTGAAATCTTGTTGGCGATACCTGTATACCCACCTGGATGCCACTTTGGCAAATCCTGCTTGTATAATTGTCGCTTGCTGTGCATGCCATAACATGTGTGAGGGTAAAGGGTAGTGCTTCCATTCCAAGTGCACTCAGGATGAATCTGGATTACAAACTGTGGATAGGCAGTCGGATCCCACCCACATACATGGTGGTTCTGGCTCCCAGCCAGGAAGGGAAATCAGGGATGACATATGCGCACACATCTTGCAACAACAGAGAGGCAGAGGATGACATTTGCCTGTGCCAAGGGACATGGTCACACCTTGTATAGCTGCTGGAAATGCAGATGAGGGAACATTGATACTTGTGGAACTACATAGCTTTGTAAAGGTTTTGTTCCCCTGTGGCAGATTTGGGGGATGGGCACTTGGCAAGGTTCAGGGACTCCTATAGGCTCATAATTCCACTCCTGGATTCTATGGAGGTGGTCTCTCTGTTAGGGGTTTTATGTGTCAGTGGATGGAGATGTCTTGGGAGTCCTGCAGGCTCCATGTTCTCCTTGTGGTCACTTGTCTTGAAAGAGGGTCCTCTGACTCAGCAGCACCCTGGGCAGCAGCTGGAGGAGAAGGAAGTGGTGGTGGTGGTTCATGGACAGGTGCAGTGGCCCTGGTAGTAGGTGAACCCCAAACCCTTTCGGCCACCAGTTTTGGGAGCATCTCCATTAGGGCATGCTCCTGTTCTCTGTGGTGTGTCTTTTGCTCCATGAACTGGTTCATCCATGTCTCTTCCTGCTAAAGAGCCCTCTTCTCCCATGCTCTGAGGAATTCAAACTGCTCCTGGTTTCTCTTGTCCATCCTTACGAGCAACTTATCCAGAGCAACTCCGTCTGCCTCTGCTGTCTCTGGGGTGCTGCTTCTGCCCTCCTGGTGGAATGGTGTCCCTCGTGGGAGCTGAAGTTCCTGCCAGTTTAAAAAGAAGGATAGCATTTTTTTCATTTGGAAGAAGCTGAAAAAAAACAACATAACATAACTTTTCTAAGGCCTCAATTTTGATATTTTTCAGCATTCCAGGAATGCAACTGTTAGACTATCCTTGGTTCTCAGGCAATGATTGCATCCCATGAGGAAGGAGCAGAGTATACTAATGGTGAGATACAAGTACTACTATTTTTTAGAATGTTAAATTTTCATAGAATCTCAAAGAGGGTGTAAATGGGGGAGGGAGGAGGACACGACATTTCTGACCAGGGGTTTTGTTACTAGTTAGTAATTTCTGTTTTAAAGACTGGCTAACATTTGGAGAATATAGCAGCTTTCAAGGTACAAGAAAAGCAAAGAGAGGTGGCTTTCCAGCCCTGAGAAGAGATCCAGCAGTCATTGCCAGAGATGTTTCTGCTAATGGTCACCCTGCTATATATTACTGAATGGGCAGCTGTGAAGGTGGACCAGGCAGATTTGCACTGCCATTGAACTTCAAGACCCAGCTGAAGGTTCTTCTACACCAGAAATTTGCTGAAATATGCTTACAGGAGTGGGAGGCAATTCAACCAGAAAAGGACTCTGTTCTCATCTAGCATATGACGTTTCCATGCAAACGGAAATATGAACAATGAACACGGTCCACCTACCTCCAACCCCCAGCATCACCAGAAGATCCTGCCCCTGTGCCTGTCTATCAGTGAAATAGAGAAAGAAAGAAGGAGAGACGCCCCAACTTTATTTGGTTGCCTGAAGTTTCAGATCCAGGCAAGCCCCTTCCCTCTCCATTGCAAAGGGACACCGCACTGTGTTTATCCAATTGCCAGACTAGTTCCTCTCCCACCTGACTTGTGCAGCAGGGCTTGGTGTGGCAAGGGGCCAGACGTCAGGGACAGGGATGGGTAATTGTGTAATTATGTAATCTTCCAAGGGATAAAGGACTTCTGTGAGTAACTTTGCCTCAGACAACCAGTGTTCCTTTCCCCTTCCCGGACTTAAGCCTCCCTCCACCTCAACCCTCACTCCTCCGTTCCGTGGGGCTCTTGTTTGTAAGGGGACAGTAATATTGGGGGAAGGGAGAGGCACTGAAACTGTAATCTTCCAAGGGACAAAGACAACTGAGACTAACTTTAGACAAACAACTATAAGTTTTTTACAGCTGTCCCATCCCCAGCCTGGACCTTTCTACCCTTCCACCTGACAACGGGGTGGGGAGGAACCTTTATAGATTGGGTAAGGGTCAGGAAGAAAAGTGTTCAGTGCATTGTGGGAATGGGGATAGAGGACTATTGAAACTTGAGACATAGTACACGCCCCTTAGCCCCATCCACATTGCAAACTGGCATGGGTATGGGCTGTGCCACACCCCTCAGGTATGCTAGCTCACTCGCCTTGTGCTGGCCTTCAGACATGTGCTTCTGGGGTTTAGGTGTGGACAATAGGGGAGTTATGGTACGACTACAGGAATGGGCATGTGTACAGCCACTGTGTACCTTTTGTTTTGGCTAGTTCTGGAATCAATCTTAGTTTGTGTTGTACTGAGTAGCTTGTTACGACTAGCTGGACTAGAATATGCTGGAAGTGTCATTAAACCACATCTCAGCGATGCAGACAAGTTTGGGTGTTCTGTCGAAAATCAGATGATGATCAGTGCTGGATTTATTGACAGCTGATCTCACATTCATCAGCAGATGGTTGTGTCTGCAATTTGGGAGGGAGGGAGTTCTTCAGGTTCCACTCTCTTGAAGGTTCCTTTTCTCCAACAACATAGCAGCACTCTTCGGTGCCTTATGGTCAGAGAGTTGGCAGTATGGTCTGTGAAAGAGAAGTGTTGGAGCATTAGAGTGTTTGACTAGTGGTCTGTGTAGGTGAGGGCATTTTCTGTGTGCATGTGTGCCTTTTAGTGTCTTTTTATTACATATATGTACAGTACCTAGCACACCAGAACCTTGATCCTTGGAGCCTTGAGGCACTACTGCAATATCAATTATATCTGCAACAGTGTGGGGGTTGTCTTGGTGATGTTCCCAGGATGAGGTCACTTTCCATTTGAGAAGAAGGCTTAGATGGTGATGGAAAGCTGTGTGAAGATGACTCTGGCTGGGGCCCCCTCTTGATGCTAGTGATGGAGTGAGGAAGACAGCTGCTACGAAGTGGGCTTTCCAGTTCTCCCGTCCCTTGGGGAGGAGAAGTTTCTGTAGCGAGTAAATAAACAGCATACTGTTGGTGAAAATTAAATTAGATTTTAAAATTCTTTCAGTTTTTATCGTGTACATTCCAGTTCTACATCCATGGTGTGCCCAAAATTCCCATTGACTTCTGTGGAAATGTTGGGTTCCCAGGAAATGCAGGATCTTTTCTCCAAGTTTATTGTAACAAACAAGTAAGGACATCTGTGTGTGTGTGTGTGTGCGCGCGCGCATTATATATTATACATATATCTATGTTATAACTATATATTATAACATATAATGTGTATGTGTGTACTGTGACAAAGTTCTTCCTCTACCTTGGTGGGTCTTGCGCTTATTGGCAGATTTGCTCGCCTTGGAGCTTCACGGCAGCCCTCAGCTTGGCCATTTTTCTGAACCCACAGTCCAGGTCGATGACTCCTGTGTCTGACCAGGAGTTGGGAGGTTTGGGGGGAACCCGGGCCCGCCCTCTACTCCGGGTTCCAGCTCGGGGCCCTGTGGAATGCAGCTGTCTAGAGTGCCTCCTGGAACAGCTGTGCAACAGCTACAATTCCGTGGGCTACTTCCCCATGGCCTCCTCCCAACACCTTCTTTATCCTCACCATAGGACCTTCCTCCTGGTGTCTGATAATGCTTGTACACCTCAGTCCTCCAACAGTCCACGTTCTCACTCTCAGCTCCTTGTGCCTCTTGCACCCAGCTCCTCACACTCACACCACAAACTGAAGTGAGCTCCATTTTAAAACCCAGGTGCCCTGATTAGCCTGCCTTAATTGATTCTAGCAGCTTCTTGATTGGCTGCAGGTGTTCTAATCAGCCTGTCTTAATTGTCTCCAGAAGGTTCCTTATTGTTCTGGAACCTTCTCTGTTACCTTACCCAAGAAAAAGGGACCTACTTAGCCTGGGGCTAATATATCTGCCTTCTATTACTCTCCTATAGCCATCTGGCCCGACCCTGTAACAGTACACACACACATGTACAAAGATTTCCTTACCTCTTTGTAACAACAACTTATGTATATATAAACTAATATATAAAATATATGTACTGTTATTACTGACAAACTGATTTCTAATTTTAAGTGAGGAATATAGAAAAATAGTGCAAATGATTAAAAGAACTGAGCAGCCTGTAGCACGCTAGCAGTGGTGACAAGTTATGCATAGTCGTTATATGATTAGAATGTGTTTATAGAGTGAATCCTTACGCCTTTGTTTTACTCCTCTTTGCTGTACACCATTATGGTGTATGTTATTTGTTTTAAAGCCATATTTTCTTATGTGCACCAGAGACTTACTACTCTGACTTCTTATTCCTGCAAATCATTGATATGAGCGATGTAAAATGATGACATGAAGGGAGTGGAGAATAGTACAGGAATTGACTGAAATTATATGGTGTGTTTATTTCTTCATTATTTTTGTGTTTATCCCTCACTTTGTTTTGTTTTTTTTTGCACACTTTAAAATAAGTCCATTATCATCCAGCTAAGTCTTAGAGGACATTGAATCTGTTCTTTGGATGCACTGGCAAATGAATATATTGTGGAATGAATATGAATAAAGCCCTTTGCTCACAGTGAAAAAAGAGTGATGCACAATGTTAGTAAGATCAATATTTTATTTTTCTGTTATATTTATAATTTAAATGCATAATTAAATTCACTTTTTTACAAAAAGGGTAGCTGTAAATAAATCGGACAATTCACAGGAATTGGTAAAATGACAATAAATACATTGTGATGAAAAAGCTTTTTGGATCCCGTGAAACACTTTTATCCAATGAAAATCACAAAAGGTCCTGAACAAGATGCAAATACTAATGGATCTTGCATGTCTTAATTCTAGATAGATGAATAGGCCCTGCACCTATTGTAGTGAATGACCAAACTGCTGTTCCCTTTGATGAAAACATGACTGGACCCATAATGTGTATTGGATTTATCCATAACATTGTATTTGACATTGTAGCTGAAGACAAGGGAAGAGTATTTCTTAGTGATTATCGCTGACCTCTTAACTTATGCAACAGATTATACAGAGGTGAACATGCAAATTCTTTGTGTTATGAGAATCTTTTCTCAGCAGTGTGGTTGCCAGGTTCCCAGGTCTAACCCCCAAGTGCTCTCATTTTCACAGTGTCTCAACTGAACTAAATTCAGAGTGTTTTCCCAGAAGACAGTAGTTAGGTTTTTGTTTTTTGTTTTGTTTTTTCTTTTTAATGGAAGATGTGATGTAAGCTGAATTTACATAGACAGGATTTGTTTGCAGTCTGGATGATATTTTGCATAGGATTCCTATATTGTTAGATTATACAGAAAACCCTGTCTGAATAAAAATGAACATTAAGAATAGCCAATACACCAGATAACTTACTTATACCCTATGCCATTCTTTACAGCATGGGCTGCTGAAATTCTCATAGCTGCAGATATTCTGTTCAGGCAGTATAATTACCATATTATAGTGAAAATAGCAGCAACCTCCATATTAAGGCTTTCTAACACTTCCCATTATAATTTTTTCTTCCAACCATTTTTAAGAGCTCTAATGCCTCCATGGTTTGCAGCAGAGACTTGACATTTTGCGGAGAGATGGTCCTGGAATCAAACACACATTTTGCCATTCCCATGAAAATGTCATGTTTCTGCACAAGCAGCCTTAATTCTGGCATATCCTAACTTTTGAGTACTTGACTTTTTGAAACCTTAAAAACATTCTTCTAATGTATGTTTTTTGTATATAAATGTATATTTCTGAGGTAATTTTATGAATTAAGTCATATTAATAACCAGTAATATTTGGTGTATAACTTGATATACATTCTCTGTTTGTGTAGTAATAAACATATCTCTTTGATTAAGGTCTGAGGTATTTTTCAGATGAGTTTACTGTACTAGTTCATAAACAGGGAGCTCATTCCAATGAACAGCGTGTAGAAATGTGCACTTCATCATCACCTTTTTCCTCCCTTTCAACCTCCATGCTGCTTAGGAAAAAGATGACCCTACTCACACACAATGAATAATGTTTCATTTACATTGTACTTATAATAAAGCAACCTTTCATCACTTACCCCATTTATTCTCCCTCCTCGGAAATGAATATTTTTGCCCATAAAGTTATTTAAAACAGGACTAGATTAGGGGTAATAAACTCTACCTCCTAAACCACAGCTGCTCTTACTGACTCAGAGGCTGGATAGGAGCTTTTAATGTTAATTTTGTAAATAAATTACTCACTATTGGGAGTTGGGGAGGCTTAGTCTTTCTTATGAGTGCTACAGAGGTTGAGGATGTGGGACTAAGTTTCAAATGGTTGGGAAGCTGAAGGTGCCATATTTGTTGTGCGTATATGGATGTTTCTTGAGGGTACAGGAGCCAATCAGATTACAGAGATTTCCATGAAGTCTAGTTCTTTTATTTATTATATAAATTGGATCCTTTCTGACAGTCGGATACCATTGTGATGAATGGGCTATAAGAACCTAAAGAGAATAAACTAGAAGAAAATCTTACCAAAGGCTCCTGTAGATTTTGCAACTGTTCAAAAACATACCATATATAGCATGCACATATTATTCTTCAGCCAGTCAAAGTGCTGAGGTCTGAAGTAAGTGTGAACCCCATGCTACTGTGGGTTAGTAATAGAACAGCCTATGTCTGCTTAATTTGAAATAAATTCACAGGTAATATATCATTAGAAACAAGTTTTCTAAAGGAAAGGAAACATGTAAATGCCCTCAAAGCTCACAAGGATCTATCTGAAGAAAAACAAGAACACTACAAACATTATTGAAATTGAGGAGGCAAGTAGAGAGTCACTTGTACGTGTGGTGAGAGGGCTTCATGGTGATTTAAAGCTGTCAGTGCATGTTCATTTCACTGAATGAACAAAGAAAAATCAGTGACCTGCACAATCACATAACACCATGTTGTTGGACTCTTATTACTATGCAACTAAATGAAAATCAAATGAGAACATAAGAAAACACCCTCGTCCTCAGCTTATTCACATGGATCTAATGTTTGCTATGTTTATTTACATAGGGATTTATTCTATTGAAGTAAAATATTCTGTAGCCACCAGTGGAACAGTGTCAGTATTGCCAACCTCAAACATTCAAAATTGGCTTAAAAATTATGGGATTTTTTAAAATAATACATTTTGTATTCTTTGTTATTTGCCTTCCAGTTTTTGGATCTTCAGGGTTCACGTTTTGAAGCTTTTTCTCCAAAATCATGAGTCCTAGGAACTTTTTTTTAATTGAGAGCTGAGATCCTCGTGATTTGCATGTGACTCCAGGAACTGGGGCTCTAAAGAAATAATGATAATTAAGTTTTTAGTAGAATGTTTTAAGATCCTTGATTTACAAAACCCATTTAACTCTTAAGTAACAGTTATGGAATCATTGGTTAAAGCTCCATAGTTAAGGTTGAGTTCCATTTTTCCTTAAAGCAGGAATTCATCCTTTTTTTTTGGGTAAGGAAAATGTAGTGTATCCTCCTTAGATGAATAGTCCTTACTCTTTCAGTACAGAATTAATTTTCTGAGAATTTACAAGAAAACCCATTAATTAGTTTGAGTTAAAACTAATTTAAAATTGGGTCCTTTAAGAAATTCAGCATCTACAGCAGTTTTTACTTGGTTCCAAATGATCTTAACAATTAAATAACAGAGACACTTCAAACTTTCCAGATAGTTAAAATGAAATGAAGTCTTTTGAATAAACTATATTTGAAGAAATTGGGCTGAAACTAAGCTAAGATGTTAATGATTGTGATGTCTAATTCTATAAGCTACAGACAGGCTCAGGTAACTCTTCAATGCACACATTGTGACATCACAGGTAACCCAAACACTTGTCATCTTTCCTACATGTGGATACACAGTTCTGTTGGTTGTAGTGATTCTGAGAGAGAGACTGGATACATGAGTGAAGAGTTCTCATCGGTAGATGATTTGGCCTGGCTGTCACTGGTTCATAAAGATTCTGTGGCTGCATAATAGCTTGGGCATCAGTGCTTCAAAGGCTCCCCGTGGCACTGCTATCATGGCTCCACTGTTCATTGATGCAACACAATCAGGAGAACAGAGGAAGAATCACAAGGGGGGCCCTTCACATAGTTCCAGTCTCACTAACACAGCTCTCAAACTAATGAGTCAATTGCGTACGAGATTCACCAGTCTGTTTCAGCTGCTCTGACAATGCAAAGCAGCTGTAAACCAATCTTAAGTGGACAGTGGGCTCTGGCTGCCTTGTGCTGCTCTAATATACCAGTGAATCTACCCTTAAAAGTTATTTATAAAAATAGATTTAAGGTGGAGAATCCATGTCATCAAATTGTTAGATATATTGCATGGTAATGTTATTTTGGGGGGTTAGAATTTTTAGTATTTGTGGATGGTATTTTTATTCATTTTTAAAAACTAAGGACATTCCTAGACAAAAAACTATGTGAAGATGTAGTTAAGTTTGAGAGTACATACCACTGACTTATGGAAAGAAATACACAGCTAAGGTTCCCAAAATAACCTTAACTCTGCCCTGTAGGGACATCATGCAATAAACATACAATTGTTTTATATCTTGCAGTCCCAGATTAGATAAAACTGATTTTAACACTATTTTAGTTTTTTCATATTTCCTGCCCCCTCTTTCTCCCCCCCGTCCCCCCATTTGGCATCACTGCAAGACAAACTTAAGGTCATTTGGGTGCATTTCATATCCTGATATATTTGGATTTATTTTAAGTGTAACTTTAACTCTGAATTTCTTGAGTTTAATGCATGGGTTTTGGGATAATTAAAAATTCCTGTAATGTTCTTCACCCTTAAATTATTTATATCTACTCTCAACTTTAACCCCATACCATAGTTTTTTGTTAGGGAATATTATGTCTCTCCAACAAGGTTTTATAGTGTTGTGTAACAATGGACAAGTTATTTTCTCCATCTGTTCCTCTTTTTCCCATCCTGCCCTTTCTGTCGTGTATTTAAATTGTAAGCTCTTCAGGGCAAGGACTGTTTCATACTATTTGTTTGTACAGGGCCTAACACCATGCGTCCCCAGTCTTGGCTGTGACCTCAAGATCACTTCTATAAAATACAAAATAAATATCTGTTGCTTGGTCTTCATCTGTCACATACTGTTTACCTTATGAATTAGTTAGTTGCTATGTTAAATTATTCCTTTTCATTGAAAACTATAGGAGGAAAAACAAATTCATGTAGCTTAAGATATCCCCTTTTAATACAGTATAATTTTTTTGACAGTAGGTGGAGGTAGGGGCTGCCAGACACAGACAGACTGCTTTTTAAGTAGGCACATCGCAGCCTAGTATGAGTCACTGGTAATGCTGGCGAAAGGAACCCATCTTAGGGTTTTGTATTGCCACTTATCACTGTACTATCTGAGTGTGACTCCCAGTTCCCTGCCTCAATCAACAAACCATACTCCCTTCTCTTGTGATCTAGTGGCATTCCATGGAGTTCATATCCTTTGAGACTTTTCACTCCTAAAGACATCCTGATACATACATCTGCAAAACATATAAAAAGAAAAAAACAGAGAAAATAATGTAAAATGATACATTGTGGAATATAATCTTTGTTATGGCTGCTTTATGGACAAAAACAGCCCTCCAGATGATTGAAATAACATTTTTTTTTTACACTAAATAACTTCTGATATAAACTAAGCATTTTCTTCCCCTAAGGTGGTAGTGAAACACACACATGAAAATACTCTTGAAGAAGCCCATTAAACAGGCAAACACTACTTGGAAGAGGTTCTCTTCTAAGCACTACTCTGATGAGGTTCAACAAGGACAAGTGCAAAGCCCTGCACTAGGAAGGAAGAATCCCATGCACCGCTACAGCCTGGGGACCAACTGGCTAAGCAGCAGTTCTGCAGAAAAGGATTTGGGGATTACAGTGGACGAGAAGCTGGATATGAGTCAGCAGTGTGCCCTTGTTGCCAAGAAGGCCAACGGCATATTGGGCTGTATTCGTAGGAGCATTGCCAGCAGATCGAGGGAAGTGATTATTCCCCTCTATTTGGCACTGGTGAGGCCACACCTGGAGTATTGCGTCCAGTTTTGTTCCCCACACTACAAAGGGATGTGGACAAATTAGAGAGAGTCCAGTGGAGGGCAACGAAAATGATTAGGGGGCTGGGGCACATGACTTACGAGGAGAGGCTGAGGGAACTGGGCTTATTTAGTCTGCAGAAGAGAAGAGTGATGGGGGATATGATAGCAGCCTTTAACTACCTGAAGGGGGGTTCCAAAGATGATGGAGCTAGGCTGTTCGCAGTGGTAGTAGATGACAGAACAAGAAGCAATGGTCTCAAGTTGCAGTGGGGGAGGTCTAGGTTGGATATTAGGAAACACTATTTCACTAGGAGGGTGGTGAAGTACTGGAATGGGTTACCTAGGGAGGTGGTGGAATCTCCATCCTTAGAGGTTTTTAAGGCCCGGCTTGACAAAGCCTTGGCTGGGATGATTTAGTTGGTGTTGGTCCTGCTTTGAGCAGGCAATTGGACTAGATGACCTCCTGAGGTCTCTTCCAACCCTAATATTCTATGATTCTATGAGGCGAGAAGAAGTGGCAAACGGGAGTTTTGGAGGGCATAGCTGCAGATCCTGTGTTTGGAGGTAGAGGAACTTGGCAAGTTGTGTGTTTCATGCTTCTGGTTGTTCTCTGTGAAGGTTGGGTGGCTAAGCTGTGGGCTCCTGAACAGGCCAGATGAGACAGGTCTGTTTCTTTGTGTCTCAGTAAGGCCCCCATGGGTCTGTGACCAAGCCTGGTGTTTGAAGTCTCTGAGCACGTGGTTAATCCCTCCCTCTTAACAAGGGGATTGAGCTGAGCTGTGAGGTTTAGTATTTGTTAGTTGCCAGGTGAGCTCCTGAATTGGTGCATAGGAGCTGCAAATGGAATTTTCTGAGGGAGTTGGTAGAAGGGACCACGGTGCCTTGTTTTAGGTGTTGTTTTACACCAGGCAGCAGATGTGAATGACAAGAAATGAACTTCTTTGGCCTACTTTAGAGGTGCTATGTTTTCCTTTCTGCCCAAAGATAGAAGAAAGTTCTGGTGCATAAAATGCTAATTGGTAGCCGGACTGGAGAAGAAGATACACAGTACTTAAAGAATACCTAGCCAAAAAGGGTCACAGTACCAGCAAATACAATTTCTGCAATTCCAGCTGGGTTACTAAGCAGAGTTCTTTTGAGCCCTGCTTGCAGAACAAGTGTGTGGGGGAGGATTTCTTAGACCATCGCATTTGGAAATCATTGTCACGGATGCCACAAAGGGAAGGATTGGTGATGGGAGAACTGGAGAGAGTAGAAACTGAAGAAGTGAACTGGCAATTTGTGACCAAGAGCGAAAAGAGAGCCAGGAGGCATTCAACCTTGCTAGAATTATCAGATACTGAGCAAGTCAACTACAAGGGGCACCTGTCTTTGGGGAAACAGAACAGAAAGCTATGGGCAACATACCTGATGGACATCCTTGTGATATGAAGCAAGCAGCTACCAAGAGAGGTTCTTCAACCTTTCTAGGAAGGCCAACAATTGTCATCAGCAACTTCACATTAAGAAACATGGACAGAGAATTCAGCAACTGGGACAAGAACAACAGTCTGTCTGGATGGATGGGATTATGAAATTACCTGGCAGGTTTCCACAGTTGGTGATACACATTGGAACTAATGACTCAGCATCACCAGGATTACCAGCATCACCTACAGAGAGAATAGAAGACTTCAGAGATTTTTGAAAAGGAGATGAAGAAGAGGAAATTCCAAGTGATCCTCTCTGAGATCTTTCCAGTCCCATAAGCAGAAGAAGGGAGAAAATACTGTAAATGAACCCTTGGCTGTGCCTCTGGTGTGAAGTTGAAGATTTTGGTTTTGTGGAACATTGAGTTGCATCCAGGTGGGAGTCGGGGATGTACAAATGGGATGACCTGCATCTCACAGGTATGGGGTAAACTTCTGAGTGGAGACTAAGTAAAGCAGCCCAGAGGGAGTCTAACAATGCAGGGGAGGGTGCATGTCACAAACAAATTGAACTGATTTGACAATGAATGTGAAGAGAAGAAATGATTCACTTACTTATATACCAATACTAGCAGTCTGGGTAACAAGCAAGAGAAATTGGAAATTCTTATTGATTAGAAGAAAACTTAATATAATTACAGGTTTCAGAGTCCTCAATTAAACTGTCATGTTCCCCACTTTTCAGCGTAACAGCCGTGTTAGTCTGTATTCGCAAAAAGAAAAGGAGTACTTGTGGCACCTTAGAGACTAACCAATTTATTTGAGCATAAGCTTTCGTGAGCTACAGCTCACTTCATCGGATGCATACTGTGGAAAGTACAGAAGATCTTTTTATACACACAAACCATGAAAAAATGGGTGTTTACCACTACAAAAGGTTTTCTCTCTCCCCACCCCACTCTCCTGCTGGTAATAGCTTATCTGAAGTGATCACTCCCCTTACAATGTGTGATAATCAAGGTGGGCCATTTCCAGCACAAATCCAAGGTTTAACAAGAACGTCTGGGGGCGGTAGGAAAAAACAAGGGGAAATAGGTTACCTTGCATAATGACTTAGCCACTCCCAGTCTCTATTCAAGCCTAAGTTAATTGTATCCAATTTGCAAATGAATTCCAATTCAACAGTCTCTCGCTGGAGTCTGGTTTTGAAGTTTTTCTGTTGTAATATCGCAACTTTCATGTCTGTAATCGCGTGACCAGAGAGATTGAAGTGTTCTCCGACTGGTTTATGAATGTTATAATTCTTGACATCTGATTTGTGTCCATTTATTCTTTTACGTAGAGACTGTCCAGTTTGACCAATGTACATGGCAGAGGGGCATTGCTGGCACATGATGGCATATATCACATTGGTGGATGTGCAGGTGAACGAGCCTCTAATAGTGTGGCTGATGTTATTAGGCCCTGTGATGGTGTCCCCTGAATAGATATGTGGGCACAGTTGGCAACGGGCTTTGTTGCAAGGATAGCTTCCTGGGTTAGTGGTTCTGTTGTGTGGTATGTGGTTGCTGGTGAGTATTTGCTTCAGGTTGGGGGGCCCAGACGTTCTTGTTAAACCCTGGATTTGTGCTGGAAATGGCCCACCTTGATTATCATACACATTGTAAGGAGAGTGATCACTTTAGATAAGCTATTGCCAGCAGGAGAGTGGGGTGGGGGGAGAGAAAACCTTTTGTAGTGGTAAACACCCATTTTTTCATGGTTTGTGTGTATAAAAAGATCTTCTGTACTTTCCACAGTATGCATCCGATGAAGTGAGCTGTAGCTCACGAAAGCTTATGCTCAAATAAATTGGTTAGTCTCTAAGGTGCCACAAGTACTCCTTTTCTTTTTGCTTAATATAATTGACATTACTAAAACCTAGTGTGACAATTTGCATGATTGGAATATTAAAAACACTGGTTATAGCTTGTTCAGGAAGGATAGAGCCAGGTACAAGAGGTCAAGGGTGGAACTCTACATTGAAAACACCATTACCTGTTTTAGAGTTATGGATAACTCAGAACCATAGGATTTTGAATGCACATGAATCGATGTGCTAACTAACAAAGCCCAGGAGGGAGTACTGGTTGGGAGGGTCTGTTACAGACCACCAAATCAAATGACAGAATAGGATGAACTACCTGGGAAGAAAGAAAATTTGTTTTGTTATTGGGGGTTTCAGTTTGGGAGACATATACTGTAGGTCTCATTCAGCCAGCAGTAAAACTTCATTAGAGTTTCTAAAAGTTATAGATTATTTTCTAACCCAAGAGGTATTGCGCTCAACACAATGAAATTCTATTTTGGACCTTATTGTGATTAATAAAGCTGAATTAATCACTGGACCAGTGATTGTGAACTGATTAATGGGCAAACAGAGGAAAGTGCCGACCAGTTGTATACATACTTGGTCCTTAAAAAGGACACAGTAGGGGCTGTGGTGTGGGAGGCCTGGCTTAGGTGTTAGCGTTGGGCGTGGGCCAAGGAATCAGGGCAGAAAGCCAGGAGATCAGAGTCAAGTGACAAATTGGAGGGCTGGAACCAAGAGGTAGGTGTCAGGAGGCAGGCAGAGTCAGGACACCAGGAGGTCAGGATCAGGTGACAGAACCAGAGGGCAGGAACCAGAAGGCAGCTACCAAGAGTCAGGCTAGGTCAGGATCAGAATGCAGGAACAAGTAAACCGTAGTGTTGCTGTCCATGACAGGGTGGAGCCCAGTTATGTAGATAGCTTCCTGGTTCCCCTTCTGGCTGAAATAGGGCTGTGGGCCCAGCAGGAGTCTTGGAGCTCTCCCAATAAGAGCATAGGGGCAAGGCTTGTGTCCCAGTTGAGCTTCCTGGGCCATGGTCCAGCTCCTGTCTGTGAGCTGCCAGGTGGAGGATTGGAGTGTGATGACTTCCATGACCCCACAGATTCAGGCTCAAGGCCTGTGGGGCCTGACAGAGAGACAGATTGATGGTGTGGTAAATAAGGATGCATGCAGGGCAGTCATACAGAGCAATCTGGATTGCTTAGTAAGATGGGCGTGTTCAAACAAAATGTGTTTTAATACAGCCAAATACAATGTTATACATCTAGGAACAAAGAATGCAGGCCGTACATCCACAACGGAAAACAGTGGGAGGGGTGTAACAGTGGGAAGCAACATTCAACCTGTGCTCCCAGTGCAATACTTGGATGTATAAATGGGGGAATAGTGAGTAGGATTAGGGAGGTGATTTTACCTCTGTATATGACATTGGTGAGACCAATACTAGAATTCTGTGTCCAGTTCTGATGTCCACATTTTTAAAGGATATTGAAAAATTGGAGAGGGTGCAGAATAGAGCCATAAAAATGTTTTGAAGGCTGGAGAAAATGCCTTTCAGTGGGAGACTTAAAGAACTTAATCTACTTAGCTTATCGAAAAGAAGTTTTAGTAGTGACTTGTTTACATTGGAAAAGTGCCTTCATAGGAAGAAAATACCAAGTTCTAAAGGGCTCCTTTAATTTAGCAGAGAAAAACATAACAAGCACTAATGTCTGGAAGCTGAAGCTAGACAAATTCAAATTAGAAATTAGGCACAATTTTTTAACAGTGAGGGTGATTAACCACTCAGACACACAGCTAAGGGAATTGGTGTGGTCTCCATATCTTGATGTCTTCAAATCAGAGCTTGATGCCTTTCAGGAAGATATGCTTTAACTAAATACAAGTGAGATGTTAGTGAAATAGAAGTAAGATATTGGGTTCAATACGGGGTAATTGGGTGAAGTTTAAAACCCTGTGATATACAGGAGGTCAGACTAGATGATCTAATGGTCCCTTCTGGCCTTAAACTCTGCATCTATGAAGTAGTCATCTTTTCATTTCAAAACCTAGGGATTAGTCAGTTTACTCCTGCCTCAGTTAGCAGTGTTGGATTGTTTTCTATGTGACTCATTGATAATACATACTTGAGATGTCCTCCATTACTTCCAAAGCTTTTCTTTTTTCCTTTGGTGAGAAAGAGAAGTAGAAAACAGATGAGTGATGGCTTTTGCTGTTTGTTTACTAAAAGATGTCAACAGGTATACTTACTGACTTGCAGGAGCTTGTTTCCTGCGGTGTGGTGTTAATCTGAGCAGTGTAAATGTATCTTCAGAAACACCTTTACCGTTTGAGAGGAGACAAAGCATAATGAAGACTGACAGAACAGATTTCCATTTTTGTGTGTGGTGATTTTTGTTTGGTTGCTTTACAATGGTTATAAATATTCACATACAAAGAGCAGAATATTTTCCCAATATTCCTGAGGTATTAGAGCTTCCAAATAACAGCTGATTGTACAAATAGGGCCCATATCAAAAATGAAGAGGTATGTTCCCTTTGCTTGGGGGAAAAGCCTTTAAAATGTGGCTTATTGGTTTTCTAATGCAGTGGTTTTCAACCTTTCCAGATGACTGTCCCCCTTTCAGGAGTCTGATTTGTCTTGCATATCCCAAGTTTCACCTCACTTAAAAGCTGCTTACTTACAAAATCAGACATAAACATACAAAAGTGTCACAGCACACTCAGTGAAAAATTGCTTGCTTTCTTATTTTTACCATATAATTATAAAATAAATCAATTGGAATATAAATATTGTACTTACATTTCAGTGTATAGTATATAGAGCAGTAAAAACAAGTCATTGTATTGTACTGACTTCGCTAGTGGTTTTTATGTAGCTTGTTGTAAAACTAGGCAAATATCTAGATGAATTGATATACCCTCTGGAACACCTCTGCGTGCCCCCACGGGTACACGTACCCCTGATTGAGAACCACTGTTCTAATGTACTAACTAAAGACAGATAACCCTTTATTTATTTGTACAGCCAACAAATGGAAGTGATTCCTCAGAAAGGCGCATATCCAGTTAATTTGGGAAAAGGATAATTAGGCATGGGACGAAAGAGTGGTTTGTCCGGCAACATTTACAAAGTGGGAAGGTACCTTCTTTAGATGAACCAAAACACGTTGTTATGGTAATAGTACTTAGCATAGAGTTTTACATGAATGAGTGAAGTATTAATATTTGTATGTACAGTTCTGGAAAAAAAAGTAATGTGACAGCTGTGGTTCACTTACATTTTGTAGGTGTCATTGTTTTAACTACTTAATATTTATGTCAAGGCCTCAGTCAAGATTGAAACCCCATTGCGCTAAGCATAGTTTGTGTTTGTACTGTGCTTCATGCAATGGGATTTCAGTCCTGATTCAGGTGTTTTAATATAAATGTTAAGTAGTTAAAATAATATCTACATAATGTAAGGTTTCACAGTGGTAGCCATGTTAGTCTATATCAGCAAAAACAACGAGGAGTACTTGTGGCACCGTAGAGACTAACAAATTGATTTGGGCATAAGGTTTCATGGGCTGGGTTTTAGCCCACGAAAGCTTATGCCCAAATAAATTTGTTAGTATCTAAGGTGCCACAAGTACTCCTCATTGTTTTAACATAATGTAAGTGATTGGTAGCCATTTATTACATTCCTGTTTTAGAACTGTACATAAAAATGTTAACACCTCACCATATTCATATTAAGGGCGTAAAGAATTTAGCCTTTCATAAAACCATATACAAGATGTGGAGTGTAATCCTGGCCCTATAGAAGACAGTGGCAAAATGTATATTACTGCAACATGGCAGGATCTCACCCATAGTCACTGCCCTAGGGACTTTGCAATCTACAACAATTATTGTGTTATGTTAGGGCAGAATCAAACTGGTTTGTATGCTTGTCATTAAGAATTATTGTTATAAAAGGTCCTTGTGCAGAATTAATGTTAAGGCTGATGTGACAATTGTTCGTGTATCCTTACTTAGTAATTTCCATTCTTTTTAATATTTAGTACCATCTAGGAACATTAACTTTACATTAAGGCCATTAAGGACATATTATTTATGTTAGCCCTAACACAGTAAGTGTAACAATCATGTTTTTTCCAGGGATGAGGGTACCAACAGAAAAGATTGTGAGCATAATTGCATACAGATCTTGTTATTTTTTATTTTATTTTTGTATTCAGTTTAGATCAGGTAGCTTTTCATTCTTTGTAAATCATTGGTGGTAAGGTGAATTAATTAGCCAGTAGGAGATCAGGAATGGGAGTCAATTGTATAAATATTTGTACCCATCTTTACTATAAAGGAGAAGAATTATTATGATGATGTGTTAGAAACCATGCATTTCGTCTGCATTCTGTTTCCACATTTGGACATATATGTCATTTTGTATGTCTTGTTTCTACATACAGACTTAGCTCTAGTGTGCTGCAAGGATTATTTTTGGGTTCTGTAAGCCCAGTTTAAATCAGTGTTATATTTGTATACTATAGAAGGTTAAATTAATGTATGAGTGAAGACAGCAAAATTATTTTTGCACCAGTAATGCTAAGCTGTCCACTAAGCAGTACTTCTCAGAAGTTGTTCCAGATCCTAGTAATCAATGTAGCACTTCAGATTATTACTCCATAAACTCATTTGTTTCTTTTGGACCATATTGTCCTATTTCGTAGAGAAAGAGATAGAAGGCAGCAAGCTCTATGTAAGACTCAGCAGTTTATTGCATAGCATTTCCTCTGAATCATCATGTTGAAAGAGGTGGGGCCGGCAGGCTGGGTTTGATCTTCTATGGGCATGTCCCCATGAAACCTGCAGATGTCACAAGATTAGTCTAGATCTTGGGGCATAGACTGAGACCAAGCAAAGGCAAGGAGGTCCTAACTGGACCTGCTCACCTTGTGACATTAAAAGGAAATTTGGTGGGAGGCAATCTACCCTCTCAACAAGAGAAAGTTGGTGGAGCCAACTATATATGGCTAAGATTACAGCGCTGTCCTTGGAGCCCATTCAGTTCCCACCAGGTAACTCTGGCCTCATTAACACTGGAAGATGGCCTTCGGTAATTGGCCCATCTGTTGAACCAGATAGGGTTTCCTTGCAAAAGCTAGGTTAGTGACAAAGAAATTCAGGGACCATCATGTTTAGAGTGTGACTTACTATTGTTTCACATGGGGGTGGAGCAGAATTCTGTTTAAAAAGCCTGTTGACTGGATGGAGCCCTCTATTTGGTTGCTTGTGTTCCTGTCCAGTGAGGAATGGAAGGGTTTGTTTGATGGTTGTAGATGCATCTATTTGTCATTAACCATTGCCTGATACTTCTGTTTTCCTATATGCAATTTCAGTTTTCTTGACTGGACAACAGTGTTAAGTTACTCATGTTTCACCCTACTGTGCACAATTGATGTATGCAGTGGGATGTTAACATCTCTGATTCACAGCTCTTAGCTTTGGTGTGATGTCTCCTTTGAGTTTTAAAGAGCACTTCTTGCTGCAGTGTCTGTTCCAGTGGATAGTCCTTGCCAAGAATCAGGATGATAGTGAAAGACATGGGAATGGTTCATAGATTAATAGATGTTAAGGCCAGAAGGGAGCATTGTGATCACCAAGTCTGATCTCCTGCATAACACATGGCATAGGACTTTGTACATAGTCAGGAATCCTGGCAGGCAGGTAATTATTAGCCCTACAGGTACTTCTTGACTGTCTGTTTGGATGGGGAGCACACCCCTGAGATGGCCAATTTTTCATGAAGTCAGGGTCCTAATTGGGTGTAATTGTCTGTACCCCATGGAGGACCCAAAATAAGTCTTATTTCAAGCTGTCAGTCACTGTGCCCCAATAGGATTTAGGTCATGTGGACAGGTCTCAGAGCTGAAATCCCAGCAGACATTAGCAGTGGGGAATGTGTTGTGTTTAAACAGCAATTAATTAGTAGTTGTTGCAAAAACATATTTGCCTGTTTTGTAAGTTGTGCATGGATAGTACTTTTTTTACAGTGAGCTTTAAATACATGGTTCCCATACACTGGAGAACACTCATGGAAAATTAGGCCAAAATTGTATCTTGCATCTAGATAGTGTATTTCAGTCTTCCACTTTGTTCAGTATTAAGAGGCTTAGATTGGAGACGAAGCACAATAAATTAACAGTTAATGTTGCCTAAGTATTTCCATTCTAATGTGTCTTTTTCCCATTGCTTTTAACTTTATCAGACTTTAACCTTTGATTCAGAAAAAGTCAGCCTTTTTTAAGTTTGAGAAGAGTAAGGAAAAATAGCACTTTTCCATTGTTAAAATGGTTGTAAAGAGCTCTGGCGTCCTTGTGTTTTGGGGTAGACACATGACATTTGGCAGGGGCATATGCCTTTCCACTGTCTGAAGAGATGTTTTGATTTGGCAGAGTTGTAAGTGTTTAAAAAATACCTTGTGAACACAAGGCTAGGAGTTTTTTTGTTTTTTTTTAATAGACAACAAAGGCTTGTTGGTTGGTTGGCTGAGGTTTTTTTTCCTGTCAATCTACCATTGTTCTATAGCAGTGTACATACATAAGTAAGAAAGAAACTTAGGTAGCATTTTCGGTCTGTGAAGATATGTATGGAACTTCACTCTCATGATGTCTGAACATGTGTATGGAATGAGGCAGGGCTCTAAAATGCTTGTGGAGTTCTCATCTTGTTTAACCTCCTTCAGAAAACTTCCAAAAACTCACCTGCTCTGTGACCCATTCTATTTATAATGCATTGCTTTATATTTGAATTGTACTGTACTGCGTTGTTTCCATCCCACATCTTTAAGGTTGTTAGTCCTTAAAGGCAAGGACTTTGTTAACTGAGGAGGCTCACCTCTCTCACAGCAATTAATACATTTAATAAATAATGCCTCATTCCTGGTGGAGATAGTGATATAGTCTGGTCAATATGTTTATTCTTACTGTGTTAACTTTTTCTTCAAATTGATTGTTAATTGTTCCTGTCTACCTAGATTTAATCTGATGGATATTATATTTGAAACTAAACTGAGTTTAATTGCACCACTTTTATGTTCTTTGCTGGGTTTGCTTTTTAATTCCATTCTGCAAAGCAACTTATCCTAGTTTCATATGTATTTTTTTTTCATTTATACTTGTTTTCTTTCATGTGTAGTTTTTATTGGGTACCTTGCAATCCTACTATAGCATCTTTTATTTCATAGTACTAGTTTTCACTGCAGTGCTGAAAAGAACCTTCTGCTTCAATGAATGTTATTGAGGGGTGGAAGCGGTGGTAGAGGGATCCGTTAATTACATGATGTCGTTTTTTGTACTTTTCCGATTTTTAGATCAACTAAAATTTAGGCTCTGATTCAGATAAAACATGCCTGGAATTTAAACTGCAGCAAAAAGCATGAATCTTGCTAATGCCAGTAATGACTCATCTGGTGAGAATGGCATTGTATTGACAATACAATAAGAAAAAAAGTCTCTTGTGTCTGCTGTCTTTGTGTATCTGACCTTGGAGAGAATTGGAATTTTCTTGTTGCAGAAGTTGAGCATCTAATGTGTTGCTGCACCTCTTTATTCTCATGTATTAAATCAGAAAATGTTTGTCGTGGCCAGTGATTTCTTTGTGGATGATATATTTTCTGTAATCCATTGATGTGGCCATACAGTTGCATTCATTTACATTAAAAGAGTGTCCCGAAAATGTTGAATTGCTTGTGATCAGAAAATTATTTCAGGGCAGTATTCCAGCTCTCTACTAGTACCATTCTCTGCTGTAAAATACAGTTTATTTTTCTGTATTTCTAGCTAAAATAATTTTGTCTTACATATTTTTTATATGTGTGTGTATAGAGACCTTGAATCAAGCAACGCCTGCTAGAAAGCTGGAAGAGGTTCTTCACCTTGCAGAGCTCTGCATCGAAGTATTGCAGCAGAACGAAGAGCATCATGCAGAGGTGAGGGTATCTGCATTCACTATAGGATAATGGTTCATACCTATTTTGTTTCTCCATGGTGTGAAGGAATTCTGTCAAGAAACTTTCTAACTTTGGGTTCTGACAGACGTTTAAGGCAGTTCACATTTACAAAGAAAATGAGTGTTTTGAAGCTTAAGAATAGTGTAGTGAAATAAAACTCTACCTGAGTTCCCATGAATGACCTCCAGGTTTGGAAATTTCAGATTAAAGAGCATAACATCAATAACAGGCGATTAAATGGTATCGAAAACATTCAGCCTTATACAGTTTTCCCTTCCAACTTTTTACCCCCACACCTAAACAGAAAGGAAATATAACTTTAAACACTAGGTTTCATTGTGTCTTGTGCCAATTAATTTTAACTTTAAAAATAATGACTAGTGAATTAAATATTCACATTGGTATTATGGTTGTTTTGTGGGACTGATTCAACAACTGTTTCTATTTATCTATTTATTTAAAATGTCATTTTAAAATAGAAGAGGTAAATTCAATCAATTTCATATTTCTTACCCTCTCAAGTCTTTTTGTTCCTTGATTCATAAATTACAATGGACAAGCATTATAGCACCTTTTATCTCTAGGTAGTACCAAAAAAGAACAAATGGACCAAATACATATAGATTTATATTATTAACATTAATATGATAATCTAGTTGTCTAAGATACAGTTTCTAGGATGTTCTTTAAAAAATCTGAGAATTATTTTCTGGAAAAGCATACAAAGAGGTAAACCTAGATTTTAATGTATATATAGTTATAAATATGATCATTCAAAACATCTGCTTTTAGCTCACACTGTGGAATCTAGTTTTTAGCTTACATCTGTCAAGTGTGAACTTGTTATGGATATTTTATTTTATACTGAAGAAACAGCTGCTTCAATAATTTGAAATTAATTCCCAGGAGATTTTATTCTACACTAGTATTACCACTGTGTTACACTGTAAATGATTACTTAATAAAACATATATATTTTTCTTTGTCTTTTGAGGATGTGTTAGAATATTAGACTTTCAAAACCAAAGGAATCTGATAAAATACCAATATGCAATACATTTTACTGTTTAAGAATTGTGTTTCTTAGTAATTAAATGTAATAATAAATAATGCTTTAAAATTCAGTTTGCAAAAAGGTATATTCTATTCTTTTATCTGCCCAAATGAAAATCAGTCCTGCAAGAATACTGAATCTGTCAAGTTCAAAACCAAAACTACTGTTTTTGCATCACTTCTTCCTTCTTTGTTTCCAAAAATAAATATGCATTTCTAGTGAAAGTTTTATAAAATAAACAGAAGTGCAATATTAAAAGGTAAATGAAACAAAAAATACAAAAATTGTAAATATGCACCCCTTATCCCTATTCAAAATATAAATATATCACACTGAGCTGAGGTCATAACACTACAGAAATTATGATGGTGCAGTTAATGAAATGGATTAGTAGCCTCTAAAATTGTTTTAGTAGTATAACTTTTTTTTCTATTCCACAACAATTCCAAATTTATGGATTCCCACAGGCACGAGAGGTATGTGGTTCCTCACAAACAAGGCATCATTGTTTTTCACCATTTGTAGCATGGAGCTGTTACTGTGTCTTGAACATGTGTCATAAATTGTTCTGATCATTTCTGATTTTGTTTTGCCACATTTGTCTCTCTTTCTAGAATCTAAGAACTTCAGTCTTTCTTTAATCAGGTCAGATGTTTTTGTTCTCTTAGGATGTATATGACCAATCACTAATTACATTCAGCTTGTTTTCATATTGATCATTTTGATGGAACAACATCTTAGCCCTGGTATAGGTTTTCCCATTCTTCTCACTTGCTCCCAGACACTTTTGAGAGGGTCAAGAATATTTGTTTGGTCCACAGTGTCATTTGCAAAGGGGTTTAAAATGGGAATAGAATGGGCTGGCTTTCTAGATTTTGTGTGGGGGTGTGTGTGTATGTGCTATATGTTCTGAAAAAAGTTTTGTTTGCTGGTCCCAAAGGGACACCTGCCAATGCCTGTATACTTTAAAAACAAGTAGCATGAAAGTGTTTTTTATTGTGGTAGGTTATTTTCTTGGGCTAGGAGGTTGTTTCCTTAATGAGCTCCCATTTATGCTCAACTCATCAGTCAGAGACTTCTTCTCATTACAGGAAAAGGAATCTATTTTAAATTCTTGCCAAAACAATTTGCAACAGATTCTGTATACTGTTCACTTCATTACCAGTCAGTATCCTTAAGGCCTGATGTAATATATAATAATAATATATAATGTTATAATAATATATAAACTGATAAGCAGTTTTCTGAGCACCTCCATTCCCGTTAACTTCACTAGGAGCAGCAGATGCTTTCAGGGAGCACTCATTACCTCTCAGAAACCACTCTCCAGGTCTTCTTCTCTCCCATCATGTTGCAATCATTCCTTTCATAAAAAACCAAAACGCCATGTTAGGCTGTCATCAGGAAGTCCAGGATACAAGTAAACATTTATGACCACATTTTCAAAAGTGGAATCTAATTTTGGGCTCTTCAGTTCTAGACCTGAATTTCTAGAATTTTAGACCTCTAGGGCCCGATTTTCAGAAGTGCTTGAGCATGTGTTGTTGCCGTTGACTTCAGTTGGAATTGTGGGTGCTCAGCCCCTCTGGTGATCAGGCCCTAGGTGTGTCCAAGGTTGGCACTTCAAAAATGGAGGTGTTCAGAATTAGAGGTCACACTTGAAAATGGAGGCCTTACTATAACTCTTTTCTATTCAAGGTGACTGTATATTTCTCAGCATCAGATGTTTGCAGTGACACTGAAAAAAACAGTTGCAGCAGTGTTAGCTTGACACTAGTAGGAACTTTAAAGCCTGCTCTTTCACAGGCTCAGAATATTACTCGGCCTTTATCTTTACTTGCCAGTATCTCCATTTACCATTTCTCACTTTGATATAACATCCAACTACTGTACAATTCCTGTCATTCTTTTCCTTCTCCGCCAAGCACAGATGTAAATGCAGGAAGAAGATGCATGATGTGAATGTGGTGGAGTCCCTAATTTTGCCTGAACACAGCAACTTTTGAATGAATTTCCTCCCCAACCTCCATTCTTCTGAGCTAAGACCACCTAATGCACAAAGCTTACACTCATGAAAGCAGTATTTTCCAAAACACTGTTAAATTAGTGGGAAAAGATGTTATAAACTAGAGATTATTGAATCTCCAGATATCTACCCATAACGCTTATTAAAGGAAATGGGAATTTACGCATTGTGAATGGTCTATCTCTTTAGGACAAAATAAGGATAAAAATGAAGATTTTGCGTCTATCAAAAATACAGATTTCAGAGGATATTATTATTAGCTATTAAAGTTTAAATCAAATTTCTTCTGATAATGAATGAGGACAAAATGCTTTTAAATATGTATTTGTTTAGAGAACATTTGACAAGAAATTAGGCTGATTTCTTATAACTTTAGAACTGAATTAAACCAAAATTAGAGTATGTTGTAATTTTCCAAAGATTGTCTTTAGACTTTCAGTTCTTCTGTTTTTCTCTCTCTCTCTCCCTCCCCCCTCACCTTTGCCTCTTTGGTTGGCAAAAACAGTTACAGTCAATAGAATGATATTCGGCTATTTAAAGGTTTATAGACAATCTGTTTGTTATTTTTCCCCTCTTGTTGGCAGTAATTTGGGGTTTATTATTAGTGCTGCCTTTCCAACAAAATAATTTCTGGTTTTATTTTTTTCCCCTTGTTGACAAATGCGGTATATTTTTTAATACATGTCTATACATATAGGAATGCATTAACATTTATCACACATGGACTGTACATCACCCATGCATGATAAAAGACATAAAGTGATATATCCAAATACATTTGACCATATGTACCATACAGTAGCTCTTCTTTTCTGTGACTTGTGTTTACTAATTTTTTTTCTTACATTATAGGCTTTTGCTTGGTGGCCAGATTTATTAGCTGAACATGCAGAGAAATTTTGGTCTCTCTTTTCTGTCGATATGGATTCAGCACTGGAGGCACAACCTCAAGATTCCTGGGATACTTTCCCACTTTTCCAACTGCTAAATAACTTCCTAAGAAATGACAGTAAGATATTAAGGTTTTGTTGTTGTTGTTTATATATGATTTTTTTTCTTTCAGTCTCCACGCACTCCAGAAATTCTGTTGTATTTCGATTTCCAGAGCAAAACAAAAGTTACAGTGCCCCTCTTTGCTATAAATATTTCTCTGCTGAGTTCCTCTGAAATTAAGCTATTACTCTTTATCCCACTCGATCCTTTACTGTATACTATACTTGAACCATATAGTATTGCATAAATTGCTTACCTCTAAAGCAGCATTATAAACACAGCATAGCACATTTTAATATTATTTGTAATACTAAGGCATTATATTTAAATAGGTCTGTATCAGTAAGTGTACTCTTATACTAAGTTTTCATTCCCATCACTGCTTTAACACCATTGATCAGATTTATAAATGTATTGTAGACTTAGTATTAATTGGAGTTAGGCATGTACATCAGACTGAAAGAGATTTTTAATTTACACCATTTGTATTTGCCCAAAACTGAGGACATATTGGTTATGAAATACAATGCTCTTGCTTTTATTTGTCTTGGGTGAGCTGGTTTTCCTTTTATAATAGCTAAATAATCTAATATGCAGATATTAAACATGATCTTTTGGGGGGTGATTTTACATGTGGAAATATACAGAGAATATCAATGAAACTTTAGAAAATGAAGTAAGTTAAATTAAAAAGCATAAGTTGTACTTTATTTTACATGCAGATTATTTTTCAAACATTTTAAGGCAACATTCAGAAAATAATTGATGTGCTGTTTTTAAATAGAAAGATAAAATGCACGGTTTTCCTTCATTATTAAGGGAAGGCAAAATGCTATTTTTATTCCATGTCTCAGTTCATTTCAAGCTTTAAATTTTTGCTTGTATTTACAGGATTCATATGCTCAACAAACTAGCTTTTAAAATTATTTTTCTGTTATGTTATTATCAAGCATATAAAAACCAGTATCAGAATGTCCTTTCTGGATTAAAGCTGCATGATTTAGGGGATTGGAAGTGGAATACTGGGACTTCCATTAGGGGATCAGAGGTGCCTCAACAACCCACATTGCTTATAACAGAGTACTGTTACCATCAGCTTCGGAGTGCCTGAGTGAAATAAGTAGGTGATCTCAGTGCAACCATAGGAGCATCCATATCACAAAAAGAAGCATTGCAATTGGTGTTAGTCCCCTGGATGGCAGACTCCTCAGAATGCCAAAGGCTGAATAGACATGGAGCCTTAACTACCTTCTTATCCTAAAAGCTAGTCATTCTAGTTAGAATTGAGAACTATTGGTACTGCAATGTAGGATCATATATTGCCTGGTCAGTATATGTTTTGTGGATAAGTAAAGGACTTTAGAGTCCAGTGTTGTCTGCCTCTTTTCATGAGTACTTAATTGTGTTTTCATTAATTGGCAGTTAGCAATATATTAAATGCTACACTCCTGTTGTGTAGTTGTCTTTTTACATGGGTTCCTTAGTGAGAGAAGATGTGTCTATTTTGTTACTGTTTTCTTTATTTTTGGTTGTGGTTTTGTGGAAGGTGCTAGAGGTTGCTCCCTTTGAAGTTCTCTAGGATAGGTACAGTGTAGACATCAGCAACAAAGACTTCCTAACTCTGCCATGTAAATGTGCTGCAACCTTAACTTCAAAGGAACACTTGAAGTCGTGTAGGAGTAGTTTCCTCCTTGTGCCCATTCGATCCTTGGTGCCTGTGTTGAGACTGCCAACAAGGATTACAATCATAGTGCTGGATTTTGTGATGTGTAATTTTGTTAGGGTAGGGTTGTTTGAATCTTATTCAGCCAGTGGTATCTATAAACTTGGTATTGGGTTCCATTACAGCAAGTTAAGTTTCCGGAACCAATGGAAATGAAGCTTATTGCAGGATGATATTCTTGGCCTTCAGGCAGGGTTTGTGACAGCAGAGTTATAACTAACCCTCTTATTACACAACGTGGGCTGCCTTGCCTGCTGATTTCCAGAATAACACAAGCAATACAAACAACTCTAGCTCCACGCTTACATAAGAAAAGACTGTTGGAAGGCTACTGCTTGCTTTTTCTTCTCTGAAGAGATTAAATGGATAATTACTTTAAATCATTACTAAGGAAACAGTCTCAGTAAAGACATATTATTAAAACTGGAGGAAATTTTGTTTTCATAACGAAATAATTATCAGCAGGGTTGTAAAATGTAACTGAAAGAACAAGTAGTAGCAGCTACTCCAAGAAATAAATGCCACACCTGTATACTATTTTCCACAGTTCTCCTAATGGCAAAAGATATAGTAAGTGACCATTTCTGACAAGTGAAAGCCATCTGGAAAACTGTATCTTTTTTTTTTCCAGTGCTATTGAAAAGCAACCCCTGGAACTAGTCACCTTTTAATCGGTGGATATGCTAGCAAGTGGCAAATGACCATTCTCCCAGGAACAGATTCCCAAGTGAAACATACCATGGTTCTTATTCTTTAATTAACAGCCCTTTCACATTGCTAGTACATTAAAGCTATTAGAAAGAACATGCCATGCTTCTAAAATCAATCTCACAGGGTCTCCCTAAACGAATAATAAATATTCTAGCTTTCTCACTAAGTGAAAACCTATTCCCGAAGACTTTTGCCTTCCTAAAGATAGGCTCATAAAAATCTAAAAAGAGAGAAACTGGAATGTGGTCTCATGAGGATAAAAAGGCTAGTGTTAATAATTAACAGAGAAAGTGAAGTGGAGTCAAATTAGCCATAATAGAGCCCAGAGTGACTGACAAAGTCACCTCTCATTATCGAAAAACTCATTAGGAAATGAAGAGGTAGAAATCCCACTGGGTTATTCTCTCTCTGAGGCTGTATCAGAGATTATTTTTCAGATTTCTTTTCAAATGAAGAACTGTTAGGTCACCATATTGCATATTAGGTTAATCTTCAACCTTTGAAATTTGGAGGGCTGACACCTGCATGTTATTCTATCTCAAGAGCCTTAAATGAGCTCTAAATCTGAGATGCAGGAATCAGTTTTCATATAAATCTGACATGTGTGAACTGCCAACAGTATAGAAATAATCTAACTAACAATTATAGCCTTTAAGCAGATCTTCATGCAAGATTATTTTTTTATAAACATGACACTAAAATATGGTGCCAGAAAGACTACAGAATAATGAATGTATAGTCTTTATAAATATACTGTGTCTTACCCCACAAACTTTATCCATTTTTTGAGTTTCTTCTGTAGAACACAAGGTGCTACACAAATTCAAGCAAAATGCATCAAAGCACAGCTGCCATTAACTTAGCAAAAAGCAGAAAAGAGAAAAATTCCTTGTGTTGTTGTTCTGCACAGAGTAAAAGAGAAGCAAATTAAGTTTTCTCTTTTTGTCTTGCTTCTTGATAAGAATAGGTAGCAGATAATATTTTTTGGTCTACCCTTGGTATGAACATGCAGAGTTCAATCCTCAGCTGCATCCAGTAAGCATTAGGTACCACTGAAGACTGCATCTGCAAAGAGGCTATTTGAGCCCCAAGTCCCAGGGCCAAATCTACACCAGCACCTATGTAGTTTACAGCAGCCGCAGGTTGGCTTTAAACTACTCTCGCTGGTTATGGACCTGAGGTTCTGGTACGCGAGTGAGAACTTGCCAGAGCACAGTGATTCTCCAGTGTGCCCCTTCTTTCTAGGCCCCTAAGCCATGGAGTGAAAGAGATGGCCAGTTATTCAGAACCCCAGGCTGGCCAGCTTTCCTGGCTCTTTCTACTGCCAAAGTGCAAAGCCCAGGATCTGGCTCACAGTCTTAGTACTGTTGCTTTGAAAGCCTTCTTTGCAGTTCTTGCTTTCTGCGTGGAATGGCCTTTCTGCACCAGCCCATCTAATTTCCGATCTCAACCAAAAGCCTATATTTTTGTCTCTATATAGCTTAATTTCTCCCTCTCTCTATTGTATTTTTAAGTATTTACTTGTGTAAATTATTTTAGGACATGATTTGTATGAAAGAAGCTATCTAAAATAAAGTTGCACTGTGGCGTGCTATTGTATATATGTCTTCAGTTTAATTGAGGGATTGTATAGCATAAAGATACAGGAGAAGACTCATTATAAGAACATTATGCAATAACATGTTCTGAAAATATAGGTAGATAGTTTATAAATGTGTCCAGAAAATCATGTTGGAAACTCATTAAGAAATATCAATTTCCTTATAATTAACCTCCTATAGTGTGTGCTGTGGAGACATCACAGAATTATCTTTTATTCTACAGCATGCCATATTAACACAGGAAAGAAAACTGAGAAAAAATTATTAACAGTTGTAACATTTTAATGTACTGGACAAAATGCTTCTCTCCCTCCCAACACCCCCCTTCCCCACCCTTCCACCTTATTATTATTATGTAGTTCAAACAGGATTGAATTTCCTAGAACAGTCAGCATATATGAACATTCAATATAAAAGGCAGAGCACGTAGCACAAATGTGTCCATTCTAAAGGAATTCCATCTGCATTTGTGTATAATTGTTGCCTTGTGTGTGTGTGCAGTTGAAACTTGGGAGGTTTGTTTTCCATTCATGGGTAATTTCTTTTTTGTATATTTTTTTAAGCTTGAACAAAACAATATTTTCAAAAATGAAGAGTGGAAAGATGTCCTGTCTTCCCATTATACAAAAATGTTGAACTTTTTTGAACACTGTATAATAGATGGTTAAAATTACCATTTGGCCCAGTGAAAATAGACATTTGGCAGATGTTCTTTTCAGTGATCTGGTAAATTGGCTGTGAATAGTCAAAGTGTAAAGATTTGAACAATATACTTTGCACATCTGCACTGGATTTTGTCACAAAATCTCTTAATGATCTGCTGAGATTCTGTTGGTTCTGCGCATGTGAACATAGCTTTGGAAAGTCTGTCTGCTCTGCTGTGTCTTTTTGTATAATTAGAGAAAGTGTACAGGGAGGGAGGCAGAGTGCAAATGAGCCTTGTATAGGTAAGAGCGCATATGAGAGGGGGTTGGATTCCCAAGGAGGTCTGGTTCTTTTCATACAATACATTTGGGATATATAGGGAAGGGGGCAGGACTGGAAAGATGTTCATACGATGCAACTCCTACTTTTGCATATTTGACTGTACAGAGCATTCTGTTGTCTGACAGATAGTTATATATTGTGAGATTTTCTTTTTAAAAATGACAGAAATTCCATTTTTTGAAAAAATAATAAAGATACAGATCATAAAATTAGGATTTCCTGTGCAGCCTGAGCTCTGCTTATAGTCTTTCATAACATGTTTACTACTTTATTTTCTGCAAGACCACTGCCGGACTTCAGGTATTTTCTCAGCTCTTACCCATTGTTTTATATTTAATGCTAACAACTGTAGAAAAGAAAGTAGTACTGATCCTTCAGATTTATTAGTCATAATAATAATAATGCCTAGTGTAAATGTAGAACCTTTCATCCAGAGCTCAAAGCACCTTATAAAGAACTATAATTATCATCATTTTACAGATGGAGAAACTGAGGCACAGAATAATGAGTTGACATGCTCAAGGTCACTTATCAGGGTAGAGACTGAGCTGGGAATAGAACCTATATCTTCCATCTTATGTATCTATTTATTTTTGCATGGTCTGTGTAAACTGTAGTTTGAAACCCTACATTTTAGTGCATCTTTATTAAGCTTCTCCTACCTGCCTGGCTTATTCCAGTCATGGGCATATAGTGTGGGACCATATTTCGTTTTTTGTTCTCATTTGATTTAGTTGATAGGCTGTCCACTTTTGTGCTTAGTACCTCAAAAAAGCCGTGAATAGATCTCTCTTTATTTCGGATGATTTCACCATGAATAGATCTCTCTTGGTTTCATCATCTGCTAGCACAGGTTGCTACCTCCAGATCATGTGTAAGCATGAAGAGAGGTTATATTTGGTTTATTTGGGGAAGGGGTTAGGCATTTTGGAAGAATGTAAAAATTGTCTCACCTTTCAATTAGTTTCCTTCCCAAGAAATCTCTCTCTGATCCAAGGTCCCATTTAATCCTAGCTGCATCTCTCTCTCCTTTCTGGCATCACTCAATGTATTGTTGCCTGGCATTATTGCTGCGTTACTTGCTGACACAGGCACTTTTCCAGATTAGTGGAAACTAGGAAAGCTGTGCAGTTAACTCATGTGGTCTCTAGGCAAGTAAGTGCTCCCCATAAAGTATTGCTCAATGAAAATATCTGTAAAGCTGCTCTGAGTAAACCTTACAACCCCAGTGGGCAATATGACCGCAGCCAACTTAAAAAAGGCCACACACTGAGGGCTTGCTTCCTGATGTATGTTGTCATAATGGCTGTTGTTGGTTAAAGGAATAATGCTAGAACATTCTTATTAGTCCAAATGGAGGGACACAAAAAGCTCGCACTCATGCCTCAGGCTACATGTCCTTTAAAAAAAAAGGGCATTGACAATGCACAACTGTCTGTTGTGTGATTGTGAGTGGAATGTACATTGGCATGTGGGTATCTGTAAGAAAGGAAGCATAGATTTACACAGAAAATGTTATTGATGCGAACATGCTAGTATAGCTGAGGTTGTGTCAGCATTTCTACTGCAAGCCCATGTTTCATGAGGGGCTGTCACAAAATACTTGGGATGTGCAGGAACTTGGCATGTAACATCTCCATGTGTGAGACAAACCAGTTCAATCATTTTTAAGTCAGGTGGATTTTTTTTAATAGTGGCATTATGAATAAAGAAGCTTTTGAGCCTTTAAACCTAACTTTATGGAGTGCCTATATATGATTGAACACAACTTGAAGTGGTCTCAGGTTAAAAACACAACAGCACCCCAACTGTTCTAAATCAGTTCCATGCCAACTACATATTTACACGATATATCCTGTCGAACTGAGTAATTTATTTGAAAAAAAAATCAGTCACATGCAGTTATCCATTATAACCCAGTTGCTGTGTTTGGCTTTGGCAATTAACATTGTCCATTAATCTCAAACTCCTTCCTATATAGACATCATAAAAGGATGGATTAAAGACCTTCAGATCTTCCCAGTTGTCAAGGTTCCTTCCCCACTCTGAACTCTAGGGTACAGATGTGGGGAGCTGCATGAAAACCTCCTAAGCTTACTTTTACCAGCTTAGGTTGAAACTTCCCCATGGGAAAATTATTTTACCCTTTGCCCTTGGACTTCCACTGCCACCACCAAACATTTATCTGGGTTTATTTTTATTAGGAAAGCGTTGTTTGGAAACGTCTTTCCCCCCAAAATCCTCCCAACCCTTGCATCCCACTTCCTGGGGAAGGTTTGGTAAAAATCCTCACCAATTTGCATAGGTGAACACAGACCCAAACCCTTGGATCTTAAGAACAATGAAAAAGCATTCCGTTTCTGAAAAGAAGGATTTTAATAGAAGTAAAAAGTAAAAAAGAATCACCTCTGTAAAATCAGGATGGTAAATACCTTACAGGGTAATTAGATTCAAAACATAGAGAATCCCTCTAGGCAAAACCTTAAGTTACCAAAAGACACACAGACAAGAATATCCATTCTATTCAGCACAGCTTAATTTCTCAGCCATTTAAAGAAATCATAATCTAACGCATATCTAGCTAGATTGCTTACTAAATTCTAAGACTCCATTCCTGTTCTGTCCCCGGCAAAAGCATCACACACACAGACTCTTTGTTTTTCCCTCCCCCCAGCTTTTGAAAGTATCTTGTCTCCTCATTGGTCATTTTGGTCAGGTGCCAGCGAGGTTATCCTAGCTTCTTAACCCTTTACAGGTGAGAGGATTTTTCCTCTGGCCAGGCGGGATTTTAAAGGGGTTTACCCTTCCCCTTATATTTATGACAGCAGTGCTTCTGGTATTTGCTTGGGGTTCTTTTTATTTGTAGTGAATTTTTAGTGCCCTGCAAGCTCTCTGCTTTTGCCCTAGAGCTCTACCTAATTGCATGCTAATTCTCCGATGTTTAACCCAGGTGAAAGCTGTCCATTGCTGAAGGTTTTGGGGGATCAGCTATTGGGTACTCTGCCAAGGAGAGTGACTGCTTTTGTCCTCTGAAAGATGTGGCTAGGATAGGGTTTCTTTTTGAAGGAGCAAGTTCTACCTCACCTCAACTTCCTCTCACAAGAATTTTGACCCTTTGGGGTGCCTTCCAATATACCCAATTTACCCTCACTGGTAGGAGCCAATACATCAGTTGGTAACTGCTTGCACAAGTCATGTGAGGTATAGTTGGGGAGAGTAGGACCAGTAAAGCTGGCAAGACAGGGGAGATGGACAAGTAGTGTGAGTCTCTCTCTGATAGGTTTCAGAGTAGCAGCCGTGTTAGTCTGTATTCGCAAAAAGAAAAGGAGTACTTGTGGCACCTTAGAGACTAACAAATTTATTTGAGCATAAGCTTTCGTGAGCTACAGCTTACTTCATCGGATGCATTCGATGAAGTGAGCTGTAGCTCACGAAAGCTTATGCTCAAATAAATGTGTTAGTCTCTAAGGTGCCACAAGTACTCCTTCTCTCTCTGATGTTGCTGTGGGTAAGGAGGAGAGGCAGCTCTTCCCACATGTAACAGAGGGAGAGAGCAAGGGATGGTTATGTATGTGGGAAGGTCTTCATTTGAGAGGGGAGCAAGAAGGAAGGTATGACTTCTATTGTTTGTTTTCTTTACTCTAGTAAAATTACAACAAAGTCATCTGCTGTCTCAGAGGGGAAACGGTAGTGGCTATCTTTAAGGGTAAAAAAAAATAACTCATGAGAAATTGTGGCAGACATCATTGTGTGCACCATTGTTAGTTATTGGAAATTAATAACGGAATCTGCAGTAACAGAGATTAACAGAACAAAAGAAGAAGAAAGTAATACAGTAAATAAAAGTTTGAAAGCAAATTATATAAAAATACAAGAAGGAAAAAAATAAGAATCACAAAAAAACAAAACAGCAGATTGGCATGGATGTGAACGAAATTTTGGTATTTAATATCCATGACAATGAAGTAGTTGATTGGTTATGGTAGAAATGGACAAGCAGATTCAGAAATCTGTTGGTGGCACTAAATATTAAAAATCTAAAATGACAAGTTGTACATCTGCTACAGTATGTGGGTGAGGAGATAAATCAGATTTGTGATTCACTGACCAGCACAATGCCTCACTGAGAAGATGATCTCCTTGAAAAAGTCATTATTGTTGTTACTGATCATTTCTCTCTGTGAAACAGTGTGTGATGTTTGAAGTGCTTGTTTTCAGGCAAGTGGAACAATAATTTGAAGCCTGACCTGTGTATGATAGATCTATAATACCAACTGGCACTCCCATGAGAGTTTTCTGACTTGGATTTTAAAGTCTTTAGGACCAAATCCTAGAGTTCTTATACCAGGAAAAATTCCCAGTTAATGGAAATCTATCCTGAATATAAGGATTCAGATATTTTGGCCCATGCCTGATAAAAATTAGCTATAGTACCATAACTTTCCTTTTAGTTCAGAGCTGCACTTTTGGGTCACTAAAATTTAATGCTGATCATTGATTAAATAGTTCTATAGGAAATTTCAGGCAAAAGAGTTACTTGGGTTCCCAAAACTCCTGCTGGCTGAGTGAGCATTTTAGATGCACAAGAATTCTTGAGTGAGCCTTTTGTTTTGCTTAATCTTTTAAATAGGAATTTAATTGTGGTCTCATTAGCACAGGGTAAGAGAATTTTAAAAGTTTCTTTGTCCTTAAAATACATTTAGGTCAAAGTTGAAGCCTGTTTCCACTAATACATCTACAAAAATCATGGTTACATCCCTTTGCACATGCAGACAGATTCCTGTGTGAATGAGAAGATACACTAGCAGATTTTGCCAATGCGTGAATAACAGCTGAGCCATTTAAAGGTTTGAAAACATAGTATTCTTCATAGAAAATTACTAAAAACACAATATAAGCTGTCTTTCTTCTTTCCAGTTTACTGGACCATTTTCAACAGCCACACATAGAACACTGATCCCTAAGTTCCTTTTCTTGTTGAACCCTACCATAGGTGCTGGAACCAGGGGTGCTGGGGGTACTGCCACACTCCCTGGCTTGAAGTGGTTTCCATTATATACAGGGTTTACAGTTTGTTTCAATGGCTCTCAGCAACCCCACTACAAAAATTGTTCCAGTGCCCCTGAATCCTACTTATTTTTAATACTGTTAATTAAAAATACAATACAATTATTATAATCAATTATCATCCATTTACAGTAACATGGAATAAGAAAGCATATATGCCAGCAGAGCCTGATGAGGCCTTCTTAGAGAATCCATTGCGGTGGCGGGATAATTTTTAGACTATCTGCAAAAATAGGACAATTTTGGTTGGTGGGAGAGAGGTTGACATTAAGTTGCATCATTCTTCCTTCCTTTCAGTTCTGCAGAGGTCCTTTCTTTGTGCATGCGTGCAGGGGTATGTGTGTGGGGGGGTTCTGTTTGTGAAACTCATGCAATTTTCCTGTCCCTTTTCTTCAGAGGATGGCTTAACTCCACTGACTTTGGAGTTATTCCTGATTTACACTGTTGTAAGTGAGATCAGAATCAGCCCCTCATAATTCTTAGCCTACATGAGCAATGTAGTCTGTTTCCCCTGTTCTGGAGGTGAAGCCTTATTCCAGTGCTGCAGTATTGTTTACATTGCAATAGCTAATGCTATTTGAAACTGGTCTTGTGATCACTGGTTATATTTTACTGTATTTAGAACATTCAAGAAGGATAAGGTAAAAGTAGCTTTTATCTTTAATTTCAGTATTTCTTGGATCTTCTTTAGGATTTTCCTGCTCCCAAAATCAGCTTTGGAAGAGTACATATGAAGTATTTCTGTTTTGTCTTTTTTACTCTGGTACGTCATTTTTGTGGTGGTGTGCTATATGAATGTAGGATGGTTTCATGCACAGAGAATATGGGATGGGTGAATTGACTAGGGAAAGGAGAATGGCTTGAAGATAAGTGCTAGGATTACTCTTTCCTTGGACAAAGTTTCCTTATTTTAAGCTCTTTTGACAAATCCCTTTAACTCTCATTGAATGAGTCCTATTTACTTAAAGTGGAAACAGTAACTTACAATCAGCATGTGATTTTTAGCCGTCTATTGCCAGATCTGTTGTGCAAAGAGGCAGCACGCCAGGATTTTATTATGGATTATCTTCCAAACCGATCTAGCACTGTTGCTTAGTTGGATGATGATATTAGTTTTAAATTAGGTCAGTCTATTTGGTCATGCTGGAATTCTGAACAGCTTTTGATACAAGCAGCCAAGTAAATAGGACTCATTCAATTGTTACTTTGGCAAATGAGAGACTTTGCTGGTGCGTCTGTAGCTGCCCTCTAGTGGTTCCACTCATACCTATAATATAGGAGCAAGTCAGTACTTGATGGTCAATTGCACGACATCCCTGAGGAATTTGCAGTGTGGCATTCCTATAAGGCACTCTCTTGTCTTCCATCTTGTTTGATGTACAGGTGATACCTTTTGGCAAGCTCATTTCTAACCATTGGGTAGGGTCTCATCAGTATGCTGATGATCCTCAGCAGTATACCGCTTGTCCCATGGCCCTGCTAGTCTATTCTCTGCCCTGGAGGAATGCTTGAATGAATTCTCTAGAGGGATACATCAGAGCTGCCATGTCCTCAACCCTGGGAAAATAAAAGGCTTACTGCTGTGTTAACAGTAGGAGAAAGCTCACTCCTCTTTCATGTCCCCACTTGTAGAAAGATTTGTTTGGAGGTAGAGTCACGTTAAAAATCTTGGCATCACTTTACACAATTCTTTTCCCGACAAAGCCAAGCATTGGCTTGATATGAAAATGGAGTTTTTCAATTGCACAATTTGTACTTGCTGTGCCCTTTCTAATCCCATTGCAGCCTCACAATATCCTCACAACACATGTCCTCCTGCCCATGAGGCTTGATTATTGTAATTCCATCTGAGCAGGGCATGCAGCAGAGCATCTCTACAGCTTGTTTGGAAAGCAGTAGCATGCTCGCTCACCCATTCAAGCAACTGTGATTATATTATGCCAGCCTTGCATTGTCTGCATCGACTGCCAATTAAGTAGCATGTTGATTTAAAGGTCTCAACAGTGTTGGGCTTGTCTTGCTCAAGATCTCCTCCTTGAAAATTATTCTGGTAGATATTCTGAACCGCCCATCTTTTATGTCTCAGGCCAGTGATCAATTTTTTGTTGTTGGGGTAATCCTTGGGCTTCATACCTGCTATCTGTATGTATTAGGCACCATTGGGTTAGTATATAATCCCTTTCTTCTGTATTATTATGGATCACAGTTATGCTGATTTTAAAAATATACAAACACAAAAAGCTTACAGTCTGCTTTTAAGGGATTCTAAAATGGGCATCAAATTTGATACCAAATATAAAAATAATTATGCTGAAGTTAAGTAGTTAAAAATTACTAGCACTTCTAAAAATAATACTTTGCACAGCTTAGCAAGGAGGGGAATGCAAGGGTGGTTAATTATATCTGTCCTTTTTAAAGGAAATAATTATTGTCTTCTGATGGTTACCTTTGAAACAACAAATTGTGTCCAGACACTCAGCAGCGGTGACACCCCGTAATGCTGCTGGCAGCAATGGGAGAGGGGCGGCATATCCTCCTGTGCAGAAGCCCCCACCTGTTCCAGATGTACTCCACCAAAGCATTTCCCAAGAGGAGTATTCCTTTAAGAAGGCCCCAACATCCTCCAGGGAGGAAAGAGCAATGGTGGTAGTTCTAGTAGTAATAATCATAATGCCTGTTTGTTATATACCACTTTTCATCAGTAGATCTCACAGTGCATCATAATGTTCTGTGAGGTAGAGCTGTGCTATGTATCCCTATTTTACAGACAAGGAACTGAGGCACAGAGTAAGGCCTGGTCTATACTACAAAGTTATGCAGACGTAAGCCGCCTTGCATCAACCTAGTTGTGCAGGTGTCTGCACGTAAAATTTGTCTCCAACTAATGTAAGTGCCCCGTTTTGGCAACACAGTAACATCACCTCCCCGAAGGGCATTGAGCCATGGTCGATGTATTGAGGTTGACACAATGCCAAGGTAGACACTGCATTAGCTGTGTTGATCCTAACAGTCCTTCGGTAGCTGTCCCACAATGCCTGAGGCTGGTCACAATTGTGAACTCTACCATGCAGGGGTCATAGAGACCAGAAGCCTTCCCCCCTACCCTCTTTGAGACTCCAAGATTTTTTTAAATGCCTTTTCCTGATTGCCAAGCTTAGCGAGCACACCTAGCAGCTCTCCACTGTTGTGTGCAACTGTCCAGATGACCATCCTGGCTACACATTTCAGACGCGCTCTGGCTTGGAATAGACAGGGGATGCTGGAGATGAGGCTTTGCAGGCACAGCCATGGACCAGTCATGGAAGTGTGGACATCAATGAGCAGATTGCACAGGGGATGCAAGAGAAGGACAACAATGGGGATCACCAGCATTGCTGCCCGAAAGCAAAGGAAGTGCAGCAGGTATACCAGAAGGCCAGGGAGGCCAACAGTCAACCTGGTGCTGAGCCGCAGACCTGTCATTTTTACAAAGAGCTGCTGCCATATTTGGCGGAGACCCCAGCAGCACCCCACAGAGCATCATGCATACCTCAAAGGAACCCAAAACACAGACCTCCTCATCCTCACGCCAGGGGAAGAGGATGAGGAGGAGCATGGGGGACATGTGACTGGGGGTACAGCTATGCCGCAAACCAGGATCTGTTTGAGGCTCTACCACAGTCCAGTCAGTCCTGGCAATCAAGCACGGGAAAGTCCGCTGTGGGGGAAGGAACCTCGGGTAAGTGTGTAAACGTATTTCTCGTACAAAGATGTACTGATGGTGCCCCCAACTTAGCAAGACACAGCTACTGACTTTTAATTAATTTACTCATACTAGAGAGGTAGCGGTACAACAAAGAGAGAGATAGCGTTATCTGCTTTTCATTCCCTAGAACTGTTAGCTGCGGGGTGCCATGTTGAGCAGTTTGTTTATGTAGTTTGTCCCTTGAATCTTCCTGAGAGATCTCGATGAAACTTCCATGGAGATACTCTGCAATCTTCTCCCGAAGGTTTCTAGGGATGGCAGCCTTATTTCTTCCTCCGTTGTAGGATGCTTCCCCATGCCAGTCTGCCGTAACTTTAGCAGGCACCATTGCAATAAACAGGGAAGTGGCACGTGAAACCAAGCAGCTGCGGGACACCAGCAGCCACTGTGTTCTCCATGATATCAGCTAAAATCACCACCATCTGTGGAAAATTGTACCAATATTTAGTGCCATTGCCTAATACTCACAGTTTCATGCAACTGAGCAATTCCCTCCACATTTCCCTCACCCTGGTGGGCGAAAGTCAGCATGGCTGGTGCTGTGAAGGGTGCCACGCACAAGCACTCCAAAGCAGAAGTGCCAATAAGCATGTCTTGTTTAGAGGAGCAAGGGAAGGAAGTTCTGAATCTTAACTTTTGCTTTTTATCGTGACTATACTGACAATGATACCTCTGTCTGTTTTAGCAGTAGCTGCTGTGGTTGCAGTCTTGAGGGTTTCCCTCTGCACACCCATGCACTGCCTGCTCCAGATGATGAAAAGAAGAGAACTTGAGAAGAAATGTTCAGCAAGATCTTGCAAACCAGTGCTGCATTGGAATGTGAGCAGAGGACCTGGCGGGTGAATATTTCAGACTGTATGGAGAAGGAAAGAGCGGACCGGAGAAAGGCACTGGAATCCCTGCAGAAAAAGGAGAGGGAGATACACCAAGGCATAATGGGGCTTCTCCAGCAACAAACACAGATGCTTCAGACTCCTGCGGACCTACAGATTGACAATCCCGGGCTCACCTCCCTTTGCAGTCTATGGGGAACTCCATTATAGCACCTCCCTGCACCCGCTCCCTCAATGTTCCCCATGGCATCAGGGGACTTATACTGACACTTACCACTCCACACCAGGATGTTCTTTCCCCTTTAGTTCTGTGTTACATCTGGACCAGCAGAGAAGGAGATACACATTTAAGGACAGCAAGTTGCTGTGGAAACTTTTTATTGTTCTTGTAGCAAAACTGAAACTAACACGAAAGTGAGGCTTTGCACTGGGGAGGGAGGAGCATGCAAACATATAAAGGAACAGAACAATCAGATTCCTCCACCCTACTTTAAAAAACTTCCTACATATATATACATTATCATTTACGCGGTTGACATGAAACACTATATAACCTAGCTAAGTTGAGGGTGGACTGTTGCAGACTCTCAAATTGCACAGGATTATTCTGCCCTGGAATAGCAACTCACTAACTGAACAATTTATAAATTCAGACACACAACTAGTTTTCGCATTCTCTTGGGATAATGTGTGATGGCAATGTGTCCTGAACAAGAGGAACACTCGGTGGTATGGAATCAACTGGATCTGGTATCAAAGTTTCTCCCAACAAGTCATTGAAATTAGGAGTTGTAACAGAAGGAGGTTCGATCAGAGGAACAGAAAGTCCTACTGGAACATCCCTGGACTCCGGTACTAGTCGAGGCTGCAAATGGTCAATATGTCATTTCCATAAAATACTATCAGACAGTTTTACCACGAATGAAACAGGTCCCATGCATTTTACATGTTCTCCAGTACCCATTTCACTCCACAACTGTAGTTTCAAGTCCACACCAAGTCTCCTACTTGAAAAAAAGTGATGACAAGTCTCATGTAGTTGATCGATTTGCATAGATTGGGAAGTGGCTACATGTGAAGCAATTTCAGGATGTAGCAGGTCCCAACAAGCACACAAAGATCACTTCAAGAAAAGAGTTGCAGGTGACTGTAGGGTAGTAGCATGTGATGTGTTCCTGTAGACAAGGAAGAAATTGTCCACTTTCTGCTGACAATTCAAAATAGATTTATTAGCTCTTAAGGTATGTTTAAGTGTCTGTACAAAGTGTCCATTTGTAGCAGGGTGGTAAGGAGCTGAAGGTACATGCTGAATTCCATTTGAAGCTAGGAACCTCTGAAATTCTTCAGAAAATAATTAAAGTCCATTGTCACTCACCAACTGTAATGGTAAACCAAATTGGCTAAACAAGGTACAAAGATGTCCAAAGATCTTAGCAGCTTGGGCACAGAAACTGAAACAACCCTATCAGTCTCTGGAGACAATCCATCCAGGATGGGGCTGGGCAACACTGGCTGAGCAGTGTGAAGAAGTTGCTTCCTGTGCCATATCTGATCAGTCTATAGCTGGGACTAACCTAGGCCTTTCAGCCTAGAAGTCTTAGAAGTATTAGAAGTCTTTCTGAAAACTTCTGGCCATTTTGAATGAGCACCAACTACAATGAAAATCATATAACCTTCTAAAGGTCTGGCAAAGTTCACATGAATATGTATCCAAGGAGTCTGAGGCCATGACCAAGGATGTAGATGAACTGAGCCAGGACTGTGCTGAATTTAGTGACATTAGTATACTTCACCTGTCTGTCAATATCTTTGTTGATCCCCAGCTACCAGGCATGACTCTGGGCTACGGCCTTAATCAGTACAATGCCAACGTGACCTCTAAAACCTGAGATTGAAATGATTTTGGAACAGTCACTCACATTCCCCATAAAAGACAGCTATGATTTATAGATAATTCACATTGATGTGACACAAACTGTGTAAACCGGATTCTTATGATACAGCACTATACTGTGTAGCACCATTCCTTTCACAAGAGAAGGCGCACTATCCTTCGTCATTTCTTTGTTGATTTCTGTGCTAGTGATGGGCAACCTATACATCAAATGGAGATAGAACACTTTATCTGAAGTTTCTTTGGGTTGACTAGAGCTTAGGCATGACAGCCCATCAGCATTGCCATGCTTGAGTCCCTTTATGGAATTGAATAATGTAAGAATGACCTGAAAGTAGCCATGTCATTGTTGCATACAAGCAGCAGCTAATGATAAATTCCATCTTTTGGTCAAAAAATTGAAAGTAATGGTGATGAGCCATCAGCAAGGTAAAATGTCTATCATACAAATAGATATGGAACTTTCGAATTCTGAAGATAATGCTTAGAGCTTCACACTCTGCACATAGTTCTTCTCAAGAGTAGTGACTGTTTGTGATGCAAAGGCAATTGGTTTCTCCATGCCATGAGGAAAAATGTGGAAAAGATCTGCTCCCACATATCATGAAGTATAACATGCCAATTGTAGTGGTAGCAAAGCATCAAAATGCATAAGAACCTTGGCTGATGTCAACAGTTTCTTCGCTTCCTTAAATGCACAATCACACTCTTTAGCCCATTTCCATTTTTTCTTTGTTTGTAACAGCTCATGTAAAGATGCCAAGACTGTTGCCAGATTAGGCAGGAATATACAATAGTAGTTAAGCAGTCCTAAGAATGAAGCAACTGTGACACATTCTCGGGCAATGGCGCTTCAAGAACGACCCTTCTCTTTCTCTGGCAATTTCATTAAGTCTGTGGTGTCAATTACATGTCCAGGGTATTCAACTGAAGGTTTGAAAAATTCACATTTGTCTTGATGTACTTCCAATTCATGATCTTTCAAATATTGCAAAACAGCATCCACATTTCGAAGATGATCCTCTTGATCCTTTTCTGTAATATGGAGGTCATCCAAATAGCACTGAACTCCATTCAGTGCCATCGGGATCTCATCCATGGCTTTCTGAAACAGGACCAGTGACAATGTGATACTGAAAGGCAACCCGTTATAACAAAATAAGCCTTTTTACATGTTGATTGTGAGATATTTACAAGATGCTGGATCAATCTCCATTTGTCAGTATGTACTGAGCCAGTCCAATTTATTGAAACAAATAAACCTTCAGTATGAGGTAGTGGGATACTGCTCTGCGCATAAAACTAGATTCCGCATCACTTTGAAATCGCCACAAATTTGGACTGAGCCTTCCTTCTTGATCACTAGTATGATGGGTGTAGCCCACTCCCTACGTGAAACCAGTGACAAGACTCCAGTGTTCACTAAACAGTCCAAATCAGCTTCTACCAGAGGCTTTAGATTGTAAGGCACAACTCTGGGCTTGCAATATTTTGGCTGGCTGTCAGAATTAACAATGAGCTTCACTGACACATTGCTTATCTGTCCAAGCTCTTTCTCAAAAACTTGGAAGTGTCTGCCCAGTATTTTTGGAAGCTTTCAAGGTGCTTTCCTGATCACCTTGATCTTGGTCCAATTCTCCTTGAGCTTCTCAAGCCAAGGTTTACCAAATAATGGTGGATACTTTTGTTCAATCACATACAAGAGCAATACAACTGATTCTTCATCTAGGTTAATTTCCACCTGGAGTATCCCTTTTGGTACCTACTTCTTTCTGGTATATTCCTTCGTGGATACCAAATTTGTATCCATATCCGATCCACAAAAATGGTCTGAGGATATCCTCAGATTTTCAGGGCTCTAGGTATCAATCTTCAGAAATGTGGAGGTTTCTTCCAGAGAAACTTGTGACAATGTCCGGTGATAGGTAGGTGCAGACATCAGTGAAACAGCAGCTCCAATATCAAGCTCCATTCTTGTAGGAACTCCTTCAATCAACAGTGTAACCCACATGCCATCTCTCACTCCAGCTTCTGATAACATGTATGGTGTTAGGTCTTGGTAGTGTCACTAGAGGTTTTGTCTTTTTCTGCATTATGAATTCTCAACTGCCATCCTGTTCTTAGGTTCAGTCTTCACAGGTGTCTTCTTGGATGTATCATTGCTGGTCATTGAACTGTTTGGCAGGTCACAACAATATTTCTTTTCAACTGGCACTGTCTCCAAATGACCTGGTCTGCCCAGCAACCTTTCTCAGCGTGCAATTTGTGCACACTGGCCACATGGAAATTCCTTACATTCTCTATCTCGCCATCTCATAAAATGAACTCAGTTCATGCTAAATTTTTCTCTGCGGTTTCCTTTGTGACTGCTACTTCATGTGATGTGGTATACAAGTCCCACACTGGGGAGTAAGGGTTAAGGAGCAGTTCTGGACCCAGAAAGCCATGCCCGGTCATCCCTGTTGGGCACGCTTACAATGGGTGCTGAGCTCAAATAGGAGCAGCTCAGCTCAGTCTAGGCAGACATGGTGCAGGCTCCTGCCGAGAAGCCGCTGGGGCCCCAGGTGGCTGGGATCAGGCCCCATGGCCAAGCCACCGCAGGCGCTTCAACAGCAGAGGACAGCAATGATGAGCCCCAACCGAGAGAGGAAGACCCTCCAGATCGTAACCAAAGAGGACTCCCGGGTGAACTCAGAAGCAAACCAGTGGCACCAGCAGAGGAACTGAAGTTGGGGTAGGAAGTGGCCCAGGGAGCAGGCACAGGATGCCCACCTCCTAGGTCACATAGTTTGAATTAGTGTTTCATTGGGCCCTGGGTTGGAACCCAATGGAGTAGAGCGGGCCCAGGTTCCCATACCCCCAGCTACTGATTCTCGCCACTGGGCGATACAGACACTGACTCTAGCTGCTATTGTGGCTGTTGTGGCTATTGACTCCAGCCACTGGGCAATGGGGCTCAACTCTCACCCCTGGGGGACGCGGTTATTGACTCTCGCCACTGGGTGATGCAACTGATGACTCTTGCCACTGGGCAATACGGACACTCCCTCCAGCTGCTAGGCAACGTGGCTCTTGACTCTTGCCAGTGGGCAATGCGACCATTGACTCTTGCACTGGACGATGCAGCCCAGAGTATCATGACTAGGTGGTACTGCCAAGCACAGACATCAACCATCCCAACACGTCAACAGTCTTCTTGAATGTAAATGCTGATACAAACAATAACTTCTTCTGGATCTTGATATTGCATAATCCAGAGACAAATTGGTCATGCAGGACATCACTTAATATTTGTCCAAACTGACAGTGTTCTGACAACTTCCTTAGAGCAGCAGCAAACTGCTCCTGACTCTCCACTTCCCCCATATCATTCTGTTATCGTTAATGGGGTAGGAGAAAAATGTTCCTGCGCTGGTGCAGTAATTGTGATGTACATGGCAGTTCCAGGTACAGTCGGAGAGACAATAGGTCACACTTGTCCATGTGCCTTTGGGACCCATCACTGTCAGCAAGGTTGAAACCACTGTCCATTTAAATGGTGTTGTGGGTTATAAACTGCTCAAAGTGTTCAAGGTACACCTTCCATGATTTGCGTTTTTTGTCGAAAATTGCCCACCAAAGTTGCCACTTCTCTACTCTCCTGTTAGACTTCACACCTCCTGGACTACTTCTCTGCCACAGGGAAACTGTTTTTTGTTAGTGCAGAAAGACAAACAAATGAACAATCTGCCTCCTCTAGCTGTATGCAGACTGCAGAATTTTTCCTATGGATGTACTTGGGCTCCCTCTGCTGGCTATACATCCCCTGTGCAGGCTAAGTTGTTTGCCTGCTTGCAGGTGGTCAGCCAATAGGGCTGCTTACTTCCCTCTCAGTGCTTTGTTTGCAGTAGCTCCAGGCAGTAACCTATCCCTTTGTTCTGTCTTTACTGTGAGTTCCCCCTCTCTCTGTGTCTGGTTCATGATGTCCCAGCAGCAAAAGCAGCCATCTGTCTCCTTGTGTCTCTAGGTGAACTCTCCCCCTCTCTTTATAATATTCTTTGCTTACTTTTTCTCCTTGGTCAGGCACAGGCAACGTAAGACACTCATGGGACAGAAATCCTTCACCACCAAATGTTCTATCTGCACCCAGCTGAGAAGGAGATGCAGACACAGAGGAGCTCCACAGCTCACTGCTGTCAAAACTATTGTTCTGGCAGCAAAAGTGAAACTAACATGAAAGTGAGGCTTTGCACTGTGGGAGGAGTGCTCAAACATTTAAAGGGACAGGACATCACATTCTGTTCTGTTAATTTATTAAGTTTTTAATGTATTTGCTTGTAAGTAGCACCGATTTTTAACACTGATTTTCTTACTCAATAAAATTCTGTTCTGTGGGAAATAGTTCATCTTTATTAGTTCACAACATATGCTGCAGACTACCTTGCAGTACTGAATGCACCCACTTACTTGTTATTGTACAGTGTGACATAATTCATTCAGTAATAAATACAGTGTAATAATCATAAATGTACAGCAAGACCCACAAAATTAAGAGGTGCATTGACAGTTTTGTATTCACAGATGGCACCAAGCACCACACAATTCCTAACAGGCCCCAGAACTGCAGGCCAAGTAAAGCACAGTCCACCACAGTACATTACAATGGCACACTGTTAAAATGCTCTCAAGGCCTCCCTCAGCCATATAGCTCCACACTGAGATCTTCTAATAGCCCTTGCGTTTGGCTGTTCAAACTCAGCAGACAGCTGCTCCGCCTCTGCCCTTCGCCCCAGAAGCAACTTTTCCCACTTTGCCTCACAGGTATTATGCAGGATGCAGCACTAGAGCCCTGCAGATCCATGGATATCCGCTTTACATCCACAGATATGTGCAGCCCTGGATGCGGTTCTTTGTTTCTCATCTTTGCGAATTGGATGCAGATCCAATTTTTTTTCTGCACAGGGCTCTAGAGCAATGGTACTCAATGGAGGGCTGCAGTTTCAGGGGGGCTGCCCATGGGGCTGAACCCCAAGCCCTGGTGCCCCCTACAGGGCTAAAGCCCAGAGTCCCAAGCCCTGGCACCCCCCTTCGGAGGGAGTGCCAGGGCTCTGGACTTTAGCTCCATGGGGGACTCAGGGCACCAAGCCTCAGCCCCGTGGTGGGCTTGGGGCTTGGGACTTCTGCCCTATGGGGCCACGGCCCTCCTGAAACAGGTTCGCAGCCCCCTATAGGGCCAGAGATGCCCAGTTGAGGACCACTGTTCTAGAGGGTGCTGGTGTGGGTGCGAATGCAGATACATATAAAAGGTGGAGTGCAGATAGTGGGTCGGATACAATTTAATTACCGTGGATGCAGATTGGATGCTGATCCAAATTTTTGTATCTGCGCAGAACTCTACACAGCAGGCAGCTATAACCATTGCGATATTTTTCCTAGAGATCCAATCTTGTGAGTAAACAATGCCATCATGTCTTCAGTCTTCAAAAAGTACACTAAACTGTCATTCTGCACCTGCTGAGCCAATAGCTGAATCTCTCCTTGTTGCTGTCAAGTTGGTCAGTGGACAGCTTCATGAGCTTCAACATCCCCAATGGTGATCCACCAATTGGAAAAGAAAGTCCTTTCTTGCAGCTTTCTGAACAGTACTGTGTTCTTAAAGATATGGCTCTCCTAACCAGTCAAAACTAGTGTTGGTGAAGTGTCTCCGATGATCTCCAATGTTTGCATAACTACAGGAAAGTAGCCCTTTCTGTTAATATACTCTTGGGCAAGGTGGACTGGTGTCAAAATAGGAATCTGCATGCTGTCTATCACTCCATCGCAGTTCAGGAACCCCACTGCTGCAGATCTATCCACTGTGTCTTGCATATTTCTGAGTCACAATTAATGGCCCGGCACACTTGGATGACAACTCACCAGCAGCAATCCGGTGTTGCAAGTTTCCACAGTGCAATTGTCGCTCACTTCTCTGCTGTCAGTGCAGTTCTCATTCTGGTGTCCCTGCTTTGAGGCCCAGAAGTTGTGCTCCACCATTTGCTGCTTCTCCGTCGATGCCACCAAAAACCTGGAGTTGGTTTTCACTATGTCCCACAGTAATCTGTCCTCAGTTAAACTGTCACGTTCCCCACTGATGCAGTTTTTCTTGCGGCTCTGCAAACACCAGAGGATTGTGCATCCTGTGCTTGCAACACTCAGGACAATAGTGCAGAGCTGTGGCAGTTCCATGCGTCTGTCAGAGGCCGACGACTCCAGCCCCAACTTCAAAGCACTGTCGACAGAGCTATTTTTAGGGTGCTAACATGAGCCCTGGGAGGCTTCAAATCGCTGTGTAGATGTACCCTGCTAGGTCAGTAGTTCCAGACTGGCCCTGACCTCGCAAAGACTTAAGCATGTATTTAACTTTCCACACACACTCAAATACATAAAGTTTAGAATATGTGTAAGTCTTGCAGGATCGGGGCCGCGGTGAGCTGCTTTATGGGGTCTGGAGATAGACAGGGTGTGGGGAGCAGGATCAGTGAATACTGCGTTGAGCAATGGACATCACGTTCACAGATACAGACCAAAGACACACCATAAATGATCATGGCTTTTTGCCTTCTTGTCCCCTGCAGGAACCCACCCCTGTCTCCCTGGGCAGTACAGAACAAGTGATCATACTTCTGGGTCCCCTACCCTGGGAGAGAGGGAAGTATAAATAGATGATGGGAACCCAAACCCAGAGGGAGTTGTGGGGATTGTTTCTATATATTACGTACATTTAATTATATTGGTGATATACACATTTTTAAAAGGAACTAACAACCATAAGTAGCGGAATGTTTGGGGATAGTCTGTATGGGAAGGGGATAATCTATGTGGAAGAAGCAAACAAACTCAAATAAAACAATATAAGAATAACAGTGAGCCAAAACACACCACCTTGGTGTGGAAGAATATTAAGGGAGCACAGGAGAGGATAAGGATTTTTTTAAAAATTCAGAATCTTCTAGTGAAGCATATTGTTAGCGTGTGTCCCACTAGTCTTCTGCATAATATTAATCATCACACGCATTCTCTCTTGCACCACCTGCTATTGTTTGTGACACTCATTGCTTCTCATCTTGAATTGTATTGGAAGCTTCTTGTAGCAGGCACCATGTGTGCCTATGTGTATGCATACAGCCTGGCAAAATTTGACACCAATCTTGATTGCAGCCTTTGGGCTTTAGTGTAATATAAATAACAAATAATAACAGAATATTATTTCATTACTACTAGTGTTTATACTTGTTTTGTTTGTTGTCTTTGCATCCAAGTATTCTATCAAGGCAATATAATTATTAAGCCCCGATTCAGCAAATCCCTTAAGCACAATCTTAAATCCATCCCTGTTTGGCCTAAATTTCATGATAGTGAAAGTTAAGCACATGCTTAAGTGCGTTGCTGAATTGAGGCCTAATTCTGTATGTGCATTCAGTATAGAGCATTCAGTACTTATCATTTATAATACAAGAGTATGATCTATGAATGTGCAAACATACTATTTTCCAAGTCAGTCACACTATGTAGAAGAAACTACCTGATATAAAACAAGAATGACTGGAATGGCTAACTTCAGCCTTGGTATAAACAGTCGCTATTATGTTGACTTCCTCATGTAAACAATAGTTACTGAAAAATAAAACTAGTCTAAACTTAAGAAAAGCCCTTAGGAATTTTTCTGACATGGTATTCATTACAGAGGTTGGGTCATGCTATCACTGCTCTTAGAACTATATATATATATATATATACACACACCAGAACATTTTAAGAGATTTCTTTTGCTATAGCTAATTAAATTGTATCACAGCCTGTAAAGTAATTGAGAATTGTTTTTGTTTGTTTTTAAAGTACTTTTGTGCAATGGAAAGTTTCACAAGCACTTGCAAGAAATTTTTGTTCCCTTGGTCGTCCGCTATGTCGATCTCATGGAATCATCTATTGCCCAGTCCATTCATAGAGGTCTTGAACAAGAGTCCTGGCAGCCTGTCAAGTAAGTGTTTATAGAAGGGCTAACCTACCTATATCTTTATACCCAATTTGCTTTAATCCTCTATTGTCCTGTAAGTTCTATTTTTTATTGTATTCCTACATTGTTTATTTCTTCACAGGAGCATCACCAACAGTCTTCCCAATGTAGCTCTTCCGAAAGTTCCAAGTTTGCCTCTTAATCTTCCACAGATACCTAGCTTTTCTGCACCAACTTGGATGGCTTCTTTATATGATTCCACGTGTGTATTCTTCACTGATCTTCTGACTGTACGTCAGCTCTGCATGGCCTTGCTGGTGTCCTGTGTAGTGATATTTGGATTGCATGGTGTTTAAGATTGTGTAGTTGGAAACAATAATTTCTCAGTTGTGAGCCAAGCATGGAATGTCAGTGCGTGGTGCATTTTTAGTGCATAAAAATACAGCAATGTAATAGATAATATCTCACTTAAAATCAACTTGGCAAAGGTTTGTTGTGGTACAGTTAACAGTCTAAATGCCATAACTGCTCTTCTTATTCAGTTAATAAGCAGGGGAGAAAAAATAATTGTTCTTAGACCATGTTTTCATAAACTACAATAACTCTTCATGTTTTCACATGAATCTGACTAATTCATTGCATGTGCAAAATGGTTCAGAAAACAGTTTCAACATTTGTTTGCAAGATTCCAGTTAGATTTAAAAATTCTCAATCTTAACGGGAAACTAAAGATTAGTACCTCCAAAATTTGACCTACATTAGTTTCTTTTCGTGTTGTTTTTTTCACCATGCTTCTTGGTTTTTTTTAATGGAGCCAGTAGCCCATGCCCAGTTGATCAATCCCACAATAACATACTGAAGCTCTGTGTGTCTACCTGTTTGTGTATGAGTATGGATGTGCATGCACAGTTGAGGAAAATTGTTTTGGGTAAAGAAACATGTTTCACTTATAAGTTTTCAAAAGAGGGGGTTTTGTAGAAGCAACAACAGAAGATATTTTTAAATTTTGAAAACTAATCTTGACAATATCCTTTAAAGCTAAAGATAATTTAATGTTTTGGAAAACAAGTTTTTTTTTTGTTTTGTTTGTTTCTTTCTTTCTTTCTTTTACAAGCAGATGTCTAAATCCATTATCACACATGAAGTTCTGTGTTTGTGCTAAGAATTACATAGCCAAGTGTATTGAGTAATGTGTCTACAGACTTTTGGCACTTGTTCATTAGCTGTAATGGGATTTGTTCTTTCTGGCTCCCCTAAGGAATTGTCAACCTTTTTCTTCCCCATCCTTAGGCTTTTACACCCTTTGTTTTGACTGTAACATTGCAAGTTTGCACCTACATACTTTTGCCTTTATAAATCATTATTCCAGCTTTGAATTACAATTCAGTGGTATTTTGCCCTTCAAAACTCTTCCGACCTGCTTATTCCTGTCCTTTGAAGGTTACTGTCTTAAACAGTGTCCTCCACACTTTACACTTTCTTGAGACTTAATGTTCTTAACTGTGGTCTTCTAACAATCTGCACTTATAGCACTTCTGCCCCGTAAAAATGAATTTTAATTTACATTTTACATATGTGGACATGAGTTGGAGGTTTTTACACACAGATGTTTTTCCCATGGGAAAATATATATAGTAGGTTCCCCAAATTACTGATATTAAGGACTGGTTGTATTATAGGCAGGGCTGCCAGACACTTTGTATTATAAGACCCTGTCTTTAGTTGCTTATAACTTTGCCACCTGTAACTGACTGGGTTGAAATTTTCCATGTTGGTTGTCTCCATCAGGCTAAGTTTCTTCAGAAAATTTCAGCCAAAAGGGTTCAGCCATTCTGAGAATGGAGGAAGGGGCAGATACGTTATTTTGCCTATGTTAAAAAAAATTCTGATGATCTTTTCTTCGAGCAGTTGTAGTGCCTCAAGACTTTAGAGCAGGAACTTGTAATTTGGCAGGGGTTGGCCTTGGTGTGAGGGATGTGCCTTTTGCCATCCCCATGGAAACTCACCCAAATTTAGTCACGTTGTAAGCCTTTGCCCAGGAATCCTAATTCTGGCATTTCCTAACCTTAATAATGTCCTCTTAATGTAATTTATCTGTTTATTTATTTATAATTTTGCGTAATCTTTGTAATAAAAATGAGTGAGAAAGGGAATGTTATTAAAGATGTACAAGTGCCATAGGGCCAATTCTATCATCGGCTGCACCGGTGTGTAACTATTTGAAGAGGATATAAAGGAGAGTCCTCCTATTTGTAATATCTCAGGGTAGCTGCCACAATGATGCATAAGAGTGCTCAGCAAAGGATGAATAACATGCCAACTCTCACATCCAGTTCGCAAGGGCAGCATTCAGCTAGTACATGTGCTGCCATCCCCAAGTGCTTGTAGGCAGTGGCTAGAGTGCTGCTTCTGCTGAAAGGAACAGTAACAAACAGCCCACCAGGCATTGTACAAGCTCACTGAGACATCTTGCTTAGCAGCTTCAGTATGCTTCCAGGGCTGTCTGCATAGCTGCCTGCCAGCCAGCCACTGTCCCTTCTACGCCGGTAGCATTGTTCTTTATAAGGGCATGAGTTAATTTAGCATATTCAGTTTCAAGATAAGTGACTCAGATCGTGTTTGAGAGAGAGCAGATTACAGTGAATAATATGTTCACTGTGGCCTCTGTATGTGTATTCCCACTTGTGGGGCATACCCACCCGCATCTGGTGCCATGGCACATTCTAGTAAAACAGCGTCTGCTGGGACATCATCTGGGGTGTGAAGTCTTTTTTGTATGCCTTTCAGAAACCAGTGATTGATGTTATCTTTCTAACCATTGATGGCTGATGTGGAAATGAAATTCCATTCAAAAACGCTGCATTCAAAATTGTAGATGGCAGGCATTCAGTGGAATTCAGATCACATTTTTGGATTAATTCCTTTAAAGTTATTACAAAAGCTGGCCATTTTAGCCATTTTTATAGTTAATTGTTTTCAGTGGCTAGAGATTTTATTATACAATGAGGAGCTAAAAGACATCGGCAACTATGATTTAACTGAGTTATTTTTAAATATTTTCTAAGAATGTCAAGTCATCTATCTAGTTGACCATAGCCTTTTTGTTTTGTGAAGTGACAAGAAATGGTTTCATATTCTAGCATACATTGCTAACATCCAAGTCCCGGTCGTAAAGCTGTTGTTCCCAATTCAGCAAAGCACTGAAGCACATGTTTAAGTCCATCCCTTTCAACAAAGCAGTTAAGCACTTGCCAAATGCTTAGCTGAATAAGGATGGGTTTAAGCATGTAGTTCGGTTAAGCATGTGCTTAAGTGCTTTGCTGAAGTGGGGTTATTGATATTGAAATTATTTTCCTCTCTGTGACTAATAATTTACACTTACTTTTTTGAGCATTACCATAAAACTTTGTATACAGGCCGTGTTAAATCACTGTAGCTGTTCTGTTGCTATTTCCATTGACAAGTTATTTTTTCTCTTTAATGTGTGGCTAGGAACACTAAATGTGTACTCTTCTCAGTCTTTACACTGTCACAAGAACATCATTACTGTGTTTTCGGTTGTTTTTGCTGGTTCTATAATTTAATGGTACATTTGGGGCATTGCATGTTAAGGTTAGGGAGATATTAAGAGAGTAAAGTGCTGTGTGTAGTAGTCAGTATTTTGCTTGATTGGTCTCATGAGAAGTTAACTCAGAGGACACCTTGGCTAGACGTGCAGAACACTGTGAATTATCGTCAGATTCAGCTAAGGAAAACATGCTGAAAGGTTGAGAGGGCTGGGACGGTGTGTTTGGGGGAGGGGAGGTAGAAGCTTTTAATTAACCAAAATGGGAGTTTTTCTTACAATCTACCTGTTAATTAAAATTTGTTACTCTAAACCTAATTTTTATTTCCTTTCCGTTTTGAATCTTTACTCTTTTACAAGTTTTGAGCCTAGCTTTTAAGTTGGATTTATGGCTTGTTTTGATTATACCAATGTTCCATTTATAAATTATTTTCTCTGTTACGTACGTAATAGATGTTCCACAGTCACTGTAATCATCACCACTGGCAGAAGCAGCTACAACCTCATGGAGTTAGGGCCACTTCTTACGCTAGCAATGAATTTGACTCTCAGTATGTGAGTCATTGTTTTGTGGAGTTTTTCCTATGTACAGTGCTCAGTCAATTCATTGCTTAATAACAATTCTTTTCTCCTAGATATGCCTGGTGCAGGAAAAGGGAGGAACCTCAAGGAGCTGGTTACAGTTCCTTGAATCTCAATCTGCTCCAGCAGTATTAGATCCCAGTGTACAAAGTGCAAATCAATTTAACAATGTTCTTGACTTTAAGCAAGTATGTACTGATTTACTGGACCAAGTGCTTTACTGGATTAAGATCAGAGTGCAGAGTCATGCCCAAATAAAGTATATACCATTGTACAAATAATCTTAGTCTGTCAGTGTAAAATCATAATCCTCCAGAGTAATTTACTGTAATAGTTAATAATAATCAAATGACAGATGTGTGGTTTTGGAATACACTATTTCTTTCTGTTGTCACAGCTCGTTTTATGTCAGTAGTATACAATATTAGTCTATACCTTTAAGAAAAATGGTTCTGAATGTCGTTGTGCAATACATAACTAAATAATAAATAAGAATGGTGGTTCAGAAGCATATAAAAAACAAGAAATGTTTATTACGGAGCTTCTCTCAAATTTCAAGAACCAGTGGCTATTATTATAATTATTATAATTGTAAAACCTTATTTGGCTATGTAATGAAACCAGTTTAAGTGGACACCAGGGAGTGAACGTGCATAAGAATACATTGACAATATTTGAGAGCACATGATTCCTCCTGAGTCTTAGAGGATTCCATTTAGTTTGGAGTCCTGTTAAGCAGAAATATGATTTAAAGAGAACAAAATTAAAATGCATAAAATCCCTGCAGATCAAATAGAGAGAAGCGATTATCACATTTGGTAAATAAATGCGCTTTACTTTCAGATAGGCACTCTCATCAAAGTCAATATACATTGAGACTTTGTACGAAAATATGTTAGTGTATTTATGCGCACACCCGCATCTTGTTTTTTAGTTAGTACACTCTCTCCACATCTTTCTCATCCATACCAGTTGACTATCTTATTTTGTGATCTAAGTTTGTGTATAATGTAACATATATAAGGACAAACTCACTACCAGGGAATATGGGAGGTATCTGATAACCATGTAGAGTTATTTCATTTGTCTGTAAGGAAGAATCCTACCCTAACAGGACGGTGGACTCTTGTTTTTCTTCTATTAAAAAACTGTTGCCACTGTGTAAATAAGGGCTTTATGTTCAGTGCAAAGGAAGGGTCTTTGCCTCAAAATGCTTGCAATCTAAACAGGCAACATACACACAGAAGATGGGATTGAGGATGGAACCTAATCAGCCCAACAGATCTTTGGTCTCTTGAGATCTGGTTGTTCTATTTCAAGGGTGTAACAGGGAGGTATAACTAAGAGTTACTGGATGTTATTAAGCAGAAACATGTAGGCAGAATATCATGAGTCTCCCTAATGGTGAAATCTATTAGACTGTGGACTGTCAGTGTAAGGAACGTGGGGAAGCATCAATACTTGAGTCATTTAAAAATGGAGAAGACAGAGCCACTAGCAAATTACTGTAGATAACAATCCAACTTCATTAGGGAGATATTTTAGGCCTTTTCCATCTCTAATTTTTTTGGCCCTGATCCTTCTCAGTCCTGAGCGCACTCAACTCCCATTGACTCATTCAGTGGGAGTTGAAGGCATGCAACCCCTTCATGATTATGGCCTTTTGTTATGAGAATATAGGAAGGAAAATGGCAATACTTATAAATTAAAATGCTGAGTCAAGGCTGCTATACTAAATTTTTGTCACTTTTGCTCCTGAAGTATGTTGAAATCTGTTACTTGGAATGTTAATGTGGATAGCATTATGACTCTCAGTACAGCAGTTCAGGTTTTGGAGTATAGGCACATTATTAGCACACTTGGAGGAGTTCATTCCGGCTGAATATTGTAATGGTATCACAGTAATTAATGATGAGCAGATGTATATATTAAAACCTATGAGTTGGTCAGGAGGGAGAGTTTTAAAATTGTGGCAACCGCAAATGACATAGAGACATTTTCTTCTTTTGTTCTGCTCATGTTAAGTTTATGGACATTAATGTGAGTTCTGTTTTTCCTTGCTTTGGAGATCTTCTGTACTACTTCCCTCAGTGGGAGTTAATCTGCATGTGTCAAGAGAGTATCTGTCTGTGTGTGGCTCTTCTACTACATTACACTTCTTCAGTACTATGGGAGGTCTACCCACCCGTGCTGTGAGAGCAAGCAAATATATGTGCAAAGTGTTCACTGTCGTTAAAAAGTTCTGTCTTAAATAAAACTCCTTTTGCCCATATTTTTCTTCTCTTTTCTTGAATTTGGGTTGCTTCACTTCCCTCTCCCACCTCCATGATACCAGGGTTGAACTCATGTACTTGTTTCACCCCCTAGGGAAGTCATATTAAATCAAAAGGACAGAACTTTCACAACCACTCTAATACGCTTGGAACAACACCCAACTGTGTTGTGGGAGCTACGTGTGAGAAGTGAACTGGAAGGAGGGGAGGACTCTACTTCTGAAAGTTATTCTGTGTGTTTTTTTCATATGTCCTATAAATTTATCTTCTGTTTTTCTTAATAGCAATGGTTCAGCTACATCAGAAGATCTTTTCTGGAAACTTGATGCACTGCAGATGTTTGTTTTTGATCTGCACTGGCCAGAACCAGAATTTGCCCATCATTTAGAGCAGAGACTTAAACTTATGGCCAGTGATATGATAGAAGCCTGCGTCAAAAGGTACAGTTATATTTTCAAATTGTCTGTTAAAAGTTGTAACACATTTGGACATGAACATCCATGAAATGTTAATGAGAACATCTAGATGTGTGGTATCCATGTAGAATCCTACTGCAAAGATCCTAGCCCATCGCTTTGACCATGTCATTCTTTTCTTTGCATCACTCACCGACTCCCTCTTCTCTATCGCATCAAACATAAGCTGCTTGCCTTCACTTTTAAGGTTCTCAACGTCCTGTCCCTACCTTACCTATTGTCTGTCATTCACTATTGAGATGTTAAATCCCACCTCCATTTGGTCCATGATACCAGCCTCTGTCGCCCGCTTCTTTGATTTTCATACAAGTACCCTTATGCTTTCTCCCATATTACCTGTCATGCTTGGCAGGCGTTCCCCACAAAGCCACCTCATTAACCTCCTTTAAAACCCTGCTTTTCCATAATTCCTACAGAAAGCTTGACAATGATGTGCTGAGACCGCTGTCTATCGCACTGACCAAATTGCCTCATTGGTTCATTGTACCCACCCCAAACCCCATCTGTCTGTCTGTATCCATCTGGTGTCTCTTGTTTTATACTTAGATTGTAAGGTCTTTGGGCCAGGGCCAGGCTTTTTGTTCTGTGGAGTTTTTTTTACAGCGCTGAGCACAATGGGGTCCTGATCTATGAGTGGGACTCTAAGCATTATGATAAAACAAATGATAAACAATAGGGCTATTTTGGGAGCGTGCAAAGACCACAGATCCCACTTTTGATCCTGAAGCATAAAGCTATTATAAGATGGGTGCTCTTTGTTTTTTAAAGTGAGTTTCTGGCCCTATTCCTTTCAAAGGTAGATTTGAACATGTAAACATAAATTAATGTAAACCGATCACTGGGATGAAAGTTTGTCACATGGATTTTTACTGAACATTACAGGTTATTCACGACTTATCAATAATCATACCACCCAGGATTAGCCTTTGGGATTCATGAAACCCATATTCAGATATTCTTCTATTTTGGGGGTGACCCTATACCAATTTAAAACTGTGGGGGGCCTGTGCCACCTGGGATACTGCTAATAGCACTTGGTCAGCTACAGTCTCTCTTGGCTCCCTGTTGGCTACTTGAATGTCTCTTCTGATGAGTAGTTAGTGGGTCTCTAAGCTCAAGGAAGGGTGGCTACAAAGTATAAAAGGCAGTATTGTTTTGTAGACTACTACGCACAGGTCTGAGAGCAAGAGACTTCTGCATTCCAGTCTTGGCTCTGACATTGACTGTGTGGCTTTCATCAAACCATGTAACCTCTTCGCCTCAGTATCCCCATACGTAGAATTGGGATAATAATACTGAAATGCATCACCCGGGGGTTATAATGACTAAGTAGCCACTGTTTGTAAAACACAATTATATAAGTGCTGAAATTCACTAGGATGTACACAGATCCCTCACAGATCTGGGTTGTAGTTTGAGTCTGTCCTAATAAATTATCTTGCTGACCTTCCTCTGAATTGAATCCTAAGGCTTTCACTCTGTGTAGCGGCAAGATCACAGTGGTTTGGTATATATGTTAAGGGAAGAGGTTTGAGAAATACTTTTTGAAGGCCACCCAAAAGTCCTAAAAAATCATCTACATATTATCAAAGTCAAGTGAGGTGCCAAATGCTGTCTTGATAGCAGATTGTACTGAGATGTACACTTCAAAATGATAGAACAGTGCAAGTACATTTCAAACTTGCTAAAGGATCTACAGAATATGATTTCAAGCATCTTAAAGATATATCACAATATCCTTGCTGCTACATATAAGCATAAGCTAAATGTTGTTTATACATTTTATATAACTCATAAAAATATAACTGATAAATTATGATGAATGTTATCTAGATATATCTAACTAGAGCTAGGTTGAAAAATAAAAACCTAATTTCATTAAAAAAAGTAAAATGTCAAAGTTGTTTTAATTTTGATGTATTTGAAAAGGACCCATTTTTTATTTTATCAAAATTTGACATGATATTTTTAATATTTCTTAAAAAATCAACAATAACATTATCAAAATGGTTGTTGACATTTTTGTTTGTTGAAACAATATGAAAAAAACAATTATTAAAAAAACAATTTTTCTGCAAACAAAACAATTTGATAACCATTTTTCTGGTGTTTTTTAAAAAAAATTGTAAAAAAAAAAAAGCCTGAATGATTATGAAAAACAATTTTTTGACAAGGTAGATCAACAATCATTTGAAAAATACTGAACAGTTCTTAGTGCTGACCATAGTGGTTGAGATTTCAAAAGCCTAAACTTTTCCTGTACAATAGTTTGCACAAATTGGTATTTAGAGTGGCAAATAAACAATCACTAGCTCAGGCACCTATTTCTGTGTTCCGTTGCTGATTTCTCAGACAGAAATATGGGGGTTCACATGTAAAATGAGCCCAGATGCAAATTTTGTGGCTGCACCTTGAAAACCCACATTTGAAAAGAAACCTTTTTTATTGACAATTTTTAAGTCTGTGTTACTGCCTTCAAAGTGATAGGAAGATTTAAAACCATATGTCTAGTCTTGTTTGACAAGAAGGAACCTGAGGTAAGTGGCCTAAAAGCAAATTGTTTCACTTATCACTCCTTCCGTATCTAACTAAAAATCAACTCTTAGAAGATTTGCAATCAAAAATTCTTGGTAGAAGAGAAATCTTTTGACACTGTAAATGAATGAATTACATCTGTGGTCCTGAAAACATGTTCCACCACGAAGTGCAGGTGGTTCAAGTTTATTGACTGCCAATGTGAAATTGTGGCTTGCTGGTTAAAGAGCATGGAACTTACAGAATGCCTAATAAGCTACTATGGGTAGAAAATACTTCAAGCTCTAGTGTCATTGGAGAAAATTAGCAAAGCTGCTTATCACCTCAAATTTACCACTTATCCAAATATGAAGGCTTATCCTCTGTACTGCTTCATCATGGTGGCAGAACAATATCCACAATCTTCAACTATTACATTTCTACTTGGAAACCTAAGATCATTCCAAGTGATTTCAAGCATGCAGTTATTATTTTTATAAAAAGAAGAACAGATCATAGTGTGGAACTTCCTGAAGGTCCACTCTTTCATCTGTTTGTGGTAAAGCTCGATCAAAAGTCCTTCCCAATCATCTCTTACATACAACTGTATTCCTACCCAAGAGTCATTGTGTTTTCTTCATTGGTCTGTGTACCAGGGAAATTACTTTTACTCACTGCCGACTCCAACAAATGTCATGAGACCAATATCAGCTGCTTCACAAGGCTTTTATGGACCCAGCCAGGCCACCCGTTATATAAAAGAGGCATATTCTGAACAATCCCACAAAAAACACTATCATATGAATGAATTTGTCATCATCTGTTTATTCCAACAACATATATCTGGAATGCTATCTGTAAGCAAGTTGGGCCTAGTATGTTCAGAACTTTAAAGAAAAGCATTTTTATAGCAAATCAGAACTGGATCAGGTAATAGTAGCGAAGTACTGGTGCATTGCTGTCATTACAAGTGGTCTCTGTTAGGACACAAGCTGCCACATGATGAATCAGCTACACCTTTTGAGTTGGCTTTTCACTTCGGTGTCAGGTACTGTAGAGCTTGTTGCAATAGGCAAATCTGAAAATGTCAAAGGCCTGATTATGAGATCTAGACTTCTTTTTTAAGCAAATCAGGAAGACTGATGGCTTCCAGGTGCATTGGCTTAATAAGATTCTCAGAAACAACTCATATGGCTAAGTCTTTAACATGAAAATTGCTGTCCTTCGGTAAATTCATCTCCAGTGGAGTAGGAACTTTATTCAGTAGCCCTCTATGTGCCCACCATAGGGCACATTCTAATTCAGCTATGTAAAGTTTCACCTCAGCATGAGTTTCCATGTGCAAGACACCCGTAAATGGTCCCAAAACAGCAATAACATTGCAGCTGACACATGAGAAATCTTGTCACTCTCTCAAATCAAATGGAGAATCATATGAGGAAAGTTTTTTGGGGAGAGATGAAATGAAACTTTTAGGCTGATTTATACAAACTGTTGTAATGATTATAAGAATTATATTTCTCTAGTAGCGTAGATGTTTGATTTAGCCGTCCTTTTACATTTGTATAAAATAGGCCTGATTCTGATCTCACAGTAAATTTTCTCTGATGTAACTCTACTGACTGCAGTGATTTTGCTCTGGATTTACACCAGCATGAGACGAGAACCAGATCTTTGTGTATCTATCTTTGTTTTAATATGAAAGGAAATAATTTAACTCACTTTTTTCTTTATTAAAGATTGTTTTTTTTTAATTAAAGCCGTAAGAGGATTTTTGAGTCAGATGTATCAGAAGTGGTATCCTAACATGACAGATTAGCTGTTACGTTTTAATGCAGAAGATCCAAATATTTCTTTGAGCTTTATATTTTTACTGCTTGAAACTTGTTCACAGATAATGGATTAGGAAGCATATTGTTAAATGTATTATGTTTTTGCCTATCAGTCATTATTTAGCTAAATCAAAGCAGAATTTTGAGATTACTTTCGTGTTCTACTGAACAGATGAATATTTTACTCTACTACTTGTAGTATTGTGTTCCTACATGCTTCCACCTGGTGCTCACAGACTTAATTTTTAAATTAACACATTTAGTGAGATTTTTGCTTTTACATGTCAGTTGTCTGGAATTATGACAAACTTTCATGTTGTGAATTCATGTTTAAATAAATAGAACAAGAATTGCATTTGAACTCAAGCTGCAAAAGACAAACAAATCAATGGACTTGCGTATTCCTGCCTCTGTGTGTACGATGTTTAACGTTTTAGTTGATGCCAAAAAGCAAACTGCTAAACTCTGCATTCTGGATGGTGGGCAAGAGGTAGGTGGAATTGTGTATGTTTAGATTAATCAGGGGTGTCTAGCACTGTGGACTGTCTTTACTAGATTGATTAAAATAGCTTTGTTTTTTATTCGTGTATTTTGTCTTCTGAAATGTGTCACATAGTTTTAATTTTGTTTATATAAGTATCTGAGTATCACTGAGGGTGCAGACTGTCCCCCATTATTCCATCCAAATGGACAGAGGAAAGTCCATAATTTTTCTTTGTTCAGGGAGACACCAGGAGGGATTTTGCACTGTCCATCCCAGAGCTTCTCCTGAGTTGCATCTAAGAACCAACCTTGTTTATGACAGCATCTTAATAGCACAACTGAGCCAAAGCATCATTCTTTATAGTAACCTGTTCATCTGATTAGATTTATATTTAATTGGTTCTTTTAATGCTCTGGCTGGCATTTGCACCTACATGTGCACGAGAAAAATTTTAACTAGAGGAGAGAGTCATTGAGTACAATTGTTAACCTTTAACTTTTGCTCTTCTAGAACCTGTGTAGAGGCCATTGTTTGGGTGCTGTACAAATGGGGCTGTAGAGAGAGCCTCTATGATGGGGCAGTGGCCCATGCTTTTTGAGTGAATGTACATCCATACTTGGCTACTCCCCCATCCCTTTGTACATAGAATACTCCCAGTCTTGTCCGGAATAATCTGTGCAGTGGTGAGGGGGCAATAGTGGTCTCTAGGCCATCCAGAATACTGATGCACAATTAATACTGCTTTTGCAGTGTTGATGTACATGGGTGGGGGTGGGGGTGTAATTTTGTTTGTTTGGGTTTTCATGGGGGAGGGAAACCAATTGTCAGAATTTGACACCAACAATTATTCCTGCCTTGTGCAGAAATATATATATATATAATCACATCATTGTTACAGGCAGTTTTATTTTTATTTTATTCAGCCATATCATTTCTGTTGATTGCCCTTTTGTGTTGTCTTGGTGGGCATGCTCCTCATTTCCTTAGCTCATCTATTTAAGTTAGCATTTTAGCCATAATTAATTTTTCATTTTAATGAAATGTTCATCATTTTCCTGTTCTTCCCCCTGTTATCTGCTTTTTCTACTTTGATTTTCCATGATTTGATCCAGTTTGCTGGTCAGTGGGTAAGTGCCTTTCATTTTAGAAACTGCTTGTTCTTTGTGAATTGTCTATATTCAATGCTTGTTATAAACTACCTATTACTGTTCCTGCTCATTCAGCAACATGGGCTGGAGGGACTTCCTCTGCTGTTTGAACTTGTTAGGCAGTGATCAGTCACCAGACACCAAATTTCTTCTCACCCCATCCAGCTGAAATCTCTCTTCAGGCTGGTTCCAGAAATTTCTTCTGTTTATCTTCTGCCCTGCTACAGGCAGATGCCTTCAGATCCTCCTGGAGCAGAACACACAAGAATGGGCAGGAAGTACTCTGAGCATGGCTGTGCAGTGGTACTGTGACTTGTTCTTGGTGCCACAGTTGTTATGTCTCTCTTGGCAGCTGGTATCAAGCAAAGTGCCCCAGGGGTCAGTCCCGGGGCCGGTTTTGTTCAACATTTTTATTAATGATCTGGATGATGGGATGAACTGCACCCTCAGCAAGTTCACAGATGACACTAAGCTGGGGGGAGAGGTAGGGATAGGGTCCAGAGTAACCTAGACAAATTGGAGGATTGGGCCAAAAGAAATCTGATGAGGTTCAACAAGGACAAGTGCAGAGTTGTGCACTTAGGAAGGAAGACTCCCATGCACTGTGACAGCCTGGGGACCGACTGGCTAAGCAGCAGTTCTGCAGAAAAGGACCTGGAGATTACAGTGGACGAGAAGCTGAATATGAGTCAGCACTGTGCCCTTGTTGCAAAGAAGGCCAACAGCATATTGGGCTGTATTAGTAGGAGCAGATCGAGGGAAGTGATTATTCCCCTCTATTCAGCACTGGTGAGGCCACACTTGGAGTATTGTGTCCTGTTTTGGTCCCCCCACTACAGAAGGGATGTGGACAAGAGAGAGAGTCCAGCAGAGGGAAACGAAAATGATTAGGGGGCTGGGGCACAGGATTTACGAGGAGAGGCTGAGGGAGTTGGGCTTATTTAGTCTGCAGAAGAGAAGAGTGAGGGGGGATTTGATAGCAGCCTTCAACTACCTGAAGGTGGGTTCCAAAGAGGATGGAGCTAGGCTGTTCTCAGTGGCAGATGACAGAACAAGAAGCAATGGTCTCAAGTTGAAGTGGGTGAGGTCTAGGTTGGATATTAGAAAACACTATTTCACTAGGAGGGTGGTGAAGCACTGGAATGGGTTACCTAGGGAGGTGGTGGAATCTCCATCCTTAGAGGTTTTTAAGGCCCGGCTTGACAAAGCCCTGGCTGGGATGATTTAGTTGGAGTTGGTCCTACTTTGAGCAGGGGATTGGACTAGATGACCTCCCGAGGTCTCTTCCAACCCTAACATTCTATGATTCTTGCTCCCTTTCAAGACTGACTGAGTCGGACAGCTTTGGAATCTCCCTCACCTCTCAGGGGAGGCAGAAGAGCACGTCAACACAAGACCAATAGCATCAGAGCCAACCCCAGAGACTCCAGCACCGCTTCACCTCAGCCCATAGTAGTGAGTCCACCTCTACCCCTACTTGTTTTTCAGGCAATGTCCTGAGAATAGGCTTCCCACTTCCTCCTCAGGGAAGGCAGCACTTCCATGAAGGCCTTTCACACAGAAGGTAAACAGCCCCACTCTCTCGATCCATTCCATTCCACTTCCCTTCTCAGGGCAGGAACACTTAAAGAGGGCCTCCTGCATTGCCAGCCAAATACTCTCAAAACCATCAGAGCTTCAGTCCTTGCCAAAGGGCTCTTCAGAAATCTTCCTGTGCCGCTCCCATGTGGCACTGCAGTCTCTAGAGCTCCAGTCTCCCTTCATCATCCCCTCTCAGCAGCAGCATAGGGAACCATCTCAGGTTCTTACTCTGAAAGCATGAGACTTCCTTCATAGGGCCTAATCACATCAGCCACACTATCAGAGGCTCGTTCACCTGCACATCTACCAATGTAATAGATGCCATCGTGTACCAGCAATGCCCCTCTGCCATGTACATTGGTCAAACTGGACAGTCTCTACGTAAAAGAATAAATGGACACAAATCAGATGTCAAGAATTATAACATTCAAAAACAAGTCGGAGAACACTTCAATCTCTTTGGTCACTCGATTACAGACCTAAAAGTGGCAATTCTTCAACAAAAAAACTTCAAAAACAGACTCCAACGAGAGACTGCTGAATTGGAATTAATTTGCAAACTGGATACAGTTAACTTAGGCTTGAATAAAGATTGGGAGTGGATGGGTCATTACACAAAGTAAAACTATTTCGCCATGTTTATTCCCTCCCCCGACTGTTCCTCAGACGTTCTTGTCAACTGCTGGAAATGGCCCACCTTGATTATCACTACAAAAGTTTTTTTTTTCTCTCCTGCTGGTAATAGCTCACTTTACCTGATCACTCTCCTTACAGTGTGTATGGTAACACCCATTGTTTCATGTTCTCCATGTATATAAATCTCCCCACTGTATTTTCCTCTGAATTCATCCAATGAAGTGAGCTGTAGCTCACAAAAGCATATGCTCAAATAAATTTGTTAGTCTCTAAGGTGCCACAAGTCCTCTTTTTCTCATTACCCTGTAATTCTTGTAAAGGACCGAAGGCAGACATTCTTCTTCAACTATTCCTTAAACTGGGAAAACTGAATAGTGGAGTGTATTGAGGCTAATGCTTCTTCATATATTTATTAATGCTGGGCAGCAAAGTTGGTGAACTTTGTCAATGACTCCATGGTAATTTTGATTAATACAATCCAAAAAGGATTCTGATTAACTCGAGAAGCATTAAAACACTTCATGTGGCTTGGCAGTAGAAGACCAGAGGAAACATAATATAAATAAACACTGGCAATAGTAGTTTAAACTCATAAAGTGGTGGGATATTGATTTCCAAGAACCTCCAAGGAAAAGACTTGGGATTCACCGGTGATAACAATAAAGATATTAGTCCAATGTGCTTCAGCAGTTTAATAAAAACCAAATAGGATACTTGGGTGCGCCTAAATGGAACAGAAAATAATACAGAGTATAATATAATATTGAACAAGATGTGGTCAGGTATAGCTTCAAAATGTAAACTCATCATCACAAGAATTGGGAAAGAATTCCTCTCTTTTCCAAATGCAATAATGCACAGGTGGCCAAGTGCAGTATGAGTATATTTTAGGGCTGTCGATTAATCACAGTTAACTCATATGATTTAAAAAAATTAATCATGATTTTAAAAAAATCACGATTAATGACACTGTTAAACAGTAGAATACCAATTGAAATGTATTAAATATTTTGGGATGTTTTTCTACATTTTCAAATATATTGATTTCTATTACAACCCAGACTACAAAGTTTACAGTGCTTACTTTATATTATTATTTTTATTACCAATATTTGCACGTAGAAACGATAAAAAAAAGTATTTTTCAATTCACTTCATACAAGTACGGTAGTGCAATCTCTTTATCGTGAAACTGTAACTTACAAATGTAGATTTTTTTTTGTTACATAACTCCACTCAAAAACAAAACAGTGTAAAACTTTAGACTCTACAAGTCCATTCAGTCCTACTTCTTGTTCAGCTAACTGCTAAGACAAACAAGTTTGTTTACATTTACAGGAGATAATGCTGCCCGCTTCCTATTTACAATGTCACCTGAAAGTGAGAACAGGCATCTGCACAGCACTGTTGTAGCCAGTGTTGCAAGGTATTTACATGCCAGATATGCTAAACATAAGTATGCCCCTTCATGCTTCGACACCATTCCAGAGGACATGCTTCCATGCTGATGATGCTCATTAAAAAAAAAAATTGTTAATTAAATTTGTGACTGAACTCCTTGGGGGAGAATTGTATGTCTCCTGTTCTGTTTTACCTGCATTCTGCCATATAGTTCATGTTATAGCAGTCTCGGATGAGACTCAGCACATGTTCTTCATTTTAAGAACACTTTCACTGCAGATTTGACAAAATGCAAAGAAAGTACCAATGTGAGATTTTTAAAAATAGCTATATCACTTGACCCAAGGTGTAAGAATCGGAAGTGCTATCCAGAATCTGAGAGGGACAAGGTGTGGTGCATGCTTTCAGAACTCTTAAAAGCTCTTTTCTGATGCAGAAACTACAGAATCCGAACCACCAAAAAAGAAAATCAACCTTTTGCAGGTGGCATCTGACTCCGATGATGAAAATGAATGTGCGTCGGTTGGCACTGCTTTGGATGGTTATCGAGCAGAACCTGTCATCAGCATCTACGCATGTCCTGTGGAATGGTGGTTGAAGCATGAAGGGACATATGAATCTTTAGCACATCTGGCACGTAAATATCTTGCAACACTGGCTACAACAGTGCCATGTGAACGCCTGTTCTCACTTTCAGGTGACGTTGTAAACAAGAAGCGTGCAGCATTATCTCCTGCAAATTGTAACCAAACTTGTTTGTCTGAGCGATTGGCTGGACAAGAAGTAGGAGTGAGTGCACTTGTAGGCGCTAAAGTTTTACATTGTTTTATTTTTGAATGCAGTTATTTTTTGTACATAATTCTATATTTGTAAGTTCAACTATTATGATAAAGAATGTGCACTACAGGACTTGTATTAGGTGAATTGAAAAATACTGTTTCTTTTGTTTTTTACAGTGCAAATATTTGTAATAAAAATAAATATAAAGTGAGCACTTTGTATTCTGTGGTGTAATTGAAATCAATATATTTGAAAATGTAGAAAACATCCAAAAATATTTCAGTAAATGGTATTCTATTATTGTTTAACAGTGTGATTAATCTCCCTATTAACTGTGATTAATTTTTTTAATCGAGCAATTAATCACAATTTTTTTTTATCACTTGACAGCCCTAGTATTTTTGTCTTCCTCCCCAGCATGAGGTTATTATCATTGTCAGAATCAGCCACACCTGAAGGACCAGTGGTCTGGTCCAGAAAGGGAAATCTTATATGTTCTTAGCTCATGGTAAGTTCACCACTGCTGAAAATAGTCTCCCCATTGACACTCTATAGACCTCCTTTGGCTGCAGCTGATCACATTTTTTGAGAAGAAAATATCCCAGAGCCATTGGGATGCCACATTCTGCAATGTCTCCTTCAGGGATCTCAGGAATGATGCTAGGAGATTTTCTTCATAGAATATCAGGGTTGGAAGGGACCTCAGGAGGTCATCTAGTCCAACCCCCTTGCTCAAAGCAGGACCAGTTCCCCTCCCCCTTTTTTTTGGCCCCAGATCACTAAATGGCACCCTCAAGGGCTGAACTCACAACCCTGGGTTTAGCAGGCTAATGCTCAAACCACTGAGCTATCACTCCCCCAGTACTCAAATTAGTTCAGTTCTGTAAATTGCTTTGTCTACCCTCCCAGCCCCTAAATGAACAATACATCAGCCAAGGAAGAATTTTAAAATGACTAAAGGTGTGTTATTTTTCTGACTTTCAATTCCTTCATCTATTCAGAGAGAATCATTTATACTATCCATTGGTCTCACTAGGGCGAGTTTAGAGACGTGGAGGCCAAATGTTGCCATAAATATCTCTTCTAGATAATTTCAGAAACTGGACTGTTGGGCAAGGATCATGCATGCAGCATTGCCAACACTCACAGTTTTATTACAAGTTTATAGTGTTTGATGTTTCTCTTGAAGCTCCAGCTTCAAATGATTACATGAGAACCTCAGCTTAAAAAAAAAAAAAGTTTATAGCCCTCATGGTTGCAGAGAAAAACTTGAAAACATTAACCTTAAAAGTTCCAAACCAGGAAGCAAATAAAATAATCCAAATTTTTATTAAAAAATATCTCATTCTCTGAAAATCTTGTATCATGATTTTTGAACACTTGGGGTTGCCTGAACTCCCTTCTCTCAACTTATTCCTATGAGAGTTACTTTAGCCTGCAATAGATTAACTCCCAATTCCTGCAAAATCATAGGTAATCAGGATAGCGATGGGACAGGAGAATGGAGGGAAATGAAAATATAAGGATTTGGGGCATTAGAAGTGGAGGTAATTTGCATGAACTTTTGGGTAACTCTGCAACTGTCAGCGGTGGCACTAAAGTTGAGGAGATATGGGTGACATCTGTGAGAAATCAATTTTTGGATACTTCTGCTGGAGAGGCAGGATCCACTGTCTGCTGGGATTGCATAACAACAAAAGACACAGATTATTTTGGCTGAATTGGGCCCTTAAAGTGTCAACAAAATTTTATGCCTTTCAAAAAATTAATAATTTCCCCCTTGGATGTAGGACAAAGGCCAGCAACTTGTCCATACTGCAGCCACAGAAAGCTTCTCTGTGTATTTGCATTAGGTTCATTCACTCTTCAGAGTGAATGAGATGTGCATTGAGATCTTCATGAGGTATATATTCAGTTATATGCATTTTTAAAGGGAGAATTTTTTTAAAAATATTGATTCAACATGCAATAAAAAGTACTTGGGGCATTGAGAAGTTACATAACAGACCCCTATGCTACTTTAATTCGAATGCAGATACTGTAAGTATTTATTGTTTGGAAAATCATTTCCTGAGCATATTAAGCAGATCCAATTTAATGTTTTGATTTGTATGGAAACTTTGAGACAGAAGAAAAATGGCCTTCAAAAACTTACATCTTAGAAAACTATTCATCTGGCAGCTGCTAAGCTAGGCTAATATTTATGTTGACCTCAGTACTTTTACTCCAAGCATTATGTTATTAGCTGTTCCAAGTAGCCTTGAATTATCAAGATAGGGTTAGTCTTTACAAGTCACATTTTCTGTGAAGTGGCTATTGAGGACAATCTTTGCTGTCAGATAAATGTTTTTAAAGGAAGAATTACTATTTAAATTGATGTCCCTTCACAGCAGAATAGGAGTTCTAGCTCCTGTTAATTTCAGGATGGAACTCTGTAGTATTATCCAAAGAAAGCATAAAAGTCTTTCAGATTTATTTTAAATAGCACCTACTTAAAAACATCTTTTTCTGTGAAAAAGCAGGAAAAAAAGCTTTGAAGAATGAGGACTGTTTTATTATGCCTTCTGTGGACTATTAATTTGTTACCATCTATTCAGCTTTGTTGATGAAATTTTAATTTTGTCCTTGCTTGAGCGTAATGTAAGGTTTGTATAAACTGCAGCTCACTAAGCTGACAAAAAGGCCCTTTTAGGATGAACAATTGGGAGCTCATTTTATTTCTAGAGGACATTTAAAATAACTTATGAATGAGAGTTGTCAGACATGAAATGCTGTATTAATTAAATCTTTTTCTAGTCCTTTTGCTTCTCCAGCTATACCAACCCTTTAGAAAAAAAAATACATGGCCACCTTAATTATAGAGGAGAAGACAAAAAGTATCCTTCACATTCCTTCGCCTGAATAAGAATAAGAACTCAATTCATCTAAATAATAACCCCATTAGCTGCTTAACTCAACAGTGTACATGGGAAAATTTTCAGCACAAAATGTAAGAAAGTGTTGATTGGGTGGATCGTTTTCAATGTTTTGTTCTTCTGATGTTCAAAATGATAATTTTAAGTGAATCTGATCTGTCAGGGTTAGCAGCTTTGTACCATTTATGACTTATGACAAAAGTGTTGTGTTCGTATACACACTAATGCTTTCTTTGTCTTTTAAAACGCAGCAACAATACCATTCAAAAATAGATGACTTGATTGAAGAAACTGTTAAAGAAATTATTTCACTTCTTGTTTCAAAGGTAAACATATTTCGATTTTGATTTGTTTTAGAATGGCAAACACATTTTAAATCATGGATTGTCAGAAATGTCCTTAAACAGAATGCATTTCATTCTGTATTTTCTACAATGAGATTGGACAAATATGATTTGTAAACAGCGATCACCCAAGTTATCGTGAATGTTACAGAATTTAATTGATTAGACTCTCACCTGGAGAAAGCTTTCTGAGTATTTGCTAATCAGAGTAGTTTCTCTTTTGTTTATATTGCAGCTCCTTCATGACTACTGGCAGCCAGTAGCACCAACACATTTGAGTATATTAACATTGTATCTCTGAGTATGTTAACATTGTCTTTATTAATTGTGTTTTTATTTCCTTACTTGTTTCATTGTGTACATGAAGAAAACTTTCTGTCCATTTTTAAATACTATTTAAATCACTTTTCAGTTTAGAGATGGGCCACACAAAAAATCTGAATAGCATTTTTGTTTACTTTTCCTTTATCCTAAATACTTAGAGGATGTTTTTAAGTGCAGCAATATTTTTATTATTGTGCCTAAAGTGCTTCACAAAATACACAGTAGGAGGGGGAAAAAACCCTCAACCACAGACAATTCCAAGAGTAGTAAAGAAAGTAGCAAATAATATTGGGAAAGTATACAGCTTTTAAAATAAATGTTCTCCTGTTTTAAATACAACATCTGTGCACTTTAAACAATTAATGCATTCCAGAGATGTCAGCTTTTCAAGATTAGGATAAAAGATTTATAAGTATGTGGTGCCTTAATTGATTAATGAGGAACCAAGAAAGAATATTATACAGACCTCCATTATGACTTTGTCTTCTCTTGTTCACAACTTCCTGAATTTTTTTCCCTTTTAACCAACATCTCTCACAGTTGGGCATAAGCCGAGGATGGACTTTTTTTGGAAATTTGAGCAAAATTTGTTCACCCTTGGCTGAATTATGTGAAGGCACAAAAATATATAATTTTTCTTTTGTAAAGAGATTTAAATATTTTGGATGCATATATAATTTTGAAATGAACTTTACAATTTGAAGTATTACATGCAGTTAGTCCTCACTGAGGACTCATCTCTTCAATAAATGTATGTATGTAAACAGAGAGAGAAAGAGAACTCCCGTAAAAGTAATTCTTCCTTAAATTAAAGTGTATTTAATATTTGAGACTAGGTGGTGGGCATATGGAACGGAGTCAGAAGCTAAGATGGCAATATTTGTTGTGGACATATGGAAGGAGAGTTCTGAGTAACGTAGCCAATCAAAGCAGAAAAATTTGCAAAATCAGTGTTTATTTTAAAGAAAGTGTACTGGGGCTGCAGGCAGCACAACTGGATTCTGGGAGTTGTATTTCTTGGATTATACTTCCATTCTGAAATGAACTGATGGCCAAAAGTCTGCCAATGAAGTAGTCATCTGAAGCTGATGGGGAAGTGAAACCTCTAACGCTGTGTCTACATTAGCCTTTTTGGGGATAACTCCCACTATGCACTGTCATTGGTGTATCTCCACCAGCAGTAGCAATGATGGGAGCACTATTGTAGACTGGGCACAGGCATGTTTACCACTGAATCATTGATGCCACTGGAGATACATTGGTGGTAGTGCAGCAGTGGGTGATTTCCCATAAAATGTTTAGTGTAGACAAGGTATAAAAGGGTAATGTAGTACCCCAGAGAAAAAGGAAAGAAGACTCTCACACAACCTCCCATTAAAAATTTTCCTGTAACTTCTTACAAGATATTCAAGGCCACTGCCTCAGGCTTCAGCTATAAAGAGAATAAGCTATTGTATAAAAAGACATTTATTATTATAGTTAGCAAATGTGACAAGAGAAATTCTCAAAATCATGGAAAGAGTATTTGGATTTATGTGGAAGAAGAAAATTTGCTTTAGTAAGAAAGTTCGTCCTAAGTTTGAAAGTTAAATATTTAACTACTTTTCATTTTAAAACATTTAATGCGCTAGCATGATATGTATTCCTGGAAACTATGTTTAAAATATTCTAGTATGCAAAGTATTTAAAACATTGTGGAATTTAGAGTTGTTCATTCCTTTATTTATACTCGTTACAGAAGTTTGAAATAAGATTTTCTTTCCCACAGATTTTGTCTTTTTTTCGTTGACAAATTACTTGCTATTTTGATGGGGCAGAAATTAGCATAGCTGGTTTTCTTTACCAAGAGTTTCTATTTGCATTGCGCCTTCTGATGACAAAACAGAAGCATAACTGATAATATTCCCACAGCTATGAAAATAATGTTAGCTTACAGGAAAGTGAGCTGAGAACAGTGACTATTGATTTTCTCTAGTTTCTCAACAATGCTGAAGTGGTTTAAGGTGCACGCACACGCACACATCATTAGACATTTGGAACCCAATTTTTAGCTACTCTTTCACTAAACCTGAATCCGTGTACATAAATAGTGTACTTGGGTATGTAATAACCCAACCTGCATGAACAAATATCTTATGATGAGGTGGCTGGACACTTATGCTCCTGATCTGATACTAAGGTTGTGGATACTTTGTGTGATTTCAACCTCGCCATCTGGCAGAGGTTCCACCATAGCAACCTCCATTAGGTTTTACTTTGATGAGTTTAGCCCATGAACTATAAAAAAAAGCTAAGAATGTAAAATGTAAAAGTTACATTCACAGGACATTAGCAAATAGGTTATGCTGCAAGTTTGACCTTATTTAGGCCCTGATTCAACAAGGTACTTAGGTATGTGCTTAAGTCCATTCTTACATAGAAATGGTTTACATGCAGTTGGTTATTTATTTATTATTTTTATTTATTGTGTTATAGTAGCAACTAGGAGCCCCAGTCATGGACAAGGAGCTGTACAAATATAGAACAAAAAGAGAGTTCCTCCCGTAAAAAGTTTACAATCTAAGTATAAGCCAAGAAATAACAGACAATGTTGGTCAGCAGTGGCCTCAACACACCAGCAACCTAACTGTTAAATGCTTTGCAGAACTGGAGCTGTAAAACCAAAATGAAATAATGATAGAAATATTTAGCACTTATATAGCATTTTTCATGTTGAAGACATCATAGAAATAATAACTAATCAACCTGTTGAGTTGGAGAGTCTCCACTAATGCACAAGCAACATTTTGGGGCTCACCTACTTGCCTTGCAAAAACCCCTATTTGTGCATGACATAAGTGTATATCACAGGCCAGAAAAGGGACCTGGCATGGGCAGTTAGGGGATCTACTGATTCACTGGTTTTACAGACTCCCTCCAATTAACTTCCTGGAGCCCTGGAAGAAGATAAAGATACCGTCCACCCTTCCAGGCGTCAAATCCATGCAGGACAGCAGCTGAAAAATTGCCTCCCTTTTGCAAGGGTGACTCCAGAAGAGGACAAGGAGCTTTGCACCAGTTTTGCTGAATATAGCCCCATCATTCCTAACCCTGGTACATACTCCCCAGCAAAAATTACATTCAAATGGATTTAAGGTTGAGAGTGCATATTTGCTTTGTTTTAAATTTAACCTTAACTCTTGCGATTTTCTTGGTATATAAAGCAGTTTTTTTCAGGGGGGATAATTTCAGCATCTCTGTGATGTATTTTACCCCATTTTACTGATATGTACTTTCAATCTTAGCTCCATTTTAACATATTTTTGGCTGGGAATTGCCTTAGTTTTTTTTTTTTATTGTTAAAAGTCTCATACATGAACATGAAACAAGAAACCCAAAGAGAATATGCCATTTTATTTTTCTGATTATTTGAAGGTATGAAATATCAATCTTAAATCATTGTTTTCAGGTAGACTGAGGCCACAGGCTGCACACAGTTAAGGCTACCTCCTTTAAAAATAGCTCCAGCCTGCTATTGTTTCCAATTTGATTGAAAGAGAGATGTGCTCAGGAAAAATAGTCATCTCAAAATCTCAGGAGGCAAAGAACAACACTATGAGGAGCAGGTGAATGGAAATCGTGGCCGTCTTTGCTAAGGATAGCCTGAGGCTTCTTTTCCTTTGAGAACAATGGGAGATGGTGGCCATTTTGAAAGAGGGCAGATAGTCACATTGGAACATCATTCTTCAGACTCTACTGAAGGAGAAATTTTCAGTTATAAAGGATAATGGCAAAGATGACCACTAAACATTTTAAAAAACCTTTTAATATAGCTAATATGCACAAGATTTCATTTGAATATAAACTACGTGAGAAGTTTGAAGTCTGTGTTGTTCCATTTTTAAGGTAGTATGAGACAAAAAAGGTCCAAAACAGGTAGCTCAATTTCTTAAAGGTCAGATTTTTAATTAATTTTGGCCCTAACCTATTTAATGGGTTTACTTGTAAATTATTAAAAAATTAATTTTATTTTGTAAAAGAAAGTGTTGTAATTTTGGGAAGTATATGCTGTGTTTTTCATAATTAACAAAGATGTTGAATCCCCTTTTTTAAGTGCAAAACTCATCCTTAATTATGGAACAGCGACCAGCATCTCCATAATGTGGAGATGGGCTGCCTTTCATGATTTTCCAGCAACAGTCATGAATTCCTAATATGTCGTCCTGACAGCATAACCTGGCAGATCTTTAAGATTGCTTATTTCAATTGCTATTGCAATTAGATATGAAGAGAATTTTTAGATACATTTTACTGCAGCATTGATACTGTTAGAGGATGCTGAAGCCTAGGAAACTGGGGGGAAGCAATCTTTGTGATTGACTGATCACTGAAAGCCCAACTATCTCTTCCTGTTGGAATACAGAGCTTAGATGCCCAGTGACATCAGCAAATTGTATTGATTGCTTCCATTCCAAGGGACAGAGAGTGAAGATTCAAAGCAAAGTTGATATATCATTGTTGTTCTTAGTCAGCAAGAACCAACAGCTGTCGTTATAACATCCATATTCTTTTATGTACTGGATCCAAAGATGGTATTAATCAATCACACTATTTTGAGTTATCACCAGTGTATTATATTTTTAACAGGGCAATAAACCTTGTTGCTTAGAATATTTACCTTTTACTGTTTGCTTTTATCTGTAATGATTTCCTTCAGAAATGAAAAGGATGCTGATACCTTTTTATTTCAATGAGATTTCATGTAGTAAAGATTAAATTGCTAATTTCACAAACAAGATTTACCGTGCTAAAATGTTAAACAAATCACATGAATAATACAGAGCAGTGAAACAAAGCAATCTCAGCGTCTCATCCTGACAACCCCAGAAGACCTGAAAATGCAAAGTATACCCAGAAGTATTTATATAGTCCCTCAGGTCTATGTAGAGAGATCACAGGAAACAGCTAAAGACACAATCACCAGCCTCATAACTAAGCCCTGTATTTAACTTGATTTCTTTGGGATTTCAATGCATTCTTTTAATATACTCATTTTAATAACGTTAGTGCTGAAAACATGGGCCTGGTGTTTGTTACTGAGATCAGTCCCACCAGCAATGGGTCTTTTCAGAATAATATTGACTAACATTTTGCAGAAAGAATCCTTCTGAATAAGATGAGTATTGTAAGAGTCCTGCAGTGTGCAAGCAATGGTTACTCACTGGCATGTAATAGCAAGGCAGAGAACTGGCATCCCATGTAAGGCCAGGACCCTGATTATACCCAGAGCAGAGAAAAAACCAACTTCCATCCTCTCTAGTAGCCCAATGCATTTGTAATCCAAATACAGCTCTTGGATCCTACAGTGATGATAAATCATTTATAAATGTGAATGAATAGATTAGGTGATGAGTGTAGTTCTGCACTTACTCTTGCTCTTTGAACTGTTGGAAGCAGATTTTATTGTAAGGTGATGCTCTCAGTTTCTCATAGGGAGAAGGGAAGGTGACACTGTTGTGACACCGTGATACTGCCCATTAACAGCATGCCAGATGGAATTTTGTCCTGTCCTCACACTCATAAAGTGCTACTCCTTGGTTCTGAGAATGAGTTTTTGGCAGCAGACAGTTACTTTTTACAATATTCTTTACATATGTCATGAGGCAACTAACATATGACCAGTGAGCATGCACGTATGCAATTAATTAACCAGTAATGAGCTACATTGTGTGTGTATTTTTTTCTCAACAATTGTTACATTTTCTTTATTTCTTGTATGTGATGTCATAAATAACATGATCAACTAAATGGAATACACAAAGGTGGAGGGTTTGGTTTAAGTTAATTTTTTCATAACCTATGTAAACATTATGCCCACAATTTGCATGCAGGACTCAGTGTTTGGCAAAGGTGGCTTTATGCTATGACTATGCCATGGCACTCATAGAATCACAGGTGCCAGATCCACCAGGTTTATGGTCTCTTTCCAATTGCAGAGTGGAGCAAAGTGGTCACAGTAGATCCAAGATTCAGGCCTTATATTTTCTGATTCTTAGCTGGTTCTTCAGTAGCAGTTCAGTAACAAACACTGTCCCTAGAGCAGTGCTGATGTAATCCGTGGTGCTAATACACAAACCAGGGAAATCAGCTTTGGTTAATTTCATCTCCCTTTTAAACATAAGAAAAATATTGAATGTCAGGATATTTAAACTTAACAGTTGCACTTGATCCTTAATTCCTACCACTGTGCCACTTTAAAAACAATTTCCAACAGCAGCATGAATGAAGTTCCCATGGCTGCCCATAACTTGCTACTTCCTTTTGTGCCACTTTCTGAAATGTGGTCTTAAAAAAATAATAAAAGTGTTTGTATTTCTGTATAAAGGTATAGTGGGTGCACACATTCTTTTAACCACACGTTCTAGAGGTAATAAAGTTGTATAAGGTAGAAAGCCATTCTTTAGAAGTGGGGTTTTGTTTTTTGTTGGTTGGTTGGCTTTTCCCCCCTATTTCTGAGTTATTGGAAGCAGTGACTTCCATCAGTTTTGTTTATAGATGAAACTGAGTACTTCCTATGACTTCGCTCATTGAGAGACGGACAAAATGATCAGATTTTCAGGCTACAGTGTTCTGTTACAGAGTGCAAACAGGACAAGGTATTCACTTTCCCATCCTTAATAATTAACATGACACTGTATGTATATAAATATTTATACTGTGTCTTTGTGTAGTTTCAAAGAAAGAAAAGGAGTACTTGTGGCACCTTGGAGACTAACAAATTTATTTGAGCATAAGCTTTCGTGAGCTACAGCTATGCATCCGATGAAGTAAGCTGTAGCTCCCGAAAGCTTATGCTCAAATAAATTTGTTAGTCTCTAAGGTGCCACAAGTCCTCCTTTTCTTTTTGCGAATACAGACTAACATGGCTGCTACTCTGAAACCTGTCATTTGTGTAGTTTGTTTCAGTGCTAGAAGGTGTGCTGTCTAAACTATCAAGGTATGATGAAGGCACATTCTTCTCATCAATACTTTCATTCACTGTAAGTATATGAACTATTAACCAACTATTAATTTTTAAACTACACATAATCATTAACACTTATAGTATTTGTTTCTTATTTTTAATTTTTTTTAAAGGTGAAAGCAGCTGCAAAATATGTTGATGTTCCTGTAAGTATGACTTTTTTTTAAATTTCACTTGTTTCTAGTATTAGGCACAATCCACAAATAGATGTAGTTTTTCTTAGTTTATATTTTTCATTGCTGTCATTATGATCTCTCATAGAGGTTCGCTATAGCTTTACTCAGAGTAGTTAAACAGTCGCCACAACCCTTAGAGGGCATCTCATTTCCCTCTCGCAACAGCTAACTCTCAAAGCAAAGCTTAGAAAGGTTATTCTCAATGCACTTTTTCAGTTGTGGGAAGACTGAGAATTGTAACCTAGGAACTCGATCTTAGGGGACATTTCATCATTTGGATATATTGTTTGTACGTGTATGATCAGTTACACTTAAACAATTGGATGCTGTATGTACAAGCATCACCCTCAGATATCACTGTTGATAAATTCCTTACTTGTAAACAAAAGCCTGATCTTACAGCCATTATTCAGATGATTAACCCTTATTTATGTCTGCAGCTCTATTGGGGCTACATGCAACATACATGAGTAAGGTTCCGTCTGTGAGTAAGGGATGTTGATTGAGCTTTGTTTAATGTAGAAACAAAAGTCAACTGCTCTATTTATTATCCATTAAATATATTTTAAATATTTTATTCCAAACAAGCATAAAAGTTATCTGAGAAACTATTAAACTAATTTAAATTAATGACCCTCCATTCTTTTACAAGGCTCTATGTTACTTATAACTTAGATCCCTCTGATAGAATTCTTAGACAATCTTGGCTGCCAAACATAGTAATAAATGTGATTAGCCTAATTTTAATAATACCTCTTTTTAAATGGTATGTCCTTATTGATGCTTATAAGAAATACAAGTTACAGAAGAACTGCAAATATATCTGAAGTTGCAGGTAGAAATCCTTTAAACAATTTTCTACCCCAAAAATCTAATGCCTACAAGTCAGTTTGTACAATAATTCATAAAATTAAAAAACAAATAACACCGCCCCTCAAAAAAAAAAAAACCCCAACCCAGAAAACCTAAATAAAAGGAAAATCCTTACCAAACTTGTGGAACCGTTTTCAGTTAATTCATTACCTTTGTCTTATATTTATGTCTAACTTGCACATACTATAACAAATTATGACTTTTATCCCTTAATATTATTTCTTGGTGTTTATTTTGTTTGGCTGGGTATGTTTTCTTTTTCTGAATCTTAGAAGTACCCCCCATGTTTTATCGAAAACATGCAACTTGTCTTCCATTCAAAATGATGACCTCAGACCAAATCCATTTTAAACACAGTTTATGCTGGCAATATTTCATGCTTGGGGAATGCCTAAATAAGATCTTTGGAAAGGTACTTCAAAAGCTAGGCAAATGCCTGTGGAAGATGTCTTTAAAAAATTAGACATTCATATACTTCTGTTAGATCAAATGAAAAGAGCTCCTATTTATTTAGACTAGATATGGCAAAGAGATTTCAAAAGCTCTCAGCATTGGCCTAACTCTGCTCCCATTGAAGTCAACGGTAAAACTCTCATTGACTTCAATTTGAGTAGAACGGGGACAAGGCTGAGCACTTCTGAATCCCACTCTTCATGTTCAGAATGTGATTGGTTAAAAAAGTGGCATGAGGCTTACAAGGCAACCAGAAATGCTGCTTTACGCTTGATGTCGTTTCAAATATATAATAAATTGAATTCTGTTTGGGGGCCAAATTCTCCCCCCAACCTCCACAGTCACAGCTAAACCAGTGTGGTTCCAGTAGGCCCTGGGGTAGGGCCAGGATTTGCACCCTAAGGTGACTATATACTGCTAAGTGTGGGGGATGAGCTGAGGGAAGAGCCAAAAGAGAGTCCATTGCATTCCCCACTCCCTGGATCAGATTGACCAGCTATCATCCTACACGAAGCAGGAGCAGCATGGACTACTGTAGCCCGTAGGTGAATCTACATGGCAGAACACAAATCCCTCCATTATAGTGCTATATCTTTTATAGCAAATTTAAATTTGCACAGGAATTACCTCTGGTCAAATGTCTTGCAGCGGGGGTGATATGTAAAGCTCAGAATGGCCATTTAGCCGCCTCAGCGTCTGTGAGCACTGCATCTGACAGAAAGTGAAATCTTTGAAAAGCGACATTACATGTGAACGGAGGACGTTTTAAAGACTACTGGGTAGTTTGCCAGCAGGGAGTTTGTTGCACCAGGAAAGCCAGTGAGGAGACTGTTGTAATTCCCAGGAGACTTGAAGGATTAATGAGTGGAAGCATTTATAGACGGGCCTTTCCCCTACCAATTAACGAGCCTTGGTTCTATACCACCCCTCTCTGGTCCTTATAGGGTAAGAGCTGTGTGGCCTGAGCGTACAGTGGTCTTTCAATGCCATGCTTGGGGGCTATTGCAGGCAACTGTAAATTTGAGCCCTGAGGCGTCTCTAACTTACACCAATGGCCAGATCAGCCTCCAGAAGTGCAGGGACTGGGGGAGCACAAATGCAGCATGAAAACACCTTTGTCACCTTTCACCCTTAGGGCCAGTGCTGATCACAACAGAGATAGACCTCTCTCCTGAATGGTTCACCACTTTCAGAAGATGAACACATGGTGCTTGACAACCTCAAGTGCCTGCCTTTCAGGCCTGCGGTTGTGTGACCTCATTTTGGGGAGTCTATGTATCAATCTGTGCTTTAATTAAAAAAGAAAATCTAGTACTTTAGGTTGCAAGGATTGCTCTGAAAATGTGACTGATCATTAGTACCCCAATTCAGGAAAGTATCTCTCTTCAGGATAATGCTTAAACATGTGCCTCACTTTGATCGTATGCTTAAGTCCAACTGAAGTCATTAGTGCTGTTCCGAATAGGGGCCTAGCATTGAGCGTCTCAGGACAAGAGTTCAAATGTTGTGAATTATGCACATTCCCCAGCACAATAAACTGGGCTATGCCTCTTCTGCAGCTTGAGGCTGATGGTGACCTGAGGATTCCCCTCCACCTTTACAATTTCATACACATACATTTATATTATCGGTGGTGTTTGGGTTGTTTAGCCCATTTAGTTGACCCTCCCCCCAAATCCTAAGACTGGCTCTGTACCTAGTGATGTCCATGAGAAGCTGCTGCCACCGATATACCAGAATGGAGGCAGACCTGTTGGTTTGCAGTTAAAGCCATCCAGAACAGCAGAACAGAAAAAGCCAGAGAGAAGCATGAGCGAAGAAAACAGGCCGTGGTAAAAACATGTGGCCAGGTCTGCCCAACATGCGGACGCATCTGTGGATCCCACATTGGTTTACGTTCACACAAGAAGACTCACTGAAACAAACTGACACTCATACGTCAGCTACGACGGGATACTCCAAGAAAGCAGCAAACACGCCACACACAGTGATATGATCACAGCTGATAGAGGTTGGGTAAGTTTGGGAACAGGGGTCCCAAAATTGTTGAATAGGCCCACTCTACATACCAACTCTGGCCCACTAGAGTTGACTGGAACTGGATATGTTTGCATTATGAATTTAAAGGTACCTACTTATAATTATCTACTAAATTGGTAGAGAGGATTAACAAGGCTGGTAATAAGACTCCAGCAATGATAAATCAGTGCAACATTTTACTTTCCCAGCTTGTGCTCCATTATATAGTCAGACACTAAGTTTTCTGAACGTTCAGGTTTCCTTTCAATGTACATAATAGAATAACATTCCAATCAAACTGAACCCTTATCAATAGATGCTATTTTGCAGTCTTTTTCTGCACTGCTTCACATTGTCTTAAGAAATTAGACACAGTGTTCTTACTTTTGCTTTGCTATTTAAGCTAAGTGAAAGTAGTTTATAATCTATTGCATGGGTAACATATTGGCCCCATTCAGGCGTTTGCTAAATTTGCAGAGTTGTCTTTAACAGCTGAGTTGTCGTTGAAGAAGTTGTAAAGAAAGAGCTGAGAAATCCAGTGATGCAGTGATAGGCTAGAAGGCTTTCTTCCAGATGTTCCTTTACTTTTTCCTTCTCTTTAGCATTTCTGCTACTACTCATCCTATTTTCTGTGGTCCAGGCTCCAACCTTCAGTTCTTTCCTATGTGACACATTGAGGTCCAAATACTAAACTGTATATATTTAGTTGCCTATGAAATTTGTGTAAGTAGCTTATCAAGCACTCTTTGAAATCAGTATATTATTATGATGCTTATATGGTTTTTGTTTGTTTTATTGTACCTCTTGCATATGTGGATTGTAGTTGCTTTGGGATGCTAAAATACCTGACTCCCTGTTTGTGATATAGTTGTCTGCCTTTGACATCAAGTCAACATTAAGAAATGTTAGCAAAATAATTCTGCATTCTCTCCTGTGCACTACTGATGTGCTGAGGTCTTAATTTCTAGCTTTGAGTTGTACATCTTCAGCAGTCTCCTGATTGCCAGTCTGTTCTTCCAGTCATTCAGCTTTTCAAGAATAAAATATAACCCAACCAAACCCTTTTCATCCCTACCAGCCATGAACCATATCCTTTTACGTTCCTGCTTAAACCAACAACAACAAAAATTATTCTCTCCATTTTAGAAAGCCTTTTTCAAAGGAGGGAGCATCTTGTCACAGGGAATTTGCATTTGGAAGCACTGAACATTTGTATTATGTGGCTATTACAAAGAAATGGGTCATGGGCATGGCATCAGTGCACTGAGCCCTGGACTCAGAATAGTAGCAGCACTGATAGCAGTTTATGACTTTTATTAATAATTATTAAAAATAATTAGCATACATTATTTGTATTTGCTTCTGGTAGCACCCAGAACATGCTACGCTCTTTTTCTGACATAAAGGAAGATGCAGTGCTTGTTCTGAAGAAGTTGCCATCTAAAAAGACAAAGAAATAGATGGGGAAATGGATACAACGCATAAATAAGGTGGTGAAGGGTGGATTTTTCTGTCTTGATAATACTGTGTTTTTATAGCAGAATACTTGAGGCTTGTGTGGGTTAGTTTCTTTTTTTATGAGGGGGTCTGTAGTTGTTTTAAGAAATATAGACTCTCCACCAGTTCACGCAACTTTGCTATGATTGGTTGGTTAGTTACTCTTAAAGCCCTGGGCAAACATTAGAAGATCTGGGAGAATTAAAATAATGCTGGCTGTTCTTTTGCTGTCTTTTTTCCACTGAAGTGGTTTGTACATACAGTGAAGTCGTTAAGGAGTACCAGCAGAGGCAGTGACAGAACACAGAAAGAAAAGTATATAGTTATCCTTGATAATGGAGTAACAGCCTGATTTTTTAATCTGCGTACACAATTGTGTGTGCTAAATTGTACATGCAATTTCTCATTGTGTAAATCAAGTAATTGTGGACAAAAATGTTCAGCTACACATTTGGTTGGTCACTTGTATATGCAATTACCCAGTTTGCACATACAAACACCATAATTACATGCCCAAAATGGGCAAGCAGTTGTATGCATATGTTTGCGCTCACCATTCAGAAACTCAAACTCAGTTTAGGGGAGCACATATTGAAGCCAGTGATCTGTGTCAGTCAGAGGGTACAGTGGAAGCTTCCTCTTCCTCCCCATACCCAGGGTCTGTGCCGGGTGAATACAGCACACTATGGGAGCCTGGTGCTGGACTAGCACAGTTCTTGGCCTCCCCACACAGAATTTTCCTTTAGACAAGGGTATATTGGGAGGACGGAGGTCTTGCACCTTCTTATCTCTCTTGTGTATTGTCAGCCCACTGTGGCCGAAAATTATTCAATTTCACCCAATGGATATAAGTGGCGTAGTTGTTATAGGTCTGTGAACCCTGAGGTGCTGGAACTAGGGATGTGGCAGCATCCACTGGCTTGAAGTGGTTTCCATCATGTTGAGGGTTTACAGTTTGGGTCAATGGCTCTCAGCACTCCCACTATACAAATTGTTCCAGCACCCCTGCATGAACCTTAGGAGCTAATACACGTCGTGGTCTACCAGACATTTTATTTATTTCCATATATGTTTTGTTTAACTGCTTCAGTGCTTCATTTAGCTAATTTTAAGAGCTAAAACATTTTTGTGGAAAATCAGTGTATCATTGACATAGTGCCATTAATTTTTAAGCAGAATCTTCTTCAGTGGATGTCTCTGCTTTTAAATTGGTAGCACAGGACAGCCCTTAATCCCAAATTCATGTGTTCTGCTAAATAATTTCTCCTGCTTGACACACACAAACCTGGAAAATGTCCCTTCTATTTTGAAATCCATTTATATGAATGATTGTAGAGTCTGAAGGTAAAGCTTTAGCATGCAGTGAGATACTGAGCAAGCTCAGTGCAGTCTCTCTTTAAACCTGTCATACTTTTGGGGATAACAGGCAAGTGGAGATTTGAAGCATGACCACTCCAGTCAGCAAGAAAGTTAAAATAATATAAATCAAATATATTTCTTTGCAAAAACAGGGTTTAAAAATGGATTTTGCCATGGCAGCTGCAGCTTGCTGAAGACCCTTTGCACTAGAGAATTAAAGGTCTGATCCTGCTAATACTTGTACTCCTGAGTAGCACCACTGGTAGGACTACTCACACCCATAAGATTATGCATGTGCACAAGTGGCTGCAGGACTGGGGCCTAAGGTTTGTCTGACAGCATTCTTTTCAAATTTCCCCCAGTGCCCAATTGACTGTTGCTCTCCAAAAGGAAGGGTGAGGGATCAGGACCTCTATTCCTTGGTTTTCCCATTTAAACAAAATCATTTTCTTAAATACAACAATCATATAGGGGCGCAGCACTATCTTGCAAACTAATTAAGTGTACAGCTAATATAGCATTCTGCCTAATTGTCCAGTTTGAAGTGTGAGAGTGGAGGGGGGGAAATGTAGGGGGTTCCAAGGGTATCTACCCCAATAATTTTTTTAATTGCTGCCATTTGGTGCCATCTGGTCATTTCCAAAGCCAAACAATGATGAGTAAGGCTGTGAGTCTGTCACGGAGGTCACAGAAGTCACGGATTACGTGGCTTTCCATGACCTCCATGACTTTTGCAGCTGCTGGTGCTGGCTCAGGGGCTGCCCAAGCCAGGCAGCCCCTGGGCCAGCAGCAGCAGTTTGGGTGTGTGGGAAAGGGCTCAGGGCTAGGGGCAGGGGATTGGAGGATGCTGGGGGTCGGGGCTCCCACTGGCATGGCCCTGAAGCTCCTAGGTGGTGGAGGGGCTGGGGGAGCTCCCCGGGCCTGCAGGCCTCACCCCTGCAGCTTCCATGGGCTGTGGTTCCCAGCCAATGGGAGCTGCAGCAGCCGCACTTGTGCCCCTCTGCCACCTAGGCGCTGCAGGGATGCGGAGCTGGGTAGGGAGCCCCTGTCAGCCCTGCCAACCCTCCCCTCCACAGCACCCGCGGGGGTCCTGGGCCACCTCCCCTAGCACCCGTGCTGTCCCCTCCCCCAAGCAACCACGTCACCCCTCCCCCCTACTTTGGTCCCAGGTATTTTTAGTAAAAGTCATGGACAGGTCACGGGCTGTGAATTTTTGTTTACTGCCCGTGACCTGTCCATGACTTTTACTAAAAATACCCGTGACTAAAATGTAGCCTTAAAGATGAGTACCGGGGATAAGTCACTTCTGGCAGTGATATTTAACTATGTCTAGAGAGGAGTGATTTCCTTCAAAGTCAGGGAACTCACCCCAACCTTCTCTTCAGTGTAGTGGTGGAATGTTAACATGAGGCTCCCATATTCCTCCCCAGAGCCCCTTCCCGCTCCTGGCTGCTTTGCAGCTAAGTGCTTCAGTTGAAAATACCTTCCTTCAGTCAAAAAAGTACTCAAATATGAGTTACAATGAAATGAGGAGAATTTTGTTCTTGGATAGGTATAGTATGAAGTCCATTTTAAGCTCCTGAGGAATGAACGCTTTCATGATACCAATCCCTATAAAACTAACTTTTTTCTCAGTAACACCAGAAACATGGGTATGTTTAATATGCTCTGCTAAGTAACAGTCTCTTTTGAATGGTGAAGTGAAAATAAACATAACTTAACATTTACAAATACGTGTAGTTTCAGTGTGACAAGCTGTTCCATTGTAGAAGCAGAACACAACAACCAAGCTATATCTCTCCAACCATAGGGAAACATTAGGAGGAGTAGCACTTGTTGCACCTTTCATCTGTAAACATTTGAACTCTCAGAAATTAAGACAATATGGCATTACTTTTGATTTGTTGCTGCAGGCGAGCTTTTCTAGGGGAAAAGACATGTGCTTTCATATTAAGTCAATTATAATGTAGCTTCTGGATCCTCTTTGAAACTGGAAGAGTGTATTTATAAATTTGTCTCCTTGTTAAATAGGCACCATGACAATGTTTTTCTGGAGTACTGTTAACCTCTAGTGAAAGGTTAAGCAGCTTCTTCTGTATCTAAATCTGTTGCTCTGAAAAAATGACTGTGGAGTTGAAACCACCTACCAGTGAATGCTGAAAGAAACGACCTGCACCTGTGGGATTAGGTGTAGCAGCAGGAAGTAAGAGCACTTGCAGCATATAATTAACAAGGAATTTTTTTCTTTTTTTTTTTTAAACAGCGTGTTCATCTTGCCAGGTTAACTAGTGATTAACCCTAGAAAGAATCTGTTGAAGCCTACACCCTTGTTTAAACTCAATCACTTGCCAATGTATTCAGTTACTTGTGTAACCAACGACATAGTAACCCTATTAAAAATATTTCATTTCCTGGTATTTCATTTGATGTCTTTGTCTTTCTAGTCTTTCTATTAATTTCTTTGTGACTTTCTCTTTCAATCTCTGATAATTCAAAACATCCTGCCTCCTGTTCTGAATTAAATAAGCAATAGTACAGTAACTTTTCTCTTTCCTAAAATATGGTTATTCCTTTCCTGTAAGATGTCAGACCATTAAAAAACTTTATGCTTATTCAGTTAAGTTTACTAGGCTAAATTCTGCTCTCAACTGCATGTGGGTAGCTCCCTTCCATTGACTTCAGTAGGAGTTCCATACAAGGAGAATTTGATATTTCTGGTATAAAAGTGCTCACAGTTATAATCTATTTGATATTCATAACAGTCTGCTGAAATGTCCATTGCTATATAGCTTGTTATAGTTACTTTAAATACAACTTAGTATCCGTTTGTCATTTAAGTCTCTGATTGCTAATGAGACTTAATCTTTTTCTCACATTTTCAAATTTGATATCATCTTGTTTTCTTAAATATAAAAATCCAAAATAAGAGAATGATGATATATATTGATATAAATGGCTCAACTTAAAGAAGTCATCCCTATGAAAAAAGAAAACTTTTCTATTTGTTAAAAACACAGTTTACAGTGACATATCCTGTTTTGTCACTTGTTTACAATATATATTTTTCTTTCACATATTTGAAGAAGGCCAAATAAATGCAATATTCCCAGTGTAGGGAAACAGTGAATATACTCTGTTTTTTTATTTTATTTTATATTACTAATCTATTTTATTTTATTTTATTACTAATTTAGTCAAATTTGTTTAAAGTGTCTATCCCAAATGATATGCAATAAAGGGACAGCTTGTAATGGCTTCAATGAGTTCATGAATCAGTGTGCCATAGCTTTTAAAACAGAGAGACCTACCATGAAGGAACATTGGACGAGTTATAATCTTCCTTATCCAGACACATTTGTACAGTAAGTGGAAACTGTTTAAAAGGAAAATTACATTTTTTCAGTAATTTATCAGAAATAATTGTCCTGCACACACATTAAAAAAGGATAAAGTGTTTTTAAGAACTGTAATTGTAATGGGTAAATGTCACCAGCTGTTGCAGTTACTCTTACTTGTGTATATTCTTTTAATGATTAGAGTCTCATGCCACAAGCTACATGAAAATATATTCACTAGGTGTGAAATTCCCATATGTCACAGCTTCAAGAATAGGTAAACATCTCAAAGAAAAATAAAGAGTTGGTGCTAATGGGAAATGTTATTTTTTCTAGTTTTGACTGTTTTGAGGACAAACATTTCTTTACTTAACTTAGTGAAAGCAAAATTTGCATGTATCATAGAAATGTTAGAGGTTAACATTTCAATGGGAGACTTGTGTGTATTTTGAAAAATTATCCCCAAGAACAATAATGAGTCCCTAATTTGATAGATTTTTTTTTCAGTTTACAGATTTCAAAATATTTTCCCATTGTCACGCCAAATCAGAACCATTTTTATTTCTGTCTCATGCATATCAGGACTCAGCAAGTTCCTAAGGTTTGCTGAAATATTTTTCTAACAATCTTAAATAGGTATACTGAATGAAAGTATATAGTTTTGTATTATGGTTATGAATATCCTTCACGTAGTGATTTAGTTTCTAAACTGATGAGACGTGATTGGAACAAATGTCTAAGAAAAGGTCTTTTGTGCGAACTGCAAAAATAGAATTGTGCTTCCCAAATGCCCTTCATTTTGGCCATGATCCTGCAAGGTGCTGTGTCCTCAACTCTCATTGAAATCTGTTCATGCTGAAGTCACTCACAACTAGAGCTGGTCAGAAAATGGAATTTCCATCCCACGGGAAAGTCCAACATTTTGAAATTTCTTTTCATCCTGAATCAGGGCAAAAAGCTGACATTTTGAAATTTACCATGGGATGGAAATTCTGAAATGTTGATTTTTGAAATATCAAAATGATCTTATGGAAATGTTCATTTTAATAATGTTGAAACAAGAGGTAAAATATTACATAATTTTTAAAAAATTAGGTCAGAGTGAAATGAAACAAGAAAGTTGAAAAATAAAGTAATGAGAAAGTACAAACAAAATACTCCATATTGATTCAAATGTTTTCAAAATTTGTGCATTGAAAATTTTCTTGGAATCTACACATTCCTGTGAAACATTTGTTTCAACAAAACAGAGTTTTCCAGTAGAAAACTGTTCTGTTGAAAAATTTTCAACCAGCTATACTCAGAACTCTGTAGACCCAAATTTAAATCCTGATCCTTCTTTCCTTTAAGATCTACACAGGGATAGTTCTATATAAATGCTAAGTGTTTGTGGGGTTTTCTTGCACACACAAAACAGAAGTGTGCAAAGAACTGCCAGTATTTCACAGGGAATTTTGGATGTGCAAGGAATGTTACATCAGGGTGTATGTGATAATTTCTACTGTTACGTTTTCTCGTTCATATTATGATATATTGGAAAATGAAGTCCTAGACCCTGTTATTTATGCAAAAGTAGTAAATTCCATATATGTTAGTGAATCCCTTATTCCATATATATATATATATATATATATATATATATATATATAAATTCCATATATGTTAGTGAATCCCTTATTCTGGGTTGTCTTCCCAGATTTGTTCCTTGGTAGATTCAGTGAAAGGAGTTGTTCTAACAAAGAGTGTCTGATTTTGTTAATAGTCTTGAGGGGCTGGATAATTGGACTTCTGAGTGGTGAATATTCTCAAATGTTGCATCCTGTTATTGTGGTAGATGTCACTGGGATCTTAGCTGCCGTTTCTGAAAGTACAGCAGGTTCTCTGTGCTAGGGCTGGTCTACTCTATTGCGCTACATCGGCGTAACTGTGCTGCTCTAGCACGTCTGGTGAAGATTCGCTATGCTGACAGGAGAGTGCTCTCCTGTCAGCATAATTATTCCACCTTAGCAAGTGGTGGGAAAAGCTATGCTGGCGGGAAATCTTCTTCCTCCAACATAGCAGAGCGTAGACACTGCTGTAAGTCGATGTAACTTACGTTGCTTGGGGAGTGGCTTTTTCACAACCCTGGGTGACTTGACATACATTGACTTAGGCAGTAGTGTAGACAAGCCCTGGGAGTCCTACTGCCTTTGTGCACAAACACAATTATACCCCTCTTCTAATAAAGTACATGATAATAAGGTCTGGTAAAAACATAATTCCATACAATGATAGCATAATAAAATAGCCATGTTTTTGAAATCTTCTGTATAGGTATTTTTGAATATATAAATGGGTTTACATATAATCCTTTAAAATATGCTAAATATCATACTTTAAAGATGTATTAAAGACAGATTCTGATGTATGCTGTGGTCATTGTGCTGCTCTGGCAATAACAGCCCCGGGAAGCTGTTACAGACCGGTATAAGTTAAAGCTGTTTGCAGCTGCTTTAATGTATTCCAGGAAATGAAAAGGTGGCATACACTCACCTCCCTCCCCCACCACTGAGGTTATACACTGAGCAAAGCTCAGCCAGACCTAAGGATTGGAGCGCGAGTGCTTTAGAAACATTTTTTTGTGTTAAGATGTATTATCAGATAAATAGCATAACATTCAGTACCATCATCTGAGCTATATCAGTGGTTTTCAAACTTTTTTCCTGGGGACACATTTGAAGAAAATTGATGCCCATGACCCAATGGAGCTGGGGATGAGGGGTTAGGGGTGTGGGAGGGGCTCAGGGCTGGGGCAGAGGGTTGGGGTTTGGGCTGCAGGGTAGGGCGGGGAATGAGGGGTTCAGGGTATGGGAGGGGGCTCTGGGTAGGGGGTTGGGGTGCAGAAGGGGATCAGAGCTGGGGGTGCAGGCTCTGGGGTGGGACTGGGGATGAGGGGTTTGGGGTGAAGGAAGGGGTTCTGGTTTGGGGGCCTCAGGGCTGGGGCAGGGGATTGGGGCACAGCGGTGGGGCATGAACTTACCTCAGGTGGCTCCCAGTCAGCGGCGCAGCAGGGTGCAGATGCAGGCTTCCCGCCTGTCCTGACACCCTGGACTGCACTGCACCCCAGAAGCAGCCAGCAGCGGGTCCCACTACTAGGCGGAGGCATGCAAGTGGCTTTGTGTGACTCTCGCCCACAGGCACCGTCCCACCCCCAGCTTCCATTGTCCAGTTCCCGGCCAGTGGGAGTGCAGAGGCCGTGCTTGGGGTGGGGACAGCGCGCAGAGCCCTGTGGCTCCCCTGCCTAGAAGCTGGACCTGCTGCTGGCCCCTTCCAGGTCCCAGTGCGGTGTCGGAAAAGGTAGGCGCTAGCCTGCCTTAGCTGAGCAGCAGTGCCAACGGGACTTTTAACATCCCGGTCAGCGATGCTGACTAAAGCAAGGCGACCCAGTGCCTGACATGCCGCGACCCAATACTGGGTCACAACCCACGGATTGAAAAACACTGGTCTATATCATCATAACAGTTGTCCTTCAGTTGCATACTATAAACATCATAAAATATTATTTTTTGACAAATTATACTTTTAGACTGAAACTAACCCAAGAGTGGTGCATTTGCAGAAGGCTGTCCCTACTCCTTCAACCCTTTTTTAGCTCACCTTCAAGGAGGCTCCTGTCTGGTTTCAGTAGTCCAATATGGACAGTGGGTTTTCTGGGGAGGGTCGAATGGAAACGCATTTATGGATACAACACTTTAGCAGCCACCATTCCAGCTAGAGTGGAATAGACATGGAAAGACAACCTAGCCTACCTACATCCTGCCTTTGGGCTGTGGTATGTGAATTCAATCTCTTCGGCCCCCATGCTAAGCCTGAAGAATTTTGGCTTGATGCAGGGAGGGGAATATTTCACCCTTAGCAAATATTTCCAGGAGCAGTGACCATCCTCTCTGTTTTCCCATATATTGTTACAAAGCTCCATCTGTAGTCATCCCCTTTGCTCATTATACCAGCGCAAGGCATGGGGAAGATGGGGTTAGATTTTAGTATCACACTAGCTTTATACACTATTATAACTCAACTGACTTCAGTGGAGATACTGCTAATTTTTTTCAGCTGTGAGATCAGAATCAGGCCAAGGTGTGTAGATATTTATTAACAAACCTGAGCCTCTGACAGTTTGGATCCCCAAAGTTCATACTGCTCTCAATTGCACCTTGGAACCAGAATATGTCTGAAGGAGTGCAAAGGGGATCTAAAGCCACCTTTGTGCTCCTTAATCTCTATGAGTTGTCATATGCTCTTTAGGAGCAAACGAATATCTGGACCAGTATCAAGGAAGTGGTGTATGAGGGCTTCAGCAACATGAGATTCGGTGTGTTTTTTTCTGATTTTTAATTTGATTTATAATTTTGATTTATGTGGCCATCTTTTTAGTTTCATATCTAATATACATACTTTTCTATATTCAATTATTGACATTAGATATATAAAATGTGTATGTATTTGTATACCCACATACAAGTTGTCATCTTTCATATGTTTATGGACATAAATTACTTTAAATATTATGGGAGTATGTTCTCCCTGCTCTGTTTGCATCCACCTTCCCTTAGTGCTGATAGAAGCTGTACATGCAGATCAAGAGGAGCATATATCCTGACATTTTACCTTCATTGTTAACCAGTTCATAAGTATTAGTGCCTCTGTATTTCAGAACTTCCAAAGGGTATATCCAGCAAGCAATACCGAAAACACTAAGGGTGAAATCTGGATTCCTTTGAGCTCAATGGAAGTTTTGCTGTGGATATCAGTGGAACTAGGATTTCACCCTAAATGTGTATCAGTGTATGTAGATGGCTAAAAATATTCATGAAATTACAATAGGAATTATTAATATTGAATCCTGCTTTACTATGGCATCTGATTCAAAGTTCATAGCAACTTTAATTAAAACAGTTTGTACATATTTACATCATTTTTCAATATTAATAATCTCACAATCTTAAAATAACCTCTTTCTAGGTGAGTTACAGTTTTCTTATGGTCTCTCTCTTCCGCAGAAACCGGGAATGGATGTAGCAGACACCTACATTACATTTGTTCGGCAAAACCAGGATATACTTCGAGAAAAGGTCAATGAGGAAATGTATATAGAAAAGTTGTTTGATGTAAGTAACTACCCTTGCAAGGCGTGATGGCATCATGGTTACATCTCAAAGGGATAAGTTGCATTTTGATTGCATTCAGCATGTAGGTCAGGATGCTTTTCCCTGTGCCTATTTTTGTTCTGCTTTTTTATTTGGTTGTCTTCTGCTACTAAAGATAGCCTTAATTGTATGCATTTCCTGCATGAGAGCTGTCTGTGTTGGAATGAGTAAATCAAAAGTTTTATAAGATTAATATTTTAACTAGTCTATCATTTTATCATTATGTGATATGCAATTTCATTTTATTCCACCTTTTGATTTTGAAGTAAAGTGCCATGAACAGAATTGTATTGTAATGGATGTTCTTAGTGAATGGAGACACAGTTGAAAAGGTATTTTCCCTAAATAACAATTCTTATATCTTATTCTTCAGATAAAGTAAGAAAACAAATGAACTATGCGACATTCCTCCAGATCTCTAACAGCTGTTTTTGTTGAGTGACTTTTGGAACTTAGCTTACTGTAAATTTAGTCCAAAATTTTCAAATATACAGAATCCTAAAGTTAGCCTAATGCTTATTTAGGCACAGGACTCATATTTTCAAAACTGCACCCATCTCCTGTTGACCTCACATTTCAAGTGAGCTTCTCATCCTCACCATTAAGACCCTGCACACCACTCCTGCCCATGTCATCACACACACTTTCTTTACTCACTCCCCAATCTCCCTATAACCACTCCCTTTGCTTCTTAATGGCCTCATCGTCCAAATCCCTCCTTACACAAGCCTCATCCACAAAGCCCTGCAGCCACACTCTGTCTGGATATCTCCACTGCTTCAGGCATCGACCATCACTGTATTGTCTGTGTCTCTGAACTAGAAGCTTTATGAGGTGGTCATATCTTATATGTGTTGAAAGTACCAAGCCCATAAAAATGGTAATAAAATCTAAATTCCTTTGTTACATGTCTGAAATCTGGATCAAGAGACCAATCACTTCTGATTATATGGGAATCTGAACAGAGAAAGTAATCCTGTGTCTTTGAGACAGCTTAATACAGTCCGTTACAATACTGTTTCTGAAATGTTATATTCACTTTGAAATGTATTTATTTGTGTACCATCTACTCAGCATTTTACAGAGCTTTTCTGGCAGTTTCATTTAATTATGTTACTGCAAATGTTTTCATAACAGCAATTCACAGCCTCTAGTGTGACACTTCAATTGTGGCAGTTGTAGAAGGTCCTGTAACATAGACTCACAGCCATGATATGTCATGTCAGTGTTTGTTGTTTGTTAGATTGGGTGGTCAAAATGAGACTTATCTCTTGTACTTTATATTTCCAGACATTCCTAGGCAGTTTTACAATAAAAGTATCATCTGTTTTAATAAGCTAAGTGTTAATATGTGTGAAAAGAAAGATTTTATAAAAGCTTTGATGCCCTGCAGGGGTAGAAAAATTATCATCCATCCAGCTGGCGCTTTCACAAAGCACTAAAACTGTGTTAGCAACTTCTGCTTCAGTTTGGTATTGCACTGAATCTGCAAGCATATGTTTCATTTTCAAGTTTCCTGGTGTGTGTCTGTGTGTGTGTGTGTGTCTGTTTTGGGGAGGAGGGAAGAGATAGGGGAGTTTTTTTCTTGCTTAAGTTGTAATTTTCTGAAACTTAATAGATGTCTAGGGCCAAATCCAACTCTCATTGGAGTCAATGGTAGGCTTTCTATTAGCTTTAACGGGGGAATTGAATCACACCCTTTGTCTCTAACACTAGTTTTCAGGCAGAAAAAAATGTATTCAAGGTACTCTCTTTCACATCATCCACTTACATCTTTGCTTTTCTTTGTATATGCATGAGAGATGAAGTGGTGTCATACTGAAATAAATCAGAAAGACATTATTACAAACATGAACGTTATGGGATATTACATTCACTTCGTATAACAAGGAGCCAAATCCGGCTCTCAGTTACACTGATGTAAATCTAGAATAACCCATAGAATGCAACTTGCCTTCAATGAGATTACTTTGGATTTAGAGCAGTATAACTGAGAGTAGGATTAAGTTCTGGTTATTAGTGTCAGTAATTTAGCAAAGACTACGTAACCTTTGTATATAGATCTATTAAGTTGTATTTTTATGGAAGGATTAAAATGAGTTGTAATTAACTTTTTAATTGGCTGTCCCAAGCCATTTATTTCTGACTACAGTTGCAGATTGTTTTACTACTGAAATATTTTTTCATTTTCATCAGATGAGAAACTGGCAGGTGGGGGAAGGGAGAATATGCCAATACATGTTTGTTTCTGAAAGGGAAATACCCCCTTTGGAATAGAGTAAAACCTCAGTAGCTAATGACCCAGGGAGTCTTGTAGCTATTCTGTGTTCCAGCAGATACAGATGCAAATTTGAACAGGACAGAGCCCTGGGTATATTACGGTTATTTTTTATTTAATATGAAAATTTATCCTTCAAAATTTCTTGTGTATATGTCATAGGTCTCATTCACTACTGCATTGCTTCAGTTTTATGCTGATGCAATTCCACTGAAATCATTTATTTCAATGAAGTTACACTGGGATAAAACTGGAATAATGCAGTGGTGAATTGGGCCAAATGTATCTAGGTTTCTGCCTATACCATACAAAGCAAACACTTGCTACCATTTATATTTCTATGATGCAACAGGGTGCAGTACATAATTAGTAAAATCATGCTGATAAACATCCTCTTGCATTTATAAGATGATTAAAAATGAGTTGCTGAGAAGTTTTGTCTAGTGAAGATGTCTTTTAAATAGCTTCATGTAAAATTAAAAATAATTTTAAAAATAATGGTTAATCGGTATATTTAAATCAAGATGTATCTATTAAGGCTTAAGTTCTTTGAACCATTACCTGCTTTCAATGAAGGCCCTCAGAGTGGTTCTTGGTGAACTGGAGAATTAAATACTTAAACAGAATTACAGTAGCATAATTCCCTTGTTAAAACATTCCATTAGGCAATTGGCTTGGGAAGCCCTGAATAAACATTGAGAGTTTCCCATTTATCCAAGCACAAACTTTACACATGCAAATAATTTAAATGCACCCTGTATCCAGTAATATAAACTTTCTCCTAGGGTCTGATCTTATACCATTAAAGTCAATGGGAACAGGAGTGGGCCCTTAAAAAAGCATTTCTCAGTAGCCAGTGTGGTTGAACTTAGATACATGTTCTGTTTTGAATTGTTAAGATAAGATGAATAGCTCTGTGTTTCATGTGCACTTTTAATTGGCATTAGACTTATTCAATGAGAAGCTAGTGTGTGTAGATCAAACCTGAAATTGGATTACATTAAATTTTCACACATCAAAGAATTGTGCTTCTATGTAAAATACACTGCTGAGTGATCCAAATTCTTCCTTTTTCTGCTAATGTAACTCTTTCAAGCACCTCTTTTGGTAGCTTATCAGTTTGATGTATTTCTTATAATTTGTGCAATGAACACAGATGTGTATCTGAAAACAGAAAAGTTGACCTTAGGCTTTTTTCAAAAATATTCCTATTCCCATTCTCCAACGAGGCCTGTGGTATAGATTATATTTGCATTGAGATCTCTCCTGTTGAAAGGCTTCCAGTTTAAGCAACTATATGATTTTGTTCTGATTTTGTCAAAGTCACATTAGTAGTAAATTTGTCTAAGTAAACAATTTCCATTTTAAGTAACAGAGGAAACTTTAAGACAAAAGAAAGCCAGTAAAGCCATGTAGGTCTACCCATTATTTTAGGTTAAAATTTGGGCCTCTGTTTCTCTTAAAAATAAAACAAAACAAAAAATGCACACACACACAACATAAACAAAAAACACACAACCCAACAATAACCACCGTTATTTTTTCGTTATTGAAATAATAATACATGCGTGTTACCACATGCATACCTATGTACATAAATCAGAGGGGTAGCCGTGTTAGTCTGGATCTGTAAAAGCAGCAAAGAGTCCTGTGGCACCTTATAGACTAACAGACTTATTGGAGCATAAGCTTTCGTGGGTGAATACCCGCTTCGTCGGATGCATGTAGTGGAAATTTCCAGAGGCAGGTATAAATATGCAAGCAAGAATCAGGCTAGGGATAATGAGCTTAGTTCAATCAGGGAGGATGAGGCCCTCTTCTAGCAGTATTCACCCACGAATGCTTATGCTCCAATAGGTCTGTTAGTCTATAAGGTGCCACAGGACTCTTTGCCACCATGTACATAAAGTGAACACTATTAAAAAGTCAGTATTTGCCAACAGTTAATCTCACTGTGATAAGTTAGATGATACAGTGTAGTAACTATTAGCAAATGTGAACTTTGGCCCTGACCCTGCCAACTCTTTCTTACTTGCTTAACTTTTGGCACGTGATTCGTAGATTCCAAGGCCACAAGAGACCATTGAAATCATCTAGATTGACCTGTCTAACACAGGCCATAGAACTTCCCCAAAATAGTCCCTAAAGCATAAATCATAGAAATCTAGGGCTGGAAGATTTGGAGGTCATCTAATCCAGCCCCCTGCACTGAGGCAGGACCAAGTATATCCGGACCGTTCCAGACAGGTATTTGTCTAACCTGTCCTCCAGTGATGAGGATTCCAAAACCTCCCTTGGAAGTGTAGTCCAGTGTTTACCTATTCATATAGTTTAAAAGTTTTTCCTATTATCTGATCTAAATCTCTCTCGCTGCACATTAAGCTGATTACTTCTTGCCCTACCTTCAGTGGACATGGAGAACAATTGATCAGCACCCTCTTTGTAACAGCCCTTAGAATATTTGAAGTGTGTTATCAGGTCTGCCTTCAGTCTTCTTTTCTTAAGACTAAACATGCCCAATTTTTTTTAACCTTTCTTCAGAGGTCAGGTTTGCTAAACTTTGTATCATTTTTGTTGCTCTCCTCTGGACTCTCTCCAATTTGTCCACATCTTTCTTAAAGTGTGGTGCCCAGGGCCAACCTTACAGATGGGTGACACGGGTGACTGCACAAAGCGCCATGGTCAGGGGCTGCCGTGATCAAGAGGCAAGGAATGGCGTGGGTCTAGGGTGCAAGGCTGTGGAAGGGAGCTCAGGGCAATGGGTGGGGGAGAGGCAGCAGGGCCCAGGGGTGATGAGAGAGGGTGGGGGAGCCCAGGAAAGCAGCAGGGGCCAAGGGGGATGGGTGGGGAGCCTGGGGAAGGGGGGCAGCAGGAGTGAGGGGGGATGGGTGAGGAGCCCATGGAGGTAGCGGGGTCCAGGGGCACCAAAATACAAGTTTGCCCAGGATACCATTTTCCCAAAGGCTGGCCCTGGTGGTGCCAAAAATTGGACACTCTACTCCAGTTGAGGCCTCCCCAATACTGAGTAGAATCCTGTGTGTTACATGTGACACTCCTGTTAATACACCTCAGTATAATATTAGCCTTTTTTGCCACTATATCACATTGTTGGCTCATATTCAAGTTGTGATCCACTATAAACCCCAGATCCTTTTCTGCAGTACTACTGCCTAACCAGTTATTCCCCATTTGGTATTTGTGCTTTGGATTTTTCCTTCCTAAATGTAGTACTTTGTGCTTCTCTTTATTAAATTTCATCTTGCTGATTTTAGACAAATTCTCCAATTTATCAAGATCATTTTGAAATCTAAGCCTGTCCTCCAAAGTGCTATCCAATATTGATTTTAAGATAGCCAGTGATGGAGAATCCACCACGACGTTGGCAATTGTTCCAATGGTTAATTGCCCTCACTGTTAAAAATTGATGCCATATTTCCAGTCTCAGTTTTGCTAGCTTCAGCTTCCAGGCACTGGATTGTGTCATACCTTTCTCTGTTGGACTGAAGAGTCCATTATCGAATATTTGTTTCCTATGTAGGTACTTATAGACTATAAAGAAGTCATCCCTTAACCTTCTCTTTGTTAAGCTGAATAGATTGAGCTCCTTGAGTCTATCACTGTAAGGCATGCTTTCTAATTTTTTATTCGCTTTCCTGGCCCCTCTCTGAACCCTGTCCAATTTATCAATATCCTTCTTAAATTGTGGACACCAGAACTGGACACAGTATTCCACCAGTGCCAAATACAGAGGTAAAATAATCTCTATACTTCTTCTCAAGATTCCCCTGTCTATGCATCCTAGGATTGATTGCATTAACTCTTTTTGCCATTGGCCACAGAGTTACACTGGGAGCTCATGTTCAGCTGATTATCCAATCCCCAAATGTTTTTCAAAGTCACTGCTTCCCAGGATAGAGTCCCCCCATCCTGTAAGTAAGGCCTTTATATGGCCTACAGCCCAACTGAAGTCAGTGGGACTGCTCACGTGTCTATAGGTGAGCACATTCCTAAGTGTTTGCAAATCGTGGCCTTATTATGCTGGTCACTGTATATGTATGCATGAACACTTACAATGATTAGAGGAATAGAAATGAAGGGTAAAGCACTCATACAGTATTCTTTGAAATTTAGAAACACTGGGATTTATTACGTATAACATACAATGTTTCAGCTTTTCCCAGCTTTCCATAGCCTATATTATTTGTATTCTGTTGTGCTTTTGTATTTGAGATGTTCAAATATAAGCCATTAACTTTGTTGACCTGTCATAACCAGTCATTCTATTTATTTTTAATTTTTTCTGTCAAAAGAAACTGATTGATCACATTATTTTGGTTATAATGTCAACACGCTGAACTGAATACTAATCATGTTTCCATGTCATAACCATTATTTTCCTTTTCCATTAGTAGAAAGGGATGGATGATATAAGTTCATTGATGTACTTGAGGCTGTTTGAGGTAATAGTTTATTTCTAAAGATTGTTATGTCATGTATGTCATTATGTGCTGAAGGGTGGATATGAAGTGCTTGTTTAATTCATGTGTGTTTGTTATGTCTGCTAGTATCTAGAAGCAAACAATTTATTGGCCAATTCAGCTGCATGTTTTTATATAGCATTTATAATAATTTGAAAGAATGATCTCTAGTTAAAAACGTGTGTTTCTCCTTAGTAAATAAAAAATAATTTATTTTCCTGGTGACATTTGCTAGAGTAAGAATGTGTTTTAGGTGTGAGTTTTGAGTTTTCTATTGTACTGGTTTGTTCTCGATGTTGTCCATGTCTGTCTCAGAAAGCAACTTTAATGTAGTATTTAGTATTTAGCAGTGTTTTTCTAGCAAAATTTAATGTCTTATTTTGAAAAAATTGCACATTCTCAAATTACTACCTGTCAAGTTAGTTTTAGTTAATAATCGTCATTGTCAAAGTTAAGTAATGATTTGCAAGTGTAAGATTTTATAAAAAGGTTTACTTTTGATCTAGGTTATATGCCAAGATAACTCTGACAAGTTGAAACTAGGCGTGGACTGGTTAAAGGCCTTGACTTGACTCTAAAGCTGTATGTGAATTAAAATCTGCGAAACTTGAGAGGAGCGTACCTAATTACCTAAAAGAAACTCAACAAGCAAATGTATTGTAGCTTGTTGATCTTCTTATTTCTTTGATAATTCAGAATAATCTTCAAGAAATATGTAGACTTCTTGCTCAGATTCTTGAAATGTGATCGCAGAAGAACACAATTGTCATTTGGCACAAACCCAGAATTACACATCTTTGCATGATGCACCTGGACATATGTGGCAGGTCTGGTAGAATCAGCTAATTAACAACACAGGCTTAAACAGGCACCTCATCTGGCAGTGTAGTTAGTTGCCTGATGGTGCTCAGCAGGATTTGGTAGTGCTTTTTATTTTTCTATCCTAATGGTCTGCTGCCCACCTAATTTTGCCTTATTGTCAGCCACTACTTACCGCAGCTTGAGGCCCTCCCAGGAGGCTGAATTACTATCAAAGGATTAGGGAGATGTAGCCTTGCAGCTCTGACATTTCTGATTACTTGTCTATGCCAGAACGCTAATTAGCTGTGACTAATTAAGAAAAATGTTCCTGCCATAGAAAACCATTTAAAAGAACTGAGAAGTAGAAAAGCAATTCAAAAGCTGAGCAGTGCTCAGATTTGCCGATGCTCTTTAGATTTCCACCAGAGCCTTAACTCAACTTTAATTGTGCCTAATATTTTAAAAAAAAAAAAAAAAAAAGCCCTCCATATGTGAATTGATCTCAGTTTTTCTCTTGAACTGGAAGAATGTTTGTCTCCTTAAAACAGTTTGTAGTATCACTTTTCCTTCCAGTGAAAAAAGAACAAATATTTTTATTTTTCAGGCGCTTTTACCAAACATTGAATATGAATGAAGATGTTTTGTGCACACACACATGCGTACATACACAGGCTATCAGTATCTTGCAAATATGTTATTTAAAGTCCACTGCAGTGTAGTTATTTTTTCTAAATAATTTTCCCCACTCTTTTTTTAGATGAGAAGCTCTATAGAAAAGAAATAGACCATTTAAAATCTGGTAAAGATAATCCAGTATGATTTTATAAAGAATAGAGGAACATTTTTCCCCAAATTTTATTGAGAAGCAGAGAGCTCAGTCTAGCACTGATCCAACAAAGCTCACTGCTATTGAAATCAATGGAACTACTCACATGCTTAAAGTTAAGCATGTGCTTAGCAAGATCAGGACCAGTGTGCACAGTAACTTGCGGGTGGAATCCACTGTGAGCATTTTTAAGAGTTTAATGGACTGTTTTTCTATAGAAGAATTCTTGCAAGTAATTCCTTTGGCTCTTTCTGACTATTATGACCTGGGCCTTAGCATGGTGGGTGGTCCAGAGTGGTCATAAATTTTCCCCACCTCTTCATTTTGATGATGCTTTTCCTTAAGTCCTTGATGCCTCCATCTTGGATCTTATTATTGTCACCCTCCTTTACCAGCATGAGAAGACACGGGAATGATTTCGCCTCAGGGGTTGTATGTGCCATAATTCAGTCAGTGTGTTGCGCTCATGGGCCAGGTCTACACTACAAACTAGCGGTGTGCTTCCCAGGCCATGTACGCTCAGTGGGAGCAAGTATAAATAGCAGTGTAGTTGAAGTAGCATGGACAGCATCAGCACAGGTTAGCCATGCCAATCACAAACCCGCCTGAACCCTCTGGGTATGTTCTCGGCATGGCTGAACCATGCTGCTGCTGCCACTGCCCGAGTAACTGCAGCTACACTGCTATTTATACTCACACTAGCTCTCAACGAGCTAGCACGACTATGTCTAGACAAGCTGGGAATCACACCCCTTGCTTGTAGTGTAGATACAGCCATGGAGTTGATGCATGCCGCTTATTCCTCACAAGCTTAACTGTGTCATTTGCATGACTCCTCTAAACTGCCGCAGTTTGGGGAGCAAGAGTCTCTGAGCTAGATGCTAGGAAAGAATTGAGATCTGTACAATAGCTGAATAAACAAGAAACAGGAAAATCAAGTCATTTTCTCAACAGTGCCAACTCTTCTGCTTTTATCATGAGTTTCATATTATTTAGAGTTTCTCCAGCTCCTGGTTTCAACTGATTACTTGCGAATCTCGGCTTTCACTTAAAAAAAGAAGAAGTACATTTCTAAGCCTTATGGTAGCGGAGAAAGTCTTGAAAATGTGAATCCTAAAGATTCAAAAAACAGAAGTCAAATTTTAAAAAATCCTAACCCGGATTATTTTGTAAATCTCATTTTTAAGACAACCTCATGATTTTTGGGGGTCTGACTCATGATTTGTAAATGCCTGCGGTTGGCAATACGGTCTTCTACTAGAAATATTTATGGTGCCCACTGTTTATTTAGACTTCTTTTAAATGCACCTATCCATCCACGCCTGTGCATCAAGAAAAATAACCAATCTGAGCAAACAGTGAACTCCTCCCAACACCTAGTCAAGATTAAATCCCTTAACCCTTTTGTCCCACTAGGACTATGTGCAAATAAGCAGCTTGTTACACGTATTTTATCTTTTATCTAGATGGCTTGAAAAGTGTCTGGTACCTTAATGAAATTTATGGGACACTTACAAGTTTACACATATAAACCAGCACTGAAACGTTAGATGAGGCTGTTGGTAAGTGTTAACTGTGCCTACAGCTGTCACATTCTGTGCAGTCAAGGAAAATCAATAGGGATTGTACCATTTGTATTGTCTTATCTAATATTTGTTCACCATGAAGTGCCAGGCACAAGCACCACCTAGAGCATGTTGATTTCTTGATGTAGTATAATCCACACACACAGAGTCAGCAGGTGAAACTCGTAGCTTCTGGAACCATACCATGCAGGTTTGGTGTTTTTTACTTGTGTCTCATCTGGGTCATGCTCACTACAAAACAACAACAACAACCCTATGTGTAAATATTCACAAACAGAAACATAACTGTATTATTCACCATGTAAAGAAGCTGCCAAGAATGAGGGGCACCCAGTGAGAGTGCTCTAGTTTTATGAGAATTGGTATACAGCAGCAGAAATAGGGTGTTCCTTTGTAAATCAGAATAGTCTAATGAGAAGAAGCTGCAAGCTATGTGAAACAATTTGTGAAGTTAGTAAACATCAGTAGTAAGTGCTGCTTGTCTGATCCTACAGTGCTGAATTCAGTGAGAGCTTTGCCACTGATTTCCATGAGCATAGGGGTCACATGTATGAATTCAGGATTTCTTTCAACCAAGAGAAGGGCCTCGTTTTTAGTGTTCCCTCATATATCTATGTATCTTTTCATAGGACTCAGGCTTAACACCCGTCCTTCACTTTTCACTGTGCACACTACCGCACATGTGTAAAAATATGCAAACCAAATTGTAAAAACACAGAAGAGAAGTTCATGGAGAAGTTCAAGGTGGGTTGAAAAGAATGCAGGTGTGTGAAATGGAAAAGATGTGCGCATCAGAGTTGAAAAGAACTAAACCAGGAGTTATGTCATAGAAACAACATCCAGATTAAAGAGACAAGCATTTTTAAAATGCTCTAATCTAAACATAGTTGACTAACTTCAGATGTAAATTGAGAGCTTCCTTTATAAGGGGCAATGCCACCAGGCCTGAAAATAAGCCATTTTAGGATCTGAGCATTACTTATTTATGTCCTTAACTTTACACATTAGCAGTTCCATTGGCTTTGATGGATGACTCACAATGGTAATGTTAAGCTGGTGCATAAGTGTTTGTAGGACTAGGACATTAGTGATGGGGATAGCATGAAGTAATTTTAAACAGTGGCCTTTCACCTTTTATTTATTTATTTTGGTGATTTGCGTTGGCTTAAGCTCAAGAAACATTAACTGACTGGTCTCATTCTTTGGTGAACATTGGTCTATATCATAGAACCACAACGTACAGCAGAGCACACAAATATGGCATGACTGGTAGTAGGTGCTCAAGGAAGCCCTAGTACTGTGATAGCATAGAGCAGTGCAGTTTAAGAATGAAGGGCATGGTCAGAGGTGGGGGGTGGGGGAGAAGCTATATGTTCCAATGCCATTACTCTCTCACTTTAATAAGCCCTACATTAGCACACAATATTTAAAATAAAGATAACATAACAGATGTCCAGGTCTGGATGGCAGCTTTGTGTACAGATAATTTTGCAAAACCCCACTTCAGTCTGCATCTATCGTATGTGAGGAAGGCCGGAGGGAGATGCAGATGATAAAAAGTTGCAATTACAACATTACCAAAATGTTGCAAACAAATTATTTTGGAATTTTATATCTGTCTCTGAGATAGCAATGTCGTATACAGTATGTGGAGGGATGGCTACTGTATATCATGTATTGAACATTTACATTTGTTATGGATGACAGTACTTCCACAGTTATGTAGCCTCCAATCCTGAGCTCAGTTTAAAATAAAAAAACTTGACTTTTCTTCAGAAAAACAATCCCCATGAAATGGAACATGCCATATCTCGTTCTATGACAGAGTTTTTCTAGGATGTTTGGAAAAAATCAGAAAAAGAATTTTAAAGCTGTGGGATTTAAAAGTTTCCCCCTCAGTGACATATTTTTTAAAATGATCCTAACAGTTTTTGGCTCTTCCTATCCCCAAAACGGCTCAGCCAACAAACTCCAAATTTGTTTGGTAATGTTGGCCATGTGGATTCTGTGGTTTGGGTGAGTAGTTTTGTTGGGTTTGTTTTTTGCAAGGGAGGTGTTGGTGGCTCGATTACAAAAGTGGATAATATGAACCCCTCACTAAAGTAGGCAGGGAAGAGACTAATTAGGGGATCATTCAAGTAGGGGTATAAATAAAGGCATAGGAAGCAAGAGGAGGGGCCCTGAGGGGAAAAGGAAGTGTTCTTCCTTCTAAGTACAGGCCAAAATACAAGAGGAAAGCTGATCACCTTGCTGTAAGGAAAGAATAGACTTTGTGAAGCAATAAAGGTCTGTTTGTCACTTTACCAGGCTGAAAAAAGTCCCATCCTGATTCCCTTTTCAATGGGTTTGGGCAGAGAATAGATCTGCACAGTTATCAGTGCCTTAAAGTGGCCGGCTGCAGTATTGTTCTTCCTCACTCCTCCCTTCCTGTTACCTGTGGATACAGTTTAGGCTGTACAGAGCAATTATTTACATACACACACTCTGCAATGCTCTAAATTTTTTCCAAATATTAGAGGGGGAGATTTGAAGTGGAGGATATGTGGATGAGCAGGAGTCCAGGAGGAGGCCTGTAGAAGTGGGGACGTGAGTTTCAAGGGGAATAGACTGGGTGACCTAGAACTGTGCTACTATTTGTTGGAGTGGGGTGTCTGTGGGAGGAAGAAGAATATGAGAGGACAGGAGACTGGCGGAGCATGCAGTGGGGAAAGAAGGGGAAGTGCAGGGAGCCAGGAGTATAGAAAAGGGTGCAGGGGACTGGGGGAGGCATAGAAAATGGATGCAGGATACTTGAGTAGGAAGGTGTACAGGAATTGGCTAGAATGGGGTATAGGAATTGGGATGGGGAAATGGAGAGTTTATCCATAATAAATTTTAAATATTTAAAATTTTCTAGATAGAAAACTTTAAGCACTTAGTTTACAGTGTAGATAAAAAGCTCCATTCCCTTCCACTGTCCTCTAACCCCATGATCCACACAGATACAACTCCAGACACACACAACTCCACATGCACTGGGCCTCATAAAATGTTACAGTAAGGATCCCCTTCTGTGGACCTTATTTCCCAGATTTAAATTTATGATTTATAAAATTTATAAAAAACAAATTGAGGAAATTCCCCCACCCCCAAAAAAAATTCATTACAAGAAGGTTTTACAGTTGAAAGTGTGTTTCAATGGAGTCTAGTTGGCACCCAAAACCAAGATTAGACATCTTGTCACAAAATTGTGAACCTCCAACTCACACATCTACAAATTAACAATTACAAGATTCACCCAGTTTCTTTATGCTCATACAATCCTTCGTCATTATCATTCCATCAGATTTACACCTCCGCCTGACATTAATTTTGCCCTCCCCAAAAGCGTCTGATATGTATGCCAATGTCAAAATAACAAATGACTGGAGATCAGTAAATCTTGATTATTTTATTTATTGAAGGGACCCATTTCCAACATATTACTACAACATTACTCACTACAGAAAAACTTCTCGTTATCGGATACACAATATAGTTAATGTAGTTATAAAATACAACTTATCAGGCCTTCCTACAGTCGCATAAACCTAAAACACCATACAATCAATGGACATTATATTACCAAATTACACCAGTCATTCATTAAAATATTATTTTACCCCTTCATCATATCACACTATGAAATATCTGATGACATATCTTAATAAACCTTTTGAACTATATTATTTTTTGAATCTTTAGTACACAATGAAAATAACATACAAAATCAACGCATCCAGCAGCATATTTCCATTACACAACAAAACGAGTTGGCCATACTAAGATTGGGTGTGTAAAAGAGGGAGGGTGATAGTGAGTGACGAAGGATTGTATGGCAGATGGTTATTGGCTATTCCTTAACTGATCATTTCCATACAGTTAATAATATTTGGTTTTTTAACATATTGATTTTTTTAAAAGAATCAATTGAAATGCACCTTCAAATGTAACACTTTTGTGTGGGTGTGTGTATCATAATAAAATAATGTAGTCAGGCTTAGCAAATATATATGAAGTGCACACCTAGGCCAAGAAGCTACTGTACTACAGATGCTTGCTATATGTTCTACTGAGCAGTGATCATAAATATGGAGGCCACTCAATTCTGGCAACTTAATTCCAGTACTGTCTGCAAATTCATATTTGCAAATATCACTTCTCTGTACACTCAGTGTTCTATAAAATGAGTGCAGCATAAAAATGCCACTGGATTCTAAAAATGTTTCAAACTAAAAGGTGAGGCTCCATACACTGTTTACCTGAAGCAATTATTTTTTAAAGAATTCTGTATAGAGTAATTATTGGTTTACCAAGATAAAAATAAAGTTCCAGGAGCAGCAATAAAAATATTCTAGTTACTCCTCTAATAAAGAACAGACAGGTTTTTTAGAGTAAAATAAAATTAAAAGTCGCATATTTAAAGACTGTTCCTGCAGTTGCTTAATACGATGAGGAGTCGCAACTCATGTTACTAAGCCCTATGTCTAGTAGAAAGGGTTTACCAGATTGGGCCATTAGAACCAAATGCTGATCCCACCTGCATCCACAGCATGGAGTCCACCAGAACTTCAGGGCTTGGCTTTGTTCCACAGCTGCCTACACAGCTGCAGAACAAATAATAATCACATGCTGACTACCCCTACCCTCACATACCCACACACACACTCTCACCTCAAGAACAGTTCTACAGAGGGATCTGTTGTTGCCTGTCCCCCAGGCTCTCTGCTGAGGAGCAGAGTCTCTACCACACCTAGAGGCTAAGGGATCACCTCAGGGAGGTACTCTGCATATGTAGTATCTCCCTAATTTCCTAAGAGTTAGCTAGTGGAATTCCCCACCCCTCCTAGCTGTCAGGTAGTAACCAAGAAGAGTGAATGGGTCTTGTAGTCCAAGATGGGAATCTTCAGGCGGATATCTCTGAAAAAGAGCTGTCCCCCTAGAATGAAAGTGGACAAAGCTCCCTCAGCCACACACACCAATTACTTTTGGAGGGAACAGATTCTTCACACAATGCACAGTCAACCTGTGGAACTCTTTGCCAGAGGATGTTGTGAAGGCCAAGACTCTAACAGGGTTCAAAAGAGAGATAGATAAATTCATGGAGGATAGGTCCATCAATGGCTATTAGCCAGGATGGGCAGGGATGGTGTCGCTAGCTTGTGTTTGCCAGAAACTGGGAACAGGCAACGGGATGGATCACTTGATGATTATCTGTTCTGTTCATTCCCTCTGAAGCACCTGGCATTGGCCACTGTTGAAAGACAGGATACGGGGCTAGATGGACTTTGGTCTGATCCAGTGTGGCTGTTCTTATGTTCTTATTCCCTCCCCATCAGCTCCTCTCTCCCTTGGGCCAGCAAGTTGGAGATCTGGGCCTAGTCCCTCTTCCCCAGGGCAGTTCCATTGGGTTACTGTTGCAGTAATCAGGAAGGTGAGAGGGGCAGGATCTGCAGAAGCCGCTTAGAGAAGATGAAGCTTATGTGTGTGAACGGTCCAGTTCCCGCAGTCTGTTCCAAGGTCTCCTGGAGACCATTAACCTTCCTTCTTCACCAGGACCACCTGTTTCCAAGATAAGTTGGGCTGCTGAGGAGAGACCATACATTGAAATAGAAATAGAAATATAGGGCTGGAAGGGATCTCAAGAGGTTGTCCAGTCCATCCCCTTGGTCTGAGGCAGGACGAAGAATTCCTAGATCATCCCTGATAGGTATTTGTCTAACCTGTTCTTAGAAACCTCCAGTGGTGAGGATTCCACAGCCTCCAGAGGTAACCTGTTCCAGTGCTTAACTTCATAATCCAACACAGCTGCAACATAAAGTTGGGACATGGCTTGGTCCGTGAAACACAAACCTGCAATCCTCCTTTAGGAATTACTCTCACTGAAGCCAATAGTTTTGTCTGAGGAAGGGCTGTGGGATCAAGCCCAGACTTGGATAACTTCATATTTATCCTGCTTCAATATTTGTGCAATGAAGTGGAGAGCTGAGTATCATATAGATGTGCTTTGGCATTAGAGAAAATATGTTTTAGTTAAATGATTTTGTGGCACCCTGACTGAAGACCTTAGAAATATAAATTAAATTATCTGTAGATATAATGTAGCTTTACAAGTTAAGGAAAGCTATTGACACTCAAAATGCAACATAAACAATAGCAGACTGTTACCAGTTAACAGGCCACTTCACTGTTTAAGGGTTCTGTTCCTCGTCACCCATTCCCAGCTTTTGGCAAACAGAGCTTGTGACGTCAGATTTTGAAAAAATTAACAGACCAAGATACATAAAAGTAGGCATCCCAATCTGTTTGTAGTCACCAAGATAATTGGCCTGATTTTTCAGAGGTGCCGAGCATCTACAACATTCATTGAAAACAATGGGAGTTGAGTGTTCAATAACTCTGGAAATCCAGCCAGTTATCTAGATGTATGCATACGGAGTTAAGTGTCTAACTTCACTACCCAAATAAGAAAACATTTGCCATAATTCCTAAGCCCAAAAAGTGTCCTTAAAGATACAATAATAATAATAATTAATACTTAGGTCTTGTATAGCAGTTTCATCAGTAGATCTCAAAGACCTCTACAAAGTAAGTCAATATCATTATCCCTATTTTATAGCTGGGGAAATATAGAATGATTGAAACATTAGGTAACTAAACAGATCTTTCTGTCTATTGAAAATGTCCATATTATTTAATGTCCCTATTTATTTTTTTATAATTTGCATTTTTTAAACCTAACTCCATTATTCTTTTGATGATCTAACTTTTTTTCTGAAGTGTTAAAGCACTTAGCATACCATTAGTGCTATGCATCTAAATAATAATACATTTTGACACAGGTGCTATAGTATTCTAAACACACTAATATTTATTTTACACTGGCAGTTTAGCTTTCACTGTCTTGACATACAGTCTTTCCAGTGGAAAGTATAATCTCTGCTATTGTTCCTATTGAGACAAGTGTAGCTGGAGGAGGTAAAAACCTATCATTGTTTGTACAGCACCAATTCCTAATCAATAAGAAGCTAAACACATCAGTAGAAAAAATATTACAGCTTTGTTTCCACGAAATGTTACAATTTTTTTCTCTCATCTTCATCAAAAGCAGCATTCTTGACAGTGCCCGTTTGCCAGGAATAGCCAAGATATAGAAACCCTATGGGGCCTTGTGATTCAGATTTAGGAATATCAGACCTAGAAGGTCTAAGGCATTGTGTATTAGTATGTATTGAGTCCTCATTCCAGGTGGCAAACAGCTGCACCTTTTTATAAAACTTCAAAAATATATCTGAAGTGCTTGCTTTCAGAAGATAAGTGTTAAATTTAATTGAATAATTCTCAAAACATTATAGATTAGGCAAGAAAAAGGATTGTGAATATTTCATATATTTGTTTTGTATTTCCAATAGTCAACAGAATAATGAAATTCCTTAACTACTTCTCTTTAACTTGCATGAAGAAAGCACGGTATGTTGCTAAATCTCTTTTCACCAGCACTGCCGAGAAACAACTTTAATCCTTGTTAGAAAATTGCAGAGTCTGGGGCTGACAAAGAGCTCATGATTGTTCTATTGTGAGTGCTCCTGGGCCCTGAGAGTGGAGCCCTTTACAGCTGCATGGATCCAGCCTGGCTCAGCTGTACTATTTAGGAGAGGAGGTTTGTCAATTTCTATTGACAATGGAGAGAGTTTTTCAGTGCCTGTAGCAGTGCTGAACACAGTTGGGGATCAATGCCAGCCATTCAAGCTGCACCCTCTTTCATTGCTTTGGTTTGTTAATTCAAGACTAAAGGTCCACTGAGGGGGTTTAGGGTGTTTAAGAAAGCTGATGAACTGTTTAAGAAAGCTGATGAACTGAGAGCGTTTATAGCCCTGGTGTGGCAATTTCCATAGTCAGTGGCATCTATTGGCACTGAGGGAGTTGTGTCCTTGTTGACCCTCTTGTTATTAAAAATGCACAAGTACTGCGCTTCTCAATATTTCAGCACTCTTTCATTGTCAGTACCACCTTCTGAGCCCTTCAGCTTGTTGCTTGCTCTAAAGATCTTCTTAGATTGGGTTTGAAAACTTCACCTTAAACACTAGATTAGACTGATGTTCTGTTTTCCGTGCTCCTGTTGATTTGTTGAACCTTCCCAGGGCTGGAAAGCAAGTAGCAGCTTGATGGGGAGACAGGCTGCTAATATGATTTACCAGCCTACAGTCATGCACAATAAGTGTGAATAAATACAGGGGTCTCACAAAGTCAACCCTAGCCTTTCCTTTTCTCTTATTTTTACTTTAAAAGAGATATCTCTGGAAAATTGAAGTGAGTAATGCATGCCGTTACAGGAGCTGGATGAACCATGAATAAGAAAAAACTAACATATTTTTTCTTAAAGTGGTTGGCTGCTGTCATGCACTGATGTGAAAAAATATATAATATTCCCTTACTGCTTTATGTCTGCACAGACCACAGCAAAGAATAAGCCACTAATACTGTATCATTGACGTCTGCAAGTGTCTTACTGCCCTTCCAGTGTCATTGTTAGAAGGGGGAAAGTGCATTTTTACCAGTTAAAAAGGAACTGTTTTTATTTAAAAATGTTGAAAGCTAAAGTCCATTATCTGACTGCTAAAGGTTGCAAGTGAGTTTGCAACAGATCTTCCAAATGACACGTTTGGTGCATACTCTGCCAGTAAACTATACTGATGATGGTCAAAATGCATGGCCTGCTTTCCAACCCCCTCTGAGTTTGTAGCACTCTGCTTTTTTTTTAACACCATTTAAAAAAACAGAAAAAGGGAAACATTCATCTTAGATAGTCTAGAAGAAATTCCTTAAATGGCCAAAGTCTGTGGAGTAGAGGCCAGAAAGTAACAGGAATTCTGTCTACCAAGGCGAGGCGGGAGGGGAGAGACCCTGAAAATATGCTGTGATTCTTGTAAAAATTCTATAACAATTCTGGCTTCAAAATTTAAATGTCATTTTCCATATAGTGCTTTTTAAATGTTTTCTTCATGTGTTTTGATATATAATATCAGATAATACTGCTTAATGGTAATTTCACTGAACTATTTTTCTGTATATGGTTAGCTTGTTAAAACTAGGCTAACAATTTTTCAGTGATCTTGATTTTAACATTTTACCATTTTTGTGTTAATAATTATGAAATGCTTTTTTGCCCTGGTGTATTGATAATCCTATTTATACAATGGAGGGACAAAGTTAATTTTTATTTGCCTCTCAAATATTGCCTGAGCAGCATTTATTCTTTAATTTCCAGATTTAGCTGGACTAATGTGAAGCAGTGATTTTAGTTTCTTGGCTGTGTTTTCAATGTGTCTGTCTTATTGGGGTGATGTAATGAATTTGAATTCCATGGCAGTTTTCATTTACGTATCTGGATTTTTTTGAAAATACACTCATTTTGAGAGAATGAGACAGGTTCTGTTCTTAATTTTCCTTCTACAACTCCATTAATTTCAATAGTGTTACACAAGGATAACCAGTCACAGAACTTATCACAGTGTCTGCAGCTTGCTCGTTCATTCCTTACCAATTATCTCAACACAACCCCCTTAGCAGAAGTAAATTGTAGCCCATGTTATACAGGTTTTTCTCATGGAATAATATTCATTTCCTGAAAATTCATTGATAGAATCATGTTCTGTATCTCTCCCCTATGCAAGATTAAGATGTGTAGCACCTAACCAACAAGAGGATAGATTAGGTCCATCTTGTTGCAAAGAACAGTAGAGGGTTCAGAGAGAATGCATGTCTATATGAGATTTCAAGTTTATCATGTCATCAGAGTCCAGCAAGTGAATTCACATATATGCTATTTGTTATAGTACATGACAATCATCCTGTGTCAGCCTTTACTTGAATAAGACCCCATTATCCATTATTTTAAAAAAATGTGAAGAAATTATAATGAAAACCCTAAAATAAGCATGTGACTAATAAAAGAAAAGAAACTCTATTAAGGAATGTCTTTCAGTGGTCCGGAGCAATGTTCCATGGATACCAGATCAACCCTACATAATATTAAACAAATCAAGTTATTTCATTTTATGAGATTTGTATGGCCACATGCATTTTATTCAGTGTGTTTGTTCAGTTCAATATAATAATAAATTAATAGGAATACGTTTGATAAAAAGTAAAATTAATTTATTTCCTGTGATATGTAATTAAAATACCTTTTATCAATATCAAACAAAATTCTTAAAGCAACCTTAATAAATACATATGAAAATCTTACTTTTAATCATTACAAACATTTCTTAAAGCTGATTGCTAATCGCTTCTGAGTCTAGATTTATTTTATTTACTATAAAGAAAAAGAATTTAAATATGTATCCAATATATGCATAAAAAGCTTGTTACAGAAGGCTGGCATTATTGGTACAAAGAGTGCTACTTTTATCATTAGTTAGATAATATCCAGAAACCACATTGTGTTAGATCTTTCAATATATTTTAATTGGGCTTATAATATTCAGAGAGTGCTAAAGCTGCATACAGTAGCCATCCTTTGAACTTTGTTAATATATGCACCTTGTATCGTATGCTGCATTTTAAAACATAAAGACGCAATGTTTCTCTCTTTACATATCTGTGTATGTTGTAGGGGGACAGGAAATTACAACAGGAAAGGATTTAAGCCTCCTCCCTGTGGGAGAGAGACTGTAAATAAGGATGAGACATGAACTCTCTCAAAGTGTAATCTCTTATTCCTAAAATGAAACAAGCCCCTTCCTTTTTTATACTTTGACTGAATGACATCTGGTTAGTAATTTACATGAGAGAGAATAAAACTACTACAGCGTCTTGTAAAAACTCTGTTAACTTTAGTTAATTTTAATGCAACTTGGTGCTCTGTTTTGGACTCTTGTATATTTGAGCTGGACATTATTTTTATGATAAAATGAGCACCAACTACAGTAAGATTGTTTTTGCAATATCTATTCATAAAGCTTTGAGTGAAAATGTTTACAGACATGCCTAGCATGCAAAAGGAAAAAAAGATATTTTGTAATATAGTTGGTAACAAATGGAAGGCAAAATCCTGAAAAGCTTACTTCTTTTATTGTCTGTTTCTGGTTTTACTGAAGTAAAACTCCCATTGACTTTGGGGTGATTTCCCGAAGTCAGGAGTGAGTAAAAACAGAATAAGGACTTCAGGATTTTTGGCTCATCGTTGATGCCCTTATCCTGTATTAGATGTTGTTTTCTTGTTTGGTATGGAAACCCTGAAGCAAGGCAAAATCTTTCTTTAAAGCTAATCTTACTGCATTTTCCCCTACTGTTTCAGCAGTCAGTTCGTTCATATGTGTGTTTAATACCCATTCTTACTGACAGATAGCACAGTGCAAAACACTATTTCACATTAATTTGTTACAACTCAAAGACAGCGTAGAGAGTGCTAATTAATGTAAAACAGTCCAGGAATAGGTGTAGTTTTACTTCTATATATTTTTTGTGAGGGGGAGGCAGCTCCAGTCAGATCAATAGGGCTGTGCTTGGGAGGGCAAATTCAGCCCCTGCCTGAGGTTTGCAGTTGGGGGCGGGGGCGGGGGGCAATGCCCCTCTTCCCATCACTAAATTACACCCATTAGTCTAGGTCAAGTTAGTTGATTTCCTAGCACCACACGCAATTCTCTTAACAGAAAATTATATCACTGATGACTTCGAGGGCTGATCTATGGTCATTACCTCTCATTACTAAATATGGTAAATGAATACTTCAGAGTTGTTTTGTCTTTTCTCACCCTTCTTTCTAGCAATGGTACAGCAGTTCCATGAAAGTCATATGTATGTGGCTGGCTGATAGATTAGACCTTCAGCTTCACGTCTACCAGCTGAAGACTCTCATCAAGATAGTCAAGGTAAACAAAAATATATTTGAATTAGGGCATTAGAGAGACAAGTGAGGGATAGTTAATAGAAAATAAACTACTATAGATAAACATGGGTCACTGTGCAAATCCAGACATGTATAGTGAAGCAAGTTGCTACTTTTTATCAGGATTTCATCCCCCTTTGGTTACCTGTGAGTATGGGGACGAGGGAAGTATGTTTTAAAATGCTTATCTTGATTTGCAGGAAGAAAGACAGGCAATGAATGTGATTTAATTAGACCACTTTATTCACTTAACTATCTCGGAAAAGTTGGTAATAAATCATACAGTGCAGGTCATCTTTCTTTCCTTAACCATTTCTACCTATTTGGGAGCACTGCCCACAGGCTTCCCCCATCTGAACCTGATCTCAGCCCGTTCTCACCACCATCCCCTCATCTGAGGCAGTTAAATGGGGCTGGAAAAAAGATGGGGCTGTCTCCCTGCCGAACCAGACATTAGGAGCTCCAACCCTACTTTTACCAACTTCCTTAGGGGATGCCTCCCCCTAAACCAATGGTGGGCAACTTGTGGCTCGTGGGCCACACACAGCCCATCAGGGTGATCTGCTGGCGGGCTGCTAGACAGTTTGTTTACATTTGCACGGCTGCCCGCAGCTTCCAGTGGCTGCGGTTCACCGTTCCCAGCCAACGGGAGCTGCAGGAAGCGGCACAGTCCGCAGGGACATGCTGATTACCCTGATGGGCCACAGGTTGCCCACCACTGCCCTAAACCCACTTCCAGCTCCTGTTTATCTGGGAACCATATCCCCTCTGTAATAAGTACCTGCACTGGACACCTGCCACACCTACTACCTACCAAACTGTGATATCTAGACCTACCCTCATTACCTACCTCACCAGGTCTCTGACCTGCTACAGGGAAGGTGGAAAAAACTCATTCGACTTCAGCCTATTTGACAGTGAGGGGAAAATTCCTTGCCAGCCCCAAATGAAAAAAGGCAACTAGTGCAAGCCCACAGAAGATCATAAAATCTGCTTCTACTCTGATCCCCTGGGTGGGAGGGTAGATGCTACTGATCAGTGATTGAGAGAGAGAGAGCCTTCTGGAATGCAGCAGGGGCATGAATACCCTCCCCTTCCCCTGTTGCACATGATGAGTCAGTGACCCTCCCTGGCCCGGCCTCTTCCTGTTTCCCCCTTGGCTCCACTCAGATGAGTGTGTCCTCCTTCTCCTCTCCCTCATAACCCAGATGCAGTATGGATGCTTAAAAGAGCTCTGTCCTCTTTTTCCTTCTGCCTAGACAAAGAGTTATTGCATTCAGTTGCAGTGAACACCTTTCCCTGAATGAGTAGTTACTGTCCATTGTAACCTCACTAGAGAGGAATCAACCGATCAGTTACAGTGAATAAATATGTTGACTGCATTATGTCTACCATCTCAATTACAAATCCTTACCTGGAACAGACTGGAGCAATTTGTATAGGGACTGCTGAAAGCTGCTATTTTTATCTTGACAATTACAATAGTACACTTACCCTGTTTTTTCCCTGCCCTCAAGAAAGTGGATGATAACTATTTTTTAATTATTTTTTCTATTTCATTATCTATTGTGATGTATTAGGTTCAGTGTGGAGAACACTGTACACATATTGGATAGAATTTCCTAATTTTTCTTAGGCCAGATAGAGCACCAGTAGAATTAGGAACAAAGGAATTGCCATATTGAATGAGACCAGTGGTCTTTTCAGTCCAGTGTCCTATCACGGACCGTGGCTAGTGCCAAATGCTTCAGAGGAAAGTGCAAATATCCTACATTACACAATTATTGGATAACCTGCCCTCTTGGAAAGTTTCTTTCTAACCCCCATCAGTGAGAAACTGGCTTATGCCTCGAGTCAGAGGAATTTGTGTCCCTTTCCAAACTTTTTAAAACCTTACTATTGTAGTTCTGAATGTTCTTGTTATCCATAGGTCCGATAAGAAGTTGTTGGTCTCAATGATAACCTTTTCCCCAGATTATCATGTTGTACAGTTAAAGTCATGGCTGTAACATCAGGGCAAATTCTTCTCTTGGACACTAGAGTTACATTTGGAATTTTCATTGTAAACTGGAAAAATGATCAAATATGGCAGATGTTGCCATGGTTACACCAGCATCAGCCCACCAGGCCATCCAAGTTCAGTTTTGCCATCTTAGAGCCAGGTCCTGCACTATTGGTTTCAATGGAACCAATTTCCTTTCAGGCCACTGGCTGGTGAGAGCATAGTCAAGACACACTGTAAGTGGTGACTCCAATGAGAGCCCCCTCGTGGAATTCAACGTTTTTCTCGAGGAAGGACAACAGTGGAAACATCACCTGCTCTCCTCCAGGGCTAAAGTGCTGATGGAATACAAGAAGTGCACACAGTGAGAGTTAAAGGCAAAATTATACAAGTGAGGAGCTTCTGGACAACTTGACCCCAGGTCCATAGAGTCCAAAAGATTTACCTAATCGGACACTTAAGGAGTGACTGGTGCACTGTGAGTCAATAGATGCCAGTACTGTTGTCTACATTAAAACTACAGAGTGACACAGTGGTTACCCTTGCTTAGAGGAAGTGCAGTGAACACCTGTGCAAAACTGGTAGCAACTTTGCGGCTAGACATGTGGAGTATTATGGGCATGTGAGAGAGGGTTCCAAAGTTGGTTTAAATGTCTATGGCTCTAGTGTAGAAGAGGTCCTAAAATCCCATCTGGATCACTTACATCTATCTGTATATACAAATTCTGGAGAAAGAGCTATGTAGGTTGTTCGAAGGCTCTGAACTACCATCATAAGAATGAGAGTTTAATCTTACACACTTCGGAAAAGATGCCAAGAGGAAACCTTGTTGTATTTTATAAGTACCTAAAAAAGGATCACAAAGTCTTTAAAAAGATTGGTATGAGCTAAACAGCCACAAGAACACATGGACACTCCTGGAAATTTAAAAGGAAAGAAACTGGATTTAAGTAAATGAAAAGGCTTTTGTCTTGGAAGGTCATCAAAGCTTGGAATTCAAGAAAAAAGGCTGCTACTTGGACACTAGTGATACCTTAGACTATAAATGAGATTAAGTGACAATTACTTGGTAGTACATAATTACTTGTATTGTTTTATTTATACAGTACCATCAGTTTGCACAGAGCTGTACGCTAAGTGAGGTATGCCAGATCTCTGCGTCCATGTGCGAAATTCATGGCAAGCACAATAGAGCACCTGAACGTGCACACAGAGGGGAAAAATGTACTCTGAAGGATAAGAAATATTCTTTCCCCAGCTGGCCAGCAGAGGCTACCCTAGGAGAAATACTAATAAAATACTAAAACTCCCAAATTAGCAAGAGATGCTTTAGATGTGTAACTGCTTTTAGCAATAACAGCAGTTGCACCACCGAAGGCCACTACACTGAACTGAAAATATATCTATGGGCCTGATGCTGAAGTCTATCATGAGGCAAAAGTTCTGCTGAAATCAATGGGAGGTTTGTCCGGATAATGGTTGCAAAATCAATCTTTAAAAGTCATGTAAAAGGAGAATTCTGAAAAAGTGTGAAAATCCTACTGTATATACAGTAGTGAAATATAGTGAGTGACTGTATCCAGAGTCTACAGCGTTTTCTATTTGTTCTCCCATAATTGTTTCCTCGTTTAAAGGAACAGTGCACCCACGTTGCTCAAATCCACAGTATAAAAATCCACAAGGTAACCCACAAACTCTAAAATGTGGGGACTTGGGGCATAGGTTAAAGTTTTTAATTAAAATGGATATTTCTGAGCTTTGTACTTGCACAAGCAATATCAGGCATTGAGGGTGTCATGAAAGAAGGCTATAGTGGATGTGGGACATAAATCAAGTGATTGGAAAGGAAGCATAGAGTGCATGAAGTAGGAAGGGTCATAAGCAGAGATGAAAGAGATATGAGCAGTGATGAAGTTCTGGAGAGATTTGAAAGTGATGAGTAGAACTTTGATCTCAGTGTGGTTCAGAACACAGCTTAAAGTGGCACTGACTTAAAGGATTTCCTTCAGGGAGCACACTATACCTATGTTCTGTTGAGTGCAGTGGCTACCAGTTCATTTCCAGATGCAATTCAGGGTAAGAGAGAGAGGGTGCAGCAGTTGAAATCAGCTGAGATGATCAAACTGATATGTTCATTTTGGGGCTGAGAACAGAGCCATCTCAGTAGAAGGTCTTCAACTCTGGAACTTATTCCCTCTTTGATCCAACAGAGAAACAACTGTGATGTTCAGGGCAGGCTGCAGACCTCATCAGTTAACCCAGGAATAGTCTAAGGGAGTTGGTTAAGGACGGGTTCCCTGGAAAGGCAGGCTCCTTATTGGGATTGCTTTGGTTACCCTGAGTTATACTTACTTTATTGTTGATTTTATTGCACTGAAATGTCAGTGCATCTACAAGAGATTATTCAATAGGCATATAATATGAATGCAAAAATATTAAATCTGGATTGAGAATCAGTAGGAGTGATTTAGTCAGAGTATTGGAAGAATGAAAAACTTGATAGCTGTGTTTTGGATGGACTGGGGGCAGAATCAATGAGATAGGGAAAAGTCAGCAAAGTGGATCCATATAGGAAATTAACAGGCAGTGGTTAAAGTAGACAAAGTAGTAGGGAATTGTGGGGCTTTAGTCCTTTCCTGGTCCTCTTCTCCTATAGTTTTTTCCATGCACATTGTAAGCCCAAACCAGTGCTACCAGAAAACATGGCAGAGTATGAGTGTGTTGGATTTTCACTACTGCAGTGCTGCCTGCCTGCTTTTAGACATCATCACTGAATAATGTCTTCTTGCCCAACACAGAAAGTCAAATGAAACAGTAGCCTCTGCTGTGTCACGGCAAATCAATGCATCAGGGAAACAAAACCTTGAGAAGTGAACAAAGGGAAGGTTATGTAGATGATCTGCAATTTAACTGAGCATTTACTCTGGCTATTTTTTTTAAGCAGTGACCATAGAAACTGTTATGTCACAGGATACAGAACACATCTTAAAACTTGTTTTTGAAAGTATTTTCATAAACACCTGGTTTATAATGCAGAGATAACTGCAAAAGAAATTATATTCTGAGGAAAGAGTCCAGGTGTTGAGATTTTCTGCTGGATGGTAAACAGTAGCTGTAACCAAATTCATAATTGAATATACAACTGTAGACTTCTCAGCTTCAAAATGCTGTACTCTTAAGACTGATTTCACAGAATTATGCCAAATTGTTTAGACATTCACAAAGCTCTTTGTCAGGTTATCTCTGAATGAATGAGGGGACTACAGAGTTAATGTGAAATATGCACTGAGTGAAGTCTGGAAGCTTAACACAAAACACACCATCTTAAAGGAATGTTTTTTTAAATTGGGGACAGTGGACCCTTTTCTGGTGTCCATAGAATGAAACAATTTAGCATTGTCTACGCTAATGCAGTTTTGCAAAAATTACCCAAAGTTAGACAACAGGCTGTTAACACCTCTGTCCACTTCCATGGTTGCTACCACTAGTGAAAGTTGGACCACTGCAAGAGATCAAAGTGTAAAGAAGGTCTTTGGGAACCAAGTATTTAGGGGATTATTGTATTGGAAGGGAACAGACCCATGAAAGGCGATCTTTCTTTCAAAGTGGTGCACAAGAGGAAAAAGTTGATAACTACCTTAAAGAAATAATTGCTAATATATCTTGGTAACATGAACTATTTAATGTTTCTAGTAGGTGGCTTATTATCACTTCACATCTCTCCTGACTTGCACAAGTTCTCAGACGATTATGACAATAAGTTGCTTATATGGACACACAGCATGGTTTGGGTGGTTGTGTTCTGTGGCCCAAATTTTCAAAAGTGATTAGTGATTTTGGGTGCCTTGTATTTTGGAGGGTTATCTTGAGATTTTTAAAAGGACCTAATTTTCAGAAAGTGCTGAGCTCTGACTCAAAAGTGAAAGCACCAGCACCACTTAAAAGGATAGGCCTGTATTTTTAAAAGGAGTGAAACTATTCTAATAATTGTATAATTGGGTACTTTATGCAGTGACTATGCATGGGCTTCTTGGGAAAATCCAATGGTGCATTTAGAATGTTCTCTCTTCTTGCTACAGAAAACCTACCGAGATTTCAGACTGCAGGGTGTGTTGGAAGGAACACTGAATAGTAAAACCTATGATACCATTCACAGCCGTCTTAAAGTAGAGGAGGCCACAGTCTCAGTCACTGATGGGGGAGGACTTCAGGGTATCACCATGAAAGACAGCGATGAAGAAGAAGGATGATAGTGAGATATTTCACCTAGAAGATCAACACTAAATGTTTGTTTTGTAACTTGTCCTTGTATTTGCATTTATAGTTTTGCTTTACCCACTCGAGTACCAAAAATGTAATTCATTCCACTTTTTTAAATCTGAAAGCAGAATTATTGGGAGCAAAAGTGCCAAGAATTTTTTGAGGACAATGATTTTAGCATATTTCAATGTATAGCTTTGCTTAGAACTGTGAGAATATTGGCATGGAGTTTGAGTTCCACTTGTGATTATGTTTCTTTACCTTTTGTTAGAGTTACCATTTGTTCCTGTAACTCCATCAAATAGTGATGTCCTGTGCAGAAAACAAGATGTGTGCCTCCATAATACACAATTATACAAGAAATCATTCTTGGACTAATTCAGTGCCCTTGTTAAAAAAACAGTGTATTTTCAGGTTTACACTTTACATGTTTTTTCTTGTTTTGTACTTAATTTTTCATTATTGTGTGATGTGTGTTAAAAACTTAAATCTTGGTTCACAGTGCTTTGAGTTTGGTGTATAAGTAAGAAGACTCCAGGGACGACAAAATGCACATATGCTACTTACTTACTGTGTCTTCTATTTCCCTACATTCATCTTGCAAGTTTAAGGATATCTCATCAGGTTGGATGTCAGTAAGCTTGCCATCAGTGTTTCTATTTCTATGTGAAATTTTGCAGGCAATAAGAACACATTTTGTCATGACCGTGTCTGTATCTAAGTTTGTATAGAATTCTAAAATTAAAAGATGTTTTCAGTATTTCAAATCATTCAAACTGTCACCTAGTTTTTTCTTGTAAAAACAGATAAGCTATTTCTCAATGCTTGTATTTGATGACCTGCTTTGTATGAGCCCAGGGCTGTGTTCTGTAAACAGACTCCTATATTCCCATGCCTTTGATGTGAGTTTGACAGAATCAGACAAGGTTGTCTCAAAATTTGCTGTTTCTATTTAAAAAAAAAAACAGTGTTTATTTTCAGAGAAGGTGTATGAATCTTCGTATGGATGGGATCCAGAGGAATTCTGAAAGAGCAATATCAGAAGGAGGAGTGGGAAGAAGTTACTGAAGTTCCCATTGACACTGAATGTCTGTGCTTAATTTAACAGAGCGAAGTGTTTTTTTCTCATAGAACAATTCAAAAAGAGTGCAGCTTACATGAAGTTTCCTTGCGGTGACAGTTGTGGAACTTCAGAAGGGTTCTGGAAGGGCAAAGGGCCTGATGAATTGAAAAGTTTTAGAGCAGTTAAGAATGTCTTTAAGAATTGGTTTTTAAGTGTGAACAAGGGCAGGCAGGTTACACTTCTGCATAGCTCAGCTACTTAGAAAAGAAAATGACAATTACTCCCTGCTGCACTCCTGGCACCCAAACCGAAAAGGAGTTTCTTTCAATGAAATAGAGGGAAAGATCAAACATCATTTTCTGTTGAAAACCATCCATATCCTGCCTCTTCACAGGGGCGAGGAGCGGCAAAGTTTTCCAGGTCCTGTGCCTCCTGGTCTGCCTTCCCAGATTGTCCCTGCTCAATCGCCTTTAGTTGTCATGGCCCCGACCCCGTCAGCAAAGGGGATTTCATTTGCTGCTGCTGTAGCAAGGAAGTGCTCGGGCGAAGTGCATTAGTGCTTCCCCCGGCCTCAGAGGATTAACGCCTCCACCCTGCCTGTGGGGAGAGCCGCTGCTGGGCGCGCGCACTTTGCCAAAGGGAAGGAGGAGCTTTGGGGGGAATTTTTCCACATTCTCCCCTGAAGCAGCTGCTGCTGCTGTTTGCATCCCGTTCCTTTCGCCAGGTGGAGCAGCGCCCTGCAGAGGGGGAGGGGAGGGGAGGGAGCGGGACAGGCAGGCGCCGGCTCCCGGGTGAGATGAGCGGGGCTGGAGAGCGCTCGCGCTCCCGTGGCTCACAGGCTGCTCGGAACCGCTCCCGAAGGGGATGGGGGTGGGATTGGCGGCCCAGGCCCGTGGCCAGTTCCTAACCGCAGTCCCACCCCGCGCTGGGGGGACGGGCCAAACCCTGCGGAGCCCCCCCCCCCCAAAAAAAACCTTCTGAAACAGAGCGGCCCTCGCAGCAGTCGCCCCGGGGGACACTTCGCTCCGCCAGGCGCGCAAGCTTGCGCCAAGCAAATATACCAGGCGCGGCTGCGTGGGGTTTCGGACCCCCTTTGCTATTTTCACCTGAAGCGCTAAATCGGTGGCGTTTTTACAAACGTCCCTTTTGCAGCAACCAGCCAAGCTCTAGTTTATAACAGGCTAGTTCCACGGACGTAGTAATCTCCCAGATCGTCTTTCGATCTCCTCTCCCTCCTCCCGATCACCCTCCGGCCCAAGAAGCTCGGGCGCCCTGTGAAAGTCACGGTGCAGACATCTCCTTTGCCGCGTGGCTGTGCTCGCCGAGACGGGTGAAGGCAGAGCTCGCTGCAGCGCTCGCCCCTAAGGACCCCCGGCTTCTCGGCAGCCGCGACACGATCTCCCAGCGAAGGCCGGGCTCCCTTCCCGTGCCCGGGGACCAGGGGCGCACAGCGGGCTGTGCTTACGTGTCAGGAGAGAGCTGGGAAACGTCTCATTCTCAAACGAGACAGTAACTGCCCTGGCAATGTTTGCAACCGTTTAATCCCCCCAAAACTCTCAACTTTTCCCGGGAATAACGGGCCAAATCCAGACGCGGCCGGCTGAATCGGTCAGAGACAAGAGTAAATTGGCCTCCCTCGTGGGTGGAGGAGGAGGAGAGACTATTGGGGGGGAAATCTGTAGCGCCACAAGGTGTTTTTTGGATCCCTTGGACAAACGACGAGTGCTGTGCGTGCGCTTGAATACGCTGGGGCCAAACTCTCTGGGAGTGAGCGGCTTTCGCTGGTGGTCTGCCCCCGTGGCTGCAAATTGCCTTGCCGGGCTCGACAGTGGCACGTTTAGTGAATCCCTGGGCTCGCGAGGAGCGCTCCGGACCCGCCCGGGGGGTTTGCCGAGCTGCTTGTGTAGTGATGGGCCTGCATCGCACCTTGCAGCCCAGCAGAGGCGAGTTGCAAGGCCAGGGCAGCGGGAGAGTTCAGGGAAATCCCCCGCGCTTTGTTGGCTATTGTGGCTGCGCTGCTAGTAATGAGCAGGACAGAGTGGCAAGCGCGGGTCTGCGGATTTTCTTTTTTTAACGGTGCCCGGTGGGGCTATTTCGTCGTGCACCAGACTCAACAAAACAGTATACAAAGAGGGTCAACCCTCTTCAAACCTACTCAAAAGAGGAAAGGTTGTTCCACTGGGAGCCATTCAAAGCAGCGTAGCCAGAATATGCATGTGGTTTGAGGAGAGCCTAAGTTCCGTGTCAACCTAACCATCCAGCCCCCTATCTTGTACACAACAGGCAGAGCAGTCCCATTTCTCCGGTCTGAAGGAGAGATTCCCAGTACATAAGGAAGGAAACTGCAATCCCAAACCTGTGCGGGGCTTCTAGACCCATTTCAGAGTAACAGCCGGGTCAGTCTGTATTCGCAAAAAGAAATGGAGGACTTGTGGCACCAGCAGGAGAGTGGGTTTATGTGTGTGGGGGGGGGGGGAGAAAACCTGGATTTGTGCTGGAAATGGCCCACCTTGATTATCATACACATTGTAAGGAGAGTGATCACTGTTAGATAAGCTATTACCAGCGGGAGAGTGGGGTGCGGGGAGAGAAAACCCTTTGTAGTGATAAACACCCATTTTTTCATGGTTTGTGTGTATAAAAACATCTTTTGTATTATCTACAATATGCATCGGATGAAGTGAGTTGTAGCTCAGGAAAGCTTATGCTCAGATAAATTGGTTAGTCTCTAAGGTGCCACAAGTCCTCCTTTTCTTCTAGACCCAGTAACTTTGGTTTGGTATGAGGGGATTTGGTCAGGGTGTTCTTGCATTTTGCAACTACCAAAGGACTGCAAGGTTTTCTCGAAGGTATAGAATAAAAATTCAGCTTGGTAAGCAAAGAGAGCCTGTGACTGCTTCGAGCTCAAAGGAAATTGCAGGGGCTGGAAACCTGAAAAGACGGGAGACAGGAGGGAAATCAAGGAACCAGTTCTGGAGGATTTTTGAGTAGCAACAAGTCGACCAGGAAGGTTTAAAAGCCCAGAAACCAACGCTGACTCCTTTAGTGATGATATCCGAGGAAAAATCACGATGTGGGTTTTGTCTCTTATCCCGGGGTTTGGAGTTAAAGGCGCTTGGCTTTCCCTTGAAGAGCAGAGGGAAAATAACGTTATTAATTCATGCAACCATCGTTTCCCATAGATTCGTTTTTCAATGTAAGTAGACGATGGCTGGGTTCAGATGACGCCCTGTTCCTATCCGGAGAGTCGTGATGTTGCCGAGAGAGCAGAGCCCACTAAACCGGTTCCAGTCGTTAATATGCTGCTAATAAACAAAAGCCGAAGGAGCACACGTGTTTTCCAGAAGGACTCCTGCTCTGCTTGCTTCCTGAATGTACGACTGCACTTGATTAACTGTGTGGCTCTCATTAAGGGAAGGAGCGGGCACATGAATACTGCTGGAAGCGGGGGAAGCACGGTTTCAAAAGGAAAGCAGCACCAGAAGGTAAATGAAGTGGAAAATAATAGGGTTGCTTCTCCTCGCTGGTAATACGTCTGCACTCAGTCGTTTTTAATTCCCTGGGTGTTTGCTGGACTCGGGTTAATAATTGTGGCATACTGTATTCTATTGGCACAGTGTACCCACCTGCATAGGACTCCCTCTCTTGTTGAGTCGTCAAGGCACCACGTCACTGTTACGCTTGAACTTACTTTTTAAAATAATTCATTGAAAGAGTCTGGATGTGGTGCTTTGAGATCTCTAGAGATGTGACCCCGCCTATGGCCCCCACCCGCTGGTGCATGGAAGCCTGCAGCATCTGAGGAGATGAGGTGGGAGGGGATACCAACCAGCTCAGCATAACAGCCTAAAACTAGAGCCTTCCGTACATCTACACCACGAAATTAGGTCAAATTTATAGAAGTTGATTTTTTTTAGGAAGAGATTTTATGCAGTCGATTGTGTGTGTCCCCACTAAGCGCATTAAGTCGGCGGAGTGCGTCCACACTACCGTGGCTAGCGTCGACTCACGGAGCAGTGTACTGTGGGTAGCTATCCCACAGCTCCCGCAGTCTCCGCTGCCCATTGGAATTCTGGGTTGAGCTCCCAATGCCTGATGGGGCAAAAACTTTGTCGTGGGTGGTTTTGGGTACATGTCGTCAGTCGCCCCTCCCTCCGTGAAAGCAACGGCAGACAATCGTTTTGTGCCTTTTTTCTGTGCAGACGCCATACTGCTGTCAGCAGACGGTGCAGTAGGACTGCTAACCGTCGTCATCCACCACTTCCACTGCAACTCTGCTCTCCTGCTCTTGTCTTGATAGCGAATTTCTCTATGTTGGCTGTCATGGGCTCTCGCTTCCGCTGCATCTCTGCTCTCCTGCTCTCATGAATCCACCTCGCGGGTCCTCTTGTTGTTCTCTATAAATATCTATTCTCGTGGCATCCGTCTCAGCCACCGCTTCCACTGCAACTCTGATCTCCTGCTCTCTTGCAGACGCCATACCACGGCAACCATGGAGCCCGCTCAGATCACCACGGCAGTTATGAGCATTGTAAACACCTCATGCATTATCCTGCAGTATGTTCAGAACCAGAACCTGCAAAAGGAGGTGAGGAGGCGACGGCAGTGCAGTGACGATAGTGATGAGGACATGGACACAGACTTCTCTCAAAGTACGGGCCCCAGCAATTTGGACATCCTGGTGGCAATGGAGCAGGCTCATGCCGTGGAATGCCAATTCTGGGCCTGGGAAACAAGCACAGACTGGTGGGACCACACAGTGTTGCAGGTCTGGGATGATTCCCAGTGGCTGTGAAACTTTTGCATGCGTAAGGGCACTTCCATGGAACTTTGTGACTTGCTTTCCCCTGCCCTGAAGCACAGGAATACCAAGATGAGAGCAGCCCTCACAGTTCACAAGTGAGTGGTGATAGTCCTCTGGAAGCTTGCAACACCAGACAGCTACCGGTCAGTCGGGAATCAATTTGGAGTGGGTAAATCTACTGTGGGGGCTGCTGTGATCCAAGTAGCCAACGCAATCACTGAGCTGCTGCTAATAAGGGTAGTGACTCTGGGAAATGTGCAGGTCATAATGGGCTTTGCTGCAATGGGATTCCCTAACTGTGGTGGGGCAATAGATGGAACCCATATCCCTATCTTAGGACTGGACCACCTTGGCAGCCAGTACATAAACCGCAAGGGGTACTTTTCAATGGTGCTGCAAGCACTGGTGGATCACAAGGGACATTTCACCAACATCAGTGTGGGATGGCTGGGAGAGGTGCATGACGCTCGCATCTTCAGGAACTCTGGTCTGTTTGAACAGCTACAGGAAGAGACTTACTTTCCAGACCAGAAAATAACCATTGGGGATGTTAAAATGCCGATAGTTATCCTTGGGGACCCAGCCTACCCCTTAGTGCCATGGCTCATGAAGCCATACACAGGCACCCCGGGTAGTAGTCAGGAGCTGTTCAACTATAGGCTGAGCAAGTGCAGAATGGTGGTAGAATGTGCATTTGGATGTTTAAAAGTGCACTGGCACAGTTTACTGACTCAGTTAGACCTCAGCAAAACCAATATTCCCATTGTTATTACTGAGAGTAACGGGGGAGACGTTTATGGTGGGGTGGGAGGTTGAGGCAAATCACCTGGTGGCCGATTACGCGCAGCCAGACACCAGGGCGATTAGAAGAGCACCTGGGCACCCTGCGCATCAGAGAAGCTTTGAAAAGCAGTTTCATGACTGGCCAGGCTACGGTGTGACAGTTCTGTTTGTTTCTCCTTGATGAAAACCTGCCCCCTTGGTTCACTCTAGTTCCTCATAAGCCAGCCGACCTCCCCCATTCGATCACTGCTTGCGGAGGGAATAAAGTCATTGTTGTTTCAAATTCATGCATTCTTTATTAATTCATCACACAAATAGGGGGATAACTGCCAAGGTAGTCCGGGAGCGATATGGGAGGAGGGAAGCACTGGGTGGGGTGGGGGAGGAGGGAAGGACAAGGCCACACTGCACTTCAAAACTTATTGAATGCCAATCTTCTGTTGCTTGGGCAGTCCTCTGGGGTGGAGTGGTTGGGTGCCCCCTGCGTTCTTGGGCATCTGGGTGAGGAGGCTATGGAACTTGGGGAGGAAGGTGGTTGGTTACACAGGGGCTGCAGTGGCGGTCTGTGCTCCTGCTGCCTTTCCTGCAGCTCAACCGTATGCTGGAGCATATCAGTTTGATCCTACGGTAGCCTCAGCATTGCATCCTGCCTTCTCTCATCACGCTGCTGTCACCTATCATCTTGCTCGTGCGTCCTTCCTGTCCTCACGTTCATGTTGTGCTTTCCTGGACTCTGCCATTGTTTTCTTCCATGCATTCTGCTGAGCTCTTTCAGTGCGGGAGGACTGCATGAGCTCAGAGAACATTTCATTGCGAGTGTGTTTTTTTCGCTTTCTTATCTGCGCTAGCCTCTAGGACGGAGATGATTGGGGGAGTGTTGAAACATTTGCAGCTGTGGGAGGAAAAAAAGGGAGAATAGTATTTTAAAAGACACATTTTAGAGAACAATGGGTAGACTCTTTCATGGTGAACCAAGCTGTTAACATTACATAGCACACGTGCTTTTGGTACAAGGTCGCCCCCTCCCACACACAATTCTCTGGGATGATCACTTCACCCCTCCCCCCACCAGTGGCTACAGCGGGGATGATTTCTTTTCAGCCACAGGCAAACAGCCCAGCAGGAACAGCCACCTCTGAATGTCCCCTTAATAAAATTCCCCTATTTCAACTAGGTGACCATGAATGATATCACTCTCCTGAGGATAACACAGAGAGATAAAGAACGGATGTTGCTTGAATGCCAGCAAACACCGGGACCATACGCTGCCATGCTTTGTTATGCAATGATTCCAGCCTACGTGCTACTGGCCTGGCGTGGTAAAGTGTCCTACCATGGTAGGACGGAATAAGGCTGCCCTCTCCAAAAACCTTTTGCAAAGGCTTTGGGACTGACTCCAGGAGAGCTTCATTGAGATGTCCCTGGAGGATTTCCACTCCATCCCCAGACACGTTAACAGGCTTTTCCAGTAGCTGTATTGGCCACAAATGCATCCCAAGTCTTCAGGGCAAATTAATCGTTAAACACACTTGCTTTTAAACCATGTATTATATTTACAAAGGTACACTCACCAGAGGTGCCTTCGCCGCCTTCAAGGTTCGGGAGCCTGCCTTGGGAGGGTATTGGCTCCAGGGTGATAAACAGTTCCTGGGTGTCGGGGAGAACTGTTTCATCATCATCATCTTCCCCGTCCGCAAAATCCTCATCCCTGTTGTGTGAGACTCCCCCCTTGCAGGAGGCCACGTACAGGGGTGGGGTAGTGGTAGGGGCACCAGCTAGAATTGCATGCAGCTCATCATAACAGCGGCATGTCTGGGGGTCTGACCCGGAGCGGCTGTTTGCCCCTTTGGTTTTTTGGTAGGCTTGCCTGAGCTCCTTAAGTTTCATGGGGTACTGCTTCGGGTTCCTGTTATAGCCTCTGTCCTTCATGCCCTTGGAGATTTTTTCAAATTATTTTGGCATTTCATCTTTTGGAATGGAGTTCTGATAGCACGGATTCATCTCCCCATACAGCGATCAGATCCAGTACCTCCCATTTGGTCCATGCTGGAGCACTTTTGTGATTCTGGGACTGCATGGTCACTTGTGCTGATGAGCTCTGCATGGTCACCTCTGCTGATGACCTCACCACACTGACCAAACAGGAAATGAAATTCAAAAGTTCCAGGTGCTTTTCCTGTGTACCTGGCTAGTGCATCTGAGTTGAAAGTGCTGTCCAGAGCAGTCACAATGGGAGCACTCTGGGATAGCTCCCAAAGGCCAATACCATTGAATTGCATCCACACTACCCCAAATTTGACCTGGCGATGTCAATTTCAGCGCTAATCCCCTTGTCAGGGAGGAGTACAGAAATCAATTTTAAGAGCCCTGTAAGTCAACAAAAACGACTTCGTTGTGTGGACAGGTACAGGGTTAAATCGATCTAATATTGCTAAACTTGTAGTGTAGACCAGGGTCAAGGTACACAGGGAGCCGAAGGTTCATCCATGACATGCTACATCCCGATGGAACGCCCGAAGAAGCCGTCGGGCTAATCCAGCTTGAGTAGTGTAGACAGAAGGCCAAACTCCTTTTAGAAACCTTCTCGAGGCCCTGAGCCACAGCTGGTTGAAGCAAAGGGGAGGCTTTCTATTGGATCAGGTGCAGATCCATGAACAAGTCTTCCTCATTCCTTTTCCGCTGCCTTCAAGATGCCAGGCCTCTCCTCCCACACCTTCCTGAGACCCTGCTGTAGGTGACACCACTGGGAAGGATGACTGGAGAGACCGGATGTAGAGTTTGGGGCTGAATCGGCCTCAATGTATGTGTGTAGTTGGAGCGGGGAGGAGGAGAGGGAAAGCTAACCTTTATTTCCCCCAATGAAATTATCGGAGACAAACTCTGTGAAGTTGCCAAGTATTTCTCCTCCAGCAGGCTCCTGTGTGGGAGGGATGGAACTGACCCTACACTGCTGAAGTGAGATATTCAGCAGCCTATCTAATCGTGCTCAGGTGTAGAAGTCAAGAAGGTGGCATGGATCCAGTGATCTAGATGAAGTCGTGTAGCACCCTTCAAGTGCTGAGTTGTTCTGGTATATCTGTCTGCATGCTCAGGGGAAGCTGCTGTCCTCCTGCCCCTCTATTTTATTGTTTGGGCACAGTGACTTTCTTCACAGTGGATGTGAGAAGCATTTTTCAGAGAAGGAGAGAGGGTAGAAAGTAAAATCAAAAGCATTCCTTTTGTTTAGTTAACAAAAGAATAATGAGATCCAACTCTGGAAGCTGAAGTTAGAAACACTGAAACTGGAAAGGTTTTTTTAACTGAAGGGGAAGGGGCCTTTGGAACAGCTTATCAACGCATGGGGTAACTTCTCCATCACTTGGAGTCTTTACATCAGATGCTCTAGTTCAATCACAAGTTCTTATTGAACTCACCGATGCTCACTTCATGCAGGACAGGAATCACCAGGTGAAATGCTATGGTTTTTTTATGCGGAAGGTCAGACTAGATGATCATCTATGGTCTGGCCTTAAAATCGATGAACCCTAGTGTGTTGAAGAGAGTTTGAGTTTCCTAAGAGATCTCATCATATGTTCTGCTTGGCCCCAACACTGCCCTCCTTCAGTTTTAAGCCCAAACGCCTTATTAATGGCAAAAGAGGGCTCACTTTTATATCAGAGATAACCTGTACCAATGATACCAAACGGCGCTTTGAACAGAGACAACCAAATGGGCTTGTATCTGTGAAAAGGTTATAAAACCATTAACTAGAGTCAGATTGCAAAGGGCAACTGCAAGGTAAGAACGTTGTTATCGGGACCAGAGCACCACATCCTCAGAAGGTCACAGGAGCTGTGTATTTAGCACTGGCTGCATTAATAGCACTTTGGAGAGGGTAATTTCATAGTTTAGTCATCCAGATCTTTTGCTAGTAGCTGATCATTGATATGGATTATCAAGTGAAGCAAAATGTTGGGATTTGTATTCGGAGATTCCTCTAATAGGTCAGCTACTGCTTCCGTGAAACTCCTTCGAGCTCAATGGGAAGAGCGTGGGGCCCTGTATTTTAGTCTGCATTTTCAAATGTTCATTACAGACACGCAGACATGTTTTATGAACTCAGTGCAGAGGAAACGGAGGACGTCCTGGGCCGTCCTTGAGAGTGAGCAGAATTCTTCTCATACCCGGGGTCTTTTTCACCAGTGAATTCCACAGAGCCTTGCTACTGATGGAGGGAAGTTGAAATTGCACCACAGCAAGTGACTAGTTTGCTCAAATTACTGATGGCTCCTAAAACTTAGCCTCCGACCCTAACAGCCTCAGAGAAGCCAGGTGCTGTGTTTTGATGTGTAACAGAGAAGATCCGGCCCGAGCCCCCAAGTCAGCGAGGAGACTCAATCAGGTGCCTGATGTTAACAAGTCCCAGGGACGCCAAAAGTTGGGGTGCTGAAGTACCGTGCTGACCTGGGGCCCGAGCATCCAACCCAGACTAACGCTTCAGTCTCCGCAGGCCTTCAGAGCGCTTTTTAGAAAGGTTGAAAGAAAGTTGCCGGCCCGGGGCCATTGCTCCCACACCGATGCTGATGCTGCCCCCCCAGCTAGAATCGTGGGGCCGTCCCCCATGCCTCGGCGCTGCGCCACCTTAAGACTTGTTAGGAAAGTAGCTCACAGGCCGTGGGAGAAAGGAAAGAGCTTAACAACCTGCGGGTGACCATAACGCGGAACCCTTAGAAAAGAGACAATAATCGTGTCCGCGAGCCTGCAGAGGTCCCCCTGTTCCCTGCTTCGTTGCATCAGGAGGGTTTTCGTCACGGGCTTAACTGTGTCCAGTCCCAAGGAGCCCAGCGCAGGCTGCGGCCCAGATCACAGGTTTGCCAGTCCACACACCGCGGGGATCGGGGCGAACGGGAGAGCGCGGGGGATGCCGCCGCTTCGGGGCCCCGGCGGCTTTTCTTTGCCAGGTACCGCTTGTCCCCGCCGCCTGACCCGCGCAGCCAGCGCGACAGGTGGAGGGCGAATAATAGAATGGGAGCCAGATGGGCAAGTTCAGGGCTAAGCCTATGAAGGTGTAACCCGGGGGTGGGGCGCCCCCCCGAACGTGTCCTGGGCAGGGGAGAAGCCGCTTGCAAATCAAAGCGGTGTGATCCTGCCCCGAGCGGCTGTTCCCTTTCTCCGGCTCCACTGCGCCGCTTCCAATCCCTCCCCTCTCCCATTCACACGTGAGAGGAGCCAAGGGGGGAAGGCAGGGAAGGATCGAGCTTGTGGGCAGCCGAAGCTGCTCTTCTCCTTCACAGCTACAGCTGGGGCGCTACAGCCAGCTCAAACACGAAGGGAAGGTGGAGCCGGCCGTGCCAACGCCGGGCACCGCTCCAGGGAGGAAGGTGGGCAGGGAGCCTCGCAGAGAGAGCGGGGTTTCGGGGTCACTCTGGGCCGCTGCGTCTCTATTATGTAAATTCTAGAGGGACGGGAAATGGCCAGGATGGAAATAGCCGGGAGGGCGACGCTGGCATGACACGCGGCTCCGCTGTCAGTGCTCTGGGGTGAGATGGTTACACAGCAGCCTTGGGTACACGGAGACCACACTTCATGCAGGGCCCGATCCGAAGCACCCTGAAGGGAAGGGGTGTCCTTTTAATGAGCCCCAGAGAGAGAAGCGATCTGAGCACCGGAGTGCAAGTTAGAAGCTACTGAGCTCTCACTCTGCCACCGACTCCCTTTGTGGCCTGGGACCTTAACCTTGCTGCCTCAGTTTCCCCCACCTGTAAATAGGACTCACTGGACTGACCGGGTTAGTTCGCTGGTTTGGAGGATGAGCGGACAGCGTTTGGAACGGCTAGAACCCCATAGTGTTGCCCGTTTCACCTCGCATGACGGTTGACCTAAAAAGCCCACTCCCAGTGTTTATAAACCTTATTAGAGAGAACCCCACATGTGTGCATTACTCCTTGTACAGATAATACACCCGGAAAGGAATAGATTCCTCTTTGCCACCTGGCCCTCCTCTTGCCCTGACATTGGTGATGTTCTCTCGCTCATTTACACGAAAATCCGTGACTTCTTTGGAAACCGGACTTCATAATGGCCCAAGAGTCGATTATTAGATTGTTATCCCAGTTTATTTCAGTACAAGGCAGTCATTTAGACTCTTCCCGGGTGGTTTATGGATGTATTTGCCGAGACACTTAAAAACTAAACCACTTGAATCCAGAAATTAAATCCCCGTTGAAACCTTGGCTCTTCTATTGCAATAGTTGAAATCGCTTGGCCCTGAGTTTGTCGATGGGAAAGGAAGCAGGCACGAAAGGCCTGTCCCCGGGTTAGACAGCCAGCTAGCATCAGGTGTTTTAGAAGTGTCCAGCGAAAAGACGTACGAAGAAGAGACTCTGGGGCGTTTTGGTGACATAGGGCCTGATCCAAAGACCATGCAGTCAAGGAGAAGTCTTTTAGGCTTTGAATCAGGCCCACCGAAAAGGATCCTTAAATATTTCCATTCTAAGAGCCCTAGGTAGGATTTGATCCCACTCCATCAAATCAAATTCTGTAATGACAGTCCACAGCCGCATCTATAACACTCTGCCCAAAAAGTCAGCACAAGCATAGTAACGAAGATTGATTAAAAGTTGTTTCTGACAGCTACCTGTATATAACAAACACGATAAAACGGATGTGTGAACAATGAGCCAATTTTTTTGGCCAAAACGAGTCTATAATAATTTTGTTTAATCGAAAGTTTAACAAACAAATAAAAAATTGCAACTCAAACAGATGGGGGGAAACAACAACAGCGAATTATTTCCCAAAGTCAGAAAGTTGAGACTATTTTCTGCACATAGATGAAAATTCCCTTATGGTTCCTTGTACTCACCAAAGAATATTTCAAATGTCCAATATTGTAAATTGCGGCTAGCAATTTTCCTCCGACTTCCACTGACATTTTAAAAAAAATGATTTGGGGCTTTTGGCTTAATTTCCCCCAAAATGAGCCTTCCAACTTTCTTCCACCACCAGTGTTGTAATTCAGCCTGAACGGGCAGCAAATTGAGAGACTAGCAAACTTTTCCCTGTCTAAATGGGTCAGCTGCCGGCTCTGGCCAAGGCACACAACCTCCTCCCTTTTCGGTGCTGTTGAGATGTGATAGTGCTGAGAAGCAACGTGGAGACGTCAACGGGACTTGTCAGGAGAGCAGGAGTTTGCGGCGGGATTGGATTCAGCCCGGGACAGGTCTTGTAGCACCGTTTATATTTAACCCCGTGAAGCGGAGTAACAGGAAGGCACTTACTTCCTAGCTGTACCTGGCCAGCGGGCAGCTTGGGAAGTAGAACTCTTGCACTTTGCCGCAGTTAACCGTTTAGCCAAACTTTCTCCCAGGCCCACCTCCCAGGGCGCTAGAAGAAAACAGAAGCAAAGAGAGGTTTCAGAGTAGCAGCCGTGTTACTGAGCTGTAGCTCCCGAAAGCTCATGCTCAAATAAATTGGTTAGTCTCTAAGGTGCCACAAGTCCTCCTTTTCTAGAAGCCAAGAGAATTATTCCCGACGCTACTCAGCTCGCATAAACGACATGGATTGCCTGATCCAGGGAGCGTGACACGTTCCTGTGCCGGGAATTTGGCTCAGCATTTGTTGAACTGGAAAGGAACAAGCGGGAAAGTGTCATTCATAGCCCCAGTTGCCGCCTTTTGGCCCCTCCCAGCCACTTTTACCAAGGGCCCTTTGGAGCTGATGACACCGCTGGGCCCCCTCACAGGCAGGCTGATTAGATTAGATGTGATTGCCGTAGTTTATGCTCATCGCTGGTATGCTTAAACAGACCGGGTGCATGTAATACGGCGAGCTGGGAGCGCTGCTCCAGTGTCACTTGTCATTATAATTATGTGCGATTAAAGGATTTATACCTGAAAAGTTTTCATTTGCACCCGGTTGCTTGGTTGTCCTGGAGGGTCGTAGCCTGCGTGGAGTTTGCACGGGTGTAAAATAGAGCAGCAAACACATGGGTTTGGTTTTGGGTCAGACAACGTTGTTTTTTGCTGGCGGATTCACTAAAAAAGACGGTTTATTTTAAAATAACAATGTCATCATCCTTGCCATGGACTAATATATATTGCTGGGGAGAAAAAATAAACCACCGAGTTAAGCAGGTAATGATGCCTAAATGTCCTACGCGACCAAAAAATCCTACATCAACCTTCCTTCAGCACATAGCATGGATACTTCAGAAATGAACCCTGCTGATTTCCAAAGGACTTTGCTGCTACCATCATATCATAACAGCTCCATTCATTATTGTACTGGCTCGTGAAGTATGTCAATGGCCAGCTTCTCACTCCGCGAGATCAGGGCGGTAGGGAACAACAATTCACTACGGAAGAGGAATGCAACTTAGAGTCCTGCCAAAAGGTTGTTGACTGGAGCGGTTACAACTGAACTGGTTCCAGTAAAATTACACTGGGTCCTGTGGCTCTGCTCCTAAACCAGAGGTCTATGTTCCCCTCTTCTTTTTGGAGGAAATCCTTTATATAAACCATTTCTCGTTTATATTTTAGCGAGACATTCATTTAAAAAAATTAACTCTAATAGATCACAACAATAACAACAACCAGGGGCTAATTTCCCTATTGAAAAAGCCATGGCAATGCCGGGCTAATTTACTCCATTGTGTCCAGGTATGTCAAATTGCACGGTGTAGAATATAAAGCGCTATTCTGAGCCGTCTGGCAGTACAACAGAGCCGTGTAGGGGACGGAGTGGCAGTTTTAGCTCTGGATTTCCTGGCTTTTGTTTGGGGGGCAAATCACCCCTTTAACAATGCGGGATTGTAAAGATGTGATCCTGGTGATTGATTGATTGACTGATTGATTAGCTAATATGAACAAAGCAGTGACCGTAAACGAATCAAAGCGACTAAAAATAATAATCGGGCACAGAGGAAGCCGCCAGAGTCCTTCAATGAAGCAGGCAGGAGTATTGTCTGTAACCTCCTTGCTTCTTTCCTAGATCGCCCAGAAACATAATCCCGAGTAAAACACGCTAGATTCCCGTCGCCTTCTCCTCCTGTAGCTAATCTGCAGCAAGTGAAAGAAGCTTGTTGTCTTTATCCAGATCCGAGGATGAAATGCAGCCTGTTCCTAGGGGGACTGTGAAACACGTCCAGGAGAAGATTAATACACGCAGCAGAAGGTTGGAGAAATTCTTATGCTTTTCAATTAATTTTTTACTTAAAAACGCAATGGAATTTATGTGTTTTATTACGAAGGAAGAAATGAAAGATTAAGGTTTAGGCGGTATTTTACATCGCTGTAATCGCCTTTGGGTTCAGATTGGAGTAATCTTGCCCAAGAGATGAATTCGCCTGTGGCTCGGATTTAAACGCGCGTAGAGATATGTCATGAGAATAATGCAAGTGAGCAATATCAAGAACATAGTTTAGGAGCGAATGAAATGCAAAACCGATTACGGGGGAAAAGAGAACAGCACCTTTCCCAGAGCGGATACGAAATTATTGTTCGGCGCTCAAACTTTTGCCCTTAATTCCTCAGAAGGTTTTTAACTCTGGGGAGGTCACCTGGGGTCTGCTACTTCCTCAGGCAGACCAGACCAGACTTCCCTCTCCAGGACAACCCACTCACCCCCTGAACCTGTCTGGAGAGACGGGCCAGACATTGGAAAAAGAAAGGCAAACAAATGGTGAAACACCCCAGTTAGAAGACAGCCGAAAACGCCCTTTGAAAATAGAAGCAGGCAAGCTGTCACTCTGACCACCGCGAATCATTTCAGGAATACCTCCCTTCAGCGCCAGCTGTTCTGTTGGAGAGGTGCTCGTAGTTTACAGACCCTCCAGTCTAATATCGCTAGAAAACCGAGACCCTGAGTGAAATGCAAGGTCCGGGACAGGAGCAGAAAAAATCGTTACGCTGCTTTAAGAGCCTAACTAGATTTTCAGCAATTTTTGCATTCGCAAAACTCCCTTCTCTCAAACAGAGGCGAGCCTGCCAAGAGATCCGTGCCTCTGTTTATTAAGTTGGCTTGTACACAAGTTTTCAGCCACACTAGGTACAGAGGGGAAAATATCCATTAACAAATAATGAATAATCAAGATTTCCAAAGCGCCCTCTTTACCACTTCAGCGTTAAGAAGGCCAGTATTATCCTAATCGACGGGCTGTAATTGCTGCTTTGGGATATTTACACTGCTCAAATGACACTACATATATGTTACTTTCCAACGCATGTCAAAAAGTCAATCCCAAAAAGACCAGTTAAAAGCAACCTGTTAACCTACCAAGTGGGTGGGATTTGAAGCCTCCAAACCCACCCCTTAATAATTCCTTTCTTTCCTATCAGCTAAGAGGAAAGTTGTCGAGATCAAATTTAATGTAAATTGTTCGGAAGCAGGAAACTCCGCTAGAATAGACACGAAATAGACCCAGGAGGTTTACACGCTAGAAAACGAAGACCTCTCAAATTGGACCACGTGACCCCCACACAGGTTCGGGATCCGCTAATCTGATTTTATTTGTGTCCCTGTCAAGCTCACTCAGACGCAGTGTTTGCAGTTTCTCTGGTACGCCTTAAAATCCGTGCCCCGCCGCTGGAGGAGTCCCTGGGCTTTCGGTGCCAAGGCAGGAAGCAGCAGGTAAGAAGAGGGCCCCGCCTATGGGAACCTGATCAGCGCTTAAAAGGCAGCAATTAAAGTCTTAACCGCGACCCATCTGCCGCGGGACCTCTCCAGCGGCCACCCCCCACCGCTCGCCCTTTGTCTGCGTCCAGGGGGGAGCAGCGCCCAGCAGGAGAGGAAAGAGGACAAACGTGGAGCTCTGCCGGGCACCCTCAAGTCTGTGTCGCCCAAACCCCGGCTCGCCGAGCCCCCAGCTCGTCCCTTCTGTTGGCCCAGCCCTTGCTCTCCAGCCCTTGCTCAGCCCCCCACTTGCCACTACTTCAGCGGCCCCGGGCATCTCCCCACACCGCTGCCCACCACTCACAAGCCTCCCCCCGCGGGACTCCGAGGCCTTGGGGCTTTTGTCCCCGCCAAAGGGGCTCTGATCCCGCGCTATGGGGGAGGTTTGCATGCGCGGGGTTGCACGCCCAGCTGTGCTCCCAGGGCAGGGGTCACAGGCCGGTGCCGTGGGAAGGGACGGGATCCCGCACCCCAGGAACACCCCCCAGCGCACCGGGCCCATGTTGCCTCGCCAGAGTGAAGCAAAGCTGAGCTATGAGCCCTGGATCAGTCTGTCCCTGCCCGCCCCGTGGTCCTGGGGGAGCCCACCCTCAGCCACCCGTGCATCCGGGGTAGGGAGACTTCCCACTGCCAGCATGCCTAGAAGGGCCCGCCCTCCCAGGAGGCCTGCTGGAATCGCCACCCACTTCACCGCCCTGCCCCACCGACTGCGGGCTGCCAGGGAAGAGGGGCCCTGGGTACCTGGCTCTCCAGATGTCTGCTCCACTGGGAGAGGCGGATCCACCCTTCTCTGCCCCGGAGGGGACGGCGAATCAGCCCCTTGTCCAGCTTCTTCTCCCCTGCAGAGAGCAGGGGAGGCCGTCGGGGCTGGATCCGGACGGGCTGTTGCAGGGTTTCTAGCAGGGCGTTACCCTGCCCGGACTCCCAGGTGGGTGTAGGGCGACCTCTCCCTGGCAGCCTGGCCCCATTTCGGGCGCCTCCATTGGAGCCCGCTGGAGTCTTCCCCCTTAAAAAGGTCCAGGGCCTTGGTCCATCCCTCTGCGCCTGCTTCCGTGGGCCCAGAGAAGGGCTTGCTGTGGTGGGGGGGAGCTGGCATTGTGGGCTGGCTATTGGTGCCCCCTAGCTGCCCCCTTTCGCCAGCCTGAAATGCGGAGACTAGAGGGAGCCAGCATCGGGGACATCCCCAGCCGGCTGTGCCCGGGCTGGACTCTTCCTCCCCTCCCACGTGTGTCAAAGGCCCTTGGGAGCAGCCGGGCACGGAGCCGCTCACGGGGAGCATGCAACAGGCACCTCCGGGCGGTGCAAAAGGGGCGGCTGCTCGGCCACATCCAGCCCCCTCCAAGGGCCCCAGAAAGCGTCAGCAGCCCAGGAGGCGGGGGAGGGGACCTACCTGCCCAATGCAGTGGGGGCCCCAGTCACGGCAATGTCCCTGCCCAGGCGCACGTGCAGCCTGTTGCTTCGCTGCCTGTAGCCGAGATGGACCGTACGCAGATTGGTCAGGAACTGCAGGCCTCTCTCGTTATATAATGCCCGCCAGTGGCCGGGGCAGACGGGAATAACTGACACTTGCTTTAGCGGTAGATTATCATGTCTGCAAAATGAATAGATCGGCCATAAAAATAAAAATAAATCGATGGCAACCTCCTCCTCCAGCCACGCTGCCTTGCTCCTGTGCTTTGACTGTAAACAAGCGGAGCAAGGAGCCTGGCTCCCTCGACGCATACAGGGTTCCCCCCTCAGGATTAAGGCCTCTAGGCACTGCAGAAACACACCGGGAGAGAGAGAGAGAGTGTGTGTGTGTGTGTGTGTGTGTGTGTGTATGTATGTATGTATGCATATATATAAAGTTTCGGTTTGGGCAAGCACTTCCTCCTTCCTCCAGATTGTGATTCAACTTTTGGTTATTCGGTCTCAACTCGGCTTGGCCCCAGTGGTTTCTGTCTAGCCATTTGCGTTTCAATTCTGGAGTGCTCGGATCTGGGGCAAGGTCCAGCCCCGTTTGTTGGCTGTCTTTTCCAAAAGACCAAAGCCCTCCAAGCCGTGGCGTCAGCCCCCGACCAGCGCCTGCCAGAAGGGCAGCGGCCTCCGAGCGTCCAACCCACCCCCCCACGCGCCTCCTTCCCCACGCCAGAGCCTAGGCTGGAAAGTGGCAAGGAAACAATCAGCTTCCCCCAGAGCCGCTTCTCCTGCCGCTGCCCGCTCGCCCCCAAATTGGGCTCCGTTTCCTTATTTAGCACGTGGACAATGATTTTATTTGCTGTCACTTAGAGCCAAACAAGAACATTGATGTCGGTTCAGCTTGGCCTCTAAAGCCTGGCGAAACAGATTGCGAATAATAATAAAGAAGAGAGGGAGGGGGCGTGCGGGGGGGAAGGGGGGAGAGAGACACCTCCTTCTCCTGGAGGGGGAGACTGCGTCTCCAATGAAAAGTAGTCGCTTACTAGGGGAGTGGGGGGCGGGGAGGGGTGTTTGGGGGGGGGGGGGACTTTTCCTGTTGACTGTTGGAAGCGAATTGAGCAATTATCTAGTTTACCTTCTCCTCTTGGAAGTTAACGATTGGCGAGATCTTGGCTGCGTTATTGACACAACACTTTCTATTGATAGAAGTAAGCAGCGATTGTCCTGAAGTCACTGGTGCGCCAAAGTAACCTGTGATGGGCTGGCATGAGTCCACTGGACCGGGAAGGCTGGTTCCGCCGGCGGAGGCTCTAATGATGCTGGTGGCGGCGACGGTGCTGGTCTCCCTCCTTGCAGATCAGTGACCAGAAAAAGGGGGAGAGTGGGGAGAGAGAGAGAGGGGGGAAAAAAAGAGGCGTCTACCAAAGCGGCTCAGACAGGCGAACAAATGCAAGCCAGCCATGGACAATAGTAGCCACCACACGGCGACCAAAATCTTAGCAACTTCTCCAGGCAGAGAGAGCCTGTCTGCTCGAAGCAACATGATCAGCACTTCTAAACCCCTGGCTTTCTCCATCGAGCGAATCATGGCCAGGACTCCAGAGCCGAAGTCCATTCCGGTGCCGCCCTTCCTCCAAGGATCCGTGCCCAAAGGAGACCCCAAACACTCGTTGCACCTCAACTCCTCCATCCCCTGCATGATCCCCTTTGTCCCGGTGGCGTACGACCCCCTCCCCAAAGCGGGGGTGGCCGGATCGGAAGCCAGGAAGGCTCACTTGGACTCCTCTGCCTCCCCCTTCAGCTGCGGCGATCTACTGAACTGTGCCCTGAGCCTAAAAGGCGATTTCCCCCGCGACGCCCTGCCCCTGCAGCAGTACAAACTGGTGAGACCGCGAGTGGTCAACCACTCCTCTTTCCACGCCATGGGAGCGCTGTGTTACTTCAACCGCGGCGACGGCCCTTGCCACCCGTCGTCCAGCGTCAACATCCACCCGGTGGCTTCTTATTTCCTCAGCTCGCCTTTGCACCCGCAGCCCAAGGCGTACCTGGCGGAGAGAAACAAACTGGTGCTCCCGTCCGTGGAAAAGTACCCTTCCGGAGTGGCCTTTAAAGACTTATCGCAGGCTCAGCTCCAGCACTACATGAAAGAAAGTGCCCAGATCCTATCGGAAAAAATCGCGTTCAAGAGCTCGGAGTTCAGCCGGAGCTCTCCCAGCAGCAAGCCCAAAGTTTTCACGTGTGAAGTTTGCGGGAAGGCAAGTAACTAACTTCCTTTGCTCCCATAAAGTTTCGATCCATTTGTCTGCTCCCCTTTTAGAACTACCCCCCTCCCCCAGTTGCTTTATGATTCTAATTGTTTTTTTTTTCTGATTTAACTTTCAAGGTATTTAATGCACATTATAATTTAACTCGCCACATGCCAGTCCACACAGGAGCCAGACCTTTTGTTTGCAAAGTTTGTGGCAAGGGCTTCAGACAAGCAAGCACGCTCTGCCGGCACAAGATCATACACACCCAGGTGAATATCTCTCACGCCTATTGCACTGCGTATTTCCACCTGGTTTTGCTGATCCGATCCGACAAAAAAAAAAAAAAACTATTAAAACGGGGTCATTTGTTCGGGAGGCGTTTGTTTTTGTTTTCGTTCGTTTTTTAAACAGGATTTGCGTCGGTCTCACGTCTCTAGAAAGCCACAGATTTCCAAGCACTGGAAAGCGCTTTGCCAAGCACTTACTTCAATATTTGCTTTTGTTTTGTTTCCTTATAGGAAAAGCCTCACAAGTGTAACCAGTGCGGCAAAGCGTTTAACCGGAGTTCCACTTTAAACACACACACCCGAATCCATGCCGGCTACAAACCTTTTGTTTGTGAATTTTGTGGCAAAGGATTTCATCAAAAAGGTACAAAGTCTCAAACCCCTTCTTGTTATTCTCCTCAGAATCCCACCCCTAGTAGGTAAACAATCAAAACAATTTGCAGGAGGGCTTGCTTTATTATTTATTCATTATTATTTTATTTTATTTTAAACCCTTGGCTCAGTTTTAACCTGGAGATCAACTTTTTATGTTGAATACTCGGTATCTGAAGTGTCCGATTTAAGCTTGTAGAGGAGTGGGAAAAAAGAGAACTTTCGTGTTGTTTTTTTTCACATTGCAAGATGCAATTTCCAACCTACTTGAATTCCCCCACCCCAAATGCAATTTGTTACTGTTCATCTTTTTGCTCAGTGTGAGAATCTTTGTTTAATATTAATCTTGGATTCTAGTAATCCTCATGCTATCGTTTAGAATTTTTTACAGTACTTGTTCTGTGTGGTTTATAAATCCGGTTTTATTCAGCGCTTTACCGTGTGGTTCTAACAATCAATTTCCTAACCGGAATATTGTGGGTGAGTGGTTTGAGTTGTGTTTTAGTTAAAAACGATCAATTGACAATTTCACCTTGAGCTGGGGTTTGGGGATAGGGCAACGCGCTCTCCCCAGTGTAGCGTCTGTGACCCTTGACTTGTCTGTTCCCAGGTAATTACAAAAACCACAAACTGACCCACAGCGGCGAGAAGCAGTTCAAGTGCAATATCTGCAACAAGGCTTTCCATCAGGTGTACAACCTGACCTTCCACATGCACACCCACAACGACAAGAAGCCCTTCACCTGCCCCACCTGCGGCAAGGGCTTCTGCAGGAACTTTGATCTCAAGAAGCACGTCCGCAAGCTGCACGACAGCGCCCTGGGACTGCCGCGAGCCCCTGCCGAGCCGGGGCCAGACCAGGAGCTACAGCCGCCGGGCCCGCTGCTGCAACAGCCGCACCATCCGTGAGGGAACTGCAAGCCCGGAGCTCCGCCGGTCCTACTAGCGAGGAAAGCAACCCAGAGCCCCGCGTTGCAACCATCCGCCTGCTTCTTTGCATGCACCTGTTAAGCGGTTTTGTGTATTACGCTCTACTTGGCCACTAACATTGATGGACTGGTCGTTTCCTTCTTTTTGTTGTTGTTGGGTTGTTTTGTTTTGTTTTCTTTCTTTCAAGACTCGCTTTTTTTTAACATCTCAGGGTTAGAGATGGTTTAAAAAAAAAAAAGCCAAGCCAATTTCTGCTGTATTTATTGGGATCTGTATTATCCGAGCCGGGAATGCTGCACCAATTAATTATTTCGATGTGTGTGTGTGTGTGTATATATGTATGTATTGGTTCTGCCCTGTCTTCGATGCCCGCTGGTTGTCCCTTCTTGATAGCTCCCCTCCTTCACCCCCTCCCTGAATATCGTATCTTTATGGCCAGAGCTGGTTCACTATGTACGGATTTGAATTTCAGTTTGATTCTTGCACGTGGAAAATGAATTCGTTGACCTGGTGGAAATAAATACTTGGAGCGTGATGATTGAATCATCAAGGGCGCATTAGCTATTTACATTATTCAGCTACCAGACCAATGATCCTATTAAAGAGCTGTGATCCCACCATACCGCTTCCTAATGTATTGATAAGGAAAGGCTGGGGGCGGGCGGATGATAGGTAATACCAACATAGAGGGGCTGTGTGTGTGTGTGTGTATTTATGTTTAATCAAGAAAGGAAGATGGCTGGAAATCAAAACTGTGGCTGATGCCAGGTCCTTGAAATGCTCCAAGTGTTAATCAGCAGCTCTGCTGTGAGCTTAGGCGCTGGTGTTTTCTAACTGCAAACCTCTCCTGTTTTCTTGCCAAAACACTGAAACAACTGCTAAAGACTTTAATTAAGAGGGGGTAATTAGCTCGGATTTATCAAAGCCGGGTTGTTATACTATTAGCCGCTCAGTAGAAGCTGCCAATCCAGCCTTAAAAACTAAGCACGCTCCTACCGGTCGTTGCCTAGAAAGAAAGCGGGGCGGGAGAATGGATGAGCCCGGGAAGGAGATCTTATTTTATGTAATTATTTTAAATCTCTCCTGTGCCAAAACAAAATTAACCCCCCCCCCCAATCGGGTGCTGTCCCCAGCCATTAGTAAAAGCAGCATCGTTAAGGGGCTTCTTTTGCTACTATTATTTATTCGCCTCCTCCCCAAAAGAGACGGGAGCCGCACGCGGTGCTCAGAGCCAGGCCGGCCGCCCCACGTAACCCTCTCCCAGAGCGGGGGGAGTTCGGGGCTCTCCTCCGGGACGCCTTGTTTGGCATGAAATAGACAAACTCGCCGGGAACATCTTTTCCAGAGGGCGAGGGCAGTGGGCAGCAAAATGGATGCGGGCGAAGCTCGGCCCCCCCCCCCCCACGCCCACCCGAAGGGGGCCGAGCTGAAGTTACACCGAATGGGTTTACACCGAGCTGAGGTTACACCGTCTGCTGCGCACTGCACCTCGGCAGGAGGGTGTCTGACACCCACGGCCGCGCGTGGGAAGACAATGTACCGACCGGGCGGAAAGCCGATCGAGAGGAGCAGAGCCTAAGGGGTTCCGATGCTCTCCGGGAGACAAGGTGGGAGACTAGCCAGCATTGCCTGGGCACGGACAGACGGCACAAGGGCTACGACTGTGTGGCCGCAGACACCGGGGAGGAATTTCAGGGAGCGTGCGAACTAAACAGATCCCCGACAAATGATCCGCTCTTGGGACGTTACAGCTGCTCAGTCACGACCTTCGCGTCCCGGCAGACCCCTGGAGGTACTTGTCTCCCAGCTGCCTGGTGCGTTGTGTTCTGAGCAAATATTTGGACAATTCAGGTTTCTTTTCCGAGCTTAGAGGATACAATGCTTCTGGGCGGCGTGTTGCCCATGAACACAGATCTCCAGGTCCTGGCTGCGAAGTTCTCAAACGGATCACACGATCACACCCAGCTCTTCCCTGTGTTTCCAGGATCTGGACTGGCGTCCGGATCCCGGCTCTGTAGAAGGGATCTGCAGCGGAAGCGAGTCGAGCTGGTTGTAGGGACAGGCCTAGGAGGTCAGGTCAGGTGAAACAGCAGTTTGTCGTTTTGTAAACCATGAGCGGTCCCTTTGTCGGGGTGCCCTGGGGAATGGGCTGTTTGATATGAATCTGTAGAATGGGCATAAACTTTAAACAGACTTCCTTTGTCTAAATATGTGTTGGAAAGTGCTGTAAACGCGGAAGTAGTCTCCCTTTCACATACATGAGGTTAGCCATTGGGGCTTTAAGAGAAGATTTTATTTGTAGAATAAACAAACCGGGGGAGGTGCAAAACAACGCATGTGAAAGGGCAGCTAAGGTTGCTTGCAGAATCGCTTTCCATTTTCTCCCCAAACTCAGATCCTATGGTGAGATGCCTGAACATTGGATAGCGCCCTGAATGAAATGGGTATGAGAACACTAACTAATACACTGGCGATGGAGCAGTTAGATCCCCCTCCACCACTTTCTTTTTACCCAGTATACCAATGGTATGGTGGGCTGGCGGAAATGGAGAGAAGGGAGACTGTTTAATCGGGTCAGAGTGCTGGTGGTTTTGTAGGTCTGACCAAAAAGAGGCGGAAATAAAAACTACAGGTGGATTTAGTTTGCCCGAACATTTGTTAAATCATGGCAAAGATAAGGCGACCGGGAAAGAGGCAGACACCAGAGTATTGCCCCAAAGTGCAATTTGTGTGGAAGGCACGTTTGCTCAGGTCTCTGTAGGAACTGGATTAGAGTGTCTGACCCAAGAATTTTGAGACTATTAGGGGCGGGCGGGAGAGTATTTGGGGTGTATCCCAATTCCCCTTCTAACCAAGAGCCGCCTACTGCGCAGGAGAGAAACGGGAGTCAGGACTGGAGCCTGTCGGCGGGCGGGCGGGCGGGGAGGGTTTGGGTTCAGCTCCCTCGGTCGGGATTCCCTGTCTTTGCGGGTGCGCTTCAGGGGCCACTCAGTCTTCCGCTGTCCAGTGTCTCCCCCCAGACTGAAGGAACGAGGCGGGCCCGAGTGGCGGATGGGCAACGTAGAAGGGGTTCAAAGTAGAAGGGGCCAGGCAGCTCCGGCGTTCTCCGCGGCGTTGGCTCTGGGGCGGCACTGTGCAGCCTGGCTTCCCTCTCTTGCCCTCTCGCCGCCTCTCCTGCGGGGTCACCGCGCCTCTCTTGTATATCAAGGCAGTTGCAGGCAAAACGCCCGATGCTTCTGCCGTGGAAACCGACGGAAGTTTGGCGCCCAGGGGAGCCGGATCGGAGCCGGCCCGGCTGCGTGCGGGGAGTGAAGGGAGAGACCAGCGGGCGGCCGCGAGTAGCAAGGTTCAGCTTTCACACCTGTTGTTCTTCATCGCCCGTGTGAGGCGCGCCTGGTGCCCTTCTGATAAAGTCCTCTCCTCTGGAGACCTCAATAGAAAAAAAGAAAGAAACGAAATACGGCCGAGGCGCAGGGCGTCTGCTAAGGTCCTAGTCAGTCCGCGATCCGCAGTCGGGCCCAGTTCTTCGCCTGTGTAGGAGCCTGGGGAAAGGAGAGTTTCAGTCGGCAGCAGGGCGGAACTGGCGGAGCAGAGCTGGCTGGGGAAAGCCGAGCAAAGGCCGATGTTAAACACTGACTAGTGTGGCTGGCTTTCACCCACAGGAGCCCTGGCCGTTGCCCACTCTTCACCTAGATTTCCAAACTGCCCCCTAAACACTCAGGACTAAGGACTAGGAAGAGGGGCAAAAACCACGGCGCCCTTCCGAGTGACTTTGATGTGAGGGTGGGGATGGGGGGATGGGTTCATCTCCGAGGCATTTGTAGTCCTATCGGTCTTGAATCTGACCTGTTGTAAGATTTGTGTGTGCTATAAATGACCAGAGTGGCAAAATGGGAAGCCCCCCCCTCCCCCCCCCCCGCCCAGGTTCAGCTGCGCTACAGTGGCGCTTCAGTGTGGACGCTCTGGGTGAGGTTCTCCCATCCCTGTAGTAAATCCAGCTCCCCAGAGGAGGTAGCTAGGTCCCCAAGAATTCTTCCCTGGACCTAGCACGGTCTACACACCCCTGAGCAACATACCTGGGTGGCGCCAACATTTTAGTGTAGACCTGGCCTCTGAGTTACCAGAGGGTAGTTAAATACCACGGTCCAAAGCAGAACAAGCAAACGCCAAACAACCACAACCCAATCCCCTTTCGTTCAAAAGGAAACTATGGAGGAGTTGAGCCTCAACAAGCTGTTTGGAAGTAGCCAAGTGCCTGACAGCCCACGTGCATGTGCAGTAATCACCTCTCAGGACATTTCCAGGAGTCATCAGGTCCCTCCTGCGAATCGTTTAGAGTTCAGCAGGGACAAACTGCAGCTGAGATGTGTGAGGGTGGGGACACCCATCACTCATCACATTCTTAGGGGTATAGAACGGCTTCCCTATGAGGAGAGATTAATAAGGCTAGGACTTTTCATCTTGGAAAAGAGGAGACTAAGGGGGGGATATGATAGAGGTCTATAAAATCATGAGTGGTATAGAGGAAGTAAATAAGGAAGTGTTATTTACTCCTTCTCATAATACAAGAACAAGGGGCCACCAAATGAAATTAATAGGTAGCAGGTTTAAAACAAACACAAGAAAGTATTTTTTCACGCAGGGCACTGTCAACCTCTGGAACTCCTTTCCAGAGGGTGTTGTGAAGGCCAATACTATAACAGGGTTCAAAAGGGAGCTAGATAGATTCATGGAGGATAGGTCCAGCAATGGCTATTAGCCAGGATGGGCAGGAATGGTGTCCCTAGCCTCTGTTTGCCAGAAGCTGGGACTGGGTGACAGGGCATGGATCATTTGATGATAACCTGTCTGTTCATTCTCTTTGGGGCACCTGCCATTGGCCACTGTCAGAGGACAGGATACTGGGCTTGATGGACCTTTGGCCTGACCCAGTATGGCCGTTCTTATGTTCTTAACCCCTGTGCACGTCTGGGTTACCTAGGCCTAGGCGGTCCAGCAACCTAGTAATGAAGCCGCTGCTTGACTGAACTAGATTGAAATGAAAGATTTAGCATGTTTGTTTCCCCGGCCTATATTATCACATGATACCAATGATGTTGGTAGTAAACTTTTAAAATGTCCATTGACTGACTTCACCAGTCTTTAGAGAGACTAGGTGGGTGAGGTAACATGTTTTCTTGGACCAACTTCTGTTGGGGAGAGAAATGAGCTTTGGAGTTTCAACAGAGTTCTTCTCCAGTTCTGGGAAAGATTTCCTGCAGAAGAGCTCCAAAGCTTGTCTCTCTCCCCAACAGAAGTTGGTCCAATACAAGAAATTACCTCACCTACTCTGTCTCTCTAATATCCTGGGACCAACACATCTACAACAACACTGCATCCATCAAAGTCTCCAGTACAGTTTCCTTGCCTATCACTGGCACACTGGGGTGACAGAACAGTATTACAACGATGTGAAGCGAATGCAAATCTGTGGAGAATCTGTTATCACCTGAGGGATGAATTTAAATGATGCCTGCACTGTAAATCTGTTCTCACCACCCTGTGATGGGGGGAAAGGGGAGAAGGGAAGCCAATAGTTACTGGGATAACACTACTGAAAAGGAAATCGATCTCCTCCCTCCCCAAGGGCCACCTTGCAGTATTGGGACTACTGCACCCTTGCTAACGCTCTGCTCGTTCTGCAAAGAGAAGGGTCCAGCCCCCTTTCGCCAAGCCGGCTCTCAGGCAGGCTTTATCTGTTGAATACCCAAAATTGCACCAAAAATTGATCACTGGGAAAGATATCAACACCCTGGATCGGAGTCTCATAGCGAGGCTTTCTGCAGAAGGAGCTGAAAAGTTACCAGTGCTGATACAGTTTCCGGAGGAGCGACGTCTATTCAGATACCCCCTTTGGTTTGCTATCAGAGTTGTATTTGTATAACTCCACTTCTGTAGTTATGTGGTGAACTCCTGGCCCCGTGACTTCAATAGGGCCAGGATTTCATCCATATGCCTATCCATATGCTCTAGGCACCCTGGACATTACTGAAAAGCACAACCAAATTAATGCCCAGGAATTAAAACGAAGCAGTTTAATTCACTAAAATTCACTGCCAGCAAAGCAAGCAGCTTAGAAGCTGAAGTTTTCCTCCAGTTCCTCCACTAATTCCTAATTTGTCACCATTCCTCCCTGATTCCTGTGTGAAAAAGCAAACTTTATGGTGCAGAAGCAAGTGAGTTATCTGCATGAACAAGGAAGACTACATCTTGCCCAGAAGCTTTAAGGCAGCCAAAGCCCAGACTATAGAAGAGCTGATCCATCCCTCTATCTATCCAGTTGTTTGTCAATCTATGATACTCATAATCCCTCCATTATTGTAGTATCCCAGTGCTGCACATCTTTAATGTATTTATCCTCACAACACTCTTGTGAGGTAAGGAAGTGCTATTATCCCCATTTTGCAGATCGGGAACTGAGGCACAGAGATACTAAATGGTTTAGGAACATGATACTGAAAAGGACCTCCTGGGTCATCACATCCAGTGCCATGCTAGGGCAGGCAACCTTATTGTATAATCTTATTAATAAATGTATCAAGCTACATCTTACAACTAGTTAGTGTGTTCCCTCTTTGTGACTATTGGAAACCTTCTCTAGACCCTCACTCCGCTGATGGTTAGAAACCTTTTTCTAGTTTTTGGCCTTAATTTGCCCAAATCACATAAGAATGGACATACTGGATCATATCAATGGGCCATCTAGCCCAGCATCCTGTCTTTTGACAGTGACTGCTTCTGAGGGAATCATAGAATCATAGGGCTGGAAGGGACGTTGAGAGGTCATCTAGTCCAGTCCCATGCACTCATGACAGGACTAAGTATTATCTAGACCATCCCTGACAGGTGTTTGTCTAACATGCACTTAAAAATCTCCAATGATGGAGATTCCACAACCTCCCTAGGCAATTTATTCCAGTGCTTAACCACCCCGACAGGAAGTTTTTCCTAATGTTCAATCTTAACCTTCCTTACTGCAATTTAAGCCCATTACTTCTTGTCCTAGCCTAAGAGGTTAAGAAGACCAATCCTTGTCCCTCCTCCTTGTACCAACCTTTTATGTACTTGAATGAACAGTTACAGTGCATTTTCAAGTGATCCATCCTCTGTCATCCAGTCACAGCTTCTGGCAGTTGGAGGTTTAGGGATACCCAGAGCATGGGATTATGTCCCTGACCATGTTGGCTATTAGCCATTTATGGACCTATCCTCCATGAATTTATGTAATTTCTTTTTTGACCTGGGTTAGTCTTTTGGCCTTAATAACATCCCTTGGCAACAAGTACCACAGGTTTACTGTGCATTGCGTGAAGTACTTCCTTTTGTTCGTTTAAAACCTGCTGCTTATTAATTGCCTTGGGTGTCCCCTAGTTCTCGAATTCTATGATGAGGTAAATAAAACTTCTGTAGTCACTTTATCCAGACCATTCAGGATTTTAAAGCCTTCTGCCATCCCCTCTCATAGTCATCTCTGTCCGAAACTAAACCGTCACAGTCTTTTTTAATTTCTCTTCACATGGAAGCTGTTCCATACCCTTAATCATTTTTGTTGTCCTTCTTTTTTCCAATTTTAATATAGCTTTTTCCGAGCTGTGACGACCAGAACTGCACACAGTATTCAAGGTGTAGCCATACCATGGATTTATATAGTGGCACTATGACATTTTTTGTTTTATTTATCTCCCTTTCCTAATGGTTCCTAACGTTCTTCTAGCTTTTTTGACTGCCACTGCACACTGAGTGGATGTTTTCAGAGAACTATCCACACTGATGCTGAGATCTCATTCTTGAGGGATAACAGGTAATTTAGATCCCCATCATTTTGTATATATAGCTGGGATTGTTTCTTCCAAAGTTCATTACTGTCCACATATCAACACGGAATTTCATCTGCCGTTTTGTTGCCCAATCACCCAGTTTAGCCAGATCCCTTTGTAATGCTTTGCAGTTAGCTTTGGTCTTAACTATCTTGAGTAATTTTGTATCATCGGCAAATTTTTCCACTTCACTGTTCACTCCCTTTTCCAGATCACTTATGAATATGTTGAACAGCACTGGTCCGCATATGAATCTTTGGACTTCCCTCCCCCGCACTATTTAGTTCTCTCCATTGTGAAAACTGGAGGGAGAAGGGCTAGCTGCCTGCAAGGAAGGTACCTGAACAGGAGCAGTGCTGGGGAATAGGGCAAGGGAACTGGGGAGCTCCCGCCTGGTAAAACCCCAGGCTGCAGGCCTTGGTGAAGGCCTACATAGGTACTGGGGCTGCAGAGGGGCAGCTTGGGATAGGAAGAGGCAGCTGGTCCTACCCCATTGCCAATGATTAGTGGCCATTACAGACTGCAGTCTGCCCCAGTGAGCGGGAGCTACATAATGACTGGCGGTAGCCACTGAGGCAAGGTGGGTTTAGAGGGTTGGCAGTTTCCCTGGGAGGGGAAACCCAAAGTGTGGGGGTACTGCTGGGGGCAGAACTCTGAGGTAAAGGGCACTGGGGTCTGGGAGGGACATGGGGGCCTAAGGCAGGTGAGACACTGGCCAGTAGAGGGCGCTCCGAAGCTGGAGTTGACCTAATTCCCTGGATGACCAGCAGGAGGTGCTGTGCCAGTGAGTCATCGACCTCGCTACAGACGCCTAAAGAATTCTAATAGGCATTATTTCTCTTTCAAAAAGCCATGTTGACTCTTCCCCAACATATTGTATTCATCTATGTGTCTGATAATTCTGTTCTTTACTATAGTTTCAACCAATTTGCCTGGTACTGAAGTTAGGCTCTCTGGCTTTTAATTGCCGGGATCACCTCTGGAGTTTTTTCTGAAAATAGGCATTACGTTAGCTAGCCTCCAGTCATCTGGTACAAAGGCTGATTTAAGCCTTTAGTTTATATACCACAGTTAGTAGTTCTGCAATTTCATGTTTGAGTTACTTCATAACTTTTGAGTGAATACTATCTAGTGCTGGTGACTTATTACACTTACATTTTTCAATTTGTTCCAAAACCTCCTTTACTGACACTTTAATCTGGGAAGGAGTACGCAGCCTAAAAAGTTTGAAAATCCATGCTCTACAGTGAAGACGGATGCAAAGAATTCATATAGAGTCACTGCAATGGCCTTGTCTTCCTGGAGTGCTCCTTTAGACCTTGATTGTCCAGTGTCCCCACTGACTGTTTGGCAGGATTTCTGCTTTTGTTGTGCTTAAAAATAATTGCTGTTAGTTTTTGTGTCTTTAGCTAGTTGCTCTTCAAATTTTTTCTTGGCCTGCCTTATTATACTTTTATACTTGCCTTGCCAGAGTTTATGCTCCTTTCTATTTTCCTCACTAGGATCTGACTTCCAATTTCTAAACAGTGCCTTTTTGCCTCTAATCACCTCTTTTACTCTGTTGTTCAGCCATGGTGACATTTATTTTTGGTTCTCTTACTGGATTTTTTTTAATGGGGGAGGAGGGGGGTATACATTTAGTTTGAGCCTCTATTATGATGTTTTAAAATAGTCTCCATACAGTTTGCAGGCATTTAACTTTTGCAGGCATGTTCCTTTTAATTTCTGTTTAACTAGCGTCCTCATTTTTGTGTCATTCCGCTTTTTGAAATTAAATGCTACTGTGATGGGTTTCTTTGGCATTTTTCCCTCTACAAGAATGTTAAATTTAATTATATTATGTTAGCTATTACCAAGTGGTTCAGCTATATTCACGGCTTGGACAAGGTCCTGTGCTTGACTAAGGACTAAATGGACAATTGCCTCTCTGTTTGTGGGTTCTAGGATAAGCTGCTCCATTTCCAGCTGGTGGGAGAGGAGAAACCAGTGTCTGTATTTATGGACCAGCAGAGTTGGAATATTGCAGGCGTCTCGGAGGAATACAGGATGACACAGTAGCTCTGCTGTCCAAAGATCAGCTCCATTGTGTGCAGAGACTGGAGTTTGTAAGGTGTGACTTCATATAATTTATTATTATTATTCATGCAATACATTCATTTCGTGGGCCTCCTTGGCTTAGATTACCTGCAAAAACACTTCCTAAGAATAAGAGGCAGAACGCACCGTAGCCTCTGGGGGTACATCTACACAGCACATTAAAGCTAGTCTCTGACTTAGGTTTAAACCCAAGACCCTCTTCTGTCCACACAGAAATCAGCCTGACTCGGACCAGGAACCTCCTCTGAACTTGGGCCTGCAGGAACTGCTCTGACCTTGGGTGGGTCAGAACCCAAGTCCTGCTGTGATGTGGGTCAAAGCCCAGGCATTTTGCCATATGGATGCAGCTCAAGTCCAAGTCACTAGACTCAGGTCTGTAGAGTCTGCCAACTCTATCCCCAAATCCCTTGGGGCTATGCTTCCTGGCATTTCCATCCCAATACCTCCCACTCACTTCCCAGAAAACAGAAGGAAGCTCCTGGTTCGAATGCAGCCTGCTCAGCATTTAACTCTTTATTTCCTCATGGACTGCTCAACCGGAAACACAGTCAATCCACATGTGTATTAGCTATGGCTAGCACTAAGGAGAAATCCTGCATCAGGTGCCCTGCTAGCTGGCTAGAGGAACACAGCCTGATTCTGGAAAACCACCGTTGTGAGACGAGGAAGATGTTTGACTTCAGCAAGAGCACAAGAAATGATCATGCCTACAAAGCTATAACCGAGCAGCTGATGGCACTGGGAATCTATCGAATAGCAGAACAATACAGACAGCAAATCAAGCAGGTGAAGACAGACTACTGCAAAGTCAAGGATGCTAATGGAACCTCTGGGAACTCCCCATCTTCTTGCCTTTGTTACGAGGAATTCCACCAGGTACTGGGAGCTGTAGTGCGCACCAGGGCCAATCAGAAGGTGGGTGGGGGTGGCCATTTGGCTGGGGCCTCAAATTTAGACACTTGTTTATTTTTTGGCAAATAAGAGATGTGATTTGGTAAAAGACATAATTTTTTTGCACAGAAAAAGGCTAGAAAAGCATTTGTTAAATAAAAAAATATTCAAATTATGTCTCACTCTTTTTTGGTGCCTAATTTTGTTTTCATGTATCATGATTTTTTATTTTTATTATGGCTAGGGGCTTCAAAAGTTGGAAGTGGCCTGGGCCTCTCTGGACCTCTGAGAGGGCCTGGTGAGCACTGAGCTGATGCATGGCATCTACAGAGCAGGGATAATTTTCCAATCGCAGGCAGCTCCAGAGACCAGCCAGCCACCAGATGATGGACCAGAAGTGACCCTGGTACTGATAACCAAAGGGCTATGCTGCCGAAGCAACTTCAGCACATCCTGTGGCCATACTCAGAGACGCAGTTTAGGGAGAGCCCTGGGGAGCAGCCAGCAGCAGAACTGGCATCCGAGCAAGTGACAGAGCCAGTAAGTTTTAGCTGCTATGTTTGTTGTTATTAATGGATGCGATGGATTTCTGGCTTATGGCCCTACTAAATTGTTAATACAAGCTGAAGTTTTAGTGTACTTCTTTTCAGTGCAGAATCCACATCATTCCCCCCACGCCTTCTCCCTTCCCCCACAACCCCATGTGGGATTCAAAATGGACACAGTGAAAAGAGGGAAGTGGTTAAACATGCAGTTATTCTGACATTTTTACCAGTTACTCACTGATTGTTGTAAGTATGGGTCAAGGCTCCACAATTCATAGCCTCACGTACCCCTCCCATGTACTACAACACACCTCAGAAATCAGCCAGATTTGCACTATTCCAGGCTACCTGTGAACTCCAAAAAATCTGGCTGTTATTAGTCCAAACAAAGCCAGAGTGTGTATTTGGTGCATACATGGCTTTAATAAATGAGTCCAAATTACAGTTGCAGGTGGCAGTCTGTCTGTGCTAAGAGTCAGTCGGATCTGTGCATGTATGTTGGGTGCTTGTAAACAGGCTATACTACGTCTCTATGCTAAACCAGCATCTTTGGTTTTTACCATGAATTTTCACCCATTGCTGGCTGGTTATGAAAGTGTACTTCTCATGGAACAGGAATTCAAGATGGTCAGTTACGTTGAAGGGCAGGGCATAGTTATTAGAGCTGCCTCTGTAACTGACAAGCCCCCTACATTCAGAGATGTGCTGGTGGGTCGCTAGACCCTTAAATGTCTCCTTAGCGCACATTGATGGCCATCCTCTGCTGATCTGGAACAGAAGTGCAGGTTTGCACTCTGGGACTATCAGAATATCAATGTTCTCCAGAGCTTGCCCAGCCTGAAAGGATTGAAAAAACATAGCTCGTGACTAAATTACTCATAGGTCTCCTCTCCCACTGAAAAAAGAATGAAGGGAATATAAAAATCATTTCAATTGAATTTGTATGGGTAGCTTACCATGATGTGTGATGGCTTCAGTGCTGCTCCAAAGGATGTCTGAAGTGGACACTGGATTTTGTGTGAATTAAATTGAATTAAAGCAACCCCTTTGTTAGGGTGGACAATGTAATTTTTTTTTATCATGGTCAGACAATAATGTGCTCTTTCTTTTCCCCTCCAAGGCCTTTCACCTCTGCAGGGAAAATACTGGGGACGCGGACCCACTTACTGTACGCAAAGAGAAGCTGAGTCCAAGATGAGCTGATGGGAGAGATCCTAAATAAAACAAATCAGCAGACAGAGGTTCAGAAGGATCAAATGGAGTATCAAAAGAATAACAATGAAAGAAGAGTGGAAAGAGAGACAGAGGCTGCACAGTATGAGAAGACATTGATGGACAGATTCGTGGAGCATGGCTGCAGGTTGAGGGAGGAAGACAGAGTGCAACAGAAGGAGCTGTACGAGCAACTACTTGTGCTTATGGCCACCAGACTGCAGGCTCCGCAAACACCCGCAGCGCCTGCTCCAGTGCCAGGCCCCGAGTCTCCTCCATGCTGTCAAGTCCTGCAGACTATGCACCCTTTGGACAATTCAGGTGGTGCCTGGACTGTGTCACAGGTAATGACATGTCACAGGCACGTGGAACGGACAAATGTACCCTGTGCATTCAGCGACTCCAGGCCTACACCTGCAAAACACGCCAGAAAGGCCAAGGAGAACAGTGGGACAGGGACACTCAGGGATGGCAGGACATGACATTTGGGAACAAGCACCTTTCACTATTTTGGCACTGAGTTTTTTTATTATATTAGATGTTTTGATAGTTGGGAATCCATGTTGATGGCTCCAGTTGAGGGGAGCATGTGGACCGAAAATGGCTTGGCTGGATGTGTTGGCAGGCTAAAACCACCCAAAACACTTCTGGACAACTCCTGCGTGATGGACAGACAAGTTCTCCCACAAGGAACCAAGCTCTAGAGGAGCATCAGCTGGCAAGGGTGGTAGGAATCCTGGGATATGATCATATATGCCCTCAGAAGCTGAAGTTCTGTGTAGTATAGTATGGACACACCAGCATGCTTGTGAGGCCTGGGTTTCCAATGCAGTGTGGATGCTCAAGCACAGGATTGGAAACACGAAGATCTGGGTTTAGTGTGCGGTGTGTAGGCATAGCCTGTAACATCACAGCATTACGCGGGTCAGAGAGAGGGAAACCTTGCCAAAAGGCTGGGTGCTAGAATACTGAAACTGGCAGTCAGCGAAAAGCTTGGACAAAGTGATGTATCTTACTGTACTTCCTGAATGTGACCAGGTTCAGGCTTACGTGTATTTCTGGTGGGAACAAATTTCACTGGTAAGGTCTTGACATCAGGAGTATTCCGCCCTGGTTGCCTCATGCTTTGTGACACTAAATTTATTCCTTCTGGATTAATAGAACTTTTGAGGTGGGTTAGAGTAGGTGAGGCTGTCTATGAGGTGGCTGGGCCATAAGCCATCTAGAGATTTATAAATGGTAGGCTGCAGTTTGCCTTTCCCCTGCAAAAAGCCTACAGCCAATGCAGAGCTAAGGGCTATATCTTCACTGACTAAAGAAGTATGTTTTACCATGAGATAGCTAATGCATATTAGCTATCTAGCTGATCAGGCATAGTGGAGACCAGGCACTTAAGTTTTATGATGATGTAAACTAGGTGAGGTCAACCAAGCATGGGCAGGGAATATTGCACTGGATCTACTGTGGCATAAACACTACAAGCATCTTGTCCCCATTTAAGATTTTATGGTAAGATAATAAGCAGACCTTCATATCTCTGAAGACAAAGATTAGGTGTAATATGCTCTTGCCAGTCTGTCCTGCACAGAATGTGACCAGCTTGTTTGGCATTACCTGAAGCTTCTTGGCCTGCAAGGTTAGTCTCAGGTAAAGTGTGTTGTCTAGCTTAGTGATGAAAGGGGCTATGATCCTAGTGAAATCTGCATGTGAGAGGAAGATACATTATTTCTTAGCCACCCAACACTTAAAACTGTTACTGGAGCCCCTTGGCAGTAATAACATTAGTAGACATTTTAGATTGTGAACAACTTTGACAGTGGGTGGACAGATGTCTGAGGCTGAAGGAACAGTTATCTCTGCTGGTTCATCAGAATGCTCCTCCCTGGCAGTCAGCATCATCTCCATCTTATCCAAGTTGAGTCTGACATTCTGAGAGCAGCTGGGTCTGATGGAATAAAGATGAAGAGCAGAACATCAGAACATTTGTAGATAGACTCATAGATTCCAAGTTGTGGTGCGTCTTTTTCTTTCTCTGTCCATTTCACCAATGTTAGTCAGGCGCAGAGGCAGAATTTTCCATGGTTTCCATGGTTCTCATCTTCCTTTGCGTGGAAACATTGTATGCTAGGTGAGAACATAGTCAATTTCCAGTTGAATTGCCTCCCAGTCCTATAAGCATATTTCAGCAAATTTGTGGTGTAGCAGAAACTCCAGCTGGGTCTTGAGGTTCAACAGCAGTGCAAACCTTCATAGCTGACCAAATCCCTCCATTCAGCATTAAGTAGAGGGGTGACCATTAGCAGAAACAGCTCTCTGGCATAGATTGCTGGATTTTCTCCACAGGACTGGAAAGCCACCTCTCTCTTCCAAGGAGCGATTCTCTTCCGAGAATCGCTCCTTGAAAACTGCTCTGTTCTCCGAATGTTGGTTAGTCTTTAAAGAAGAAATTGCAAACTGGTAACCTAGCTCCTGGAAGGAACTGGAGCTATATCCCACCACTACCAACCCTTGAGACTCTAAGAAAATTTAATTTTTTAAAAAACCAATAGCCCTTGCTCCTTCCTCGTGGGATGCAAAAGTTGTCTGAGAACCAATGATATTCTAACAGTCGCAAACCTGGAATGCTGAAAAGTATCAAAATTTGGCTTTCCACAGCAGTTATGTGTGGGGATTTCTCAGCTTCTTCCAAAGTCAAAAAATATATATAAGGCTATTCTTGTCTTCGAAGTTGCAGGACCTTCATCTCCTGAGAGGGAAACCATTCCACCAGGAGGATGGGAGAATCACTCCAAAGATAGCAGAGAAAGATGGAGAATGACTCTGGAGGACTTGCTCATAGATATGGACCAGAGGAACCAGGGGCAGTTTGAGTTCTTCAGGGTATGGGAGGATTGGTCTCTTTAGCAGAAAGAGACAATGATGAACTGGTTCATGGCACAGGACGCATGCCTTAAAGAATGAGGGCATGCCCACAGGGAATGGGGGCATGCCCTAATGGAGAGGCCCATCGAACTGGTGACTGAATGAGTTTGCGGTCTGCCTGCTGTTATGGCCACTGCATCTGTCCATGAACTTCCACTATTTCCTCAAGCTGCTTCCGAAGGTGCAGCTGAGGTGGAGAGCCCAACCCCTGGAGCAACTGAAAGGAGCCTGCAGGACTGTTGGGACTACACCCTCAACTGGCATCTGAAATCCCTCACAAGGGGACCTCTCTGTGCACCCAGGAGAGGAACAATGAGCCTGTTGTAGTCCCTGAACCCCACCAAGTGCTTACTCCCCAACCCTGCACAGGAGACATTCCCAGTTGTTCCCCAGAACAATTTTCCACAATTGTTCCCCCTTGTCGGGGGAGGGAATGACAATGAGACAGGTTCAGAGACATTAACGTTTGGCCGTCATTCACAGATGCAGTCCTGTTATGTTTTGTTGGTTCACATTCCCTTTTAAAAATAATTGTTCCCCAAAATATGTTCAATGTACTAGTTTTAATAAATGTTACAGTTTCCTTGACTTGTGTGTGGACCTTTCTTCCTGACTAGGAAGAACATAAGTTGTTTTCAAGTTCGGGATTGGGCCCCATGACTCGCAGCACCTGAAATTGAATGGATAGAACTGTCTGGTGCCATGATACTGCAAACACTTTTCTATCCATCCCACACCCACAATGCCCACCCCCAGGATAGGAAATATCAGAAGTTCCAAGGAGACAGGGGAGGGATGGGGAAGCATTGTTATGTGCTTACAGAAAGCACTGGTCATTTTAAAAGCAGCAGAACTCACAACACAGAATATGGAAAGATAAATGTCTTTATGGTTTGGTTCATATACAGAACAACAAAACACAATTAAAGTAACAATACAGGCACCTTGGGAAGCAGGCCAGACCTCACTTACAGACAGCCCCCCCCCCAACCTGAAGCAACTACTCACCAGCAACTCCACACCGCACCACAGAAATACTAACCCAGGAACCAAACCCTGTAACAAACCCTGTTGCCTACTCTGTCCTCATATCTACTCTCGTGAAACCATCGTTGGACCCAACCACATCAGCCACACCATCAGGGGCTCATTCACCTGCACATCTACCAATGTGATCTATGCCATCATGTGCCAGCAATGCCCCTCTGCCATGTACATTGGTCAAACTGGACAGGCTCTATGTAAAAGAATAAACCGACACAAATAAGACATCAGGAATGGTAACAGTAGCAGAACACTTCCATCTCCCTGAACATTCAATAACAGATTTAAAAGTAGCCATCTTGCCACAAAAATACTTCAAAAACAGACTTCAAAGAGAAACTGGAGAGCTACAGTTCATTTGCAAACTTAACACCATTAATTTGGGCTTGAATAGGGACTGGGCGTGGCTGGCTCACTATAGAATCAATTTTCCTCCCTTGGTATTGACACCTCCTCATCAATTATTGGGAGTGGACCACAGCCACCCTGATTGAATTGGCCCTGTCATCATTGCTGGTTCTCCATTTGTCAGGTAACTCTCTTCTCTTCATGTGCCAGTATATTTATGCTTGTATCTGTAATTTTCACTCCATGCATCTGAAGAAGTGTTTTTTTTACCCACGAAAGCTTATAAATATATCTGTTAGTCTCTAAGGTGCCACTGGACTCTTCGTTGTTTATACAGGCACCTGCCACTATTCAGTGATTAAACTGACCCTCCTTTCCCTGACTTCCAAAATCTTGACCAGTTTCAACTTTGGGGTTACTGCTCCAGAACAGCTGCAGTTAGCACCACTACCAATGAACAGTGAAAAAAAAATGGGTGAACCTCTTTCCCACCAAACCAAATGTTGATGAGCTTGTTAAGAGCAATCATGTGCTCCTGATAACAGAGGTTTGTAAACAAGTGTGAACATTATGGAAAAAAGCATTGTGTAATGACCTCATTACAACTAGGACATCACCCTCCATAGCATAAACCCAACCCTTAAAGTGTTAACCCAGTGGAAACACCCTGTTATAATTGTTTGCAGTGGGTGAATAGTCACAGGAATGAATGGCTAGTGCTGTCACCTACAGGGGAACAAAATCCTCAGGAAGCTATTTAGCCATGCAAGTGTTTTTTTCTAGCAACTGCCCAGGATGTGAAGATGTCCCTCAGCATAAACAGAGATCACCCTATGCCTCCCTTCTGTTCCAAGAGGTGTACACATATGGCATCCCTGATTTTGCCCACTGTGAATCAAGACCAGAGTGTATGTGGGTGGGATCCAACTGCCTGTACAAATTTGGTAAACAAGACTCATCCTGTGCCCATTCTAGACTGAAGCACTCCTCTTTACCCTCACAAACATTATGGACTGTGCAGCAGATGATAATTATATGAATGGCCTTAACCACATTGGCATCCAGACCATTGTGTAGGCAGCAACAACAAGATTTCACCCTATCACATACTCACTCTATAACCATTGGGTAGCTATTGAGTTTGTAACTGAATTCCCTTTTTTCCAAAGCCATTGATGTCAGGGAAGAGTTTTATGAGTCAAGTTCAGAGGGGGTATGCAGGGTCCCTCAAAATAACAGCTGGACCAGACACACCGTAGAGAACCATATCATCTGTGGGGAATAAATGCCCTTCTTCCCCCTTGAAGTACAATCCCAATCGCCTTAGCACCCTGGTGTCCTGTTGGTAGTCATGTATCTGCCACTGAATACCTTGCAGAACAAGTGGATAGTAAAATTTTTGGTTCATATATCTACTTTCCCCTTTTGGCGGGTAAAGTATTGGGGTGTGGTTGCCATCAATAGCCCCTGCACAGTTCAGAAAACCCACCCTCTCAAATTTATTATTTCCAGAACTTTGCTTATGGCAACCACCTGTGGGTAGATCACAGTGTTAATTGCCTCACAACCCTGCACCCAACAGTGGACTTTCAAACCCCAAAAGGTTTACTCTGGACCAATGACTGTTTGGTATTTCCAGCTTCCATAGGGCAACAGCCACCCTCTTCTTCACGTTTATGGAATTGAGTGGTCTGTCTCTGGTGGTTTCCTAAAAGTGCCTCACAAAGTTCCATGAAGGTCTGTTTCCTCATTGGGAATTTCTGAAGGCTCTGCTCATCATCCCAAGTTTCCAAAATGATGTGTTGGTTCTCCTGTACCAGAAGCAACAGTCCATCCACGACGATACGAGCAGTTACCATATCTGTACCATGGGAACTGAATGAATTGTTATCCCCCCTCAAGGTCCGCCATCTTCAGCATATCAGAAAGCTCTCCGCAAAGTCCATCCTGCAGCTCATCTAGCACCTGCTCCACCACATAACTAGCTGTCCTGCAGTAAGGAGACGGGGCGGAATCAGATCATCATTCACTTACGCCATGGCTTCCATTCAATTTGGTGGGGAGAGCAGCAAGTAGGAATTGCCATCAGCAACAGGTATGTGAAGGCAGGGGACAGTACCAACAACACACAGCAACGTGATTCCTAGAGTGTCTCTCTCTGATGCACAGAGCCCTGGGATGCTGCCTCTGAAATGGTAGTGCTAATGTCGTGTAACAACAATGCCAATGTGGACGTGGGTATAGACTTTTAGCTAGCATTATACCCATGTCCAGCATACCATAAGTGGACACTCAGTGCAGATATTGGGAACTTGTGCAAGCATGTACATGGCCTAGTACTCCAGTATGCATGCCAGTGTAGTCATACCCATAGAATCCCTCCGGGGACTTGAAAGAAGTAATCTCAAGCAGTCATTAATATTTCTTTTAAAATAATAATAATTAAACAAGATGGACTCCTAGAGTACAAACTATTTATTTAGGTTGTATAACACCATAGGTAGCAATTACTTTCCCTTAGGTTTAACCAGAGAAAGCAAGCAAGCGAGCCCCTTGTTAGCTTTCTCCTATACTTATCAATTTAGTGGGAGGCATATTTTGGCTTTTTAAAAAGACCCCGTAAAGAAATTACATAGCATGTAGGTAATAATCTGGGCACATATCTTGTGTTTTTTTAAATTGTTTGTTAAAGTTTATCAAAAATAATATAATATACACAGAATAAAATAAAATATAGAAATTATTTGAATCTGTTCACTGAATTATGAAATCAGCCAATACAAAATTTAGAACTAGTTTCTTTATTCACATCCATGCAGCCCTATTAGAGCAAATGGTATTGTTAGGGATGTAGCGAGAAGAATTTGGCCATTTTTTTTTTATTTGCTCTTGAATAAATATGCTAACCATTGCTAGTTACTGAGGCTAATGTTGGCAAATGTGTGGCAATGATGGAGAACTGGTACGGATGATTTTATATAGCCTCCTGTTTTGAAGTTGCTTCTTGGCAGACATCATTGGCTTTATGGCTTCAGCAGAGTCGAAGAAGGAAATCTAGATGATAATAGGGCAAACTAAAGATCTGAAACAACTAATAATGATACTGGTTATTGTGTTGTGAAGGCCAAGACTATAATAGGGTTCAAAAAAGAACCAGACAAATTCACGGAGGATAGGTCGATCAATGGCTATTAGCCAAGATGGGCAGGGATGGTGTCCCTAGTCTCTGTTTGCCTCAGACTGAGAGTGGGCGGCAGAGGATGGATCTCTTGGTCAGGGCCGTCCTCACCCATACGCAAAGCATGCAGCTGCGTAGGGCACCAGGAACTTTGGGGCACCAAATTTCCTGGTGCCCTGCGCAGCTGTGTGATGGTCCAGCACCTGCTCCAGCGCTTTCCCAGCCCTGCCCCCACTCCCTTGAAGACTGCCGCCAGGCCTGACCCTACAGTCACCGCATGGTAAGTGGAACGACCTGGCCCCAGCCTGCTCCGCTCCCCTGGCTCCCAGCCACGCCGCCAGCAAGTGCTGCAGGGCGGTTCCCCCCAAGCCTGGGGAGCCAGGGGAGCAGAGTAGCCTGGGGCCCCAGGCCTCCGCAGCGGGGGCTGGGTGGGTCTGTGTAGGGCCCCAGGCCTCCACGGGGAGGGGTTGGGGAGCTGGCCCCAGGCCTCCATGGGGGATGGGGGATGGCCACTTCCTGCGGGAAGTCGAGTGACCCAGCCCCAGCCTGCTCCGCTCCCCTGGCTCCCAGGCTTGGGGGGAGAGGGGAACCGCCCCCCAGCACTCACCAGAGGCGTGGCTGGGAGCCAGGGGAGCGGAGCAGGCTGGGGCCGGGTCACTCCACTTCCCGCAGGAAGTGGCCAGCCCCAGTCCCCCATGGAGGCCTGGGCCCCCCCGCCCCCAGGGGGGGGCTGCATAGGGCACCAAAATAGCTAGGGACGGCCCTGCACTTGGTGATTGCCTGTTCTGTTCATTCTCTCTGGCATTGGCCACTGTCGGAAAACAGGATCCTAGGCTGGATGGACCTTTGGTCTGCCCAGTACGGCCGTTCTTCTGTTCTTATATGTGGATTAAGGCTTTCTTTTCTGCGGCACCATCATCTTTTGGCGTTACAAAAGTTATGCCAAACCAGGGACGTCTAACCTCCACCCTCTGATCCCATTTGCTCTCTGGGCAGCAACCGGAGAATGGGGTTCCGCTGGGGGTGGAGGTGCTGTATAAGGAAGAAGCCGTATTTACTCCAGTGTTGCAAAAGCAGCCGCAGCACAGTACTTTGCCTTTAACCCTCATAGGATCAGCTACGGCAGGTCTCCATTGCGCGCACACAGAGCACAGAGCGTGGGGCAGCTGATGATGGTGGCAGTCGCAGGCAGACAGTCCAAGCATGCTACAGGGGAGGATAACGGAAAGTGTCACTGTTGAAGTAAAGCCAAGGTTTAAGACAGGGTTTCTCAAGCTGGGGGTCATGACCACTCAGGGGGTTGCACAGATATTACATGGGAGGTTGCGAGCTGTCAGCTTCCACCCCCCAAACCCTGCTTCACCTCCAGCATTTGTAACCGTGTTAAATATATTTAAAAAGTGTTTTTAATTGATAAGCGGGCGGAGGGGGGAGCCGAACTCAGAGGTTTGCTGTGTGAAAGAGGTCACCAATACAACGGTCTGAGAGCCACTGGTTTAAGAGAAGTGGTGTTTGGCTGACTCCCACATGAATGTGCAGAGCAGAGCTGTTTGGAATTGCAGCAAAAAAAGTAAAACAAGAGCATGATCACTTTTGTGGGTTTTTTTTTGTTTTTACCAGCCCTAGTGTATAGAACCCTCCCTGCACAAATGGTATATCTGCTGTGACACCTGTCAGTCCTGGAATGATGTTTGGCTCACATGTCAGAAATGCAGTGTATGGACACATATGATCCAAAAATATTCAGTAACACATATTCAGTAACATAGTACCGTAAAGAGAATCATATTGATAACAGAGCTTCCAGCCATTCAGAGCTGACACTTCCAGCCATTCAGAGCTGAAGACTGTGGGCTGAATTCTCAGCAATGCCAAATTCTTGTGCCTTGGAGGGTCTACGTCTACTTCGAACTTGGAGATAGCTGTGGGTCAGACTGACTCTTGATGTAAAGTAGAGTGGCCACAGGGGAGCTCTAATTTATGCTGGCAAAGGAGCAAGTTAATACTGCTTTTACAGAGGATGATGCTGGGTAAGGCACTAAGCCCTGATCATACCCACCTTGTCTACAGAGTTCCTAAAATGGCATCATTTCTCCAGGAACAGACAGTAGCAGTTTTCTCATGTTTTATACTCACTTCAGAGGCTTATGTGTAACTGGCAACCCTTTTTCATCCAATGCATGCCATGCTCCAGATGGGATAAGTAGGCCGCAAATCACCTTGTCTTTCTGTGCCTCAATTTCCCCTTCTGTAAAGTTGGGATAATATTATTTACTAACACAAAGTGATGTTGTTTTAGGCCCTGTATAAACTTAGGCCAGGCCTACGCTACAGACCTATGCTGGTATAACTGTGTCGCTCATGGGGTGTGAAAAATCTACACCCCTGAGCAACATAATCATACCAACCTAAACCTCCCCACCCCAGTGCTATGTCAATGGGGAGCTTCTCTTGAGGCGGTGGATTAACCACACCGATGGGAGAAGATCTTGCCCATCAGTGCAGTAGTGTCTTCACTGAAGTGCTGCAATGCTGTATGTGAAGACAAGCCCATAGAAGTAGGCATGATCTCTGTCCTGAAGGTCTTACAATCTCAGAAAGAACCTGGAGGGTATTTTTAAAGCCAAGGCTGCTTGTCTGGGCAGCTATAGCTGCCGCAGACAATGTTGAAGCAGGAGTCCTGTGTCTGGAAGCTAGTGCTGTTGGGTAAACAAAAATGCTCTGGACCCTCTGGTTAGAAAAAATAACTGCACAGGAAGGAGACAATTGACTACGAGGAATCTGTATATTGTTATTTGTTTAAAAAGGGAAACACATGACCCAACATTAATTTGCTTCTCATTTGGCTGAATTGTTGAAACTTCTTAAATATTTTGGAGTAAGCAGGAAACTAGTGTTTATTTTGTTTGGTTTTGAAATGGTACTTTATTGAAAGTAGCAGTTCATCATGACACCAGCCGTTTTCTAGGCTTGTTGATAACAAAATCAACACAAATAACATTTCAAGATAGGCTTTTAAAGTAATAAAACATTTGCTTGAATTTGCCTTGATATGTAAACTTGACTATATAAAATCTCCCCCTGTTTGTTTGTTCACCCACCTGCTGCAATTTGTTTCAGACTAGCCTTATAAACTCCCTGGGGCAAGGACTGTCTCTTACTAGATCTGTACAGCATCTAGAACAATGGGCCCTAAACTGATTGGGGCATTTAAAAACTGGTGTTAACATAATAATGTTCCAGTAACTACATTATTATATGTTCTTATATGAGCAGAATTTTTAGCAAGTTTATATGGTCAGCACTCTTTTTACTTGAGGCTCAACCAACTCCCATTAAAGTCAATGGAAAAATGTCTATTGATGTCAGTGGAAGCTGGACTGGATAGCTGAACCAGATGCTTTCCGGGATAGATAATTTATCCTACTTTACAAGACATCTGGGAAAGTGAAATAGGTTTTTGGTCCTTTCTCTATCATTCCTCATAGTTCTCCAAGCAGTCTGAAACAATGTATCCCAATCAATTTGGATGCTCTGTTGGGCCCTATCTTCCATATTACAAACTTTTACGTTTTCATTGTTGTTATAATCTGAGTTATACAAGTACCATATGCTATTTCTTTGCAGTAGTGGAGTATCAATATGCAGTAGACAGAAATTTACTGTATTACTTACATGTAAAGTTTTCAGTCACATTTTTAAGAGGTTAGCTAATAATGAATAAAATGGGTGTTTTATTAAAAGGGTGATTTTTAGTGGGAATTTAAATAATAAGTTTTGCTACTGACTTCAGTAGGGGCAGAATTGGGTCTAGGAATACATATATTTTTGAAAAGGAATAGTATGCATATTTCAAAAGTTTAATATCCTGGTGGATAAGGAGTTAAACCTAATAAAACAACCATATGAAGACGTGACATGATAAATTACAATTAAGCAAAATTTGAAAATGAGGAAACCAGTACATTGCAGGCCAAATATTCCCAGGCAGTCTCTAAAATTACAGGTGCAGTTTTACATGTGCAAATGCTTAGGGTCTCTTTCAGAATTTGTCCCTGAATCTGTATAGTACAGCCAAGGCTGGCACTTTGAAGTCAATGAGTATTTTGCAGAGTCAGGACATTATTATACTTATGAAAGGACAGAACATTCTGTGATGAATAGGTATGCAGTGTAAATGCTCTGTAGATATACATACCATGCAATCAGCCATGTACGCACAGTGTGATACTTCTGTTAATTGCAACAGCTGTAGTAGAGAACTAAGGCAGCAGCTTCTCATTCAGGTCTAAACAAATTAAAGCTAAATTTACAATGAATCCATCTGAAGAAGCTGAGTGTTGCTTTTATGGGTCATTAGCTATTAGCACTATTAGCAGTGTAAAAAGGTTGTTAATGAACTTACTATATATCACACAGCCTATTACTCAATCTGAGAAACAGATTAAAAAAATGAGACTTTATATGTGATCTAGGAGTTTGGTGTTAACTCAAGTGCTTTCATTTTTTATATCCTGTTAGAGAAACATGTCAGTGTTCATATCTGTTAATTTATACAATTCAAGGTCCAGGTCAAAGTTCACTTAGAACTCTGTATGTAAGTATGATGTGCTGTGTTTTCTTTTTCTTCTTTTTTTGTTGTTTTCTCAAATCAGAACATGATCTTCTTGCAATCTCTAATAAGAAAATACTTAAACGTTCAATATATTCACCTAATAGCCCAGAATGGATTATGATATTGGCTACTTCAGTCTTGAAATCTTCTTCACACCAGTGTAGGGAGTTGTTGTCAAGGAGAACAGATGGAATGCAAAATTGTGGGTTTTTTAATCCAAATCTGACTACTAATTCCATTTTCTTGTATCTGATCATATTAAAAACAAAAGTGGGTCATAACAAGATGCTCTTTAAATTATACACTCTTTTAGTTAAAAAGGACATACTTCTTGCAGTGGACGTTGGGAGATGTGGGCACTGGATTTGGCTGTAATGCTGGCTAACACGTGGCAGATCACCCCCTTTATGGAAGAAGTAATAAGAGCTCATTAGACTTTTGCAATGGAATTACACTGATCATGGCTAAGACCTCAGCCCAACACAAAGAAACTTGGTTCAGAAAACCAGACAAAGGGGAAAATCTTGATTGTTAAAGTCATTCACAGCTCTGTTGTCTGTGTGACATCTGATATAGAGAGCAATTATTGTCTGTGGCTGGTAAACAGGAGGCAAACAATTCAAATTCAGTGGGAAAACCCAAGATTATAATTCGTTTGCCTCTCTTTTTTCCATTTGCATAAATAGCTGATTCACATGTGCAAAAGAGAAGTTAATATACTGTTGATTATTTTTGTTGTGGTAGCCCTCTAAATTCCCAAATGGGTACTGTACAATCTGTTCCGGGCACTGTACAAACACGCACAGAAGGCATGTTCCCTGTCCTGAAAAGTCTATAATGAAAGGCCCTGATCCCTCCAGAGAATTGTGGGGCAGATGCTTGCGCCTGCATGGAATCCCATTCAAGTGAGATTCTGAGTGCAGGACCAGGCTGAAAAAAATAACTGATAGTAAGGCCTGGTCTACACCATGGGGTTAGGTCAAATTTAGCCGTGTTAGGTCGATTTAAAAATGACTGCATCCACACAACCAACCCCGTTCCATCGACCTAAAGGGCTCTTAAAATCTACTTCTGTACTCCTCCCCGAAGAGGGGAGTAGTGCTAAAATTGACCTTGCTGGGTTGAATTTGGGGTAGTAAGGACGCAAATCGATGGTATTGGCCTCCAGGAGCCATCCCAGAGTGCTCCATTGTGACCACACTGGACAGCACTTTGAACTTCAATGTACTAGCAAAGTACACAGGAAAAGCCCTGGTAACTTTTGAATTTAATTTCCTGTTTGGTCAGCGTGGCGAACTCAGCAGCACTCAGCAGCACAGGTGACCATGCAGTCCCCCCAGAATCATAGAGCGTTGAATGTTTCTTTGCTCCCCCTATCATCTCCGTTCCTGAGGTTATCGCAGATTAGAAGGCGAAAAAAACGCACTCACAATGACATATTTTCCGAGCTCATGCAGTCCTCCTGCACTGATAGGGCACAGCTTAATGCATGGAGGCATTCAGTGGCAGAGGCCAGGAAAGAATTAAATGAGCGCAAAGGCAGAAGCAGGACGCGATGCTGAGACTAATGGGGGAGCAAATGGACATGATGAAGCATCTGTTGGGGGAGCAAAAGGACATGATAATGCGTCTATTGGAGCTGCAGGAAAGCCAACAAGAGCACAGACCCCCCACTGCATCCACTGTATAACTGCCTACTCTCCTCCCCATGTTCCACAGCCTCCTCACCCAGACGCTCAAGAACGTGGTGGGGGGGGGAGGCTCCAGGTACCCAGCCACTCCACTCCAGAGGATGGCCCAAGCAACAGAAGGCTGGCATTCTAACAGTTTGGTTTTTAGTGTGGCTACAATAATCAATGTGGCCTTGTCCTTCCCTCCTCGCCCACCCCACCCAGGCTACCTTGTCCATTATCTCTCTTTTTTTTAATTAATAAAGAAAGAATGCATGGTTTCAAAACAATAATGATTTTATTTCCTTTGCCAGCTGTGATTGAAGGGGGGAGGGTGGTTGGCTTACAGGGAATTAAAATCAACAAAGTGGGCTGGTTTGCATCAAGGAGAAACACTGTCACACTGAAGCCTGGCCAGTCACGAAATTGGTTTTCAAAGCCTCTCTGATGCGCAGCATGCCTTGTTGTGGTCTTCTAATTACCTTGGTGTCTGGCTGCTCAAAATTGGATGCCAGGCGATTTGCCTCAACCTCCCACCCTGCCATTAATGTCTCCCCTTTACTCTCACAGGTATTATGGAGCACACAGCAAGCAGCAATAACAATGGGAATGTTGGTTGCGCTGAGGTCTGACCTAGTCAGCAAACAGCACCAGCGAGCTTTTAAACGTCCAAAGGCAGATTCTACCACCATTCTGCACTTGCTCAGCCTATAGTTGAATGGCTCCTTACAACTGTCCACGCTTCATAAGCCATGGGAGCAAGGGGTAGGCTGGGATAGGTGCGACCGTGCGGTGCTGCTGGCTGGGAGCGCAACCTGAGGCAGAAGCCTCCACCTCGCATGATATTCCAGGCAGGACTGAATCTCCATAAATTGAAACTTAAAGAAGAAAATGACCTGGAGTCTCTGGCTCCCATTGGGTGCTCTAAGAGGAGAATAGCCATGTCTATCTCACCGAGGTCTGCCAGGAGTACCCAGGAGACGTACGATGGCTATCAGTCCTACTGCACCATCTGCCGCAAAGGCAAGGAGCTGCTGATGTGTAGCAATGCAGTACTGTGTCTGCCAGCAGCACCCAGGAGACGTATGGTGATGGTGAGCTGAGTGGGCTCCATGCTTGCCGTGGTATGGTGTCTGCACGGGTAATCCAGGAAAAAAGGCCCGAAACAATTGTCTGCCATTGCTTTCACAGTGTGGGGTGGGTCCTGATGACATGTACCCAAAACCATCCGCAACAATGTTTTTGCCCCATCAGGCATTGGGAGCTTAACTCAGAATTCCAATGGGCAGCGGAGACTGCAGGAACTGTGGGATAGCTACCCACAGTGCACCGCTCTGTAAGTTGATGCTAGCCATGGTAGTGAGGACACACTCTGTCGACTTAATGCGCTTAGTGTGGACATACGCAATCAACTGTATAAAATTGGTTTCTAAAAATCAACTTCTATAAAATTGACCTAATTTTGTAGTGTAGACATACCCTTAGGCTGAAGGTCTGTGAGCCAGTATTTCCATAAAAAAATGATGAGATGTGGCTACCTTAACCTTCATTGAGATGCAATAATGGTGTCTTGTTATCTGGTGATAATGCCACCACAGATATGCCATCTCTGCAGGGACAAAGAGGAGGTAAGTTAAAGATGGCGGGCCAGAGTCCTGGCACTCTTGGGCTGCTTGCACTGCATTGTTGATGCAAAGCACCCATAAACACAAATGAACTGGTGAGTTAAACTGTATTTTTAGATGCTTTGGGTCACAGAGGAGCACAACGCAACCAGAGTTTACTAGTGACTCTGGCCGAACAGTTCAATTTGGAGAAAATGTTATACATTCCAACTTCAGCAAATAAAAAAAGGGGAAGCTTAAGGCTTGTCTGCACAGGGAAATTAGTGTAAAAAAAGCTCAGGTGTGAATTTAAAGCATATCAGCCACCCCACCCAAAGCTGTGTGTGGACACTGTTATGCCACACTAAGGCCTTGTCAACACTACACAGTTTTGTCGACAAAAGTCAGCTCTTGTATACACAAAAATGCTCCTCCAGCCGATTTAAATTCCCTGATATAAATAAATTAATAAATATGAAAAAAATAAATAAATTCCCTGACAAAATAAAACCACCTCGACAATCGGCATAGAGCTTTCTGCGACATAGTTAGAATGATGCAGTGTCAGAGTAGACAGTGCCCTTGCTTATGTCACCCTAATTGGCCTCCAGGAGGTGTCCCACAATGCACATCATAACTGCTCTGGTCAGAAGTTTGAACTCCGCTGCCCTTCAGGTACGCAGGCATATGTCCCTCTCCTGTTTAAAGGCCCAGGAATTTTTGAAATATCTCTTCCTGTTTTCTTGACATGGACTGTTCTCACAGCATCTTCCCAGCTGACCATGCTGGCTTTCTGCAACAGACACACTCCCACATGGAGTACACTGGAGCTGTTGGATCTGCGGAGATGGAAGGTTGTGCAATCATAGAGTCTCTCAAGCTGTAGGAGCTTTGATATCCATGGGCAGATTGCTCATGGCATGCAGGAGCAGGAGCACAAAAGGGACACACAGCAGTGCTGTGCTAAGGCCAAGGAGCTGAGGCAGGCGTACCAGAAGGCAAGGGAGGGCAACCATCATTCTGGTGCAGAGCTGAAAACATGCCACTTCTATGAGGAGCTGCACGCCATCCTCAATGGTGACCCACCGCCACTGCCAAGAGCACTGTGGATACTTCAGGGGGACTAGAGGCAACTGCCAGTTGAATCAACCATGAGGACAAAGTGGTGGATGAGGAAGTGGAGTTGGAGGAGGATGTGGGACATGTGACAGGGTTGGCCGGTGGTGTGTCAAACCAGGACCTATTTTCAACTCTGGAGGGGTCTAGCTAGCCCCAGCACTCTGCTTCTGGTGCTCATGAAGCAGGAGAGGCAATCTCTGGTAAGCATGCACTTTGGTTTGATACTGCACAGTCATATGGTAGGGGAGGGATAAGGGATAGAAATTGCCAACAGAGTCTATGCAGCTATGCAGTGGGAGCCTGGTGGAAAAGTTTGTTACTGTACACCAGGTTGCATAGAGATCTCTAGGAAACTTTTGTGTAGGTACTCTGCAATTCTCTGCCGAAGGTTCCTTTGTACAGCTGCCTTGCTTCCCCCGCTGTAGGAAACTTTACTGTGCCAACTGGCAATTATTTCTGCAGGGACCAAAGTAGCACACAGGCAAGCAGCAATTGGACCCAGTCTGAAGCTACACACATGCAGGAGATGCACCCTTGCATCCTGGATTACCCTCAGGAGTGAGATCTTGGGTTCAATTACCCCAGTCTGTAGAAAAGTGTGCAATATTCAGAATACTCTCCCTAGGCACATGTAGTCATAGGAGCTGACTCCATGAGTGCTGTGGGGCTGGAACACCCACAGAAAAGAAATAGTGGGTGCTCAGCACCCACCGGCAACTCGACAGATCAGCTCTTCCCCTTCTCCCCCCAGCCCTCCTGCCCGCCAGTGGGTCCTGCCGATCAGCTCCTCCCTGATGGGGTGGGATGCAGGGTTGGGGCAGGGGCGGGAAGAGGTGGGGTGAGGGTGAGGACTTGGAGGAAGAGGTGGAGTGGGGAACTGGGGAACTGGAGAGGTGGAGTGGGGAACTGGGGAAGTCAGCACTTCTGCATGTAGTGACCCTCTTTGGAAACTACCCAGACCCTTCATTCCTTCTTGCCCATTCCCTCTTCCCATCCCCCACCCTGCCCAACTCACCATATTTGGACTCTCACTTAGCTGTGTGTTAGCAAAGGGACAGTGAGAAAGAGGTGTATGTGACTTTTTTGATTAATGGCTTTGAGTACACTCCCAGTATTGTCTCTGTTCATTGTTTCTTTGGTTTTTGCAGATGTGCCCTTGAGGACAACCCCTACACACTGGCGGAGTGCCTCTGTCAGACAAGGAGGTGAACCAGGAGGAGTAAGGAGGATATGTTTAGAGAAGTGCTGCAGTCAACAGATGCAGCACATAGCCAAACAAGAGCATGGAGGGAGACAATTAATGAAAAACTCAGGCTGGATAGCCTCAAAAGGAGACATGGGCAGAAGCGGATGATAGATGGACAGGAGTGGATGATAAAGCTACTGGAGGGACAGGCAGAGATGCTCAAGTCCCTCATAGCGCTACAATCTGAGCGCATGTATGCATGACTCCCCCTGCAGCCAATACAGAACACCATTCCATGCCCTCCACAAACACCCCCAACAGATTCCTTGTATGTTCCCATTCCATCGCAACACCCCTTGCAATCCATCCCTAGAGACTGGTTTCATGATGAAAGCTGGAGTTACACACAGGTATGAGAGCACGAACCAAGAGACTGCTCCTCATTGCTGTGTCCCCTGTTGGCAACAACAACAAAAAATATATTTTATCTTTTAATTAAAGTCTAGAATTTGAAACAAAAGAAGTCTTTATTTGTATCATGCTCATGGTAGTTGCTGTTAAAATTCAAACACAGTGGCTATAGGCAGGAACATTTGCACACTACAATTAAAGCTCAGGGAGCAAGCATTACAGGGGTCATTTAAGGGAGCAAATAAACATTGCCTGACTGAATGCATCACATAAAGACACATTACTGGTCCTCATAGTCAAAATGCTCCTTCAGATCCTGCGAGATTCTAATAGCCCCCACTGAGCCCCTCTAATTGCCCTGGTATCTGGCTGCTCAAACTCAGCGCTCCACCCTGGGAAAACTTCCTCCCCTTTGCTTCACAAATGTTATGCAGAGCAAAGCAGGCTGCTTTGACCATCGGAATATTTTCCTCACTGAGGTCTAACCTGCCAAAAAGGCAGTGCCAGTGACCTTTTAAAATCCAACAATCATTCAGGAGCAAAGGGTAGGTGGGATCTCCCAGGATCACTATGGGCATTTGCACATCACCCAGTGGAATCTTCTGGTCTGGAAAGAAAGTCCCAGTGTGCAGCTTTCTAAACAGTCCCGTGTTCCTAAAGATGCATACATTATGAACTTTCCCTGACCAGCCCTCAATGATGTCAGTGAAACAGGTCTGGTAATCCATTAGTGCCTCCAAGACCTTGGAGAAATAGCCCTTTCAGTTGATGTACTCTGATAAAGATGGTCTGGGGCCAAAATTGGGATATGCATGCCATCTATTGCCCCACTGCAGTTAGGGAATCCCACTGCTGCAAAGCCATCAATTATTTTCTGCTCATTACCCAAAGTCACAGTCTTTCATAGCAGGAGGCAATTAATGGCCTTGCACACTTGCCTCACTGCAACCCTCACAGCAGACTTTCCAACTTCAAACTGACTCACGATTGACCAGTAGTAGTCTGGATTTGCCATACAGCAATTGCCACTCGCTTTTCCACTGCATGGGCAGCTCTCACTCTGGTGTCCTTATGCCGCAGGGCAGGGGTGAGCTCCACACACAGTTTCAAGAAAGTGGCTTTGTGCATCCAAAAATTCAGCAGCCACTGCTCGTCATCCCATACGTGAATCATGATGTGATTGCACCACTCAGTGCTTGTTTCTCGAGCTCAGTATTCATGGTCCACTCTATGCAGCTGCTTTGTGAATACCAGAAGCAATCCTGAATTGTTTCTTTCCATTGCACACCACAGATTCATTTTCTGTTTCCCAGCTCATAAAATATTTCTGGACCAGCCATAATGTTCATAATGTTCCTCACCAGACTGGTCAGCAGTACAGGATCCATGCTTTCCATCGGAGATGGTGGGCTTACAATTTACAGAGGCTGTTAAAAAACAGCATGAAACGAAGTCAGAAGCCCATGGAATATTGGGATAGAAAGAACTGCATCATGGGATGGTAAGCACATCCCCATGATGCACTGCGATCCATTCCCAGATCTCCCAGTGGCAGAGAGTGGCAAGTTGCACAGTGGGATAGCTACCCATGATGCAGTGCTCTCTCTGTTGATGCAAGAGCACCGACAGTGAACGCACTCTGCCGACACAAGGAGCATTGTCTGGACGTGCACAACTGATGTAATTAAAGAAGGTTATGTTCATTGATGTAACTTAAGTTGACTTAATTCTGTAGGGTAGGCAAGGCCTAAGACTGCCTTTGTGCACTAGTGTAATACACTTCCACAGTGTAGGAGTAGCTAGTGAGCACTATCTATTCTGCTCTAGGTACTCTGGGATTTTTCCCTGTATAGACAAGCCTTTAGTGTTAATATGCTTATACTAATTTCTTTGCTTTTGTCTTGTATACTTTCCCTTGGCATCAAATAATTTGGAACCAGGACAGATTATCAGGTTAGGAGGTCAATAAACCATAGTGTCAAGGTTCCATAAATACTCGGTGGCAAAGACAAAGTCCAAATGTGGGATTTAATGTGTGACAAAGAGCCAAAAATGAGGGATGCAAACATTTATTCCTGCAGAAACTCAGAGATTGTGGGAGATTCATTCCTTTAGGGTGAATCTTTCTCTGTCTGATGAGTCTTTATATCTGATGTAAATAATTTTCAACAATAAAATGGAGGGGACACAAAATGTGTGTGGAATGGAGATGACTTTGGGACTAACTTGATTGCTAACCTTTTGAAATATAGGCAATTTGAGAGGTATGTTCAGATGACACGTCATAACAGCTCTGTTGACAGGAGGAGCTGTTACTGAAGGGTGAGGAGGAATGTATTTTATAAAAATAATGTATAATCCACTATACCACTATTGTAGTTTAGTACTATACAGAATAAACAGCCTTATGAACAGTAGTTACTGTGAAGGCATAACCAAAAGCTGGTTTTCTAAGATTAATGACACGTGTGGTTTAATTTTTATTTTGAATAAAAAAGCCATGGCTAAATTATAGTGTATTAGCCTTATGTACAGGGGAAATCTGGATTCAAATGAGATTAGCTCACACATGAAAAATGAGTTTGATTGTCACAGCCTAGCTCCTAAGGCAAGTTTGTCTACAAAATAAATCCCATTCAATTCAGCACCACTGGTAATCTCTGGGCAGAATTGCATGGGTGTTGTGTAGGCCAGGGCTGAGCTGTATTGGCAGAGCATCTGTAAGTGGAGAAACAGGCACTGTGCCAGGCTCGAGCCAGTGTTCTAATCCCTTGAGTGGGTGTAAAAAGCACCAAGTTAAGAGGGGATTGGGAGGAAGCTATAGTGCTCTGAGTTTCCTTGGTCTATGTGAGAAATAGGGAAATGTTCTCATCTCTTAAGCTCTTTTCTCTGGTAAAAGCATGACTGGAGGCTCCTACTGCTGAGTGCTGATGAAAATTGAAGTCCTGGTGAGCAGCTTTGTGCTTATGGCACTGGACTAAGCCTCAGGAGATGAGTTCAATTTCTGGTTCTCCTATAAATTTCCTCTGTGACCTTGGGCAAGTTATATGGGGGAAATCTTTAAAAAAGTGGTCAGCTCCCAGCCACTTGCAATCCTCCCTACTCTCAGTGGGACCTTCTGAATGCTGGGCAGCACCTAATTAGGAGCCAAGCTCTTCTGAAAATCTGGCTATTTACCTGGAGGAGGAGAAGCAGGTTGCCAGCAGTGAGACACCTTGAGTCCTGGCCTGGTAGAACAGGTAGCCAGGAGTCTTTTAAGAAGCTTCTCTACCATTTCGGGGGAGGGATAACTCAGTGGTTTGAGCATTAGCCTGCTAAACCCAGGGTTGTGAGTTCAATCCTTGAGGGGGCCATTTGGGATCTGGGGCAAAAATTGGGGATTGGTCCTGCTTTGAGCAGGGGAGTGGACTAGATGACCTCCTGAAGTCCCTTCCAACCCTGATATTCTATGATTCATCTTTCCTGCTGCTTGCTGAGGAGTGGTCTTACACACAGTGTTAGGCCCCAAAGTAAAGGCCAAAAGAGTAACTCTCCTCTGGCAGGAGCTCTTCACTGTTAGCCAGGCCAAAAACTGAAGAGAAGTTATGTTTAGAAAGGTTACTTGAAGCAAAAAAGATTGTTTTGCTCAATTCGGAAGCAAGTGCCTAACTATTTCCAGGCCGGTGGCCAAGTAAGCCAGGAACATCATTACAGGGCATAAAGGTCAGTTCCTTTTTCAGCTTTAGATGGCTACCAATCTCTCCTGAGTGCAAACAGCACCCATCACTGAAGACTTATAGACACACACTTGTTAGAGCAACATCAGAACATTAATCAACCTATTGCCCTGTTAAGCAATACTTTCCTTTAGGTATGTCTGCACTTTGGGCTGAAATGTGTGATTTCCAGCTCAAGGACCCATACCTATGCTAGCTCAGTTGAACTTGCATGGGTACGTCTCTTTGAGTTGGAAATGATGCCTCTAGTTTGAATTGCAGACACACCCTTAGGGCCTGGCTACACTGGAAAGTTCAGAGCACTGTTGTGGGAGCACTCCCGTGGCAGCGCTTTGAAGTGTGAGTGTGGTCGTGCGCGAGCGCTGGGAGAGAGCTCTCTCAGCGCTCCTGGTACTCCACCTCCAGGAGGGGATTAGCTCCAAGTGCTGGGAGTGCGGTTCCCAGTGCTCGAAGCCTGTCCACACTAGCGCTTTAAAGTGCTCTGATTTGCTGCTCTCAGGGGGGTGATTTTTCACCCCCCTGAGCCAGCAAGTTAGAGAGCTATAAAATGTAAGTGTAGCCAAGCCCTAAGTCTCAAATTAAGAAAATGAGCATGCATGCATGCACATAAACATGTGCATCCACATTATGGATTGAAGGAATTACATTTACAGCATTTTAGAAAACAGTTATTTTTCCAGTGAAATTTCGAGATGTTTGTTTCCTTTAATTTGGAAATGTGGAATTATTTGCGTGCCATGCTTCATCTCAGAGTGAAATTTAAGGTACAGAGCTAAGCCTCTAAATATGAGATTTAGAATGGAAATATTGACAGATATTTGACCACACAAGTATTATTAGGTGCTGCTGTTGAGACTGTGCTTGGCAGATGAGAAGTCTCAAGTTTGAGACAAACACATCTCCTAAATCGTATGACTACCACCAAAAAAATGTGTGGTCATAGGATCAGAAAATAATGGTTTGGAAAGGCATTTGGTAAATAAAAACTTGTACAAATAAATTGGGAATTATGGCAAACATCTTACACACTTTTCTAAGCTTGATAGGAAGGTATGTGTCATAAATATAAAGGGAAGGGTAACCACCTTTCTGTATACAGTGCTATAAAATCCCTCCTGGCCAGAGGCAAAACCCTTTCACCTGTAAAGGGTTAAGAAGCTAAGGTAACCTCGCTGGCACCTGACCCAAAATGACCAATGAGGGGACAAGATACTTTCAGATCTGGAGGAGGGGGAGGGGGGGAAGGAGAGGGCGGGAACAAAGGGTTCTGTCTGTCTGTGTCATGCTTTTGCCGGGAACAGATCAGGAATGCAGCCTTACAATTCCTATTAAGTTAGTAAGTAATCTAGCTAGAACACGCGTTAGATTTTCTTTTGTTTAATGGCTGGTAAAATAAGCTGTGTCTTTTTGTAATTTAAGGTTTTTGCCTAGAGGGATTCTCTGTGTTTTGAATCTGATTACCCTGTAAGGTATTTACCATCCTGATTTTACAGAGGTGATTCTTTTACCTTTTCTTTAATTAAAATTCTTCTTTTAAGAACCTGATTGATTTTTCGTTGTTCTTAAGATCCAAAGGTTTGGGTCTGTGTTCACCTGTACCAATTGGTGAAGATTCTTATCAAGCCTTCCCCAGGAAAGGGAGTGTAGGGCTTGAGGGGATATTTTATGGGAAGACGTCTCCAAGTGGGCTCTTTCCCTGTTCTTTGTTTAAAATGCTTGGTGGTGGCAGCACAGGGTTCAAGGACATGGCAAAGTTTGTACCTTGGGGAAGTTTTTAACCTAAGGTGGTAAGAATAAGCTTCGGGGGTCTTTCATGCAGGTCCTCACATCTGTACCTTAGAGTTCAGAGTGGGGAAGGAACCTTGACATGGTGGCAGAGTGGTGGGATCATTTTGAACCAGAGATCATTTTGAACTAGAAGCACAGCAGGATTTTAAAAGGTTTTGTAAAAGGTGATTGCAGCTGTAGATTCTGTCTCTCTCTCCCTGGGGGACAGAGCAGCAGGCATAACAAAAGGATTTTTCAGTAGGCTGAGAACAGCTATCAGAGAAAAAGGTATCAGGTTACAGCACAGCAAAATTTTACAAGCCAGTTTTTCGTTTGTTTGTTTTCTTTTTAACTCTCGGGTGTAAAGTTAGTTAAAAACAGAGAAGTTAGGATGATGACTGCACTGTTCAACAGAAGCTGGAATTAGCCAGATTTGAGGCTGAGGAAAAACAAAAGGAACTATGGAAAGCCTTTGGGAAGCTTATGGGGTGAACCACTTGGTTGCCACACCTTACTACAATCAAACAAATGGCCTGGTGGAGAAGTTTAATGGAACTTTGGAGGCCATGATATGTAAATTCTTAAATGAGCACTCCAATGATTAGGACTTAGTGTTGCAGCAGTTGCTCTTTGCCTACAGAGCTGTACCACATCCCAGTTTAGTGTTTTCTCATTTGAACTTGTATATGGCCACGAGATTAAGGGGCCATTACAGTTGGTGAAGCAGCAATGGGAGGGGTTTACACCTTCTCCAGGAACTAACATTCTGGACTTTGTAACCAAGCTACAAAACACCCTCCGAACCTCTTTAGCCCTTGCCAAAGAAAACTTAAAGGATGCTCAAAAAGAACAAAAAGCCTGGTATGATAAACATACCAGATAGCATTCCTTCAAAGTAGGGGACCAGGTCATAGTCTTAAAGGCGCTCCAGGCCCATAAAATGGAAGAGTCATGGGAAGGGCCATTCACGGTCCAAGAGCGCCTAGGAGCTGTTAATTATCTCATAGCATTCCCCACCTAAACTGAAAGCCTAAGGTGACCCATATTAATTCTCTAAAGCCCTTTTATTCCAGAGAATTAAAGGTTTGTCAGTTTACAGCCCAGGGAGGAGATGACGCTGAGTGGCCTGAAGGTGTCTACTATGAAGGGAAAAGTGATGGTGGCATAGAAGAGGTGAACCTCTCCATGACCCTTGGGTGTATGCAGCAACAGCAGATCCAGGAGCTGTGCACTAGCTACATGCCGACGTTCTCAGCCACCCCAGGACTGCCTGAACGGGCATACCACTCCATTGACACAGGTAATGCTCACCCAATTAGAGCCCAACCTTACCGGGTGTCTCCTCAAGCAAAAACTGCTATAGAACGGGAGATCCAGGATATGCTACAGATGGGTGTAATCCGCTCCTCTGGCAGTACATGGGTCTCTCCAGTGGTTCTAGTTTCCAAACCATATGGGCAGATATGTTTTTGTGTGGACTACCATAAGCTAAATGCTGTAACTCGCCCAGACAATTATCAAATGCCACGCACAGATGAACTATTGGAGAAACTGGGATGGGCCCAGTTCATCTCTACCTTGGACTTAACCAAGGGATACTGGCAGGTACTGCTAGATGAATCTGCCAAGGAAAGATCCATCACACATGTCAGGCTGTATGAATTCAATGTGCTCCCTTTCAGGCTGCGGAATGTACCCGCCACCTTCCAAAAACTTGTAGATGGTCTTCTAGCGGGATTGGGAGGATATGCAGTCGCCTACCTTGATGATGTGGCCATATTTTCGGATTCCTGGGCAGAACACCTAAAGCAAAGTCTACAAAAAGTCTTTGAGCGCATAAGGGAGGCAGGACTAACTGTTAAGGCTAAGAAGTGTCAAATAGGCCTAAACAGAGTTACCTTGGACACTAGTGGGTCATGAAACTATCAACCCCCACAGGCCAAAGTGGCTGCTATCCAAAAGTGGCCTGTCCCAAAGTCAAAGAAACAGGTCCAATCCTTCTTAGGCTTGGCCGGTTATTACAGGCGATTTGTACCGCAATACAGCCAAATAGCCGCCCCACTGGCACACCTAACCAAAGAGAAACAGCCAAATGCAGTTCAGTGGACTGAAGAGTGTCAGAAGGCCTTTAACCAGCTTAAAGCGACACTCATGTCTAACCCTGTGCTAAGGGTCCCAGATTTTGACAAACCGTTCCTAGTAACCACAGATGCACCCGAGCGTGGTGTGGGAGCAGTCTTAATGCAGGAAGGACCAAATCAAGAGTTCCATCTTGTCGTGTGTCTCAGCAAGAAGCTGTCTGAGAGGGAAAGCCACTGGTCAATCAGTGAAAAGGAATGTTACGCCATTGTCTACACTCTGGAAAAGATACGCCCATATGTTTGGGGACAGCGTTTCCACCTGCAAACCAACCTTGCTGCGCTACAGTGGCTTCATACTGCCAAGGAATATAACAAAAAACTCATTTGGTGGAGTTTAGCTCTCCAAGATTTTGATTTTGACAAACAACACATTTCAGGAGCTTCTAAGAAAGTGGCTGATGCACTCTCCCATGAAAGTTTCCCAGAATCAACTAGTTAAAATCGTCCTTGAGATGTGGAAAATATTGTTAGTCTTTATACTGTTAGTAGTATATTTAGAGATGCATGTGTCTTATTAACTCTGTTTGCTCCTAGAGCTCCAGGAAGAAATCACAGCCAGTGTTTCACCGTATCTGTGATTTGGGGGGCGTGTCATAAATATAAAGGGAAGGGTAACCACCTTTCTGTATACAGTGCTATAAAATCTCTCCTGGCCAGAGGCAAAACCCTTTCACCTGTAAAGGGTTAAGAAGCTAAGGTAAGCTCGCTGGCGCCTGGCCCACAATGACCAATGAGGGGATAAGATATTTTCAAATCTGGGGGAGGGGGAAACAAAGGGTTCTGTCTGTCTGTGTGATGCTTTTGCCAGGAACAGATCAGGAATGCAGCCTTACAACTCCTGTAAAGTTAGTAAGTAATCTAGCTAGAACATGCATTAGATTTTCTTTTGTTTAATGACTGGTAAAATAAGCTGTGTCTTTTTGTAACTTAAGGTTTTTGCCTAGAGGGATTCTCTGTGTTTTGAATCTGATTACCCTGTAAGGTATTTACCATCCTGATTTTACAGAGGTGATTCTTTTACCTTTTCTTTAATTAAAATTCTTCTTTTAAGAACCTGATTGATTTTTCGTTGTTCTTAAGTTCCAAGGGTTTGCGTTTGTGTTCACCTGTACCAATTGGAGAGGATTCTTATCAAGCCTTCTCCAGGAAAGGTGGTATAGGGGGCTTGAGGGGATATTTTGTGGGAAGATGTCTCCAAGTGGGCTCTTTCCCTGTTCTTTGTTTAAAATGCTTGGTGGTGGCAGCATAGGGTTCAACGACAAGGCAAAGTTTGTACCTTGGGGAAGTCTAAGGTGGTAAGAATAAGCTTCGGGGGTCTTTCATGCAGGTCCTCACATCTGTACCCTAGAGTTCAGAGTGGGGAAGGAACCTTGACAGTATGTAATAAGGAATATAGAGAAAAGAGAGTCACAGTTGGACAGATAGAAAAATTACAATGTCAGGATGTGATTCACTGTAGCAACTTGCATGGAACTTGGAGGGAGGAGCAGAGGTTGCAGGAGAGAAGAGTTTGGAGGAGGCACCAGGAACTGGCAGTTTGTACCTGGTTAGAATGCTAACTACAGTTGCAGCATCTCTGTATATAATTCTCTTAACAAAAAGAAAAGGAGGACATGTGGCACCTTAGAGACTAACAAATTTATTTGAGCATAAGCTTTTGTGAGCTACAGTTCACTTCATCGGATGCATTCAGTAGAAAACTCTCTTAACAAAGAGTCAATTAAATTTTACAAGCTTAGAATCCTCTCATGTTATTACCCAGCATGAGGTACTTTGAAATATTTTCCAAAAAGTGATTCAGCTTTATGAAGGTTGAAAAATCTCCAAGAACTATGTTAACTGGCCTTGTGCAATGTAGAAGTCAAATTGATTTTCACTTAATCAGACCCTTAGTGCTTATGATACACTGAATAGAATTTATACTGAAACATCCCGGGAAATAAAGATTTCTAATAAATAATATGTTTACTCTACAAATACTGAGTTTAATGGAATTGGATTAGAAATATAACGCTACCGAAAGGAGAGGATGATATACCATTGAATAGTAATTTAAATATTGAACAATAGAAAATTCAAAGGTCAGGAAAAAACTGAGGCTGATATTCAACCCTTAAGATATTGCCCAATATTTTGTCCCCATTTACATGGACATAATTTATTCTAAAGTCAGTAAGAATTTCAGCCATGTGACTGGAGGCTGAATTTATCCCAATATGTTGAATTTCAGAACAGAGTAATAATAAAAGATTAATTTTTTGTTGCTTTGGGACATAGTTCAAGCAACTCAAAAAAAAAAAGAAAAGAAAAAATAAAGGTGTGTGTGTCAGAATGCACATTTAGTGGGTCATGGCCAAACAGGATAGTAGAAAGCCACTGTAATGGATTAAATTTGATCCTTATAATGAACTCCAGACATTTAAATATAGTTTTTATTTATTCAATAGTTTGTAATTGCTCAGCAGGAGTCACTGATCTTGATTAACTTTTCCTGACCAGTTCCTCCAAATTGTGTTGCTGCTCAGCCATTGTTTTAAGCTGAGGTTTAAAAAACAAAATTTGGTGCCATCAAGTGGAAATATTCTGTACTGCTGAGCAGAAGTGTCAAAGTGGCAGGACGCAGTTTTGAGCAAACATATTGGCACTTAAGAATATTGTGCTGTGAACATTTTCTTCTCCCTATGCACACCTCCCACCTCCCACCCCCTTCCAAAAGATACAGAAATATTCCCAACTGTTCACAGATTTTAGGTGCTAAAATGCTTCTCTTTTGCACAACGCAAAATGTATGTAATCCCTTCCCATCTCTTCTTTACTGGACGATCGCATTTATTGTGGTCATTGTAAGGAGAAAATCCGTTTCCATTATTTTGTGATTGCCATTATGTAACCCTTATATTATTGCCCCTAAACACTAATCTATTGCTAGACTATACTCCATTGTAGAATGTTATTTGTTTTTAAAAAGAACAGGAGGACTTGTGGCACCTTAGAGACTAACAAGATTTATTTGAGTATCGGAAGTGAGCTGTAGCTCACGAAAGCTTATGCTCAAACAAATGTGTTAGTCTCTAAAGTGCCACAAGTCCTCCTGTTTTTTTTGCGGTTACAGACCAACACGGCTGCTACTCTGAAACCTATTTTTTTTTAGTGATTTCTCCAAATTTTCAGACAGTTAGCAATTACTAGTGTTTGATGATCTAGTTCCAGTTTTGGAGTATTGAAAGTGATTTTCTTTGGCTTCCCATGTGAAATTCCCTATCAGGCAGAAATGCTGTGATATCGGTAGGGTGAACCATAAGGGTTTGTATTATACTCATAAACTGCTGACATGTACTCTCCAGCTTAACTCTATTTTAACCTAGTTTTTGTCTGCAAACTGAATCACAGATAGAGGTTGAAAAGCCCTATTAGATTACTCAGCCTATGTCCCTGCCAGTGCAGATTTGGTCCCTACAGTACATTGCCTCGTTTGTTGTCCAATCCAGTTTTAAATATCCCAAGAGATGGCATTTTCACCATTTCCCTTGAGAAATAATTTGATATTCTCATGTACGTCACTGTCAGAAAGCTTTCAGACTAAATTTTACCATTCTTAATTCTATCCCATCACTAACAGTTAACATCCCAAAATATTGTATTAAATTATAGTTAAGGTTACACAAGTGTATTTCCTAACAACACAATCACTATAAAAATCAAGGAAATCGACAGTGAACAACATTAACATCAGGTTTCAGAGTAACAGATGTGTTAGTCTGTATTCGCAAAAAGAAAAGGAGTACTTGTGGCACCTTAGAGACTAACTGGTTAGTCTCTAAGGTGCCACAAGTACTCCTTTTCTTTTTAACATTAACATCCACTCCAATCTTAATTCATATGCCTTCCTATACAAACATCATAATACCTAAGTGCACTGGCAGAGTCTTGAACTCTACAAACTCTTTTTCACTTCCTAGATACAATCATGAGAATGTGCATGTCTAGTTCCTTAAAAATCTCCTTTGTTGCTGATATGTATTAGCACATGTTCGGAGGGACAAGGCAAAGATATCTTCAAGCCACCTTTTTACTGTCATGACCTGGACTTGGGCGGTCAGGCCTAATGTCAAAGTCCAGGGGCCTAGGATGGAAGTTAGAACCTGGGACGGTGTCTAAGAGCAGTAGGCTGAGTTCGGGACTTGGATCAGGGTTCTAGTACTGATGCTAAGGGACAGGAATGGAGCCAGGATTCTAGGGGCAAAACTAGGGCCTATAGCCAAAGTCCGAGTTCAAATGATGAAGCCTGGGGTCAAAGATGTAGTCAGGGTTCAAGCACCAAAGCCTAAGGTCAAAGCCAGAGTCAGAATCCAAGTACCAAAGCTAGGGGTCAGGACTGGAGTCAGAGTTCAAGGGTAGAAGCTGAGGGTCTGATCTGGGGTTGAAGCATGGGAGTGAGCCGACAGGCAGGTCCACCACTACAGCTAGCAGGCATGTCCACCTTGCTGCGCAAACAGTTCCTGGAACTCCTCATGGGCTTAAATAGAATACCTGGACCAATCAGGGGCCACAAGAGAAGCTGTCAGCCCAGCCTTCCCAGGTGATACTTCCTGTGGCATTTATCTCCACAGGATCTGTGTGGCAGTACATGTGCCCATACCATGGTTGCTGGGTAGAGGCCTTGGCCATTTGGCAGACCTGGCTTCTAGTGCCGTCCCTGCAGAACCTCACATTTGCTTTCTGTATTCTGGGGCTCAGTTCCTGGTATAAGTTACAGAAGCCTCAAAGGCTGCTCTAATTAATGCTCATGTCCACAGCCCCCCTGTTAGTGCTGGGATTAATGGTAGCTCAGTGGACTTCAGTCATGCCCTTGACACTCCCCTCCTCTCACATGCCCAAAATTTGCCTTCTGTGCCAGGGAGTAAGGCTGGTGTAGAGCCTTTATGGCAGTTCTACATCAGTCAGGGTCTCTTCCTGCACAAAGGGTGTTCCCAAGAGGGATGGTTACACACACTTTGAGGCCCCTTTACAGGGTTCTTACACCTCAGAGTGGTGTAAATGAGAATTAGGCCCACTATGTCTTGAAGGAGTGGTGTGTCAGTACTAGAAACACTGACTCCATCAAGAATACAGTCTTCTGCAAGTATATTTCCAGGAAAGAGAGACAGACACACATTAAATATGTGGGTGCGTTACGGATTATGGCAGATAGATGTGACTAGCTGTTATAAAATTCCTTCATGTGGTATATATCATGTCATTATTTTGCTTCTGCTTTCTGTATGCTGCATCTTGAAATCTTTAGGGGCCTTACTATCTGGAAAGTATGTGCCTTTTTGTATGGAAATCATAAAATCCCACCACATCCAACACACAATTGTCTCCCCAATGACATCAATTGGACTTTTGCTATTGATTTAACCTGAAATGGGATCAGGAGGATCCTAACTGTGGGAGCGAGGGATTACTATTCATGGTTACTTTGAATAAAATGAGAGATTTTTTTGCTTCTTATTGGTCGGTACTAAGCTACGTTGTATCACATACCTTGATTCAAACATACCATAAGCATCTCTTTTATTATTTTATTGGTCATAATATTAGTTTTTAAGTTGGAGAGTGCATATTGATTTTCTCCATTTTAGAACCTCCTTCATAGATGGCCACTTCCATGTGTTTTGTTGAGTATTGTCAGAACTATAGCTAAGTTGAATTTCACACCCTATATTTGGATGATCCGTCCATAATTAAGAAAATTGGTTAGGTGACTGGATGACTTTATAATGACTTAATAGCATTGATTTGTAAACCCAAGGAGAATTTTCTTTTGGTGAGTTCTAATATCCTCATTTTCTTTTAAAAGAAAATTGTTAAATATTTTGCTGATATAAAAAAAATCTGAAAAAGCCTGTTCAACTCACTACTACTGTCTGAAGCTCAGGGTTGGTAATTCTGGTTTATTGTCTTCTGTTTTATTGTTTCTTCTGTTCAAGAAGCAAAATCAAGGTAATGGTTTAGCACTAGACTTTTGTTGCTATGGAACTGTTCATTATCTTATAACATGTGATGCACAAACCAGAGACACAAAGATTTGATTTCATAAACATAATATGATCTCTTTAATCCTTGCATGGCTATTGGATCACTCATATAGAATTGTAGTTTGCAGAAAATTTTTTATTCACCAAATGGCTGTGCTCGGTACTTTCATTTAAAAGATTTTAAAAAGCATGTGTGTGTGTATACATTATATGTATATTTACACACATCTTTTGCCCCAATTATAGGAATATTAATACTCTGATCATAATATATAAATCATACTACGTTTTGGGATTCATAGATTTTCTACTGATAAGGTCACAGATTTGGAGCTGCTGTGTAATAATTTATGACTGCAGTATGTTGGCTTGGTTGCTGTGGTGTTTTCTGTATGACTATATTGGTTTAACTCCACAGCACTCTGTCTGGAAAAACAGGCAGGAAGAAGAAGAATGGTTCAGGCTAAGCCCCCTCTCAGCAAATACTAAACAGTTGTTCAAGAATAATGCCAGAATTATTAGCTTTCATGATTTTCCCTCTTCTCCAGCCAACCTACAAAACTGGTTGTACCGGGACAGGGAAAGCCTGTGAACATAGAAGGATGAAAGGACTCTTGACAGCTTATTAAGGCATACTCAAGAGAGAGGCAATTGTTCTGAAGAAACAAACTGAGACACAGGACCCCGACAGAGGTGTCTGAAGAAGTTAGGCCTGCCTCGGTTATCATCAGGGATAGCTAAGAACTTTAGGTAAGACAGACGTGTAAACGGTTTGGTGTTTAAAATCCTTTTTCTCCAAATGTTTTGTTCCCATTGTTACAACAAACACTTTTGTTTTAAGAGGGCAGTCTCTCTCTGATCACTGTATACCACTGGTCACAGACTCCTGACGGGGAGAACCGCAGGTGCCCAAACTTAGTCAGACCTGCAGCATGAGAACAGAGGTTACGCAAAACCAAGCACTGTGGACCATGGCCTGATCTAAGAAGTGGGAGAACTGTGAAATTCCATCCCAGTATAGGTAAAGTCATGAGGCCTGAGACCTGAGGGAGTGCTCTCAGAATGACCAGAAAGGGCACAGAGGTGTAGTTAGCCCTGTAAACATAACAGGTATATTTTTAGGAACCTCTCCAAATTTTAAAGAAATAAAAGTGAAAATTGAATAGTAATTAAAGTCCAGATTTCTCTGTGTATGTTTTTCCCTCTTTCTACCTCACCCCCCAAAATAATGCACACACACAGAGTTTTCATCTTCTTAATGAAAGTGCGTGTTTAGAAGTATTTAACGTAGCCATTTGGTGAATAAAACATTTGGTGAATAAAACATTTGGGGTAAAAAAGTCCTCATGCGTTTTTCACTTTTACTGTAAATTGGCCCAAATAAAAACTTTTGATCTGAATAAACCCAAACTTTGGGAGACCTGGATCCAGGCCTTCTTTTTGTGAGTCTGGCTCATCTTTACAGTTTGCCTAAATTAATATAAACTAGGCCGTATTTTTAACCTTTATATACTTTATGTGGTCCTGCATTTTGCTGGACCATCTGGTATGAAATACCATAGTCAGTGAGTATTGTTGTGTACACACATACTGTGTAAAGAGATTTGCATATTATATCTGATTGGCTTAGAGGTCAATACTAGATTTACCTAAACTCAGGCAGCCAATCAGGATGCAAATTGGTCAGCGTTATTGGTCAGCATTGTGGAAAAGCAGCATTACTTGCCCCACAACCTCAGCCGTGCAGAACACAATGCCATCCACAGCCTCAGAAACAACTCTGACATCATAATCAAAAAGGCTGGCAAAGGAGGTGCTGTTGCCATCATGAATAGGTCGGAATATGAACAAGAGGCTGCTCGGCAGCTCTCCAACACCACTTTCTACAAGCCGTTACCCTCTGACCCCACTGAGAGTTACCAAAAGAAACTACAGCATTTGCTCAAGAAACTCCCTGAAAAAGCACAAGATCAAATCCGCACAGACACACCCCTGGAACCCCGACCTGGGATATTCTATCTACTACCCAAGATCCATAAACCCGGAAATCCTGGGCGCCCCATCATCTCAGGCATTGGCACCCTGACAGCAGGATTGTCTGGCTATGTAGACTCCCTCCTCAGGCCCTACGCTACCAGCACTCCCAGCTACCTTTGAGACACCACTGACTTCCTGAGGAAACTACAATCCGTTGGTGATCTTCCTGATAACACCATCCTGGCCACTATGGATGCAGAAGCCCTCTACACCAACATTCCACACAAAGATGGACTACAACATGTCAAGAACACTATCCCCGATAATGTCACGGCTAACCTGGTGGCTGAACTTTGTGACTTTGTCCTTACACATAACTATTTTACATTTGGGGACAATGTATACCTTCAAATCAGCGGCACTGCTATGGGTACCCGCATGGTCCCACAGTATGCCAACATTTTTATGGCTGACTTAGAACAACGCTTCCTCAGCTCTCATCCCCTAACACCCCTACTCTACTTGCGCTATACTGATGACATCTTCATCATCTGGATCCATGGAAAAGAAGCTCTTGAGGAATTCCACCGTGATTTCAACAATTTCCATCCCACCATCAACCTCAGCCTGGACCAGTCCACACAAGAGGTCCACTTCCTGGACACTACAGTGCTAATAAACGATGGTCACATAAACACCACCCTATACCGGAAACCTACTGACGGCTATTGCTACCTATATGCCTCCAGCTTTCACCCAGACCACACCACACGATCCATTGTCTACAGCCAAGCTCTGCGATACAACCGCATTTGCTCCAACCCCTCAGACAGAGACAAACACCTACAAGATCTCTATCAAGCATTCTTACAACTACAGTACCCATCTGTGGAAGTGAAGAAACAGATTGATAGAGCCAGAAGAGTTCCCAGAAGTCACCTACTACAGGACAGGCCTAACAAAGAAAATAACAGAACGCCACTAGCCGTCACCTTCAGCCCTCAACTAAAACCCCTCCAACGCATTATCAAGGATCTACAACCTATCCTGAAGGATGACCCAACACTCTCACAAATCTTGGGAGACAGGCCAGTCCTTGCCTACAGACAGCCCCCCAACCTGAAGCGAATATTTACCAGCAACCACATACCACACAACAGAACCACTAACCCAGGAACCTATCCTTGCAACAAAGCCCGTTGCCAACTGTGCCCACACATCTATGCAGGGGACACCATCACAGGGCCTAATAACATCAGCCACACTATCAGAGGCTCGTTCACCTGCACATCTACCAATGTGATCTATGCCATCATGTGCCAGCAATGCCCCTCTGCCACGTACATTGGTCAAACTGTACAGTCTCTACGTAAAAGAATAAATGGACACAAATCAGATGTCAAGAATTATAACATTCATAAACCAGTCGGAGAACACTTCAATCTCTCTGGTCACGCGATTACAAAGTTGCGATATTACAACAGAAAAACTTCAAATCCAGACTCCAGCGAGAGACTGCTGAATTTGAATTCATTTGCAAATTGGATACAATTAACTTAGGCTTGAATAGAGACTGGGAGTGGCTAAGTCATTATGCAAGGTAACCTATTTCCCCTTGTTTTCCTAATCCCCCCACCCCCCGATTCCTCAGACGTTCTTGTTAAACCCTGGATTTGTGCTGGAAATGGCCCACCTTGATTATCATACACATTGTAAGGAGAGTGATCACTTTAGATAAGATATTACCAACAGGAGAGTGGGTTTGGTTGGGGGGGAAGAAAACCTGGATTTGTGCTGGAAATGGCCCACCTTGATTATCATACACATTGTAAGGAGAGTGATCACTTTACATGAGCTATTACCAACAGGAGAGTGGGGTGGGGGAAGAGAAAACCTTTTGTAGTGATAAACACGCATTTTTTCATGATTTGTGTGTATAAAAACAAACATCTTCTGTATTTTCCACAGTATGCATCCGATGAAGTGAGCTGTAGCTCACGAAAGCTTACGCTCAAATAAATTGGTTAGTCTCTAAGCTGCCACAAGTACTCCTTTTCTTTTTGCGAATACAGACTAACACGGCTGTTACTCTGAAACCTGTCATTCCAGACCTCGGTACTGTTCACATCTGAGGAAGGAAACTGAAGAAGCCTACTAATTCACCAGATGGCTCTTTCCATCCAGTCATGTTCCAGGATATTTTTGTTGTATGTAGTAAGAAAAATTAGGAATACAAAAGATATATTAGGTCATCTGTTGCCTATCCCCTCTCGCAAGGCAAGCTTTCGCCCTCTAATTTAATCTTGGGTTCAGTTCACTTTAAAGGTGAACTGCTAAGGAAAAAGGAAACTGGAGTTAAACACACATTTCAGTGCTGAAGGCCCCCACTAACCACATTGCAGGTTTCTTCACAGAAATAAGTTTTAATTAATCTTTTCCAAATGTAACCCCCTGGGAGTTTAGATAGCAGGGCCTTTTAAAATCTTGTCCTATGGCAGAGGAAGTGCTGTTTGTTCCAGGAGGAGGAGAGTGGAGAGAGGGAGAGCGACAGGGTGTGTGTGACTGTAGTGCCAAACAGTAGGGCCTACAGTGAACAGGCCCTCATGTAGTGAAACAACTGAGAATGAGCCCAAAGCCTGGGAGGGACAGAGCAGACAATGGGGATTGTCCCAGGATAGGAGCCAGGTAGGGTTGCCACTTGCCAGGTGTCAGGTTTTCAACTATAATGTCTGTTTGAAAAGGGAACCTGGCAGGCTGACGGGACACTAAAAGTCCGGTTGCCTGCAGTAACCAGCCTCAGCCACCAGGGGGTTGGGAAGAGCAGCAGCTGGGGCTGGAGCCTGAAGGAGCAGCTCTGTTTAGCAGGTGTTGCTCTCCCCCTCCTCCCCCAAACCTGATGGAGAGAACTGGCGGCTCCCAGACTGGGCTCCAAAGTAGGTACTGGCGCCGTCAGGGGTAGGGTGTAACCTGTCTGCCCGCCCGCCCCACTGGGCCCCAATTTCCCCACCCTGGCCCCTCACTCTGGGGACCCCCACTGCCCTGCCATGCCCCAATTTTCCCACCCCGGCCCCTTGCTCCAGGGACCAACCCCCTCACCCCGCTGTGCCCCAATTTCCCCACCCCAGCCCCTCACTCTAGGGACTGACCCCTGATGTGCCCCAATTGGGCAGGCAGGCCAGCTGGCAAGCTCCACATCAGCTCCTCCCAGCCCAGCTCTGCAGGTGGCAGGTGAGTCCCAAGGGATGGTGGAGTGAGAAATGGGGGCGGGGCTGGAGAGCGAACGACAGAGAGGGGAACAGGTGGGACGGGGGCGGGGCCTCTGACGAAGAGATCGGGTAGGGGTGGGGCCTTAGGGGAAAGGGCGGGGCACGGGTGTTCAGTTTTCAGGGATTAGAAAGTTGGCAAACCTAGAGCCAGGAGAAGCACCGTGAGAAGGACAAACTGGAGCCGGACCCAGTATCACTGTCTCCAAGAGCTGTATGGGGCTGCGAGTACTGGGGCTTGTGACTTTGCATTGGGACTAAGGCGGGAGGCCGTAGCTAGTGAAGTGGGGAGGTTGTTGCTCTGTGTGAGTTTGCAGAGAGGGGCAGACTAGGGCACCAGAGGGGTTTGTTGGGGAAAGTTTACTGGCATTGAAGATGACTAGGAGCACCCAAGACTCACTGCTGAACTGGAACTCTGCCTAGGATTCCTGAACTATGAATCTAGATGCATTGGTTGGCCTCTATCCTTTTATACTGTGGTTCCTGTAGGTCCCCAGGTTGGATGTAACCCTGTTTAACTGCTCCCCCTATCTTATCACCCTGTTGTTTTTCTCTATTCATGTCTCTATAAATAAATATTTCCCTTTACTATATTCATTGTAGTATTCTGGTGTGCGTGCGCGTTTACTCTGGGTGGGGGTTGAAACAGCTTCCGTTGGGGCAGAAGAGAGTTTACTTGCTGTATTGCTGCACATGCCATTATTTTGCCAGAGTCACCTGCAAAGTGGATTCCATCTTGGCCAGGAGGGTGGTATAGTTACACAAAGATATCCCAGAATGTCATATCATGAACCTCAGAAGTCACATTGTCAACAGACAAAGGCAACCCATGGCATTTGTGGTGTCCCACAATGATGTATTCAGGGTTATCATCAGTGAACCTAGAAATACAAAGAGGATTTTACTAAGGAGGAAAAATTATATATCTATCTATATCTATATAGTTATCTCTATCTATCTATCTATTGATATAAAAGTTTAGTTAAAATTTTCATAGATTCATAGATTTAGGTCAGAAGGGACCATTATGATCATCTAGTCTGACTTCCTGCACAACGCAGGCCACAGAATTTCACCCACCACTCCTGCAAAAAACCTCACACCTATATCTGTGCTATTGAAGTCCTCAAATCATAGTTTAAAGACTTCAAGGAGCAGAGAATCCTCCAGCAAGTGACCCGTGCCCCATGCTACAGAGGAAGGCGAAAAACCTCCAGGGCCTCTTCCCAACCCCAAATATGGCGATCAGCTAAACCCTGAGCATATGGGCAAGATTCATCAGCCAGATACTACAGAAAATTCTTTTCTGGGTAACTCAGATCCCACCCCATCTAATATCCCATCACAGGCCATTGGGCCTATTTTCCATGAATATTTAATTACCAAAACCATGTTATCCCATCATACCATCTCCTCCATAAACTTATCGAGTTTAATCTTAAAGCCAGACAGATCTTTTGCCCCCACTGCTTCCCTTGGAAGGCTATTCCAAAACTTCACTCCTCTGATGGTTAGAAACCTTCGTCTAATTTCTAGTCTAAATTTCCTGGTGGCCAGTTTATATCCATTTGTTCTTGTGTCCACATTGGTACTGAACTTAAATAATTCCTCTCCCTCTCCGGTATTTATCCCTCTGATATATTTATAGAGAGCAATCATATCTCCCCTCAACCTTCTTTTAGTTAGGCTAAACAAGCCAAGCTCCTTGAGTCTCCTTTCATAAGACAAGTTTTCCATTCCTCGGATCATCCTAGCAGCCCTTCTCTGTACCTGTTCCAGTTGGAATTCATCCTTCTTAAACATGGGAGACCAGAACTGCACACAGTATTTAAATTTAATTCTGTTCCAAATTGGCTCCCCTGAGCTTGGTTAGTGTGTAGGGCCTGTCAGCACATGCATTACATATTGAACCCCATTTTCATTTTTGCTTTGTAATCACCTTTAAATGATCTATGATTTTAGAGGCTTCCAAAATAATCTGGCTCAAGAAGTCCAGTGTAGGAAAGAGCAAGAGACTGATAGGAAGACCTGAACTTTAACCCTGGTTTTGACACTGATTTACTGTGTGATTTTAGGCAAGTCTCAATCTGTCTGGGAATAGGTGACAGATCACTTGATGTTTACCTGCTCTGTTCATTGCCTCTGGGGCACCTGGCATTGGCCACTGTTGGAAGACAGGATACTGGGCCAGATGGACCTTTGGTCTAACCCAACAAGGCCATTCTTATATTCTTATGTTCTTATGTCTCAGTTTTATCATCTGTAAAATGGAGATAATACACAATTCTCACCACACTGTTGTTAGGAAAATAAGTTGTTAGTCAATTACTTCAGTGACTTGAAGATGGAAAGCGCTAAATAAGTGAAAAGTGTTGCTGTTTTTGTTTTGGTTCCTCTATAAGAGATCAGCAACTTCTGACTGAGACATGTGGCAAGTGGCTGAGATAAGGCAGGGAGAACCATTATTTATTGAAAGAGCTTCATAAGTAAGGTTGTAGTTTTAATGCATCTATGGCATAATTGCTTAATGGACTCTTTAAGCTCTAAATCTTTATTCTTTCAGGGAAAAGCCAAGGTTTTGATTATATTCACACTAAGGATCGATATATAATAGAAGTTTAGTATTGACTTGAGAGCCCTACTAATGTGAATATGGACAAGCCTAATTCTTAGAACTCAGGAAAGATTCTCAATGCATTTATATTTCTCATAGACCCCAGGCTCACCCACTGATCCTTACTTTTGTAAGATGCCAGAATGTGTAAATGTTGTAAATCTAGTCGGAGAGATTCCTGTTTATTAACCATAGATGGGATTCAGCTAATGAAGCCTTCTTTGGAACTGCCAAATCTCTTTCTTGTGCTTTTGCACTGCCAGATTGTTTTGTTACACAGCAAGCTGACCTTTCGTCAGGAGAGCTGTGCTGTGTAAGATATAGGACAAAAATATTTTCAGAATGGAGGCCCTGAAAACTATTTCATTTGCACAATAAATTAGGCTAATTTGTATCCATAAAGCACTGCAGTGGCTTGCAATTATCCGAGTACTATATTCTTAACATGAGCCAGTTTGTTAATTGGATTTAATTATTTCATAGGTTGCAATTTTCTATTAAAATGATTTGCATTGCAATTTAAAAATATTTTGGAAAGATTTTAGTATTTAAGGGTACAAATGAAAATTGAATTCCAAACATGTATTTTTGGGAGAAGATGCTGCAAACAACCTAATGTGCATTTTTTTATGAGCATGGATGTACATGATGCTACAGCAATATTCAGTATCTACAAGTGTGACTAGATCCATGCCAACTGTTAGTTTAGTGGCCGTTACTGAAGAGTACAGAGCCATTTCTGATGGTACCTGAAGCCCTGTGGATCCCAGTTTCCCCCGTTGGGAAAGACAATGCATTGTAATAGAGATTCCCTACCTGACTAGCAATGTGTTCTGTAATGTTCAGTGATGGCTACTATTCTGATGTGAAGTCTGTATTCACAGTGGTAGTCAACAGCTGCCACAGGTAGTTGCTTTGAAATAAAATGTCATATTTTTCAATAACCTCATTCTGATTAAAGTCCCGAAAGCTTTGTGGAAGCCACTTGATCTTTGCAGAACGAAACCAGAATTAAAACGGAAAATAAAGTCTGCTTGGTAAAGACATATTTTGTAGAAAAAGTCTTTTCAGGATGTTGATTATTCTGTTCATTTGAGACATGGGGTGAAATCCTGGTCCTATTAAGGCCAATGGGAATTTTGCCATAGATATCAATGTGGCAGGATTTCACCCTTGATATTTTAAGAAGAAAATCTGCTAAGTCTACCACTGACTGGGTGCTCAGGGGAGCTAAACATTACTATAACAGAAGCCAGCACCGTCCTATTTGTGCTGAGTCAAAAGCATTCCATTTGGCTGAGAACTAACCCTTATGGTTGGGGACTTTCATAGAAGAGTATAGAAATGTAAATATTTTATAGAAATGTAAGGCTGGAAGGCACCTCCAGGGGTCATCTAGTACAGTAGTTCTCAAAGTTGGTCTGCTGCTTGTTCAGGGAAAGCCTCTGGCAGGCTGGACCGGTTTGTTTACCTGTCATATCCGCAGGTTCGGCCGATCGCAGCTCCCACTCGCTGCGGTTCACTGCTCCAGGCCAATGGGGGATGTGGAAAGGGCGGCCAGCACATCCCTTGGCCTGTGCCACTTCCCGCAGCCCCCATTGGCCTGGAGCGGCAAACCGCAGCCAGTGGGAGCCGCGATCAGCCAAACCTGTGAATGCGGCAGGTAAACAAACCGGTCCGGCCCGCCAGGGGCTTTCCCTTAAAAGCGGCGGACCGACTTTGAGAAACACTGATCTAGTACATCCGCTTCTTCCCCTTCCCACCCCCCAGGTCAAGTAAACCTAGAATATCCCTGACAGGTGTTTATTGAACCTGTTCTTAAAAAACCTCCATTGACATGGATTCCACAACCTCCCATGGTAACCAGTATTTAACTACCCTTGTAGTTAGAAAGTTTTTCGGAATATCTAACCTAAATCTCCCTTCATGAAGATAAATCTGACTACTGCTGGCTCTCTCTTCAGTGGACATTGAGAACAATTGATCATTGTCCTCTTTATAAACAGCCCTTAACATATTTGAAGATTGTTAATGGGTTCTCCCTCAGTCTTCTTTTCTCAAGACTAAAAATTACCTTTTTTAACCTTTCTTCATAAATCAGATTTTTTAAAACCTTTTATCATTCTTGTTGCTCTCCTCTGGACTCCTTCCAGTTTATCCACATCTTTCTTAAAGTGTGGTGCCCAAAACTGGACACAATACTCCAAGTGAGGCCTCACCAGTGCTGAGTAAAGCGAAGCAAATACTTTCTGTGCCTTAGATATGACACTCCAGTTAGTATACCCTCAACTGATACATGCCTTTCTCACAACTGCATCACACTGTTGGTTCATATGCAGTTTGTGATCTACTATAACCCTCAGGTCCTTTTCAGAAGTACTATTCTGGAACATTATTCCCCATTTTGTAGTTCTGCATTTGATTTTTCCTTCCTAAAGTTCGCACCTATCTTTATTGAATTTCATCTCCTTGATTTCAGACCAATTCTCCAATTTATCAAAGTAATTTTAGATTTTGAATTCTAATCCAAAGTGCTTGCAACTCCTCTCAGCCTGCAAATTTTATAAGCATACTGTCAGGAAACCGGGTTGTAGGCAGTCTAGCCTAGTGGTCAGAATAGAAGTCAGGCCTAGTGCTTGGAGCACCAGAGTCCAAGTCCAAATGCCAGAGCCATGGGACAAGACGGATTGAGAGCCAGGAATTGGAGCTGAAGGTCAGAAGCATATTACCTGGAGTCAGGAAAGGCAGGAACAGGGCTGGTTCCAAGGCAGGAGTGAGGCTAGGAAAGAACTGGAACAAGGCTAGGTGCAGGGCAGGGTCTAGGCTGGAGCAAAGCAGAAGCAAGGCAAGAGTAGGGCTTGGAGTAAAGTGAGCACAGAGAGACAGAGAATGTGTGTGTGTGTGTTGAGCAGCCAGTGAGCTGCTCCTGCTGCTGAACTTAGGAACAGGCCTGCTAGCTTCCTCAGCCAATCAGGTGGGGCAGTCTGTCAGGTGACCTAGCTGATGTGGCCCAGTTGTTCTTTTTAGGCCATCAAGAGACACACCTGCAGGGCCTTATTCCCGATAGCAATCCTCCTCCTCAAATGTCCAATTTCTTGGGGTGGTCTCTGTAATGGCCCGCAATGGATCTGGGGCATGGAGGTGATTTACCCGTTCCCAGGGCTGTTCATCCAAGCCGTAACCCTCCCAGTCAACCAAGTGTTGGAGGTGTCCTCTAACAAGTCGGGAATCAAGGATTTGCCAGACTATGTACTCATCATGCCCTTGGATTGTTACAGGAGGAGACACCAGGCTAGAACGGCATTCTCAGTGTATGGATTCAGAAGGGAGGCAGGAGTGAGGCTGAGACAAGGCTCGAACAAGGCTGGGAGCAGGGTTTGAAGCAAGGCGAGCACAGGGAAGCAGAGAATCCATGGGCATGTGCACTGAGCAGCCAGCAAGTTACTGCGGCTCCTGAGCTTAAGAACAGGCTTTGTAGCTTCTTCTGCCAATCAGATGGGGTGGTCTGTCAGATAACCTAGATGATGCGGGCCAGCTGGGCTCGTTAGGCCATCATAAGACTGAGCAAGTGCAGCTGCAGGTCCTTATCTCTGACACATACACTCCATTCCATTACCCAAGTCATTAATGAAAATGTTGAACAGTACAGGACCCAGGACAGACTTTGAGTACAGTTTTACAATCAACTGTGCACCCACCTAATAGTAATTTCATCTAGATCACATTCCATGATAGATGGACTCACAGTCCACCTCAATCAGAAGGTGTCTCTTACAGAAAACAGCTACAGCTACACACCAACTGGCTCCCTCAAAGCCTGAATTCCATCTGTTTTTCCTTTGTTTCCCAGGGACCACATCCTCTCTGTCTGGAACTCTGTACAGCACGCAGACTGCTAGTGGCTGAATAATATAGTAAGAAAACTTATCTTTAGGGCAGAGGTGAAAGTAAGCCGGTCCGGTCCAGTACTGCGTACCGGCAGGAGCCGGTACACAGCTGACCGTACCGGCAGGGGGCAGCTTTCCCGGGCTGGAAATTTAAAAGGGCCCTGGGCTCCAGGCAGCAGCCAGAGCCGCGGGCCCTTTAAATCGCTGCCAGAGCCCCGCTGCTGGAGCCCTTGGGTAGCAACCACGAGCCCTGAGCAGTGGTGTCCAGGAGCCCCAGGCCCTTTAAATCGCCGCTGGAGCCCCGAGGCTCCAAAGGCGCTGCCCCTTCTGGTTGAGGCTCCACCCCCTGCTCAGGACCCTGGCTCTGCATACCGGTAAGTCCCTTAAGTTACTTTCACCCCTGCTTTAGGGGCTAGCACTTCTACCCTCCTTACAGCTTCTTGCTGCTACTCTAGTCGGTTTGATAATCTATAGTAAATAATGTCCCCATCTGGTTGTAGAAGATCAGTTTGAATTAATCATAGTCATGTAACAATAGACAATGGTCTCCAATCGGGAGTATTAAATACCCAGAATCTCCTGAACATCTCGTCCTGATTATCACTCCTGGAACAGCCCAACACTGTAATGTAACAGGACTGTCACCACTGCTTCTCCATCAGACCCAGAAATGACAAAGGCTGTAAAGAATCTCCATGCCCTGGAAACAAGGATTTTCTTCATACCAAGATCTCTCAGAGCTGTATAACTCTCTAAAAATCCTCTCTACATGCATAGAACTTTTGACTAGTGAGCACTGCTGAGAAGTTGCCACTCCAGAGAGGAATGATGGTCTAGTGGTAAAGGCTCTAGCCTAGGGCTTAGGAGAACAAGTCTGCTTTCCCACAGACTTTCTGTGTGGCCTTAAGCAAATCACTTAGCTTCTATGTACCTCAGTTCCCCTTCTGCAAAGTGTGGAAAATAGCACTTTGCTACCTCACAGGGATGTTGTGGGGATAAATATATTCCACATTGTGAGGTTATCTGGTACTATGTTAATGGGGGCAATATAAGTACCTAAGATATATAGATGCCAAACAAGGTCATATAGAGTATTTCCAAGGGTCTTAAAAGCTAGGAAGCCCAGAGTCAGAAATAATGTAAAGTAGAGTTGGTTTGGTTCATTTCTTGCAATAAATTCACCAGTAACTGGTTTATTTTCCAATTCATTCTGTTTATAGACAAAGTGGTTACTAAAATACTTTCATTAGTTTAATGAAGACCAGGCTATGCTAGGATACAGCTGACTTGTTTGTTTTAGTCATGTACCCTCTTTCTAGTAAATATAATACATAAATAATCATTTACTCTTATAAAAGAGCAGAAAACTAGGAGCAACCCTTAACACTGTAGCTCTTTCAGTTTCATGGGTGACTTAACCTCCGAGGTCACACACTAATTATGCTTTTTGAAAGACGAATGTTAATGTTTCAGCTACATTTTGTACGTAGATAAGGTAAACACTAAAGAATTTTGCCTGCATTAGGCACTTTCATTCTCGCCTAGCCTACTATTTATATCTTATTCTCTGATCAAATAACCTTTAAAAAGTCTATTATTAAATATAATTTAGAATCACCGAGTGCAAGAAAATGAGGCTGGTGTAATTGTCTCAAAGTTCACTATTTGGTTCACACGCCCTTGTAATTCAGAATGTAATTGTCCTTATTTAGGTTGTTTTGGGGAGCAATAACAACAAAGTAGAATAAAAGATGCCATTTCTAAAAGGTGTGGACATAATTATGTACCATACACTACATAAAGCTAATTAATAGAACTTCATACTCTTTAAATCTAGGTGCAATGCTTTGTATCTGCTTTATTAAGCATGCAAAGTGGAAATTAGATTCTGGAGGACATATGTGTGAGGTCCTTTTGAAATAGCAATGGGAGGATTGTTCTTTCCCATGATAAAATCTGGGGGACTGGAATAAAAGCTAAGAGAGACTCCTTATGCCACAGAGTATGGAGAAGGTGGGGTTCTCCCACTCTAACAGGGTGAGATAAAAATTCATCCCCAAACCTTGCGAATACCAGAGAATCTACAGAATACAAGGACATCCATCTTGAGGTGTTGTGCCTACATACAAGCTCTGGAGACCTGGATTTCCTTTCTCAGGAAATCTCCATAGGGCTGTTGTGCAGTATGATGTGCTTCCTCTGGCCCCATCTAACTTGGGTCTGCCTGCTCCTCGTCCTGGGCTCTTCCCCCAGGATGTATTTCAGCTGCATGGAGGGCTCCCTGCATGTTCCTTAGAAGGTGGGAAATCTTGGCTTGCATTCCACCATGAGCCTTTCTGCAAACCAAGTCTGAATTTTCAGTTTATAACAAAACCAGAAATCAGGGAGATTTTACTTGGCGTCAGATTTTATTGCCCAAGTTCTGTACAGCTCTTGTAACAATAAAGAAATAGCTCTTGTAACAATAAAGAAAGGAATTTCCAGTCCCACAGATTTTATCATGGGAAAGAACAATCCTCCCATTGCTATTTCAAAAGGACCTCACACATATGTCCTCCAGAATCTAATTTCCACTTTGCATGCTTAATAAACTAGGCGAAGTTTCTGTTTCTAACCTATTAAATCTAATTAATGCATTTGGACACCTCTTGGGATAGAAAATCAATTAGGAAAAGTCGGGCATAAGCAAACATGCTTATAAGGGAATCTATGATCATTGGTATTTTAGATGGCAACCCAAATTTATGAAATATTTAGGGATAACTCATCCCCAAAGAGATGGAAAATCTGGTAAAAATTAATCTAGCATCCATCGTCCCCAGGGAGTGAGAGAATCTTAACCCCTTTGTCACTATTCCTCAGTTTTATTTTAGGAAAATGAACAAAAATGTTAAAATATTTCATTGGGGTGGGCGTGAGGCCAATACTGACATTTTGTAAATGGCAACCCCCAATCACACACAATGGAGGCTTCCTTTTCCATGGTTTGTATCATTATCATTCAGCTTTTATCCTTAGCCAGTCAGCTCTGTGGCTCCAGAATGTAATAGAGCAGACCCCCTCCTGGCTGCTGGTGGAACAGGTGTTGGTCCATCCCCTCCCACAGGCAGGAATACTGGGTTCAGCCTATTACAGTTTTGATCATCAAATATTCCATACAATATTGGCTACCAAACAAGGGCCAGTTTGGCTAGAAAATTTCTGCTGTTCCAAATGCTCCAACAACAGTACAATCTAACTGGTCCAGTGGCGTGGTGCTATTTGCAATTTAAGCATCTCTTGAAGGATGAATTTGGCCCTGATGGATTGGGAATACCAGAGACTCCAAAATTGTTGTTGACATGGAGGGAGATCTATAAATTCACCCAACCATTTATAGCCTTTACAACTTCCTTACCCAGAAGATCCTTGCTAATTTAGATTACCAGTGCCAAGCCTGAAATAAAGATTTGTCTATCTCCTTGAACCCTAGCCAATGGGGAAATCCCTTGCAAAACATTAAAAACTCAAATTTTGATCTCTAATTAAGGCTGATCCAACAGAAAATTATATTTCATTCACACTGGTCCCCACATAGGTTACAGTGCATGGGCCTTGCCCAAACAGACTGCTGCCATAGGTGTGGATCTCCTAGAGCTACAGTGGCTCACATGTCCCAGGATACAATCTTTTTGGCTAGGAGTAGGTAGGAGTATTAATATGATAATGGATACCTTCCTAAAAATTACTTCCTAGAACTGTGTTTTGGGATATATCCTGTCCTCTTTGAAACACTCCAGCTCATGGAGAGCTTAATTTTTTAGAGCAGTGCTTGCAGACAAATGACTCATATTGCTTACAGGGAAGAGCAGACTGCCTTCGCAGATGGAAGCTTGGCACAGCAACTTGGCTGACCTGGAACTAAAGAGTAATTAATGTTTCAGAGAAGAGGGACCTCAAAACATTTGAAAAGATTTGGTTTAACTTTTTATAAACATTTGGTTAATTCCTGGTGGATGGAAATCAAAATGTCACTTTCCTCTCCCCTCCCTACCCTCTTTCTTTCCTTTCTCATTCCTTTGCTTTTTTTTCCTTTTTGTCTTTCTTTCTGTTCTCCCCTTATTTTGGGAGAAAACATCAATATAATAATAATAATAATAATAAAAAAATTAGCCTTGCTGATTTAGTTTAAACTAATTTAAATTCAAACTCCAGAATAATTGATCAACTTGTGAGAGATTTTTGTGCATTTACAGTATTTAACAGAACTATATAGGATTGCTAAAGAGCTCAAAAACCAAAGGGGGAACCCCCCCCCCCCCCCCTCGCCACCGCAGTAATGCCAGCTTTGAATGGAACACAAAGCTATGAGTAGCAAGTACTCTTTAAAACCTGCTTTTCAGCTCTGCAATTACTGAGGACATGCCTACATGTGCAGCGCTGTAGTGGTGAAGAAGACGCTCTATGTCAACAGGAGAGAGCTCTCTCTTTGGCATAATCAAACCACCTCTGTGAATGGCAGAAGTTCTGTTGGTGTGAGAAGCTCTCCCACTGACATAGCCCTGTGCACACGAGCGCTTATGTCGATGTAACTTATGTCGCTGAGGGGGTGGTTTATTCACACCCCTGAGTGCCATAAATTATGCCAACATGAGCTGTAGTGTAGACATAGCCTAAGTCATTGCTACTTTTGATCCTTTTTGTTTCCATGAATTTTCATTTGTTCATTCTTCTTGCAGCTTGTGTTCCTGTGTGAATGACACAATTATAAATAAAATAGCTATAGAAATACGAGAAAACTGGCTGACCTGCTGGTTTGAGTATAAGGCATTTGTGACCAATCTATCTAGGTACATGGCCCACAACACTGTAATATTTGATGGCCTTACCAATGTTAATACATGTATCCCCCCAACATCCCTGTGAGATGGGGAAGTGCTATTATCCTCAATTTAACAGATAGGGAACTGAGTCAGAGAGAGATTGAAGTGACTTGCCCAAGATCACATTGGAAATCAGTAACACAAGCTGAGATGTGAACTCCAATTTTCAGGATCTTAACCAAACTTCCTTTGGGGAAGGAGAGGAAGGTGGAAGAGGGTTAATAAATTTATTGTGACAAACTGCATTCTAAAGAGGGTGAGGAAATGGATGAGAGGAACTAGAGTGAGTCCTGAGTAAAAAGTCTTATTGAACCAAACCAACACTATAATAGTAAGATCAGGTATAACAGAAATTTAAACTTGTCTTTACCTGTGATCATGTTGTGAGTACTTCTGATACAAAGAAAGTATCAGAAATAAAGGGACATAGGAGTCAACCTCATCTCTAATGATTTATAGATCTTGCTACTAGAATTGCAGGAAATAGGAAAGGCAGTTCCCAAGCTTATTCAGTCCTTACCCTCTACTAACACAATTCTCAGTTGTGATGATGGTTGTTGTGATGTGATTTCATAACCATAAAGTTTGTATTGCTATTCTCCAGTTGCCTATCAGAGAGATGGTAAGACCAATACAATCAGTACAGGGGCACAGACCAGATGATTATAATGGTCCCTTCTGCCTTAAAAATCTCTGAATACCTTAACTTAAAGTAAATGCACAGGTATCATTTTGCTCTGTGTTCATACAGCATCTAGCACAATGACTAGGGCTCCTGCATACTATGTTAATAGAAATACATAATAATAACCAATAATTTAAATATCAGGAATGTCAGCAGATACTCCTATTGTTAGACTAGGAATGGGCTAATTAAGAAGATTCGGTTTGCACCCTATTTATCCTGCCTCTATCATCAGGTGTTTTAAGTAGTGACAGAAAACTGACAAATGGATAGGGTGAAAACGAATGAGATTTATTAACAGACAAGTGATTTACTAAACAATGACCCCAACGTAACTATAACAAGACATAAAACAACTCGGTTGTCAACACAAACTCAAATGTGGGCCTGAAGCCCTGATCCTTGATTCCCATACGATGGGTAGGATAGGAACAATGAAAAGGGTTAATACATCACCATGTCATGCAGGGAAGGAGGACACTGGCACACTCGAGGGAGAGACGAACTGGAACCCTGGACACTGATGGACAGGAGAGCGGAAACACAGGAACACAGGAGGGTCTTCACACAGGTAAGCAGCTGATGTCTTCTGTCTTCAGGTCTTTAGGGCTTCTGCTCTTGACACGTCATCGTGCGTGTGACAATGCGGATGTTAATCGGTCACTTAGCTGGAATAGCAGGTGAGTGCAAGCAATGCGATACTGACATGCAATGGAAAGGCAGCCAGATAGACCTAGATAGGGAAGTAGGTGGTAATCTCACAGATACAGGCCTACCTCTGGGGAGAGCAGTCTGTCACGGGCACTGGTGTGTCACTAGGATGGACAGCCCTGAGGGACCGGTGAACCAGATTTTATAGCCTGCTGTCTCTAGGCAGATTATGTGGTCACCTGACCTTCACTTTTCCCGCCTTATGGGGAAAGGGCGCCAAATCCTTTATGAAGAAGGAGACTCAAAATGGAGGCCAACAACAACATTTGAAAAAAAAACAAGATAGCCAGGTAAGGGCAAGGTGATACAAACAGAATAAAACAGAATTCCCTTACATATTCCCCTCCTTGGTGACTTTGTAGGCCTGGCTACATTTGTCACCACACCTGTATTGCTTACACTTCAGGTAGGCTGGGATGCCAGGAGCTATTAATGACCCTTCGCACTTTAGCCTTCACCCATCCAATGGTTGCTATGACTGAAATAATAATAATAACTTTCACAATTAAAATAACAATAAAAGGAGGAATAAGTGTGTTCCATGCTTCTGTCAATTCAGTGGGACTGACAAAAAGACTTTCCCACCAGTGTGCAAATCTGGAATTTTTCAGCACCCTTTTAAGGATTTTCTTGATTTGCTCTGTAGAGTGATGCACTGTGAGTGTTAGGTCTTTACCTTGCTTTACTAAATCTTTTACATGATTCTCTAGCACGGGTGCTGTAACAATTGTTTTAGCACATCAGCGTTCACTCCAAGGTTGACAGGGTCAATGTGCTGGAACAAATTATAAAATAACCGAATATTTTCACATTCATTTTCTCTGAAACAAAGGTAATATCACATCCCTGGATGGCAAGTACAAAACAAACAGAGATTTACATGTGGGTCATTAACAATGGTGTAAAGAAATTTACAATGAACTCTTTATATCTAATTCTTATACAAATGCAATTGCTGTTCACTACCACCAGCTCAGATTGGTTACCTGTTTGTAATTGCAGTTCATAGTGGCACCTTCCCCAGTTTGGGCTCAGACAGATATGTGGTCCCTCATACACATCTGTGCTACAGATGTATCCACTATTAGGCTCCCAGACACAAGCATCTAAATTAACACTATGGTACTCTTACTTGATTTTAAGCGCCCGTTTTGGGGTGTTCACAGGTATCATGATTGACTGATTAATGTTAATCCTGAGTGGAATGAGAGGATAAACCCAATTTGTTCTGGCATTATAAATGGTTAGTATGTAGGTAGTTACCTTCTTTGAATCTGAATCATAGCTGAAATCCAGCAGTTTCCACCAAGCGTGGTGCTCCTTTTCAAAGGGCGATACATCCTTCAACATTACATTTCTTATCTTCTTAGGAATGATGCCTTGGAAATCCTGTCCTAAGGATCCCACTTGCCACTCCTTGCAGCCATGCCTGCACTTGAATACAGGTAAGTGCCCAAAATGTATTGGCTTGTAATGTGCCTATGGCATCTATTGTCTTTTCCTGGTTCTGTTTCTGGGTATTATACCAGGTCTGCATGGTGCTAACTATGTCATAGTCTAAATCACTGATTTTATTCAGTGATGTTGTAAGAGGCTGGTCTAAGGATGACATATCATGGCCTACAATACTGATTCTTTGGGCTAGAATGCTAGCACTTAATGCATTAACCACTCCCAAGCCAGCTCCCACTCCGCCTAAGACTTTAGCTGTTAAATCCCTCTTGGTCTTAGCCCTAGTCTACACTATGAGTTTAGGTCGAATTTAGCAGTGTTAGATCAATTAAACCCTCCATCCGTCCACATGACAAAGCCATTTTTGTCGACTTAAAGGGCTCTTAAAATTGATTTCTGTACTCCTCCCCGACGAGGGGATTAGCGCTGAAATCGACATTGCCGGGTCAAGTTTGGGGTAGTGTGGATGCAATTCAATGGTATTGGCCTCCAGGAGCTATCCCAGAGTGCTCCATTGTGACCGCTCTAGATAGCACTTTCAACTCAGATACACTAGCCAGGTACACAGGAAAAGCACCTGGAACTTTTGAATTTCATTTCCTGTTTGGCCAGCATGGCAAGGTCATCAGCAGAGGTGACCATGCAGAGCTCATCAGCACAAGTGACCGTGCAGTCCCAGAATCGCAAAAGAGCTCCAGCATGGACCAAATGGGAGGTACTGGATCTGATCGCTGTATGGGGAGATGAATCCGTGCTATCAGAACTCCGTTCCAAAAGACGAAATGCCAAAATATTTGAAAAAATCTCCAAGAGTACGATGGACAGAGGCTATAACAGGGATCCGCAGCAGTGCTGCGTGAAAAGTAAGGAGCTCTGGCAAGCCTACCAAAAAAACCAAAGAGGGGAAGGGCTGCTCCGGGTCAGAGCCCCAGACATACCGCTTCTATGATGACCTACATGCAGTTCTAGGGGGTGCCCTACCACTACCGCACCCCTGTCCGTGGACACCTGCAAGGGGGGAGTCTCACACAACAGGGATGAGGATTTTGGGGATGAGGAAGATGAGGAGGAGGAGGAGGATAGCGCACAGCAGGCAAGGGTAGAAACCACTCTCCCTGACAGCCAGGAACTGTTTATCACCCTGGAGCCAATACCCTCCCAACCCTCCCAAGGCGCGCTCCTGGACCATGAAGCCGGAGAAGGCACTTCTGGTGAGTGTACCTTTGAAGAAGCCGAAAGATTGGGGCTTACCATGGCTGCCTGCAAGCCGAATTCTGTTGCCCGGCCCTGCGTGTGTGATCTCTCACACCAAACCACAGGCCCTCAATACAAGAGGCAAAATGCGACCTTGTACCGAAAGCACATGTGCTATGTAATGTTAACAGCTTGGTTCACCGTGAAAGTTGTTGTAACTTGTGCTGGAGCTTCTTAATTTTTCCCTGCCAGTTTGAGTGTTCCACCTGCTGGCTTTGACTGGAACAAAGCTCTTTCATCAGCTCCCTGACAGCAGCTTGGGATTCTTCCTGCTTCACATTCAGTGAGTGGATCTCTTTCTCTTCCTTAGCTAAGAGATCATGCAGGTCCTGCACCTGCAAATCTGGCCTGTTGATCTGCGTAACATATCCTCCGTTTTGGGACTCTAACCCTTCCACCCAGCTTTTCTATCTCAGTGTTCTTAGCTTTGATTTGGTCTTTCAGTTGGGCTACTCTGACTCCCTGTGTGTTGCAGTGCCCATTCAGTTCCCTACACACCTTATAGAGCCCATACATCAAAGCCCTCTTTTTCTGTTTCTTGCTGGGCTTGAGCTTGTCCTGCACAAATCCTTCCCATTTTCTATTCAACATGGTGAAAGCATCTCCTCCCTTGAACAGCCCCTCTGCCCAAGGATTTTTTCCCTTCCCAAATAATTCACACAAAAATCAATGGAAACTTTATTTAACTCCAGCAGGCACCCAGATTCACCATAGATCCGAGTGCTCATCTTGCCTGCTGCTCTGATTGCAAGCATGTGGGACCCCAGGCACTTAAGCCTGCCATGGAAGTCTTTTCTGGGCAACAGCACTTGCGACATGCCCGACAATGGTCGGCATGTGTCAGAAGCAATTCAAGTTTCTCTCAGTAGCAGTTTGGCTGTTTCACACAGACTGGGTTAGGACATGCAATAATGAGCCAGGCCGGCTTTGCCACCAGTGCCTGTTCCAATAAATTTACAAAATTGCTACTCTCTACAGAGCTGGGCTTTGCTGCAGTCTGTATGGAGCTGGGCCCTCTCCGCAGTCCACCCTTCAGCGCTGAGCTTACTAGCCGCAGTCTGTCTACTTGCTCTCCTGACACTCTGGTCAGAGATCCCCCTGGTATCAGACCAGCGGTAAAGATCTCTAACAAGTATAGTTCTCCCGCAGTGCACAAGGCTGCAGCCCAATCAATGGGTGTTGGGCCCAACACAGTGGCACACAAAGCCACACCGGAGGAAGAGAATATCCTCTCCTTCACAGCACACAAGGCTGTCAAAATGCTCTGGTACACAAGGCCGTAAGATGCCCTTCCTGGATACAGGCCAGACAGAGAGTCGGTGGCTGAATAGCCCCTTCATTCCCGGTACTCAAGACCGGAGGCTCCTCCTAGATGCTACCTAGGCAGGAAAGCCCAGTGGCACACAGGCCACACTTTAGCAGGACACAACGACTTGCAAGGTCGCCGGCACACAAGGCCTACCAGCTCTCAGCACTGCTCCGGCACTCACAGAACAGTGACCCACCCACACAGCCCGTGGGCTGCTAGTTGACAGAGCCAAGTAGATTATAATTACACATAAATTACAATTTAAAACAAAAAGGGGTTCCTACTGCGGTCACCAAATTATATTAGCCTAGGAATGGGCTAATTAAGAAGATTCAGGTTGCATACCTCTTATCCCACCTTTATCATCAGCCCAAAGCTTGCACCCCTCACCCCTCCTGAACCCCTACCCCTTGCCCCAGCCCCGAACCTGCACCCAGCACCCAAACTCCACCCCAGAGCCTGCACCCCAGACCCCCCTCCCCCACTCAAACTCCCTCCCAGAGCCCAACCTCTCACCCCTTCTGCACCCAAACACCCTCCCAGAGCCTGCACCCTGCACCTCTACTGTATCCTAATCCCCTGCCTCAGCCCAGGGCCTGCATCCCAGACCTCCTTCCCCAACCCAAACTTCCTCCCAGAGCCTTAGGCAGGTGGGGGGTGGAGTTTTGGGGGGGGCGGGCTCTGGGCGTTCTGGGCACCACCAAAATTTCTACAAACCTGCTGCCCCTGGGGTAGGATACGAACAATAAAAAGGGTGAATACATCACCATGTCACGCAGGGAAGTAGACACCGGCACACCAGAACTGGAATCCTGGACACTGATGGACAGGAGACCGGAAACACAGGAACACAGGAGAGTCTTCACACAGGTAAGCAACTGATGTCTTCTGTCTTCAGGTCTTTAGGTCTTCTGCTCTTGACACGTTGTCGTGCGAGCGGCAATGCAGATGTTAATTGGTCACTTAGCTGGAATAGCAGGTGAGTGCAAGCAATGCGATACTGGCATGCAATGGAAAGGCAGCCAGATAGACCTAGGTAGGGAAGTAGGTGGTAATCTCACAGATACAGGCCTACCTCTGGGGAGAGCAGTCTGTCACGGGCACTGGTGTGTCACTAGGATGGACAGCCCTGAGGAACCCATGAACCAGATTTTATAACCTGCTGTCTCTAGACAGATTATGTGGTCACCTGACCTTCACTTTTCCTGCCTTATGGGGAAAGGGCGCCAAATCCTTCATGAAGAAGGAGACTCAAAATGGAGGCCAACAACAATCTTTGAAAAAAAAAAACAAGATGCCCAGGTGAGGGCAAGGTGATAAAAACAGAATAAAACAGAATTCCCTTACACTATAGGGCCTGGTTTTGATCCCAGTTACATTTGTATAAAGTCAATGGAGTTGCATTGGTGTAAGTGAGATCAATTTGCAAAAACAAAACTTTTACAAAACATTAACTCTAGTTCTCCTGTCATCCTTTCCTAGACGTGTCAAAAAGATTTGCACAATGAATTTATTACCACCCAGCCTCTTTATCATGTAATTTAGTCCCCAATCAACTTGCCAGAGAGTTTGCTCTTTGTAACCTAAATATTTGACCTATAACTGCTTGCTAATTGAAGGTTTATTTCTTAGAGCTCTGATATAGTTGGGCCACAATATCAGTGGAAATGATCAAAGCCAGCCACATCCTTCAAAAATTACAACAGTATGTGATAACTAAGACCTAAAGTCTTATAGCTTGCAATATGCTGTGTTAGTGAGGGCTATTTTCCCTTTAACAAGGGTACATTTAACAGGGCCTTGTATGAAGTAAAGGGCTAGTCTACACACAGTTTTTGTATGGCTTTATCTATATTGGTTTGGAAACCAATATAGGTAAAGCAGCACAAATTACTTGTGTGGAAGCAGTTATGTCAATATAAAGGTCCTTATACCAATATAGCTTATTCCCATAACACACCTTTATAACAGTCTGTGTCCACACAAGGCGTTTCAACCGCTGTAACTATATCAGTATAAAATATAACTAACTTGAATAGTTAAATCACTATAAAAACCGTGTGTAGCCCATGGCATGATAGGTCTCTGGCAGAGTTTAATCCACTCTAGTAGTGTAATAGGAATTGTATAGTATGCTTGTAACTAGTTTGGGAGCCCTCTAGTGGACTCACTTGCCTTTTGGCACCTTAGAGACTAACCAATTTATTTGAGCATAAGCTTTCGTGAGCTACATCTCACTTCATCGGATGCATCTGATGAAGTGAGCTGTTGCTCACGAAAGCTTATGGTCAAATAAATTGGTTAGTCTCTAAGGTGTCACAAGTACTCCTTTTCTTTTTGCAAATACAGACTAACACGGCTCTTACTCTGAAACCTGTCACTTGCCTTTTGTTATTGTAGCCATCAGACCCCTTCCAGAGCTGCAGTGTCATACTTAGGGCTCCTGGCAGGTTGCCCTCCCCCTCAGCTTCCTGTTCCCTTGTGGGAGGGGGAGGCCGCCCAGTGCTTCTTGCCCCAGGGAAGCAGGATCTGGCTGCCCTGGCTTCTCCCTCCCTTCTCCCTCCCTGCAAGGAGAGGGGCAGCCTTGTCAATTTCAGGGCTCCACGCTGGGAGCAGGGGGTGGGGGACCGGAAGCGGCCCTGGCTTCTCACCCCAGCTCCCAGCTGGGAGCAGGGACCAGGGACCAGCTGCCGAGGCTTCTCGTCCCGGCTGCGGGGTGGAGGTGTGTCCAGCTGCCCAAGCTCTTCAGGAGAGTGGGGTGGGAGGGGGGGCAGCTGAAATCTAGCTGCCTGGTTTTCTTGTCAATTTCACAGTTCCTGCTGTAAAATTGACAAGACAACCAACAGCCAATGTAAGTAACATAGTTTCTACACAGATACTGTGTCACCCTAACTATACTGACATAAGCCCTCTACCTCTTGTGGAGATGGAGTTATTATGTCGATGTAGTAGGGTATTTCAATTGGCGGGAGCAAGACTGTAGTGCAGACACTGACACAATTAGTTCAACGTAAGCTGCCTCATGTTGACCTAACTGTGTAATGTGGACCAAGCCTTAGTTTTTCATAGGGTATGTCTACCCTGACAATGCTACAGTGGCAAAGCTGCAGTGGTCCAGTGTAGTTCTCCCATCACTATAGGTAATCCATCTCCCCAAGAGGAGGTAGTTAGGTTGATGGAAGAATTCTTCTGTTGACCTAGCGTTGTCTACACCAGGGGTTAGGTTGCCATAGCTACGTCTCTTCAGATTTTTCACACCCTGCAGAAATGTAACTATGCTTATGTAAGTTTTCAGTGTAGACCAGCCCATAGAGCAGGGGTGGGCAAACTTTTTGGCCTGAGGGCCACATCGGGGTTCCGAAACTGTATGCTGGGCCAGGTGGGTAAGGCTGTGCCTCCCCAAACATCCTGGCCCCCGCCCTCTATCTTCCCCTTCCTGCTCCCTGACTGCCCCCCTCAGAACTCCCGACCCATCCAAACCCCCCTGCTCCCTGACTGCCCCAACCCCATCCACACCCCGCCCCTTGACAGGCCCCCCGGGACTCCCACACCTATCCAACCCCTCCTGCTCCCTGTCCCCTGACTGCCCCCCCAGACTCTCTGCCCCTTATACAGCCCCCCTGCTCCCCACCCCCTTACCATGCTACTCAGAGCACCAGGACTGGCAGCCGCACTGCCCAGAGCACTGGTGACATGGTGAGCTGAGGCTGCGGGGGAGGAGAGACAGCAGGGGAGGGGCCAGGGGCTAGCCTCCTCAGCCGGCAGCTCAAGGGCCAGGCAGAACGGTCCCGCGGGCCAGATGTGGCCCGTGGGCCGTAGTTTGCCCACCTCTGCCATTGAGTCTGTCATAAATATAAAGGGAAGGGTAACCAACTTCCTGTATACAGTGCTATAAAATCCCTCCTGGCCAGAGGCAAAACCCTTTCACCTGCAAACGGTTAAGAAGCTAAGATAACCTCGCTGGCACCTAACCCAAAATGACCAATAAAGGAACTAAATACTTTCAAATCTGGAGGGGGGGAACAAAGGGTTTGTCTGTCTGTGTGATGTTTTTGCCGGGAACAGATCAGGAATGCAGCCTTAAAACTCCTGTTAAGTTAGTAAGTAATCTATCTAGAAATGTGTTAAATTTCCTTTTGTTTAATGGCTGGTAAAATAAGCTGTGCTGGATGGACTGTATATTCCTGTTTTTGTGTCTTTTTGTAACTTAAGGATTTGCCTAACGGGAATCTCTATGTTTTAAATCTAATTACCCTGTGAGGTATTTACCATCCTAATTTTACAGAGATGATTCATTTACCTTTTCTTTAATTAAAATTCTTCTTTTAAAAACCTGATTGATTTTTCATTGTTCTTAAAATCCAAGGTTTGGGTCTGTGTTCATCTGTATAAATTGGTGAGAATTCTTATCAAGTCTTCCCCAGCAAAGGGGGTGTAGGGCTTGGGGGGATATTTTGGGGGAAGACGTCTCCAAGTGGGCTCTTTCCCTGTTCTTTGTTTAAAACGCTTGGTGGTGGCAGCATACGGTTCAAGGACAAGGCAAAGTTTGTACCTTGGGGAAGTTTTTAACTAAGCTGGTAAAAATAAATTTAGGGGGTCTTTCATGCAGGTCCCCACATCTGTACCCTAGAGTTCAGAGTGGGGAAGGAACCTTGACATGGTGGGAGAGCGGTGGGATCATTTTAAACCAGAGATCATTTTAAACCAGAAGCACAGCAGGATTTTAAAAGTTTTTGTAAAAGGTGATTGCAGCTGTACATTCTGTCTCTCTGCCTGGGGGACAGAGCAGCAGGCATAACAAAAAGGATTTTTCTGTAGGCTGAGAACAGCTATCAGAGAAAAATGTATTATGTTATAGCACAGCAAAATTTTACAAGCCAGTTTTTGTTTTGTTTTGTTTTCTTTCTAACTCTCGGGTGTAAAGTTAGTTTAAAAAAAGAGGTTGGATCACAGACTGCACTGTTCAACAGAAGCTGGAATTAGCCAGATTTGAGGAAGAGGAAAAATAAAAGAAACACGAAAGACGGGTAGAACTCAGACAGATGGAAATGGAGGCCAAAAAAAAAAAAAAAGAAATGGAGGCCAAAGAAAAAAAATGGAGGCTGCCCACAGGAGAGAAATGGAGCAAAGGAAAAAGAAAAGGAGGAGAAGGAAAAAGAGAGGAAGCGTGCACTGGAGATGGAGAAGGCAAAGGCTCAGCAGAATATACTGAATAATGCTAATAATCCTTCCCCAACAATCCACAAATGGGAGTGACTATGTCCACATTATCATAGAATATTAGGGTTGGAAGGGACCTCAGGAGGTCATCTAGTCCAACCCCCTGCTGAAAGCAGGACCAATCCCCAATTTTTGCCCCAGATCCCTAAATGGCCCCCTCAAGGATTGAACTCACAACCCTGGGTTTAGCAGACCAATGCTCAAACCACTGAGCTATCCCTCCCCCTGATGAAGCCAGTGATATTGCTGAATATTTTCTCACCTTTGAGAGACTGTGCACACTCCATCAAATTCCTGAAGCTCACAAGATGACCACATTGGTTGCAAAATTGACTGGAAGAGCTCTGGACATATTCAATAAGATGCCTATTGAGGAGGCTTCTTACAACAATAAATTCAAAGATTTGGTTTTAAAACAATTTCAAGTTATACCTGAAACTTACAGAGTAAAATTTAGAGCCCTTAAGAGAGGACCTGGACTAAGTAATGTGGCTTATGTAAACCAGATGAGAGATCTGTTTGATAAATGGCTCAACAGACGGGCTGTAACTAACTTTGGAGGAATGAGGAATTTGATGATACAGGAGCAATTCCTAAATATGTCCAAGGAGGATATAAAACAGTGTTTATGGGATAAGAAAATGGACTCAGCAGAAAGTCTTTTTTCTTATGCTGATCAATATGAGCAGTCCCAGATCGCCAGAGAGGCAGGGCAAGCTGGAACAAAATGGGTGGAGGGAGGAGAGAGCAACAACCCTGGTCGCAGTTGGAGCCAATACCAGAAGGGACACCCTCAGACCACACCCTACTACTGGGAGCAGCCCAAGGCCCCAACCCCAAGGAACACTCCAGACACCTTATCATCCCACCACACCATTCTCCAGCAATCCACCTCGCCCCAGTGACCCGTCAGCTGGACGATGTTTTAAATGTAACGAGCCGGGGCATGTAAAGGCCAACTGCTCCAAGAACCCCAACAGATTACAGTTCATTGCACCGAAATCACACCAGAGGTCCTCAGGCCCAGATGCCTCCCAGATACCCTCAGAGCGGAGGGAAACTGTAAGTGTGGGCGGGAAGAAGGTCACAGCATGGAGGGACACCGGAGCACAAGTGTTGGCTATTCATGCTTCCTTAGTGGACCCCAATTTAATCGACCCAGAGGTCCAAGTGACGATTTAACCCTTCAAGTCAAACTCTTTCAGTTTGCCTACGGCCAAGTTGCCGGTCCAGTACAAGGGCTGGTCAGGAACGTGAACTTTTGCAGTCTATGATAATTATCCCATCCCCATGCTACTGGGGGAAGACTTGGCCAATTGTGTGAAGCTAGCCAAGAGAGTGGGAATGGTCACCCGCAGCCAGGCTAAGCAAGCTGTCACACCTAGCTCTATTCCGGAAACTTCTACCAGGGCCCAGTCAAAGGTGATAAAACCAGACCCCATGCCAACGTCTGCAACAGCAGTAGTGGATCCAGTCACAGAAACCCAGACAGAGCCAGTTTCAAAACCGAAACCGGCGGAACAACCAGCACCAGAACCATTGCCAACACTGAATCTAGTACTTGCAACCCCAACACCAGAGGGCCAAAAAGCATTCCTTCAAAGTAGGGGACCAGGTAATGGTCTTAAAGGTGCTCCAGGCCCATAAAATGGAAGTGTCGTGGGAAGGGCCATTCACGGTCCAGGAGCACCTGGGAGCTGTTAATTATCTCATAGCATTCCCCACCTCCAGCCGAAAGTCTAAGGTGTACCATATTAATTCTCTAAAGCCCTTTTATTCCAGAGAATTAAAGTTTTGTCAGTTTACAGCCCGGGGAGCAGATAACGCTAAGTGGCCTAAAGGTGTCTACTACAAAGGAAAAAGTGATGGTGGCGTGAAACAGGTAAACCTCTCCATGACCTTGGGCGTATGCAGCGACAGCAGATCCAGGAGCTGAGCACTAGCTACGTGCCAACATTCTCAGCCACCCCAGGACTGACTGAACGGGCATACCACTCCATTGACACAGTTAATGTTCACCCAATTAAAGCCCAACCTTACTGGGTGTCTCCTCAAGCTAAAACTGCTATAGAATGGGAGATCCAGGATATGCTACAGATGGGTGTAATCTGCTCATCTGGCAGTGCCTGGGCCTCTCCAGTGGTTCTAGTTCCCAAACCAGATGGGAAAATACGTTTTTGCGTAAACTACCGTAAGCTAAATGCTGTAACTCGCCCAGACAACTATCCAATGCCACGCACAAATGAACTATTGAAAAAACTGGGATGGGCCCGGTTCATCTCTACCTTGAACTTAACCAAGGGGTACTGGCAGGTACTGGTAAATAAATCCGCCAAGGAAAGGTCTGCCTTCATCACACATGTTGGGCTGTATAAATTTAATGTGCTCCCTTTCGGGCTGCAAAATGCACCCGCCACCTTCCAAAAACTTGTAGATGGTCTCCTAGCGGAATTGAAGAAATATACAGTCGCCTACCTTGATGATGTGGCCATATTTTCGGATTCCTGGGCAGAACACCTAAAACACCTACAAAAAGTCTTCGAGCGCATAAGGGAGGCAGGACTAACTGTTAAGGCTAAGAAGTGTCAAATAGGCCTAAACAGAGTGACTTACCTTGGACACCAGGTGGGTCAAGAAACTATCAACCCCCTACAGGCCAAAGTGGATGCTATCCAAAAGTGGCCTGTCCCAAAGTCAAAGAAACAGGTTCAATCCTTCTTAGGCTTGGCCGGATATTACAGGCAATTTGTATCGCAAAACAGCCAAATCGCCGCCCCACTGACAGACCTAACCAAAAAAAACCCAGCCAAATGCAGTTCAGTAAACTAAAAAGTGTCAACAGGCCTTTAACCAGCTTAAAGCGACACTCATGTCTGACCCTGTGCTAAGGGCCCCAGACTTTAACAAAAACTGTTCCTAGTAACCACAGATGCATCCAAGCATGGTGTGGGAGCAGTCTTAATGCAAAAAGAACCAAATCAAAAGTTCCATCCTGTCGTGTTTCTCAGCAAAAAGCTGTCTGAGAGGGAAAGTCACTGGTCAATCAGTGAAAAGGAATGTTATGCCATTGTCTACGCTCTGGAAAAGCTACGCCCATAGGTTTGGGGACGGCGTTTCCACCTGCATACCGACCATGCTGTGCTACAGTGGCTTCATACTGCCAAGGGAAATAAGAAAAAACTTATTCGGTAAAGTTTAGCTCTCCAAAATTTTAATTTCAACATACAACACATCTGAAAAGCTTCTAACAAAGTGGCTGATGCACTCTCCCATAAAAGTTTCCCAAAATCAACTGGTTAAAATGGTCCTTAAAATGTATAAAATATTGTTAGTCTTTATACAGTTAGTAGTATATTTAAAGGTGCATGTGTCTTATTAACTCTGTTTTCTCCTAAAGCTCCAAAAAGAAATCACAGCCAGTGTTTCACCGTATCTGTGATTTGGGGGCGTGTCATAAATATAAAGGAAAGGGTAACCACCTTTCTGTATACAGTGCTATAAAATCCCTCCTGGGCAAAGGCAAAACCCTTTCACCTGTAAAGGGTTAAGAAGGTAAAATAACCTCTCTGGCACCTAACCCAAAATGACCAATAAAGGAACTAAATACTTTCAAATCTGGAGTGGGAGTGAACAAAGGAGTGGGTGTGAACAAAGGGAGTCTGTCTGTATAATGCTTTTGCTGAAAACAAATAAAAAATGCAGCCTTACAACTCCTGTTAAGTTAGTAAGTAATCAAGCTAAAAATGCGTTAAATTTCCATTTGTTTAATGGCTGGTAAAATAAGCTGTGCTGGATGGAATGTATATTCCTGTTTTTGTGTCTTTTTGTAACGTAAGGATTTTCCTAATGGGAATCTCTATGTTTTAAATCTAATTACTTTGTGAGATATTTACCATCCTAATTTTACAAAGGTGATTCTTTTACCTTTTCTTTAAAATTCTTCTTTTAAAAACCTAATTAATTTTTCATTGTTTTTAAAATCCAAGGGTTAGGGTCTGTGTTCACCTGTATAAATTGGTGAGAATTCTTATCAAGCCTTCCCCAGAAAAGGGCGTGTAGGGCTTGGGGGAATATTTGGGGGAAAGACGTCTCCAAGTGGGCTCTTTCCCTGTTCTTTGTTTAAAACGCTTGGTGGTGGCAGCATACAGTTCAAGGCCAAGGCAAAGTTTGTACCTTGGGGAAGTTTTTAACCTAAGCTGGTAAAAATAAACTTAGGGGGTCTTTCATGCAGTTACATACATACATACATCTGTACCCTAAAGTTCAGAGTGGGGAAGAAACCTTCACAGAGTCATAGATTCAATGGCCAGAAAGGACCCGTTCTGATCATCTAGTCCTACTTCCTGTGTAACACGGGCCCTAGAACTTCTGCAAAATAATTCCTAGGGCAGATCTTTAAGAAAAAAAATTCCAATCTTGAATTAAAAATTGTCACTGACGGAAAATGCACCACAACCCTCGGGAAATTGTTCATAAATTGTTCTAATGGTTACTTTCTGTCACTGTTAAAAAATTACACCTTAGGTAGGCCTATGTATTTGTATATAAACACTGTTATTTGGAATCCAACTGTGTGTGGTTCCCCCCTATTACTAACGTTGTGTAGAGAGCAAAGGTACTGTACTGCCATTCCTTATTTTAGTGGGTGGAGAAAAGGGGAAATTAGAGAGCTCTGAGTTACTTGTCATTGAGGAGGAGGGGGATACACAAGGATTTTGTCAGCTGGGGAAGGGCTGGGATGCTTTTCAGGGGCAGAGGTATGTTGATCCTTCCATGTCCTATCTGCCTTGCCAATGCCCATCCCCCATTACCGTACAATTTATGTTAAAAATACAATGTTGACACCCATTTTATTAATGCGTTTCTAGTCTCCCAGATCCACACCCTATTTTCCCTGTCCCATTTCAGAGTAACAGCCATGTTAGTCTGTATTCGTAAAAAGAAAAGGAGTACTTGTGGCACCTTAGAGACTAACCAGTTTATTTGAGCATGAGCTTTCGTGAGCTACAGCTCACTTCATCGGATGCATAGCATATCGTGGAAACTGCAGAAGACATTATATACACACAGAGACCATGAAACAAAACTTCCTCCCACCCCACTCTCCTGCTGGTAACAGCTTATCTAAAGTGATCATCAAGTAGAGCCATTTCCAGCACAAATCCAGGTTTTCTCACCCTTCCCCCCCCCCCCCCCCCCCACACACATACAAACTCACTCTCCTGCTGGTAATAGCCCATCCCTCTTTGAAACCTCTCTTTATAATGCGCATGATAATCAAGGTGGGTCATTTCCAGCACTAATCCAGGTTTTCTCACCCCCCCCCCCACACCCCCCTCCAAAAACCACACACACTGCGGGGGAGTGAGGTGGGAGGAAGTTTTGTTTCATGGTCTCTGTGTGTATATAATGTCTTCTGCAGTTTCCACGATATGCTATGCATCCGATGAAGTGAGCTGTAGCTCACGAAAGCTCATGCTCAAATAAACTGGTTAGTCTCTAAGGTGCCACAAGTACTCCTTTTCTTTTTCCCTGTCCCAGTGACTCTCGTATTCCAGATGCCTCTGAGCCATTTCGGGGAAGGGGGGCTCCGCTCTCTCAGCCATCCCCCGGACTGTCATGTATGGCAGATCCCGGCAGCATTGCGGGGTGTGCAGTCGGTGTGGCCAGTAGGATCCCTGCGAGCCTATTGACTGTCCGTATCTGGGAGCGTTCCCGCGACCTTGTGCAAGTCCCCTTGGAGAGCCAGGGCCCCGGAGCGGAACATTCCGGGAAATCTTCCCCGCCCCAGCCAAAGCAGGAGCACACACGAGAGAAGCGGGTTGGGGGTGTGCGTGGTGGGGGAAGGACGAGACGTGACGTCACCAATAACGTCACGCCTGGGGACCTTTTGCGATTGGCGGAAAGGGAAGGTTGTACCCCGAAGGTCACACTGGATTGGCTGCTGGCGGGGGGCTGCATCCCTCCTTCCCCCCCCAGTCTGTGCATAGCCTCGCTGGGCAGCCCCTGTGTTCCTTTGCGCAATTCCAGAGCCGGCGGCTCCCTTCTCCCCGTGTAAACCCCCGCTCCGCTGCCAGGTAGGTGCCGCGCTTCGCGCGTGGGCTGGGCTCTGCGTCTCCTGCAGTGGGGTCCTGCTGTAGCAGCAGGCGGCGGAGGTTTCCGTGGGGGGCCTCCAGGCCGCGCGTGGAGCTGTGCCTGCTGCTGGGTCTGGGCTGGACCTTGGAGGCCGCTCCGGCCCGGGTCAGTGCGGGACAGCGGGCTGGGCTGTGGGAGTCGCCCCCAGTGAATGTCCCTCTCTGCCTCCGAGCCCAGGCGGTGCCGTCCCGCCGTGGTGGGTCGGGCAGAACGGCCTGGCTTTCAGCTCCCTCCCTCCCCGCTCCTCGGCACAGCTGGACTCTGGAGGACAAGTTTGCATCTTCCTTTCTGGCAACAAAGTAGCCACGTTCGTCCCTGGTGGCGATCCCTGCAGCGAGCCTGGATTTTCCAGCTCGTGAGGTCTTTTCTGGCCAGTAATTTAGACTGACAGGGAGCAATCCATCAGAGAGAAAGCTGCGAAGGAGATTAAATGCTCCTTTTAGCTGCATCTCTAGATCAGGAGTTACATGCCGCCCTGTTCTAACATGGGGAAAACAAGTTTGGATCACGTCATATGTCTGGTTTCAGAGTAGCAGCCGTGTTAGTCTGTATTAGCAAAAAGAAAAGGAGTACTTGTGGCACCTTAGAGACTAACCAATTTATTTGAGCATAAGCTTTCGTGAGCTACAGCTCACTTCATCGGATGCATCATATGTCTGTTAGGAAAGAACTATTCGTGACCTCTGGCAAAGGTGTATGTGAATCTGAAAGTCACCATTGATTTAAAAATCCTTGGGGGGTGGGGGAATATAAAACCCATCAATCTGCTATTGCTTCAAGTAATAATTAATATAAGTATAACTGAAGGAGATTGGGGGAAAATATTTTTATATATCTTCACTTTGCACTGGGTACCTGACAGAATTCTTAGTTTTTTAACTAGTTGTTAAAGATGCAGCTGGAAAAACAGAAATTGGCAGTAGGATTCAGGCAGGTATTGATACATGGGATTGTTTAATTTCAAAACTAAATGCTTTGAATAATTATTTAAAAAAATGTAAAACTCATACCAACTTCATCAGTTTGTGGCACTAAAACTACCATTAGAAGAAAAGCCACATATTCAGTATGCCTTAAAAATTGCTGTCAATTTAAAAATATGTTGTAAATGTACTATCTTTAACATAATTAATGCAGCTAAGATTATTAAAAGTAAGAATTTTTTTAAAACCCATCTTGCCAAGCTTTGTATGTCTTGTACTTCTTTCAGTAAGGCCAGTGAAAATCAATGAGGTCAGTTTTGCTCTAAGACTTTAATAGTGTTTGAGTTTCAAAGGCTTCTGGGAATGTTTGTTTAAAAGCACCTATTTTTATTGGAACTCAGAAAGTTTCCACACTGTTTTCTTTTGGTCTGAGGTTTTATAAAATCTTGTTTTCAGGCCAAATTTAAGGTGACAGTGTCAAATGTCAAAATGTCAAAAATACAAAGCACTGTACAAATGGGAAAGAAGATTTTTGCATGCTAACTCTTCTGTCCTCCACCCCATCCAAGCAAGCAAACAAAACCCTATCCCCATGTGACCCATAATCAGCCAGTTAGTTTCTTGTACAAGTGGGCCTTCAGCAGGAAGGATGGTGTGCTTGCAGGCATTCTGCTCATAGGAAGGTGCTATGGAAGAATGTAAGTGAGAACTAAAAGATCATTACACTTTGCATTTCGAAGTAGCTTTCTCTGATACTGTAGGATGCTCACTATGTATTTCTTGCTATTGCTCTGATCTTGCAAAGATTTACAGGTTTCAGAGTAGCAGCCGTGTTAGTCTGTATCCACAAAAAGAAAAGGAGTACTTGTGGCACCTTAGCGACTAACAAATTTATTTGAGCATAAGCCTTCGTGAGCTACAGCTCATTTTATCGGATTTACAGACACTCCTAACTTGAAGTCCATGAGCAGTCCCACTGAGTTTAAAGGGCCTTTGTATGCTTAGTTAGATATGTGCATAGGTCTTCGCAAAACTGGGGTCTAAGAGCTAGATTTTCAAAGATGTCTAAATGCAGATAGGCATCTAGACCAGATCCTCAGTGGTATTCAGGCATCTAAGTATCTTTTGAGGATCTGGACCTTCGTGGGGTTTTCAAAAGTGCGTAGGCACCTAGGTCACAGTGATTTAAATTTAAATAGGGGTTGGGTGCCTAGGTATGCTTCTGTAAATACCTTTAAAGAAATGGCCCAAGGGCATTTGTCATTGATCATGTAGCACCCTTAACTGTACTTTATTGCTTTTTTATGAGTTAATCTCTTTTTTTTTTTATCACTACGCCAAGTGATAAGGAAGATATTTATAAGGTGGGGTGCTGATACATTTTTGGCTCTTGCATATTTATACTGGTGACTCAGTCTAACTGGCATTTTTGCTTAAGCCTCCAGCACTGATCACAAGTACAATAACTAGAATTAAAAAAATATACCTTGCACATGAGTAAAAACCTTTTGATATACCGATACTGGTGGTTTGATTTTTGTGAAGTAACCTAGCCAAAGTGAAGAGAAAATGAGACTTTGTAATGTTCTCTTACTATTTCAGTTGTGGTTTACGTTAGAGCTTATGTTTGGTAATGAAAGTAAATTCAGATTTCTATTGCACAGGAAATCTGGGAATATTAGTATTGTTAATCAGAAAATTGTGATAATTATTGCTGGTGTTACGATCATTGTAGTGATTAGTAGTTGAGTATGTTTTACAACAGATTTTTAAAGAGACGTGAACTTCTTGTACAAACAAAGTGGTTTCTAAGCACCCTTACAAGCCTGGTATCGTTTAACTACTTTGTCTTTGCTGCCATCAGGTTTTATTATGCTACGAACATTCAGAAACCCAACTGGTAAATGTGGGGTCCACCTTTTAAAGTGCCGTCACCATCATAAACCTGTACTGGCAATCAGGAGGGAAGACATTAGTGCTTGGGAAAGAAGAGCACCTCTAGCACCAAAGCATGTTAAGGAGCTAACAAATTTGGGATACAAAGTCTTAGTACAGCCATCAAACCGGAGAGCCATCCATGAAAAGGTAAGTTCTGCTGTGGTTCCCATTTAGAAGAACAAAAATGTAACATTGGTTTACTTAATTATGGTACTACAGCATTAAAGGATGTAAATAATAGCGAACATATGTTGTTATCTACTTCGTTATGTATTACAAAAGGGGGTCATTCTTTCCCACTGGCTAAAGCAATGTGAATCATTGGCTAGATCTGTAAGTATCCCAATATTGATGCCTATTCATAGTTCTTTGTTTTTTAGGTCTGTCCTGCCCTCCCTCAGCCTCCCAGCCTTCTATTGTCTAAATTCTCAATAGTTCTTTGCATAGGAACTTTGGGGTTTTATAAAAAGAAAAAGAGTACTTGTGGCACCTTTAAAGACTAACCAATTTATTTGAGCATAAGCTTTCGTGAACTACAGCTCACTTCATCGGATGCATAAAGTGGAAAATATAGTGAGGAGATTTATATGCACACAGACCATGCAAAAATGGATGTTTACCATACACATTGTAAGGAGAGTGATCATGTAAGATGAGCTATTACCAGCAGGAGAGTGGTGTGGGGGGAGAGAAAACCTTTTGAGGTGATAATCAAGGTGGGCCACTTCCAGCACATTTCCAGGAGTTAACAAGAAAGTCTGAGGAACAGTTGGGGGCGGCGGGGGGGAGGAATAAACAAGGGGAAATAGTTTTACTTTGTATAATGACGCAACCACTCCCAGTCTCTCTATTCAAGCCTAAGTTAATTGTATCCAATTTGCAAATTAATTCCAATTCAGCAGTCTGTCTTTGGAGTCTGTTTTTGAAGTTTTTTTGTTGAAGAATAGTCACTTTTAGATCAGAAATTGAGTGACCAGAGAGATTGAAGTCTTCTCCAACTGGTTTATGAATATTATAATTCTTGACATCTGATTTGTGTCCATTTATTCTTTTACGTAGAGACTGTCCAGTTTGACCAATGTACATGGCAGAGGGGCATTGCTGGCACATGATGGCATATATGTTGGCATACTGTGGGGCCATGCGGGCCATTACCCTCTGATCCCACTGAGGGTTACCAAAAGAAACTACAGCATTTGCTCAAGAAACATCCTGAAAAAGCACAAGAACAAATCCGCACAGACACATCCCTGGAACCCCGACCTGGGGTATTCTATCTGCTACCCAAGATCCATAAACCTGGAAATCCTGGGCGCCCCATCATCTCAGGCATTGGCACCCTGACAGCAGGATTGTCTGGCTATGTAGACTCCCTCCTCAGGCCCTACGCTACCAGCACTCCCAGCTATCTTCGAGACACCGCTGAGTTCCTGAGGAAACTACAATCCATCGGTGATTTTCCTGAAAACACCATCCTGTCCACTATGGATATAGAAGCCCTCTACACCAACATTCCACAAAAAGATGGACTACAAGCCGTCAGGAACAGTATCCCTGATAATGTCACGGCAAACCTGGTGGCTGAACTTTTGTGACTTTGTCCTCACCCATAACTATTTCACATTTGGAGACAATGTATAGCTTCAAATCAGCGGCACTGCTATGGGTACCCGCATGGTCCTACAGTATGCCAACATTTTTATGGCTGACTTAGAACAACGCTTCCTCAGCTCTCGTCCCCTAATGCCCCTACTCTACTTGCACTATATTGATGACATCTTCATCATCTGGACCCATGGAAAAGAAGCTCTTGAGGAAGTCCACCATGATTTCAACAATTTCCATCCCACCATCAACCTCAGCCTGGACCAGTCCACACAAGAGATCCACTTCCTGGACACTACAGTGCTAATAAGCAATGGTCACATAAACACCACCCTATCCCGGAAACCTACTGACCGCTGTTCCTACCTACATGCCTCCAGCTTTCACCCAGACCACACCACACGATCCGTTGTCTACAGTCAAGCTCTACGATACAACCGCATTTGCTCCAACCCCTCAGACAGAGACCAACACCTACAAGATCTCTATCAAGCATTCTTACAACTACAATACCCACCTGCTGAAGTGAAGAAACAGATTGACAGAGCCAGAAGAGTACCCAGAAGTTACCTACTACAGGACAGGCCCAACAAAGAAAATAACAGAACGCCACTAGCCATCACCTTCAGCCCCCAACTAAAACCTCTCCAACGCATTATCAAGGATCTACAACCTATCCTGAAGGACGACCCATCACTCTCACAAATCTTGGAAGACAGGCCAGTCGTTGCCTACAGACAGCCCCCCAACCTGAAGCAAATACTCACCAGCAACCACACACCACACAACAGAGAACCACTAACCCAGGAACCTATCCTTGCAACAAAGCCCGTTGCCAACTGTGCCCACATATCTATTCAGGAGACACCATCATAGGGCCTAATCTCATCAGCCACACTATCAGAGGCTCGTTCACCTGCACATCTACCAATGTGATTTTTGCCATCATGTGCCAGCAATGCCCCTCTGCCATGTACATTGGTCAAACCGGACAGTCTCTACGTAAAAGAATAAATGGACACAAATCAGATGTCAAGAATTATAACATTCATAAACCAGTTGGAGAAGACTTCAATCTCTCTGATATCTCGATTTCTGATCTAAAAGTGACTATTCTTCAACAAAAAAACTTCAAAAGCAGACTCCAACGAGAGACTGCTGAATTGGAATTAATTTGCAAATTGGATACAATTAACTTAGGCTTGAATAGAGACTGGGAGTGGTTGCGTCATTATACAAAGTAAAACTATTTCCCCTTGTTTATTCCCCCCCACCCCCACCCCCATTGTTCCTCAGATGTTCTTGTTAACTCCTGGAAGTGTGCTGGAAATGGCTCACCTTGATTATCACTTCAAAAGGTTTTCTCTTCCCCCACACCACTCTCCTGCTGGTAATAGCTCATCTTACATGATCACTCTCCTTACAATGTGTATGGTAAACATCCATTTTTGCATGGTCTGTGTGTATATAAATCTCCTCACTATATTTTCCACTTTATGCATCCGATGAAGTGAGCTGTAGCTCACGAAAGCTCATGCTCAAATAAATTGGTTAGTCTCTAAGGTGCCACAAGTACTCCTTTTTCTTTTTGCGAATACAGACTCACACGGCTGCTACTCTGAAACCTTTGGGGTTTTATGTAATTCATGATGTCCCATATAACTGTGGTTTTTGTCTTTTTTTTTTTTTTTTTTCCTTGCTGCCTGAATTCAGGCAGAGTATTTCCGCTGATGCTGTGTGTAGCTGTGACAGAAAAAGTGTGCCCCCTCCCCGCCCCGCACCCGATCCTATTAATTCATCTGAGTTAAATAGAAATGATTGCAAAGCCCTGTTAAGTTGCAGGCCACCATGTTTGAAGCCTTGCTAGCTGGCTGTATTGTAGTCACACTAGCCTGACCCTTAATGAGGCATTTGTGTTAAGCTAACGCAATTGTGAGATATACCCTTTTTACTTATCAAGTCAGGGTCTGAGAGTGGGAGGAATATATTTGAGGCAAAAAAACCAAAAGACAACCTACTGTCCAGTCTTTAAGGATTTGTACTCTAACCAGATGTTTTAAGTAACAACCACATTTACACCAAAGATAACTTACTTTGTGTAAATCTATTGATTTTTGTTATGCTAATGTTCAGCCTGGTCCCACTGTCACTTGAAGTCAGTGGGAGTTGTCAAGGTTCCCTCCCCACTCTGAACTCTAGGATACAGATGTGGGGACCCACATGAAAGATCCCCCTAAGCTTATTCCTACCAGCTTAGGTTAAAACTTCCCCAAGGCACAAGTTCTTTGCCCTTAGACGGTATGCTGCCACCACCAAGTGATTTAATAAAGAATCAGGGAAAGGATCACTGGGAGTTCCTATTTCCCCCAAATATCCCCCCACGCCCTTGCACCCCCTTTCCTGGGGAAGCTTGAGAATAATATCCTAACCAATTAGTTACAAAGTGATCACAGAACCAAACCCTTGGGTCTTAGGATAATGGAGAAAAGAAGGATTTTATTTAAAAGAAAAAAGGGGGGGGGTGTTAAAAATCACCTCTGTAAAATCAGGATGGAAAATAACTTCATAGGGTAACAAAAGATTCAAAAACACAGCAGAACTTCCTCTAGGCTTAGTTTCAAAGTTACAGAAAACAGGAATAAACCTCCCTCCAGTAAAGGAAAAATTCACAAGCAGAACAAAAGATAATGTAACATGACTCGCCTGGCTTTTACTTACAATTTTTGTAATATGAGAGACTTCTAGGATGGTTTATAGGACAATGAATTTTCTGACCTGATGTTTCTCTGCTTCCCAAGAGAACACACAAAACAAAGCCTTCTTCTCCCCCCCCTACAAGATTTGAAAGTATCTTCATTCCCCATTGGTCCTTTTGATCAGGTGCCAACCAGGTTATTTGAGCTTCTTAACCCCTTACAGGTAAGGAGGAATTCTAGGCTATCCTTAGCTGTATGGTTATCATGCTGCTTCCACTGAAGTTGATGACAGGAGTCTTGCCATCAACTTCAGTGGAAGCAGCATGATAAGGCACAGAGATGGGAGCAGAAGCCCTAGCTTCTGTAACTCACTGTATGACTGTGGACAAACAACCCAATTTCTGTGTCTTAGTTTCTTCATCTCAGAATGGAGATTGTGATGTTTTACCCACTTTTGAAGGAATGAAAACCTCCACAGTCTATTTATTATTAGTTATAAGATGGGCTGAATTCTGCCCCCAGGGACAATCCTATGCAATCCCAGTGAAATAATGTAGTGTGACTGGGATCCAAGGGCGGGGCACACTGAGATTGCTCAATTAGGGCAAACTGCAAAGAATGGGGAAGACAGTCCCCCAAACTGGTTATTCTAATATTTAGATTCACAGACCCAGCAACAAAACTGCTTCTACAATACCTTACTGGTTACCCAGAAGCCAAAAATACAGTTCCCTTAAAGCAACTGAGCCTTGAGCTCCCACCCAGGCAGCCAAGTCAGATATAATGAGGATTACTGACAATCCTGTTCATCATATAAAAACAATGCCATACAAACGCCTGTCTCACTTTCAGGTAACATTGTAAACAAGAAGTGGGCAGCATTATCTCCTCCTGCAAATGTAAACAAACTTGTTAGTCTGCGTGATTGGCTGAACAAGAAGTAGGACTGAGTGGACTTGTAGGCTCTAAAGTTTTACATTGTTTTGTTTTTGAATGTTGGGTTCTTTTTGTACATAATTCTACATTTGTAAATTCAACTTTCATGATAAAGAGATTGCACTACAGTAATTGTACTAGGTGAATTCGAAAAATACGATTTCTTTTGGTTTTTACAGTGCAAATATTTGTAATAAAAATATAAAGTGAGCACTGTACACTTTATATTCTATGTTGTAATTGAAATAAATATATTTGAAAATGTAGAAAGCATCCAAAATATTTAAATAAATGGTATTCTATTGTTTAACAGCATGATTAATCGCAATTAATTTTAGTCTCTTGACAGCCCTAATAGAAATCCAAGCTCTTCACTCTTAAATAAGTTTGTTTAGTAACAGGCCTTAACTTGTTTCTGTATCTTTCTGCTTCATAAGTTCTTTTAAGACCTCCTTTGTTTTTTCTGCATTACTGTCGAAGAATGAAAGTGTTTCTTAATGCTCTGTTTACAGGAATATATAAAAGCAGGTGGCATTATTCAGGAAGATATTTCTGAGGCATCTCTAATTGCGGGAGTGAAGAGACCTCCAGAGGATAAATTAATTCCCAAGAAGAACTATGCATTCTTCTCTCACACTATTAAAGCCCAAGAGGCAAACATGTCTCTATTGGATGAAATTCTAAGACAGGTAAATATTTTAGTAAGAAAGATCAGTGACTGTTACCACAAGGTAATAAACAGGATTAAACATAGAAGTGCAATGGAAAGTAACGTAGGTATTCATAGATATTTGAGCTTGCTTTTTATGATACACTAATAGAAAGTCTGTACTCTCCACAGTTGTTGTTTTAAGAGATGCATTTAATTTTTTAAGCTGTTTATATCGATTCTCTTAAGCTACAATATGGAAATAGTCAAGAGGGTGTTGTATATCCAAACACCAGCTATAGGGTATCTACAGCACATCACTTAGCTATGGGTTAGAACACATTGCTGCATCGCAGCATTTATATTGTAGGCTTCTGTTTTTATTCCTGAGGGAAATAAAAATTTTGCACACAATATTTAAAAATTCTACAAATTTTATTGGTAAATAAATAAATGTGGAGGCTCTAGCATGGCAGTGCGGAGCACAGGGGCACATGCCACTGGGAGATCACCCTGCAGCCCCACTCCCAAGACGTGGACCTGGCAATGAGACTGCACCTGACCCTGACGCAGCACAAGGGCTGGGCCTGCCCCAGAAACCCTCTGGGGCCCTGTCCCCCACGCCAGGTGCAGGAGGTGCGGGCAGGCAGGCTCAGCCCGGCAGGATCCAAGTGTGGAGGGCTTAGTGTGGAGGATCCAGGTGTGCGGTGAGAGGGATCTGTGTGGGGCAATCTAGGTGCGGGTGGCTTAGTGGGGGGTCCAAGTGCAGGTGGTTCTGGATGAAGAGGGGCTTGTTGCGGGCTTCTGGGTACAGGGGCATGGGACTTTTCAGAGGGCTTCAGGCAAAGGTGGTTGGGGCTCAGCGGAGGGGTGGGTCTGGGTGTGTGGGGCTTAGCGTGGGGGTTGGGTGCTGGGGGGGTGGGGCTTTGTAGGGTGGGGGTCCAGATGTAACTGGTTGGGGCTCTGGGGTGTGGCTTGTCAGGGTGGAGGTTTGAGTATGGAGAGTTCAATGGGGGGTCTGAGGGGTGGGAGTCCAGACACAGGGGGTTGGGGCTCAGCGGGGGAAGTTATGGGTTTGGGGCTTTTGGTGCAGGGGGGTCTGGGTATGGGGGGGGTCCAGATGCTTGGGGTTGGGCAGATGCGGGAGCAGCTTCTCCAACAGTGACCTCTCCCCCTGTGGCTGAGGAACGATGGGGATGAGAAGCTGTGTGCGTGTGCGCGCAGAGCTTCCTGCAGCTGGGGGAGGTTTCTGGCCCTGGCCCCTCCTTTCAGGGGAAGAAGTAGTCCTGGCCCCCTGCCTAGCTGGGACTGGCAGCTGAGCCCAGCACAGGGTATGAGCCAGCAGTCGGGGCATCCTCAGCATTTCTTTCTTTCCCCACCCCAGTTGTGCAGTTGTTTACCTCTCTGCCAGCTGCTCTGGGCACCCAAAACAATGCGCCTGCACTACTGGGGACGGGGTGAGTGACTGCTCGTGCAGCTTCCCTTTGCTTCCCTGTCAGAAAGTCATTTTTCTGAGGGGAAGCAAAGAAATCTGCAGGGGACATGAATTCTGCATGCGTGTAGTGATGCAGAATTCCCTCAGGAGTATATTTTGATATTTATAGCTGGGCTTTAAACATTCATTTTAGGCTGAAATTGCCATTCCTGGCCTCAGTCAGGGACTTAATTATCCCTCTTTACTTGTTGTTTTTATGATTCAAAGCGCTCAACTTGAAACTGATAGTCTTGGCTATAATACACTTTGAAAAGCTGCTTAAGTGCTGTATATGCTTTCCTAAGAGACATTCTCACGGTTAAAGAATATGGCTCTGATTCTGACCTTTCTTGCCAGAGTAAATTATGAGAGAAAAAAGATTGAAGTCCGTGTAACTGTACTTGTATACAGGATATTGATATCCAGTCTAAAGGGTCTGGTGTGCAGTCCTCATGTGACTGACTATCCCAAAGAAGCTAATTCTGCCTGATTAGGAACTGCAAATTTGGCTCTTTGCATGTTTCATAACATTGGGTAAAATCCTGGCCTCATGGAAGTTTTGCCACTTATTTCACTGGGACCAGGATCTCATCCTCTGTTTGTTCAGTACATTGATTTGAGCAACTAGTTGTCCCCGAGAACAGAGGTCATCTGTCTACAAAGAGCATGGGCAATAAAAGTGCAAGTGTCTCCCAACAAGCCACAACCTTGATCTTCCAACTTTTTTGGGGAGAGGGTGCATGGATACTGGAATCAGATGTAACATTTACTCTTGTCTCACTTCTGAGATTGACAATGAGTGTCTTATTTGTGAGGCGGCAAATGTCCCATTAGGACTGAATCACCCTGCCATTTGGTCGGGATGCTGCTGTTTGTGGGTTATGACATCTGGGTCAGATCCTCATCTGGTGTCAGTCAGTGTAGCTCTGTTCGTGAGCTGCTGATATTCACCAGATGAAGATCTGCCCCTCTGGATTCCTCGAAGATGGTCATGTTTCATTCCAATGATCTGCTGATTGCTGTACTAACATTTTTATTTCTTAACTTAAAAGTGTTATGGAGACTCTGGTTATAAACCAAGCAAGCCAAAAATCAACATGTTCTTAAAAAAAACTTTTTTTTTTCCTACAGTTGAAAACTCAGTCCTGTGCATGTGTGTGTTTCATGCACAAAACATGGCAGAAGATGCATATAAAAGTAGTTCCCAGAGAAGCAGTTATATCCTTGGTTTTGCTGTTTAAAATCAAACTTTTAGTGAAAACATAAAAGCAACTTTTTATGTATTTTCAGGAAATTCGATTGATTGACTATGAGAAAATGGTTGATCACAGAGGAATACGAGTGGTAGCCTTCGGACAGTGGGCTGGTGTAGCAGGTATAGTGCGCTATACAATAAGTAGGCCTAGGATTAATAATGCTTCACCAACATCAGCACCTTTTCAGTTTACATTAACTTCCTGAGAATCCAGGCCTGTGGTGCTTTTTATAGCTGCTGTGCAGCTCCTGAGAATCTTTCTAGTCTGTTGCTAATTCCCGGCACACAGTATAGTCAGCGTCCTGAGGATTCTGCCTAACTCCATTATTTTACTTCCTATTAAGTTCCACCTATCTATACAGAAGCAGTATTTCTCTTGCCAGGAGAGTAGATACTCCACCTCACTGGAAGGAGAATCAGTGACCCTAGGCCAACAGAATGTGTGCTCTAGAAAGAAATGTCTGTCACCCTCCCTGTGAGCCAAAGTGTGTGGTGGAGTACAACACACGTGCTAATCAGCCCTCTTTTTTGTGACATGGTCCTGATCGCTTTGTATTAAAGTATTTATTGTTTTTCCACTGTACCTCCAAAAAGCTCACTACTCTTCAGTGGAATTTACCGGTGTGGGCTTTTTTTCCTCCCCCTCCCCACATGGTTGTTCTCTCCCCTCCCTACCAAAAAGAAAATATATTGGCATGTTTGAGGGATGCCAAATGGAGGACTGAGATCCAAGTCTGCTACTGAACCTGTTTTATCTTGAGTCAAGGAAGATCTTGGGTATCAGTCACTGTAGATCCTATATGTCCATTCTTAATTATATTAACTGTATAATTCTGAAATAGGAATGATCAATATTTTACATGGAATGGGATTACGATTTCTTGCCCTGGGACATCACACTCCTTTCATGGTAGGATTTTTACATAATATCACTTAAACATTTTAGTAAAAAGAAATATCATGGGCTCTGGACAAACACATTGATGAGAACCCTTTGTGTCTGGTTTCAGCACATTGGTATGGCTCATAACTACAGGAACAGCAGCCAGGCTGTGCAGGCAGTGCGGGATGCTGGCTATGAAATCTCTCTGGGTTTGATGCCAAAGTCGATTGGACCCTTAACATTTGTGTTTACAGGCACTGGTAACGTTTCTAAGGTAAGATGCCTTCCCCCCCACCAATGTAATACTCATTTTTGCTGTATCTTTTTACCTAAGTCCTATTTCTGAATCTTGTATGCATCAGACTCACTGTATGCAATTTCATGATAGATGTAATTTGTGCAGTACTCTTGCTTCTAGGCTTTTTGCCATGATATGATATGAATTCCCAGTTACCCTAGACTTGTGCTTGTAGAGGAGCTATGATACTGGTTACTAGTCATGAATCCTATAAACCAGGCTGCACTGTCAAGGAGAGCTGCTCCTCACCCCCTTAAATGCTATAGAATGGTTAAGGATGACTATGTGGGAGAACTTCTGTTTGCTTTATCGGTCTGTATATATTATTCCTCAAAGAAGGTTAGACTTCCGCATTATTTATGTGGTGTAAGACTTGATGTTACTCTACCTTAAAGGATGGATGGTTGATCCAATGGATGGGTTACGCTCTCCACTACCCCTGAGATGCAGGCATCCACAGAAGCTCTTTGCCTTTTGGGGCTGGGTGGTGGCAGAGTGCAGCCTCCATTACATTCACGCACCCATTTAGCATACATCCTTAGGCAAGAGACTACTAGCCTGCTGTTGGCTGCAGTGAGCAACTGATGTGGAACCTGGTTGATGGTCTGTTAGGAGAAGCTAATGAGCATGTGCTAAAGTGAAATGTCAGCTCAGAATCAGCAGAATCCTTTCTGGGATCAGCCAAGGGTCAGAGGCAGCATAATCCTGCAGGCCATTCTCCATGAAACAGAGGAAGAGCCAGAGGAGAATATCAGTTGTCCCACCTGTTAGGATATAGATATTCAGGCTTGTCTGTAAAGGCCTATAATTTAAGAATTTAGGTATGTTTATCATTTTAGTTAGTTATAAAGGTATAAAAGAGAGAATCAAAATCAGTGTCTGCCTGGGTGAGGGCCTTCGCTCACAGTGACAGTCTGAGGCCCTGTTCTTAAGCTAGGGCCTTTGGCTAAGCAGTGGGAGCAGCCATAAGCTGGAAAGCGTTCGGTCATGTCCTCGCACATTTCAAACTAGTCATATTGAAATAAGGCAATCTGGGGCTGTTAGAAAGGTGATCTGACCTATCACCTCCAGAGAAAGGGAAGAGCCTAGAAGATGTAAAAGGAAATTTAGTTTGATAGTTGTCTGTTTGGTAAGAACTCCCTTATCAATAGACATAGTTGGTTTCAGAGTAGCAGCCGTGTTAGTCTGTATTCACAGAAAGAAAAGGAGTACTTGTGACACCTTAGAGACTAACAAATTTATTTGAGCATAAGCTTTCTTGAGCTACAGCTCACTTCATCGGATGCATAGTTGGGAAACTAGTTGGAAAACCCTTATGTCTTTATAGATGTAGTTGTAAAATCCTCACTTCTGTATTGTTTTGTCATTATAGTTCCCACTTTGCTATTGTTTGTTTGCATGGTCTCTGGTTCTGCTGTATAATTAATTTTGCTGGGTGTAAACTAATTAAGGTGGTGGGATATAATTGGTTAGCTAATCATGTTACAATATGTTAGGATTGGTTAGGTAAATTTCAGTAAAATGATTGGTTAAGGTATAGCTGAGAATATTACTATATAAATTAGGGGCAAACAGGAAGTAAGTTGGGATTCAAAAATAAGGAAAAAGAAACTTGGATTTAAGCTTGCTGGAAGTTTACCCCAATAAACATCAAATTGTTTACACCTTCGGACTTTGGGTATTGTTGCTCTCTGTTCACGCGAAAAGAACCAGAGAAGTGGGAGGGTGAAGGACTAAGCCCTCTAACACCACCTGCCATAGGAAGAAGTGTCAAAAGAATAGCTGCTGCCATTCAGGAAAAAGAGGAGGGTCCAGAAGAGGATTAGATGCTGACAACATTTGTGTACCCAGAGCAGACTTTCCCAGTCACCTGTTACTCCCCTGGTTCACTAACCTAGCACAGGCCCTTCCCAGCTGCATACATTCTTCTTCTTCTTCTTCTACAATTTGCCTATTATTTTATCTACTCCAACCCCAATCTGGAAAGGCTTTGATACCTGCACCTCTTCGCAGCTGAACCTAGATGCAATCTAAGGTATTTCTGCTTCACCCCCTGTGTTACTCCCCCCCCCGCCCCAATCATTGTCTGGGAGCAGTGGGTATTCCTGCACAGAAGAGAATCCTCTGCTGGTTAGATACTCCTAGGGGAATTCTGCGCCACTGTGCATGCGCAGAATTCATGTCCCCCCACAGATTTCTTTGTTTTTCTGACGGAAGCAAAGGGAAGCTGCAAGAGCAGTCACGCACTGCTCCCTAGCTGCGCAGGTACATTGTTTCAGGCACCTGGAGCAGCCAGCGGAGAGGTCAATCACCGCAGGGCTGGGGATACCCCAGCCAGTGTCTCCTACCCTGAGCTGGGATCATCTGGGCTGGAGGCAGAAAAGGATGGGACTTCCTCTTCCCCTGCAAGGAGTGGCTGGGGCTGTGTCAGACCCACCTCTAGAAACCTCCCCCAGCTGCAGGAAGCTCAGCATCCTTCCCTGCTTCCTGCCCCCATCGCTCTTCAGCTGTGGGGGGAGGGGTCACTGTATGAGGAGCTGCTCCCCCATCCGCCCAACCCCCATGCATCCAGACCTCCCAGACCCAGATACCTCTGCCGAGCCTCACCCCATACACCGATAACCCCCCTGAATTCCATCCCATTGAACCCCATCCCCTGCATCTGGAGCCCCCTGCACTCAGATACCCTGCCTGCAGACTTCCACCCCTGCACCCAGACCCCCCCCCCACCACTGAGCTCTCTGCACTCAAACCCCTACCCTGACGAGCCCCACTACCCTGAGCCCCCAGGCCACTGATCCCCCAATGAGCTGTACCCAAACCTCTCTGCTGAGTCCCAACCACTTTCACCTGGAAGCCCCTGCAGAGTCCCATTGCACCTGGAACCCCTGCAACAAGTCTCTGTGCATCCAGATCCCCCCATACCTAGCCCCCCCCCTCCAATGAGCTGTCTGTATCCAGATTGTCCCACACAGAATCCTCTCACCCCACACCTGGATCCCCCCACACTGAGCCCCTCCACACTTGGATCCTGCCTGGGTGAGCCTTCCTGCCCCACACCTGGTGTGCCTGGCTCAGAGGGGCAGGGCCCCAGGGTGTTTCTGGGGCAGGGCCAGGCCTTGTGCTGTGTTAAGGTCAGGTGCAACCTGAGCACTGAGTCTGTGTCCCTGGGGTTGGGGGTGGGGAGGCTTCAGGGTGATCTCCCATTTTCGTGCAGCCAGTGGTCTGTGCTCCCCACTGCCATGCTGGAGCCTATGTATTTATTTATTGACAAATAAAATTTAGAGAATTTTAAAATATTGTGTTTAGAATTTTTAATTTTTTGGTGCAGAATGCTGTCAGGAGTAGTTAGAGGAGCCACACTGATGGGATGAAGCTTTTGAGGTCTGTGCGGGAGGGGTAAGAAGCCTATTGGTAAGGATTAAATTGAGATGTATGATCAGGGATCAGGTGTCCTAGAGGGAATTAGAGAGAGAGTGTGTGAGAGATGCATGAAAACTCCTTTCTCCATGTGTCAGTATAATAATGCCTGCATCCTTAATTTTCACTCCATGCATCTGAAGAAGTAGGGTTTTTTTACTCACAAAAGCTTATGCCCAAATAAATCCGTTAGTCTTTAAGGTGCCACTGGATTTCTCATTTTTCCAGACGAAGTCTTTAGCAATAATGGGCTGTAACTTTCCAATGTGGATTTCAGGCCATTTGCCATAGTTTGGCTGTAATTTGGACTTGATATGTTACCCGCACAAAATTCTGTTACTATCACACTGTAGGGCGCCCACCCGTACCCTGTTCCTAGGGCTCAGGCATAACCTTGTTAATTTAGGAACCCACCCTCACCCTTCTGTGGACTCAGGGCATAACCTTTCACTCTGCAGGTTTTCAGGGTCTTTTACCAGTGAAAAAGCCTTACACATTAATATCCTACTTAACCTCTATTTATTATCAATTACCAAAACAGAATGCACACATTAACCATATAATGCTCACCACTCCCAGTAAGGCAGATGAATTTTTTTTGATGGCCAGTCAGGAACAGGTCATCTGGGGAACTGCAGCTTCTGCACGCTGTCATTAGCGGAATGTTGGGGCTGGCAGCTCTGATCTTGGGGCTGTATCCTGGAGTTGGTTCCCAAGAACTTCCTTTTGGATCCTAGTTTATATAGTGAAACTTGAGTCCTGCTTAGCTGTAATTTAACCAATCATTTTACTAAAGTATTACTGAACAGTGTTCTAACCAATCCTATCATTGTAAAACAATTCTCTAACCCCACCACCTTAATTGATTTTTTTTTTTTTTTTTACACCTAGCTAAGTATGTAACAGACAGAAACAATCAAAGAACCAGAAAGAGACCATACAGATAAACACTAGCGAAGTGGGGACCATAAAGACAAAACAATAAAGAAGTAGGGATTTCACAACCACAACCTGATAAATGATTTCTTGCCAGACAGAATGCCATCAGACTAAGTTTTCTTTAACCATCTTAAGATTTGTTTCCTTGTCTGGTGATGGTGGATACTGTTAGGACAGGATCGCCTTCTTACCAGTCTGGTATTACATTGTTTTAACGTAATTTAGATGGAATGTGATGATGTGACTTCCTGCTTCTTAGCTCGTGGCTGCTGCTCTCCTAATATGACTGCAGACAAAGGCCTCAGACCTTACAATGTGGCTACAGGAAAAGGCCGTATCCTCACAGGTGTTCTGTGATGAAAATCCCAATCAAAGGGACTTGTGGAAAGGTCTATCTGGATGGTAAAGAACCTTATGAAAAAGACTTTAAACAGTGGGGGTGATTTGCATAAAGCTTCACTGGTTTAACTGAAGAACATCTGTATCAGCTTTAATCTAGCTAGCATGGGTACTGATAGGAGTGTAGTGGTGGTAGCCTGCACTGAAGCCTGTGCCATCAGCCAGACTAGGGACCCTGGAGCTGAGAGCAACCATGCTTCAAAATAACAGTTGAGTTTCACAGAGCAATTGGGTTAGCTGCTGCTGACTTATAACTCAAGCTGTTGCATCCCCTTTGCCTTATTAGCTCAAGCTTCCGCAACACTGGAATGTCAACAGACCCCCTCCTCTGCTGTCCCACCCCCAATGGGCTAGCTAGTTAGAGTTAAAAGAACCACTTAACTGAAGTTAGAGAGTTGCGTGTGGATGGGAGTCGCATTAGGGGTAATACTTAAGTTCTAACTCAAGTTAACAATGCTCTGAAGACACATCTGGTGACTTTTTGTTTTTCATTCACTAAGCTAAAATGAACACTTTCTCATGTTACACAGTAAACCAGATTTCAGGCAGGTACTTGGCACATGTGGATTAGTATGCATCTCTATAGGGACAGTGTAATCTGGCAGAACTGGCAAGATCTATTGAAAATGAGCCCTTGTGAACATTCTGTGAATGCAATAACAATTTTCTTTCTGCAGTTTTTCAATATCCTATACTCTTTGCTGATGTCCACGTGATTCTGAGTCATATTTTTATCTGCAGGGTGCCCAAGAAGTGTTCAATGAACTCCCTTGTGAATTTGTGGAGCCACATGAACTGAGGGAGGTTTCCAAATCTGGAGGTAATGCTAAGGCACAAGTGTGATAAGCTTTAGAATCTCTTTGACCAACAGTATTGCTTCTTAAATAACTGACTTTCTCCTCTTTTTATTGCAGACCTTAGGAAAGTATATGGGACAGTGTTAAGTCGTCACCATCATCTTGTAAGGAAGACCGATGGGGTGTATGATCCGGAGGAATACGACAAACGTCCAGAACTCTACACTTCTCGTTTTAATACTGATGTGAGCATTGTTGCTGTTCTCTCAGTACAAGGTTTTCCAAATACTGCTGATAGCAAATACTGTTCCACGTTCTCTGTAGTTAGGGTATCACTTGTCTATAAGGCTAGATGAAATGCAAGTCCCCTTGACTATCAATAACATCCATGTGAGACCTTCTAGAATTTGTGACTTTCTTTGCAGATTGCACCGTACACTACTTGTTTGATTAATGGAATATACTGGGAGCAACATACACCTCGCTTGTTAAATCGACATGATGCAAAAAAGTTGCTGGCTCCGATTAAACCTTCTGCTGCTGCAACTGAGGGTTGTCCAGAATTACCACACAAGTAAGGCACCTTTGATTGGTAGTAATAATTTATTCTCTAGTATTCTAATTAAGTAATAAGGATCAGTGGTTTCAGCAAAGCATTGAATAAATACGTTGACAGTCTCTGAGAGAAACTTAGGAGCAGAACCCAACCCATCCTGCTCTCTTTACCCACATGCTTCCCTATTTCTGTTTCCTTTTGTAATTTGTACATCCCACTTACAAATGTCATTAATTTCTACTATTGACAAATGGCAGATTTGTAAATTAAGTTAACCCTGCACGTGCTTCTCTCCCTGGGAAAAGGCTGGGAGAACAAATGTGACAGATGTTGTGGTGTGTGTGTGTGCAGGTTTAATAAATCATGATATCAAATACGTCAGCTGAGTTAGTTAAGACAACAAGAAATACTTAATAGAGTGCTATACAGAAAAGGAAACATACATTGCAAATTTGAGACTGGTGAACTGTGTCCCCTCCCCCCCAACCTGAGTTCACTTGCGACTAACTCCCTAAAACTCATCTCTAATATACTGTTCAGAACAAAGAAAAACATCTTTTTTCATGTTTGACCTTATTTAAGAATCAATAAACCAATGATAATTGTAACCAATTTATCATTATTAGGACAATACGTAACCACAACTAGCTCTTAAGGCTTAGATGTTAATCCATACTTTAATATTTTGCTGATAAATTGATTATAGACACATCTGCTGTACCACATGCTCCTTGTCCATTTTGTCAATTACTGAGTATTTATGGTCCTCCCTTATCAATGACATAATTTTGTCCGTTACAACATACATCTATAATAGTAGGAATCTCTCTATATACTACTTGTGCTCACAGAAGAGACAAAGAAAATAAACTATTGACCATGGTCTCTTTTTCATGGTGTCTGGTTTACGTAATTAATAAGCTAAAGACCTCTCTTTATCTACTAATTTTATCGTTTTAAAAAAGAAATCTATAACCAAGTCATTCTAGAAATAGTCTGTTACGCTTATCAGGAATTGCAGTCTTTCAATAGATTATTTTATTAATGATAGAAAACACCTGCCCCATGTCCGTTACAAGTATGTCCTTTCTGGACATTAGAACATAAGAACGGCCATACTGGGTCAGGCCAATGGTCCATTTAGCCCAGTATCCTGTCTTCTGACAGTGGCTGATGCCAGATGCTTCCACTCCCAGCTTCTAGCAGTGAAAGGCTTAAGACACCCAGAGCATGGGATTGCATCCCTGATCGTTTTGGCTAATAGCCATTTATGAACCTGTCCTCCATGAACTCCGCTAATTCTTTTTTTGAACCCAGTTAGTTTTGGCCTTCGCAACAACCCTGTGCACTGTGTGAAGTAGTACTTCCTTTTGTTTGTTTTTAAACCTGCTGGCTGTTAATTTCGTTAGGCGACCCCTGGTTCTTGTGTTATGTGAAGGAGTAAATAATATTTCCTATTCGCTTTTTCCACACCATTCATGATTTTGTAGACCTCTATCATATTTCCCTGAAGTAGTCTCTTTTCTAAGCTGAACAGTCTCTGTTTTAGTTTCTCCTTGTATGGACTGTTTCATACCCCAAATTATTTTGTTAGCTTTAACTGCTGCTGCATGTTGAGTGGATGTTTTCAGAGGTGTCCCTAACCTCTGTTTGTCAGAGCTGGGAATGGGAGACAGCACATGGATCACTTGATGATTACGTGTTCTGTTCATTCCCTCTGGGGTACCTGGCATTGGCCACTGTCAGAAGACAGGATACTGGGCTAGATGGACCTTTGGTCTGACCTAATATGGACATTCTTATGTTCTTAACTATCCACGATAACTCCAAGATCTTTCTTGAGTGGTAACAGCTAATTTAGATCAAATCATTTTGTATGTATAGCTGGGATTGTTTTCCAATGTGCGTTACTTTGCAGTTATCAGCATTTGATTTCATCTGCCAATTTATTGCCCAATCACCTAGTTTTGTGAGATCCCTTTGTAACTCAAGTCCAAAGCAGACTGCCATCTTGAGTAATTTTGTATTGTCAGCAAACTTTTTACCACCCGATTGTTCGCCTCCTTTCCCAGATAGTTTATGAATATGCTGTACAGAATAGGTCCCAGTACAGATCCTTGGAGCACCCTGTTGTTTACCTCTTTTTATTATGAAAACTGACCATTTATTCCTACCGTTGGTTTCTTCTCATTTTAACCAGTTCTGAACCATGAGAGGGCCTTTCTCCTTATCCCATGACTGCTTAGTTTGCTTAAGAGCCTTTGGTGAGGGACCTTGTCAAAGGCTTTCTGAAAGTCCAAGTACATTATACCTAGTGGATCACCCCACATACTTGTTGATCCACTCCAAGCATTCCAGTAAATTGATGAGGCTTGATTTCCCTTTAGAAAAGCCATATTGACTTTTCCCCAACATATTGTATTTATCTGTGTCTGATAAGTCTGGTTGAAACTCTTGTAAAGAACAATCTTCTGATCTTTTGTAACTATTCTTGTTTATGTTTTGGATGATTTTGTTCATTGTTTTTATTTAATTACTTTAGACTTATGGCAATATGTGACATTTCAGCAGACACTGGAGGATCCATAGAATTTATGACAGAGTGTACAACAATTGACAGTCCATTTTGTATGTATGACGCTGACCAGCATATTATTCATGGCAGGTGGGAGAACCTTTAATTTGCACTGTACTTTTTGTTTCAATATCCTATTCTACTCAAACCACTATATGAAGTCATGCTTTTGAAACATGACCACTAAAGATGTGACAAAGAAAATGTGACATGAAATCATAATGTTGTCTCTTCCAGCGTGGAAGGCTTTGGGATTCTGATGTGTTCCATTGACAACTTACCAGCACAGCTTCCTATAGAAGCAACAGAATACTTTGGAGACATGCTCTTCGCTTATGTTGAAGAGATGGTAAGGCCTTGTGTATTCAGTGACAGACTGAAGGTTTGAACTTAAACTTCGATTGCATTATGTGGCTCTTCTGGTCTGCCATATATAGATTTAAAAAATCTGCTGTAGAACATAACTGAATCAGTCTGAAAAATGACTGCTCCACAGTGTCTGAGGTAAAATTTCCAAAGGCACCGAAGTCCCATTTTCAAAAGTGAAAGTCAATGGGAATGAAAGTCACTTGAAACAATTAATTATATGGGTCAGGAGAATTTCAGGTTTCAGAGGTTATTTTATGTGCAATTCCTGCATGTATTTTAATATACCTTAAAACCTGGACAGTTTCCTTTTTTTTTTTTTATGAAGCAAATTTTTCCAGAGGATTTATCTCTGAAAGTTCTCTGAAAATTTGTGGGAAATAAAATGCTCAGATTGAAATCCTTCATCTCCACAGCTGTTATCTGATGGCTCACAGCCTCTTGAAAGCCAGAATTATTCACCTGTTGTACGAGATGTAAGTCTTTCAAGCTATTTCCATTCCTCTTCTGACCTAGATATGTAAAGTTCAAACGTAGGAAAAGTAATTTTATGTTTCATATACTTTGTAGGCAGTGATTGCGTCCAATGGTTCATTGACTGATAAGTATAAATATATCCAGAAATTGAGGGAAAGCAGGTAATGTATAGTGTGGTTTAAGTTTCTCATTGTCTTGGTTCCTGTGACTCAGGTTTTAAATAACCATGCTTGCCTTCTACCTTCCTTTTTTCATTTATTTAACTGTTGGTGGAATTCAGCTGTATTACATTATGTGGTTAAAGGTATCCTGAGTTGAATCTCCCTACTGTGTCTAACCCCATTAGCATATATTACTAATTTAATGCTGAACCTGAGGAAAAAGCAAGGGTAACAAATGTGTGCCTTGTTAATAATCAGGATTTCTCAGACAGAAAACAATTGCATGCTAACCCTATTATTTCCTCCTTGCACCGTCCAAACATGCAACACTAGCTTATTTAGGGGTGGCTGGGCTCTGAGGACCAGTAATATAATTTTGCAGACTTCTAGTTTTAATACTATAGACTTGCAGTTCTCGCCCTCAGGAAGAGGTGGTCCTCTTGCCCCACTGATCTGCAGCATTGTTCTGTGACTGGGGTGTATTCAGGATTCTGCATAAAGGTCTCTGACTTGTACTATGCCCATTACTTGAGGTACCATTCTATCCTTGTCATGTCTATTTTATCTTGCAGTGGTAAAAATGAATGGAGCAGATGGGGTTAACTTCATTTACTTAATGTACAATTTCCCTTCCCGCCACTTCAGTTATTCCTAGTAACTAACACCTTTTATTTTTATGCTTTTTACAGAGTGGCGTTGGTTTGGCAGTGATTAACTCCGTCTTTGTGGTTTTGGCTAGTTGTGGCTGGAGCACATATAATAAAGAAAATAGAAAAACACAAAGGAAATAAATATAGATTTAAGCACTAGGTACATTCATGGAAATTAAAAACAATGTAATCTGTCATTTTCCTCATTTACTTAACATCTGGGCTGCAGAAATGTAAAATATAATGGTCCAGATAATTAATAGTGAATCCCTCTGAGGATATTAGGAAAATTCTGTTTTAAATGAAGAATAATTATTTACAGGACTTACTGCACCCTTTTCTTTAGTAGCGGAGCAAGTCATTTGCTTCTGGAAGACCACAGCTTACCACAGAGTTTTTGATATATGCTGTTATGGTGGACAACCTTAGCCAGTTGCCTTCACGAACATACCTTCTTATTACTGGCACAGCATTGTGGCTTCTCTTTTTTGACACCCTTCTTAGCTCACACTAGACCATGCAAGAGGTTATTAAGAAGCTGAAAATCCCTTTGGAAAAGGGTCAACTTGTGGGTAGACTTTTTTTGGTCTTTCCGCAAAACAGCATATTGTGCCTAAAGGAAGAGTGGTACTCACTAATGCCAGAGCCTTTTCTCTGATGCCTTCCCTTTGGATTTCTTTGGAACTAATGCAAATGAACTTACTGTTTAAAATGTGATGGTATACCCAAAGAGGGGAGAAGGTTTGATGGCTTGTTATACCCTTCTCCATAATTTCTTCACAACTGCATAGCTTACGCTGGTTATATGTTCCTCTTGCACAGCTGCAAACGGCACATTTCTTTAACTAACCTAAATGTCCAAAGTGCTGTACAAAGATTACTTAATTGAACCACTCCCATGTATGTTTGTGATGAGCAATAGTTCATATCTTCTTTTCTGGAATATAAAAACTTTGCTGCAATTATTGGTGTAACAAAAATGTCTCTTAACAGCTTGTAATGGACAAACTCAAGTACAGGCAGGGATCAGCCAATCCCAGTTTGGTTGAACTCTTGCCATTGGACAGTTAGAGCTAGAGATCGGTGTGTTTAGAAGCTTGATATCGCAAAAGCCATTTCTTCTGCAAGGAGTCTTTCCTCTGTTGCAGCACTGGTGGTGCAATCTACTTTACCCCTCTTTGCATGTCTGTATGTTCGCATCTGGGGTAGGCATGGAACGTGTGATGAAGTCATCACTCTCTCTGTGGGTCTGAGAGTAGTATCCTGCGTGAGGAGGATCTTTCATCAGAACTGATGATGGGGCTGTTGGAGGAAAGATTCTTTGTCCTACCATGCCAAAAGATCGACAAAGTGATATTTAGCAGGTGTTGGTGGTTCATGAAGTAATGCTGGGACTGTTGTCAAATCTGGGACCATGTGTACAAGCAGGTTTTATTATGTAGGTGCTATCTGCCTATATAGGTTCCCATGATGCCCTGAAGTGACTCTGGCATAATCTGTCCAAAGTTGGCCTCTCAATTTAGAGGTCACTGATGATGGCAGGAGCTAGGCACAATCTGGAAACTTACAATGTTAGTTCAAGATGATACAATCAGATCGTTAGCCCTGAAGTGGTCCGGTTGTTTTTGAACTGGAGTAAATGATGGATTCCTTTTTGATTTGAAGACTTCAAGTTAGATTTGAGAACTTCTGTAACTCAGACAGAGATTGTGGGCCTATTGCAGGACTGGACGGGTGAGGTTCTCTTGCAATGTGCAAAAGTTTGTATTCGATGATCGTGATGGTCCTTGCTGGCCTTAAAGTCTTTGTATCTGTGACCAAACTCACAGTCCATTTTAGTCAATTTCACGGTCATATGATTTTAAAAATCATAAATTTCATGATTTCAGCTATTTAAATCTGAAATTTCACAGTGTTGTAAATTGTAGGGGTCCTGACTCAAAAAGGAGTGGGGGGGGGTTGCAAGGTTATTGTAGGGGGGCTTGCAGTACTGCTACACTTGCTTCTGCACTGCTGCTGGTGGCGGCGCTGCCTTCAGAGATGGGCAGCTGGAGAGCAGCATCTGTTGGCCGGGAGCCCAGCTCTGCAGGCAGAGCTGCCGTCAGCAGCAGTGCAGAGGTAAGATGGCATGGTATGGTATTGCCACCCTTACTTCTGCACTGCTGCCTGCGGAGCTGAGCCCTTAGTCAGCAGCCACCTGCAGAGCTGGGCCCTCAGTCAGCAGCCTAGCTCTGAAAGCAGAAGCCAGGGTGGTATGGTATGGCATTGCCACCCTTACTTCTGCACTGCTGCTGGCCGGGCACTGCCTTCAGATCTGGGTAGTATTTTTCTGCACTGCTGCTCTCTGGCTGCCCAACTCTGAAGGCAGCACACAAGTAAGGGTGGCAATACCACAACCCCCTTAAAATAACCTTGTGACCACTGTTCCCTCTAAGCTGTGCGTGTGTGCACGCGCACACAGATCCTAAACCCCATGCACAACAATTTGCACAGAAGAATTTTTTTGTGCACACGGCCTGTCAAAAAATTAGAGGGAACATTGCATGTGACCCCCCCCCCCTTTGGGTCAGGATGTCCAATTTGAGAAATACTGGTCTCCCCTGTGAAATTTGTATAGTATAGGGTAAAAGCACACAAAAAGACCAGATTTCATGGCGGGAGACCAGTTTTCATGGTCCATGACACGTTTTTCATGGCTGTGAATTTGGTAGAGCCCTATCTATGAGGTTGGACTAGTTTGGCTGAGAAAAATTCAGTGACTTCTGAGGAAGAATGAGAAGTAGCAGCTACTGCAGCTGCTGGAGGAACAATGGAACGGGTTGGGTGGTGTGACCCTTTCTGAGGCTGGATTTAGACATTTTAGTCCGCTTACCCTGAAGTAGGAGTTGTGCAATAGAAATTTTGGAAAAGCTTAGGGAAGTGACGTACTTTGGCTAGAAAATCAGGCCGCAGAACTTAAACTTCTTCCTGAAATGAGCTCTTGGGTTGTAAACTTGCTAAAACATGCTGACTTGACATTGGCTTCAGCAGGCTGCTGTTTGCTTATCCTGTATGTTTTAATTTTGATTATAACCCCTCTAGGGAATACTCACGGTCACTGACCAAGGATAAGAAGAGGGTCTTGTTACTTGGATCTGGCTATGTTTCTGGCCCTGTGATAGAATACCTCACTAGAGATCCCAATGTAGAAATCACAGCAGGTACGTGAAAGCAAGCAAGCCCTTAAGTATTAAAGAACTGTATTAAGCTTCAAGTATGTGTACTGTGTATTGAAATAATTATTTATTTTGTACCAGCATGGCAGCACACTAAAAACTTTTATTTAAAAGCATATGAAGTGTGCTATGGGAAACTGAAGATATATTCTACATTTGTAACTACTGTGCACCTCATTCAAAAAATTATTCTGTAGCTTTAATAACACCTTAAAGAGACACCAACTTGAAAATCACATTGCTATCTGAAAATATTTTACCTACTTCTTGTTACAAGTAGTGCCTAGGAAGAGACTACAGAGAATATTTTTCTTTTCAGCTTGTTTGCTTCCTGCATCTGACAGTATTTCATGCATAGTCAGTTTCATTCTTTCCTTGATAGTCAGCTGCATTTTCTGTCATGCAAAAGCATGATGACACCACTTTTTTTATGTGCTTCTGTGGGGTGGAGGCTCGCATGAACTGTCTTTCCCCTTCTCTACAAGCATGTGTTTACAACAATGCTAGCAAAGCTGAAACCAAATGGGCAGCAGGCAGGCGTATGCACAGACGTCGGGGGAAAAGTGGGAGGGAGTTTGGCCAGGTGTGTTTTGCTGTCAATCATGTCCAAAACAACCTTCCAGTCACCAACAGGAGAATGAGGATTTTTTTTTTTTTTTTAAAGTCAGAATATACTCATTAATGTCTGCTCCATCAGGGAATGGGTTCTCTTGAAATTAGTCCACTTAAAAAATTATAGTTGACATGTCCCTCTTAAGAAGAGCTAATGAGGTGCGTGTATATAAGAAATATCTCTCATGATCCTTCTTTGCCCACCTGTGCTACCTATCCCACCTTGTTTGGCACCCTTTTGCTGTGGTAGTGGTGTCTGAATTACAGTAGCATGTAGAGAACCCAGCTGAGTTGGAGACTCAGTAGGCATTGTGCAAACACCCAGTAAGAGACAGGCCTTGTTCTTAAGAGCTTGCAGTTTAAATAGACTACAGATAAAGGGTGGAAGGTGAAACAGATGCATGGAGAGGTGAAGTGACTAGTTTACTATTACACCGCAGGTCAGTAGCAGAGTCAGGAATAAACTTGTACCTCCTGACTCCCAGTCCAGCACCCCTACCCACTAGACCATGCTGCTTTTCCATTCTGTTTTATACAGTAAACTCTTTGGTGCAAGGACCCTTTATTTTATTAATGGTGCATATGGTATAATTCTGTATGAATAATTAAAATAAACTCCACCTGTTTAAATTCCTAATTTGTCTAATATGTGTAGACCTAAACCTACAAATAAATACATCTTTCAAATCACACATTCTTACTTATTAGCCTATAGATACAGTGTTTCTCCTGCAAGCTGATGAGATTGTGAATGCTAAAGCACTGTAATGATTACAGCTCTCAGATCCCATCATCTGTTGCAGGAGAAACAGACCCCTGAACCCAGTTCCTGGTATTTCAGTTTACTTTTCAGGCCTGTGAACCTGTTGATGACCGTAGGACTACTGCACATGGGTAAGGGTTGTGTAACTGGCCCTATCTCACAGCATTAAGACAAGTTTTATAGTGTTGTCCACTAAATTGACAAGAAGATAAATCCGTGTCCAGAGGTTCACGGAGTTCTAGCGTTGTATGTGAGATTGTGTTGGGAATGGCGGAGCAGAATGCTTCATCCACCTAGATCCTCTTCTTTCAGGCTTTTCTGTGTTTGATCCTCTTGACTTTTCCCCCAACAGTTTCTCCACTGACTCTTTATCTCAGAACAGGTACTGTTTGCCTGCATGAGTTCATGGTAGTTTTGGCTGGTCATAGCATAGCTAGTTGCTGGTATATTTTCTGGCAATACCCTTTTATTCTATTCCTCCCAGCTCTTGTCCTAGTGCATTATCAGGATTAATATTCCAGAGGAAAAATACTTTGAGATCCCATCAGCGTCTCTCTTGTGAATTGTGACCAAGATTTTCTCAGTCCTGAATATCCCCATTGTAGTTCTCCCTCCCCATGTGGCTTTTCCTTACATTCTGTGTAAGAATCCCTTAAGCATTTTTGTCTAATGGATCATCTTTTGGATCCAGTTCCAGCACCCTTCTAATGATGAAGGGAATTAGACTGTCCCCTTATCAGCAGTCCACTCACTTTTTTTCAATTTTTTAAAAATTTCTGATGTTTCTAGGTGCCTCTTTTTTTTCTAGTAAAAATATTAAGAGACTATGTGTGAGTGATTTATATTGAGGCTCCAGCCCTCCTCATGGAACCATATCTTAATCTCCATTTGAATCTACTCCCTCCTCCATCAGTTCTACGTGAGTGACTAGATTAGATATCTTGGGACATGCCTGGGAGTTGGTTTTGTGCCCTGTCTACACTATAACTACAACTGTGTTTTGTTTTTCAATCTGTTTGTCACTCCCATCTGACCCAGGTATGAAAAAACCCACTGAGTTGTGTCCACACAGCAGCCTTTTTTACACACAACACAACCATGTTTCTGTGTCCTGCATCCACCACACTTCCTAATGGTGTTTGGTGCATCCTTGGTAAATGTGGGCAGCTATTCCATAATGCCTAAGCACCGGACAGAGTGCCTGCCTGTGAGGCAGTGCACTCAGGGATGTCCTGCTGCACAGAGTTGGGACAAAGGAGGGCTGGCCAACCCAGTGTTGCAGGCACAGTTTCAGATGCTGTGCCAAGATAGTGTGCTGAATTGCTGACCATAAGATCAGCTTGTGCTAGTCTTGGCTGCTGGTGAGGACAAAACGCTGTTAACAGCCACAGTTATTAACCATGTTTTGTGTGATTGGAGCCTACAGTGTCACTGACTGATTAGAGACGCTTCGAAGTGTGGGAGGAGGGGTAGCAGTTTTCACTTCATATGGCTAATGTTGGTGCCCCACGAGGACTCAGAGAGAGACCTTTAGTCTCTGCTGATTCCTACAATAACCTGCTCGATCGTACTCAAGACAGCAAATTAGGCTGCTAAGAAGAGAAGAGCGTCAAAATAAATAAAGAACAGGAAGGACTAAAACAGAGTTTTCAAATGCTGTTAATTTCCTGTTCTCATTCTGCAGTTTCCCTTAATGGATCACTGTTTCTCAAGGTAACTATACTGTAGCTTGACATGAGCAACACACTAGAAAATGAAGAAAAAAAGTCAAGACATGGGACACTTACACCTGTTTATCTTTCAAGTGTGCTCCTTTTTTTTTCTCCTTTCTGTGCAACTGCTTACTTAAAGAAAGATGGATGTCGCGTGTAGTTGTGTATTTGCGAAGGAACCCATGCAACAAGTGCCAGTGAATGGAGTTTGATGCATGATGACGACTAGGTTATTCTGCAAAAAGAAAAGGAGGGCTTGTGGCACCTTAGAGACTAACAAATTTATTTGAGCATAAACTTTCGTGAGCTACAGCTCACTGTTATTCTGCTAGTTTGAACCAGTGTGGAGGGTGTAGTTGGGGTTTTTACCTTGATACTTTGGGGAATGGGTTTGGGAGGGAAGTAAGAATAATTTTCACTTGTGTAACGGTTGACATTCATATTTTTTAAATAGCATCCATCATGAAGGAGCAACTTGGCCAGCTGACCAAGAAATACAACAATGTTACTTCTGTTCATGTGGATATCATTAAGCAGGAGGATAAACTGTCCTCCTTGGTGAAGAAACACGACCTTGTGATCAGGTCAGAATGCTGATTAAAATACAGAGGGTTTGATCCTGAGATTTGCTAGGGCTCCTTTACATTTCTTCAGTGGCACAAGTCACCCATGTAGTTGCCTTTAAATTGCTACTGGGGATTCCACCAAGGTACGGGGAATCACTGGGTGATGTAAAGCCAGCATAGTCCTTCTCCCCCCCCGCAACTCACAGCACTTGGGGACGGGGTGGAGATGAAGTGTGTTGGGGGGCAGATAGTGACTAGCCACATCCCCATCTCTCTGCACACAAGAGCACCAGGACTGTATCTAATGCAGTGTAATCTCTTCTTTGTTGTTAAAGATAACTTTGAGGCAAGATTTTCAAATGGCTCTCTGTTCAGCTCCTTCGTGGGCATGCAGTGTTAATTGCACAAACATTTGTGCCTACTTGGGGGACAGAATTCACCCACAAAGCCATCACCTGTATGTGCAAGTTACGTTGTAAACACATACAGTCATTGGTGCTTGCTAAATTGCATGCACATGTACAGAGGCCAAATTCGGAAAATTTGGCCATTACTGTCAAATGCTTGAAGAGTAAAAGGTTTCCTTTCTGAGCATTAAAACTATCATTAAAGTAGGGATGGAAACTGCTTTATAGTGCTTGCCATTGGGTCCCCCTCGCTGAACTTGTCCTGAGTGATATCTCCTTTTCAGGCATCCTGTGCCCTTCTAGAGATGGTTTAGCAGGACTTTTAATGAAAGCTTCTTCCAAGACAGCATTCTACTTTGAATCTGTTAAACATTTAGCACACCAGTGTAGAATGTGGTACTGGGAAACGAGGGCCCGGTTCTGTTTTCACAAAGGTGGCACTGAAAGCTGGGGCCTGCAAAGGGTTGAGAGAATTTGAACTCCTCTGCTGCCCTGCATTTTGTACAGTCACTTGTAGCAGTTCCAAGTGCGTGTAAAACAGTGTCATTCCGCTTTGGTAGGAATTCACGCCCACTTGCATTAGTGTAAAAACTGCATTCAGATCAATGACGGAGGCCCCTTGTGTTAATAGACCTCACCTAGATAAACTTTTTGCAAATTTTCTTCCAATGAAAACACCAGCAACTAGTCAGATTTTGACATACAATTTTTCTTTTGTTCATAGCTTGCTGCCTTACTCAGCACATCCTTTAGTTGCTAAGAAGTGCATTGACAGCAAAGTAAACTTAGTGACAGCCAGCTACCTAACACCAGCTATGAAAGAACTCCAAGAAAGGTAGGTCAAAAGATCAGTAATGAGATGTGACTTCTTTCTTAGGTACTTACATGGCCCCGTTACCGTACTATTCAAATGCCCCACAACAGTTAATGTATTTATGCTCTCAGTGTCTCCTGACTCGCTATTATCTGCATTCTACAGATGGAACGGAATCCAAGAGACTAAGGCCCAGATCCTCAGATATGTAGGCACTTAGCCCCCATTGAAAGATGGGTTAAAGCAGTGGTCACCAACCCATCGATTGCGATCGACTGGTCAATCCTGGAGACTCTGCCAGTTGGTCACGGTCTCCTTGCTGCTAAAAGTCTGGTGGCGCAGCGGGGCTCAGAAGTGGCTGGCTGCTGGCATGTCTTTGCAGCCCCTGGTGTGGGGGTAGGTGGCTCCATGTGTTGCCCTTACCCCCAGCACCATCCCCGCAGCTCTCATTGGCTGGGAACTGGCCAATGGGAGCTGTGGGGGTGGCGTTTGCGGGGTATGGGCAGCTCATGGAGACCCGCTGTCCCCCTTCCCCTCTAGGGGCCGCGGAGACGTGCCAGCAGCCAGCCTCTTACGGGAGTGGCGTGGGGCCATGGCAGGCATGCCGCCTGCCTGAGCCCCACTGTGACGCTGGCCGGGAGCCGCCTGGGGTAAGCGCCTCCCGGCTGGAGCCTGCACCTCACTCCCCGCACCCTTGTCCCAGCCTGGAGCCCCCTCCTGGACCCAATATCTCTCTCTGTCTCTCTCTCTCTCTCTCTCTTTTCCCCCAGAGCTTGCCCCCCTGCCCCAGGCTCAGCCCAGAGCCCCCTCCCACACTCAGAACCCCTCAGCCGCAGCCCAAAGCCTGCACCCCCTCCCACGCCCCAACACCCTGCCCCAGCCTGGTGAAAGTGAGTGAGGGTGGGGGAGAGTGAGTGATGGAGGGAGGGGGAGAATGAAGTGAGCGGGGTGGGGTCTTGGGGAAGAGGCAGGGCTTCGGGGAAGGAGCAGGGTAGATCCTGGGTTGATCTTAAATTCAAAATGTGATCTTGTGCGTAAAAAGGTTGGCGACCACTGGGTTAAAGGCTTATACCCCCATTTCCCAGGCTCAGTACAGAATCTGTTCTAGCATTTCTAGTTTGTCCATGGCTGACAATGGATATCATGGGGCTATCGCTTGTCACGTTAGACTTCAGGAATATTGTGCAATATTCTGACAATACCGTGTTTTTTATTATTTTAGTGTAGAAGCTGCTGGTATTACGGTTGTCGGTGAAATAGGTTTGGATCCTGGCCTCGATCATATGTTGGCGATGGACTGTATTGATAAGGCGAAAGATGTAGGCGCTACGGTAAGGTGGTGGATGAGTTGCACATGCATAGTTTTGTCAAAGCTATATTAACAAAACTGTCATTCCTTCAGCAAGAACCTGTCTTTGCTACTGTTCGGTAACTTACTGTCTCTAGAGGCCTTCAATCAATGGTGCCCAGAACTTGGATTGCGTGATGATGCTAAATGCGAGTACAAAGTGCATTGGCACTCCCCTTGTGATGTCTGCACAGAGGGTTAAACTGAGTTACATCACTAGAATAGCTGTGAAGCTGTGCTTTAAACTAGAAGTATAATGCCAGTGAACAACTTACATTTTAAAATGAATGAATCTGACTAATTGGCTTAATTACGTTGCCTCAGACAAATAGCATTTAACATTGTGCCATTTATCATAAGCTCTTAAGGTGGTATGGCTTTTACTCTGGAAAGGACTTCGCCACTTTGTTTGCTTGTTTTTGGAGGAAGTGTTTCCTAGAGAACAGTGGCCATAAGGGTCACTAGTGAATATTGTTTTTCTATTTTAAAAATCAACTTTTTTTTTCTTTCCCCCTGAACAGAAGAGCCATGAATGATCTGGAAAATGCTCTATGCCTGCTGCAACTTCCTCAGTGCTAGAGCCATAGTTTTGTTAAACTTAAAGTAACAGCTGTGAATTTTCATAATTACCCATATCTAGCTCCTGGGTCCATATGCACATCAACGAATCCCTTTCCTTTTGGCTCACTTTAAAGCCTACGAAGCCTCTTGCTCGTAGTTTCCATTTGGTGACTCAGGAGGACTGAGTCAGCTCTTCCCGGGCAACCTGCCAGTGCCAGTCCTTGTGGGCCAGAGAAGTCCCTGCTGAGTGAAGCAGGATGCTCTTTCTCCTCAGGCTGAGCATGCTGTCTCTCCATTGTCCCAGCATTCTGCCCAGGGTGAGAGATCAGAATGGGGGTTCTTATTTGGCTATCTGACTTAGTAGTGTGGATCATCACCTTTGAGTCACCCGCCCAGATGGCGTGAGGGTAAATTAGCTAAACTCCATTGGCTGCAATGGATCTGGCCTAATATTTTCTTATCTATAATGCTTGTGAAATGTGCAAGATTGACAGCATTGTCAACTAAATTCCTCTACCAGCACATAAATACCTCCATAAACAAAGGCAGTCCCAGTGGTCTCTCAAAGCCCTGCTAATCTGCCTCAAGCTTTCCACAGAAGGGGAAGGTAGCAAAGGGTAGCTAGTCACCAGGCCCAATTAGTTTTTGGCTTGTTGGCTCAGATTTACCACCAGGATGCCCCAAGCGGTGGTCTCAGTACAATTTCTATTGCTAAGCCAACAAATTGTGTCACGAGTTCTGCTAAATAACTGTTGGATGCTACTGTTCCATTGATGTGAGTGGTGCTTCACTGGAATGAATTTGCCCCATTATATATTGCATTGTTCATCTGTGACCTCTTCCAGATGGGAGCTGAAGGGGACAGCTCCTCAGGTGGTGTAAATGGACAATTCAAGCAGTTGCAGTCAATGGAGTGATGACCGTTTACACCAGCTGTGGTTCTGCCCCAATACCTTCAGAGATGAAAGTCCCATGAATAAACTCGCTCTGTGGCCTGTTATATGTGAAAATCATAAATATTTTTGGCACTGTTGGCATAGAATAATCTCAGTTCTTTGCCTAATTCAGGCCTTCTGAGGAATGATTTACTAAACATAGGTAACTGAGTATTGCAGGTGGTGATTGATTCCTTTTGCTAGCTGGATGATGCTGTATATCTTTTTCTGATCATATGCGACTTGTGGATTTATTTTTATATTTGCAGGTTATATCATACACTTCCTTCTGCGGTGGCCTGCCAGCTCCTGAATATTCTGATAATCCTCTGCGATACAAATTCAGTTGGAGTCCACAGGGTGTTCTGTTGAATACAGTTCAATCTGCCACATATTTAAAAGATGGAGAGGTGAAGTAATCCTGATCCTTCTATTTAAACACAAGCAGAGAAGATGGTATTAGGCTGAAGAGGAAAATGGGATTTGTGAGCTGTTGCATTATTTTTAAGCTACTGACAGATACATAAACTGCGTTTAAGTAATTGTCACTCTGTCACCTGTTATCTGTATGCATAAAGTGACATGCCTCCTTGCTACTATCAGGCTAATATTTGCAGAGGTCTGAGGGCAGCGAAGAGGGATGGGCTTGTGACTAAGGCACTGGACTGGGAGGGAGATCTGGGTTCAGGCCCCAACCCTGCCGCTTAACCCTGTTAAGTCACTTTGATCTCCTTGTGCTCATTTCCTTTCTGTAAAACAGGGATGAAGAGGCTTCCTTTCTCCTAATTTTTGTCTCTCGTCTGTTTAGATTGTGAATTCTTTGAGGGCAGGGACTGCCTCTTACTCTCTTTGTACAGTGCCTAGAAAAATCCCTGATCTCCTTTGTAGGGGTGGGAGAGGTGCCTGGATGGTCCCATAATACCAGTGCTAAAAAGTAGTAATAACTGATGCTGTGCATTGTTGCATTGGGGGTGGTCAGCATCTCATTGGGTATTGCACGAGCCCTTATTGTAATAAAAGGCAAAATTCCATATCACATCAATAGTAATACTTTGTAAAATGGGCACAGAAATATTCACTGCTAGGAGGAACCCTGGCATGAGATTGACTTGTTCAAGGGAACACAGCAAGACAGTGTCATTGCCAGATTTAGAAATCTGAGTTTCTGGCTTCCAAGCCTGTGCTTGTTCCTCTGGCCCACTCTACTTTGCTCAGATAAACTACTGATGGGTGCACCACTAAGTGTCCAGAGGTTCAGTCAGTATATAGGCATCCCAGAGTGTGGATGATTATCCAAACCCCTTGGATCTCCAGAGAGGCTTTCTTGTGACATTTCAGGGTTTCATTGTTCCGGGTACCATGGAAAATGAATTGTGAACTGGATTTTTATGTGGAAAAAAAATAAATTGGTCCAAATTTCAAATGAAGGCCATGTGGGTAGATGGAGAAGTGTTTGTTTAATTATGTGCTGGTTCACCCATTGCTAGTTGAAGTTAGATCATGGATGTCAAGGATTTGTTATGAAAGGCTCTGTGGGTCTCTTGGTAAATGCAGCAATTCTCCTCCTTGCTCCCAAATCCATAGTTCTCTTTGACTGTTGTGTGGGCTTTCCTCCACATGTGTCTTAAGCAACACACACAATAAATTCCTGTGGCATGGCTGCAGGCTTTGCTGCTACGGATGGCTTTTGAGTAGGAAACGTCGCCGCCTTGCTTAGAAGCCACAAAAGGAATTGGTGTTGATGCAGTATAGCAGATCGGTGCTTCAGTTGCTTGAAGAAAGCAGGGTTCAAGGTTTTAGGCCTCACTGATAATAGAATTAGTCATCCCATTCTTTTCTTCTTCTTTAACAGGGTATTCTGTACATTTGCTTGCTTTTTAGTGGCAACTGAAGATGTTCATGGGTGCAGATGCTATATCCAGGGCACATGGTGGAGAGTGATTACTGTAATCTTAAAACAAACCAATCCCTCTTCCCCACAAAACTTAAATTTTCGAAAGGCAAGCTAGTCAAGGGCCAGATCTTATCTGTCTTACACTGGTGTAAATCAGTGAAGTTATTCCAGATTCTCACTGATGTGAGATCAGAATTGGGTCCCTTGTTACTGAGTATAAAGCATAGCACTAATCTGCAATAGGCATTGAAAATAGAAATGTTCTTTTGAATAAACAACCTAAAATACAGTGCACTTACCTGCCTATTTTTATTTTTTTTACAATTCTTAGATTGTTAATATTCCAGCTGGAGGAGCTTTGCTTGATTCTGTTGCTGTCATGGATTTTTTCCCAGGATTAAATTTGGAAGGTTTTCCCAACAGGGACAGTACAAAATATGCTGAACCATATGGTATTCAGTCAGCCCACACCTTGATAAGAGGCACCTTAAGGTATAAGGTAAGTTCTTAGATGTTTTCTAGGTTTTTTAAAATTAAAGTCTTGTTCAAATTAGACAAATTTTTAATAGTGTGAATTGAAGGGATATTTCAGAGTAACAGCCGTGTTAGTCTGTATTCGCAAAAAGAAAAAGAGTACTTGTGGCACCTTAGAGACTAACCCATTTATTTGAGCATAAGCTTTCGTGAGCTTGAGCTGTAGCTCACGAAAGCTTATGCTCAAATAAATTGGTTAGTCTCTAAGGTGCCACAAGTACTCCTTTTCTTTTTGAAGGGTTATTGTCAAACTGTCACATTTTCAGTGATAACTTTTAACCTGCTATTGTTGCAAGTAATACCTGTGATTGCTGTAGCCAAAAGGGACCCAAAAAATTCAGTTTTTGCTTTTCTTTGTGGATATGACTGCACTTTGCTGTGTCCAAGAAGCAAGAATAATTTTTCCCTGTTTCCCTATTTAACTATTCAATTTGCATGGGTTTCTGAACCCCCAACAGCGCGGGGGAGAAATGTTTTAAGAAATTGGCAGGGATGGTTCCTGAAACTTGTATTTTTTAATGAAATTCTGAAGAAAAACTGTCGTCTTGCACAAAACAAAATAATAATAATAAGAAGCACTCTCTGGCCAACTCTCTTAAAAACACATGGAAGATTAGAGCTAGTTTTTGTGAGTGATAAGATTAATTTGATGTCTCCTTCTTTCTCTTTTGCTCATCTTCCTCTGAGGTGAAGCTTATGCCACAGGGATTTGTTTTTGGCATTTTGTGGACATGAATGAGGAGGTGTGGTGTGAAATTTTTTTTTATCATGAAAATTCCACTCTATTATATTCCAAAAGGATTGAGTTGGTCCCTTTCTGTCTTTGTGCAAAAGCAGGTGGCAGAGATGGCTCAAGGAATTAGTGAAGGATATATTGGAACCTTCTAAGTCCAAGTATGGTTTATATTGGTCAGAAGCTCTAATAATATGTTAAAGGCCTGTGTGAAATGACTTTGTTACAGTAGGTACTGTGGTTATTAGGTACTTTTAAATGCTAAATGATGGTTGGTCTAAATCTAGTTCCTAGTAGATAAGTGTGAACTTAAATAAACTAAAAAATATCCACCAGCTTAGCTGGCATGAATTGGTATTCTCAGCTGTGAGGTGAAGATATGATGGCCGTGGAGACTGTACTACCTTCTTATCTCAAGGAGTTGGTCCCTCCATTTTAGGACTGAAATACATTGGCAGGGTTTTGTAGGGGAGCTTGCAGTATTGCTTTTTTTCTTTTTCTTTTAAATCTGTCCTGTGGGTATCGAGTGGACTTCAACCTGAGCATAAACTTTTTTAAAATGAACGTAAGGCCTTGTCTACACACGAGTTGCACTGACAGTTAAATCAGAGCAATCCCATTATATGGACATGAAAACTGGTTTAAGAGTGGCTTATCTGGATCTAAGCTTAAGTAGGTAAGGAATTAAGTCATATAACAGAAATGTCTGGATTGGTCTCTATGGGTACATCTACACTACAGTAAAAACAAACAAACTGCAGCACTGATTCTCAGAGGCTGAATCAACTGACTTTAGCTTACTGGAATTGGACTGCAGGGCTAAATATTGCATGTAGATGTCTTGACTGGAGTCCAGGTTCTGAAACCCCTCAAGGGGAGTGGGGTCTCGGAGCCTGAATGAGCCCTGTGAGCGCAAGTCACCTGACCCAGGCCAGTAACAGCCATGGCATTGTCTTTATTGCAGTGTAGACCTTCCCTTTGACCGCAGAACATGTGTGCCCATGTGATTTCTCTGTGCCAGCCACCGTGGAGGCTGTTCTAAATGAAATTAGCCCTTTGTGGGAGTGTATTTTATTGTTAACCTGGGTTCTTGTCTTTCCTGCATCCTGTGCTGTCTACATAATAATTAATGTCCCATTGCTTTGAAGAATTGACAAATGGAGCAGCATTTTGTTTATGAAGTCTTTTAGTGTCAGAGAATCAAGAAGCAGTAGTTGGGTTTTGTTTTTTTTGTTTTGTTTTTTTTAAATGAAAACCTTCAAATAAAACATGCTTTTAAAAGAAAGGGGGAGGAGGGGGGAAAAAAAAGCCAACTCAAACCAGTCAGGAGATTTTTATTGCAAAGGCCAAACAACCTTGACAGTGTCCCTTAGAATGCATTCCACTTCTATGCTGTTTGCAGCTCTGATATTTCTGGAGGAAGAGTGACCATATGTTTGTACCCTAGGCATTCTGAGCCCAAATCTGATTTTACTTACTGTGGTGTAAACGAGGAGTTAATCCACTGATGTCTGTGCATGTACTGATGTAAAATTTGGGGTGCGTGAGCTCAGAATCAGGTCCTTTGTCTTTAATTTAGCTATTGGCCAGCTGAACAATTGTGACAAGCTTTCCTTTGGAAAGGTACTAGTCAGCTGAACCTTTTAATCTGTTGAACTGATGCTGCTTGCGGGGGAAGGGATAGCTGTTTCTTCTACAGTTAAAGAGCATATCGAAAGGAGTCGGGAAGGCAGTGAGGTTAAACCCCCTTTAGCATCACGTCTGACTGTTGCAGTCTTCCCATGTGTGTAATATTAATCATGGCTTTGTTTGTCCTTGTCTGACTGTAGTCCAAGTATGTAAATATTCACCTGAGCATCAACTTGGACTGCGCAGCATTTATAGCCACCTTTGTTTTGTTTTAGGGGTATTCGAAAGCTGTGGGAGGCTTTGTAAAATTAGGTTTAATAAACCCAGATCCATATCCTTTGCTTAGCTCAACGGCACCACCTATAACCTGGGTAAGTATGTAGGATTTTATTTGGTTTTCTGCTTTCCTTCATTCCATTGATCTTTTTCTGTTTGTCGCGTTGGGGATTTGCTTTTTTTCTGGGAAGCCTGTGTTGAGTTCTGTTCTGTTCTGTGTGTGTGTGTGTGTGTGTGTGTGTGTGTGTGTGTGTGTGTGTAAGGAGGTTGAATTCTTAATGGCCTTTATTGCTCATAATTCAGCTCTCACTGGCCACTGACATTTGGCCACAGTTGGAAGACCGGATACTGGGCTAAATGGACCTTTGGTCTGACCCAGTGTGGCTGTTCTTATGCTCTCTAAACCAGAGGCTTCTCAGCATGCATTTTATTTCCTCAAGATACAGCGCCCCGCCTGTGCCAAGGCATTGCTTTTACAAGCCTTTTCTGATGCAGGTTGCCCATATGAATACATGAGAATATCCATCAAGGAAATTAAAAATATGCACAAGGATATATAGAGTGAAAATTCTCAAGTCCTACCCTCCTCCTCTGCTGTCTTCCTTTCCACCAGTTTTGCAAATTCTTCTCTTGTTCTTAAGTTTACATGTAGTTTTTCTCCTAGATGTTTCTCCTGATATTTGTCTTCTGCAAACTGCCACCCAAGGTTCAGAAACTCAGCTGGTGTAAATCACCATAGCTCCACTGAGGTCACGGGGACTACACTGATTACTCTAGCTAAGGGACTGGTCTACAATGTATTTTTCCTTTGTTCAAGGCTGCCTGTGAATGTAGGACAGGGTCAACTGGGGATGGGGGTAGCTAAGAAGGATACAATTAGAGGCTTGACCTCTGAGAGCGTCTATGCTGCAATTAAAAAGCTGTGGCTTGCCTAAGCCAGCTGACTGGGGCTCAGGCTAAGGGTCTGTTTTAATTGTGGTGTAGACATTTGGGCATGGGCTGGAGCATGGACTCTAGGACCCTATGAAGTGAGAGGGTCCTAGAGCTCAGGCTGCAGCCCGAGCCAAAGTGTCTATACCACAATTAAACTGCCCTTCGCCTGAGCCCCGCAAACCCAAGTCAGCTGGCATAGGCTGGCTGCAGGTGGCTTATTGCAATGTAGACCTCCTAAAAGCCCAGAATCTAGCCTGGCTGAAAATTTTTCTTGTAAACTGTTTTTTTGTGGAAAATCGGTTTGTGACCAAACCCTCCCCATCCACAAATGTCCACTTTCTGCAAGTGTTGTTTTTTTCTTTTCTTCTGCAGTGAACATGACTCCAGGATCTGGGGCTTTAAGGAAAACACCAACAGTCATAGGACTCGCAATAGCATGAGAAATGGCAACACTGCCATTTCAATGAATTTTATCCACGTGTATTAACCATGACAGAGCTGTCCTCTCCTATGACTCCTTAAGAATTTTTCCTTTTATTTCATTTCTCTTGTACAATCTTCTAGGTCATGGCTTGAGGCTTGCTGCTGAACTGTCTTTGTAACTGCCAGATGACACCTGCTTTATACATGCAATCCTGCTTTACATGTATCACCTTATTATATTTTTGGAAGAACATGGAGCAAGCAATAATTAGCATTACTGAAAAATATATTCAGTCCCTAAGATGCGTATGAAAGTTACAGGAAGGGATTTTTTGGTAAACATTTGTGAGATGACTAAAATCAGGGCTGTTGGCAGGCTGCTGCTATTCTGTCCTTTTTTCCCCTTCCTTTTGTAAATTGAAGTGTCTACCCCTTAGACGACTGATGCAGCGTTCTGGCCTTCTGATGACCTGCCCCCCAACAGGTGGTCTTGCTCATCTCACCAGTCCGTTTCCTCCCTTCTTCCAAATGGGATTCCCCTGGCTCTCACCTGCTTTAAGAACCCCCCAACCAAGCAGAGAACTTCTGGCTCCTCTGACATTTGCCACCAGTTCAACATAAAGCAGTTCTGGGTTCGGTGTTGTCTTCCCCCACTTTTTGTTTGTTCACATTCCCATGCCCCTCTTCCCTTGCTGAGCAAGGGGGCAGGACCAAGCAGAGACAGGTAGTTCAAAAAGAGTGCTGGCTGGCGAGACTGTCCGCGTGTGTGTGTGTGTGTGTGTGCGCGCGTGCGCATGTGCACAGCCCGCCCCCTCTCTCGCTCCATGCAGCATGGAGAAGAGGCAATTGGCTCTCACTGCACTTTAGAATTTTGACCTACCCTTGCTTTACTGGAAGCACAGACCTTCTTCTCTTCTCTCCCTCAAACCCTAGGTATTCAGTTGTCCTCAGTGACCTGCACCTTTAGATTAGCTAGTTTCCTAAAACTTCATCCCAGGGGTATGAGAAGAGGTCCCAGGCCTGCAGGTGGTAACTTGCTATTTGAATTTTTTTGTAACTAGAAAGAGCTGATGTGTAAGCTGCTTGGACTCAAACCTTCTGCCGAATCTGATGTCCTGAGAGACGCAATCTGCAGCAAACTGGAACAGGACAACAGTCAGCTGGAAGCAGTGGAATGGTAGGAGATTCCAGTCATGATTCTTTATTATTATTTTATTTTATTTTATTATTTTTAATAAAGCCTTTCTAGAAACCAAGTATGTAGCCCAGAACAGGAATGTTAGGGTTTACTGGATATATTCATTCAGAGCTTTATTCTAAACTTTACTTTTAAACCTGTTGTCTGATGATTGTGACAAACATTTGGGAAGGCCTGATCCTGCAGTTGTTACACATGTGGACGTGTTGCATGGGGATAGGCTGCAGAACAGAGCTCCCTTTATTAACCCGTTTGACCCTAGAGATCAAATATTTAGGTACATTCTGTTGAGTTCCTTGCATTGCAGTTAATCAGATAGTTGATTGACACAGTGATGATTTTGCATCCCACTAGCAATGCCATGATCTAATGGAGAGGTCTTCTAGAACTACAAGGATGCATTGAAGTTTAAAAAAAAAAAAAAAAGTATAATTTCAGACAGCAAAAATTTGTCCCCTACCACCACCTTTTGGAGGGCTAGGGAACTGATACTCAATCCTCGCAATGATGTGTTTGCTGAAATATGGTGCTATAGAAAATAGAAATCAGACGAAACATCCACTTCAGCTCTGTTAGTGTGACTTTGGTTTGATTCTGTTTGTATAATTGGTGCCCCTTCTCTCTCCTCCCCTCCACCCCCCCCCCGGTGTGTATGGGAGTTAATGGTTTTTTTAATGGTTTTTAACAGGGACTAGTGCTTTTATGTAGCTATCTGTTTAGTTGTATGCTTTTTGTTAAAAAACTTAATAAAGTCATAAAGAAGCCCACACACATCTTGAGGGATGTATGTGGGGGTGAGGGTTAATGGAATCCAGTATTTGCCAATGCAACACCATTCACAAAGTATTTCCTAGCATCTTCTCAGCAGAGTATTTTTGGAGCACTGTGTCACCTGGGTTCATATACTCTGCTCTGTTTCTTTGCAAAATATATCTTAACCTTTGTCAATGATAAAATTAGTAATGTCTGATTTCATGGTGACACCAGAGAGCAAGGTGAGGAAGCACAGTGGCTAGGATATGGTACTAGCAACCAGGAGAACTTAATCTCTTCCTGCTCTGCTGATGACATGCTGCGTCACGTTCAGGAAGTCACTCCTCTTCTGTGCCTGCGTTTTTTCTCCACTGACACAGGGATGATATGTAGCATGTTTTTAATTTGTAGATTGGACAGTGCTTTGCTAAGATGTTAGAAGTCTTGTTTATTGCTGCAGTGTGACCTAGTATTACATCTACTCTGTACACCGTGCATATGGATGAATTTTTTTGCTGGAATTAATCCTAGAGATGCTTTGCGCTTCTGTCCTGCTGAGTCACAGGGTGGGTTGATTTAAATCAGTGAGCAGGAAACCTCGATTTAAATGATCAGTGTTCATCTAGTTTGGCATTTGTACTTTTTTCCTAAAGGTTCATTCTCCTTGGTTGGTATAGCTATTAAAATATGCTGATTTGCAGTAGAACTCATACACAAATGCACAAAAACAGCATTTTAAAAATTGTTTTGTGTTAACTAGAACTAAAGTGTTGTGGATACATAAGCAAAAAAAGATTATCAAAAATGTTTCGCATTTAAAACTAACTGATTTACTAAACAAAGAAACTTCCGTCAGTAAATTGATGAATTGTTTCTGGTCACCATGGGCCAGCTTTTTGAAGATATTTAGGTGCCTGAAGATGCAGATAGGTGCCAATTGGTGTTTTCAAAACTGAGCAGGTTAAGTGCCTAACCCCTTGAAATCTGTGGGGGTTAGATGCCTTCCTTGCTCAGATTTATTTATTTATTGAAAATACCCCAAGGTATCTATTTTTTTTAGTCACCTAGATAGCTTTGAAAATCTGGCTGCATGTCCTTCAGGTTTTTAGAATTTGTAGATCTTCTCTCCCACCTGGTTTTTATTTCTAGATGGGAAGAGGAAAAACAAGCTTTCCTGTTCTTTGTTGTCCCCCCCTCCCCCCCCAACTTCTAATTGGTTTCTCAGCTTTGAATGAATTGATCTAACTGAAGAAAATATTCTCTCTGCTCCTGCTAGCTAAACTGAACGTAAAAGTAATTGAGGCAAAAGTTTTTCTACACAACCAACGGAAAGTGCTTACATTTGGAAAAAATGTAAATACCAGCATTCATTCCACTGGAAAGGCTGAAAATAGATTTTTCTTTCTTAAAATTGTGGTGTGCATATACAGTATAGCTTGAGTTGACCTCAAAAGTTAAAGATGTTTTCCCCCGAGTCTCTATAATTAATCAAGTACCACCCTTTAACTCATTTAAAATTTTGAGGAGGACTCATTGATTTTAATATATTCTAGTAAGTTTAGGCTTCACATGAGTTGTTATAATTTCAAATTTAATTTTAAACAGGTTTATTTCTCAAAAGGAAAAAAATAATTTATTTGTTTAAATCACTTTTTTTTTTTTTTTTTTTTTTTTTATCCACCGTGTTGCGCTTTCGGTTACATAGGTACAGGGTCAAAATTCTACATGATGTCCTATTGCTCCTCTCCCAGAATTGCACACTAAGGGCCTTGTCCCTCACTTTGTGGATTGTAGAATGTAACTTTCAGAGGAAAGCAATGATCTCATTCTGTCGTCTTTCTCTCACCAGGTTAGGGTTACTTGGAGATGAGCCAGTTCCTAAAGCAGACTCCATTGTGGGGGCTCTTGCCAAGCACATGGAGCTGAAGCTGCCCTTTGGTATGTGAGCCTGCATTATTTCACGTTTGAACTGAGGTCTTGCCTACACACACTCAAAAAAAATTAATCTGATTAAGTAAAGGTGTGAATTTTAAAGTGGATTGTTAAACCACATCAAACCCTCTGTGTGGAGGCTCTCAGACCTGGTCTTCACTAGGATATTCGGTCGATCTCACTATCTTGCTCATGGGTGTCAAAAATCCACATGTCTGAGTGATGCAGTTAAACCGACCTAACCCCTGGGGTAGACAACGCTGGGTTGATGGGAGAATTCTCCCATCAACCTAGCTACTCCCTCTCAGGGAGGTGGATTATCTATGCCAGTGGTCACCAACTGGTCAATCGCAATCGACTGATCCTAGAGGATCTCCCAGTTGATTGCGATCTCTGGTGGTGCAGTGTGGCTGCTGCGAAGGCAGACTCACTACCCTGGTCCCACGCCATTCCCAGAAGTGGCCAGCGCGGCCCTGGGGGCAGTGGGGCAGGGATCTCCCTCTGCACGCTGCTCCTGCCTGCAAGCACCGCCCCTGCAGCTCCCATTGACCGGGAGAGCTGCGGGGGCAGTGCTTGCTGAGAGGGGCAGTGCGTGGAGTCATGTGCCCTCTCCATCCACCAGGGGCCACAGGTGCATGTTGGCCTCTTCTGGGAGCGGTGTGGGGCCAGAGTATGCAGGTACCCTGCCTTAGCCTCACCGCGCCGCCAACTGGGAGCTGCTGGAGTAAGTGCTGCCTGGTGGGAGACTGCACCCCATCCCTGAGCCCCTTCCTGGAGCCAGCACCCCATACCCCCTCCTGCACCTCTACACTCTGCCCCAGGCCAGAGCCCCCTCCTGCAGCCAAACTCCCTCCTAGAGCTTGCACGCACTCCTGCACCCCTGCCCCAGGCTCAGCCCAGAGCCCCCTCCCACACTGCGAACCCCTACCCCAGTCTGGTGAAAGTGAGTGAGGTGGGGAAGAGCGAGCAACGGGGAGAGGGGGGGGATGGAGTGAGCAGGGTGGGGCTTTGGTGAAGGGGCGGGGCCTCAGGGAAGGGGCGGGGTAGATCTTGGGTTGCCCTTAGGTTCAAAAAGTGATCTTGGGCATAAAAAGATTGGAGACCACTGATCTACGCCAATGGGAGAATCCCTCCTGTCGGCGTAGGTAGCATCTTGACTCTGCTGCTGCAATTTTTAAGTGTAGACGTGCCCTTATTCAGAATTAAACTGAATTAAGGACACTTTTTATCTTAATTCACTGAGTGAAAGAATAAGTGAACTAAGTTAAACCAAAGTAAGGTCACTGTAATTCTGTGTGGATGCTCTTATTCAGGGGTTTAGTGCAGTTTAAGTAATCTATTATAAACTCACACCTTTAGTTAATTCAGATTAATTTTCCTGAGTGTCTTTATGTAGACAAGTCCTGAAAGATGCTTTATTATTTCTCCCTATTGAAGGCAAACAGGAGAAAGTCAAGCGAGATTGCTAACAAAGAGCATAGTTCAGTGTTGACCCCCGCTTGGCTGTTGCTTAACCCTGTAGATGTCTAAACTCATGAGCTACCAAATTTTAGCTGTAAAAGTCACCTAGGTGCCTAAGTTTCTGCTTCAGGGTATGTGCCTGCCACATCTAAGCCCCAGTGCAGTCCTCAAACCAGGTGGATATAGGCAGATGGAACACCTGTCTTGTCTGCTGGGCCTGATCCAATGAGGTGCTCAGAGCACACCTAACTACATGGAACAGCCAGGTCGAGGAGGAGGGGCATAGGAGGATGACCTCCGTTGTAACTTTTAGCCCAGTGGTGCTCACCTGGGACCCAGTTTCAGTTTCCCGCTTTCCTTGATGAGGAGAAGGAATATGAAAAGGGGTATCCCACCTCTCAAGTGTGTCCCCTAACCACTAGACTATGGGATATTCTGATATGGGGCGCTCTGTCGCTCCTGTGGAAGCTGTTCCACATGGTATGAATATAGTTTGGATGACAAAGAGAGTGAGAAGGCACCACTAGGCACTTCCAGAATGAGAAGGCCAGATAACTGAGATGTGTGAACAGCTCTGTTCATCTCAATGGATGTTCTCCTCTCCCCTTTCTGCCTTCCTCCGTCCCATTTCCCCACCCCTCCCCGCAGTGTCTATGCTTGTGAGCCTCTGTTATGTACCAAGCCATGCCCATTCGTAGCTCCTCCTCCCAGTCCCAGCATTGTTTGGCACAAGCATGCCTGTTCTCAGCTCCCCACCCAGAGGGACAGTCCTCCCCAGATCCTGACTGACATGGGATGGGAGCAGAATCTGGGAAACGGGCTCAGACTGCCAAGAGTGGGGATGACGGAGAGGGGTTTGGAACCCCCACAGGGGCAAGACACCCCAGATCCTGGTTCATATGATGGAAGGGCACCCCCAGAAAACTTAGTCCTTCTATATCAGCTGTACTACTCAAGGCATGTTTCCCAAAAGTATAAAAAACCCTTCAACAGAGACAGAGAGTAACAACATGCTCATTGATCATTCTCAGATTTTTCCCATGCTTAGAGTTCAAATTCACAATGCATGGGTGCAGCTCGGGTTCAGTGGCCACAGTGTTTCCCTTTGAAGGCTCAAACTCTGCTTCAACAAAGCTCAAATCTTGCTGCACGTCCCATTTCAAATTTTTTGGTTGCAGCTGTTTTCCTCACTTAACCCTGAATAACTTCTTCAATATACATCCCCCACCCCAAGGGGGAGTGAGTGCCATGCTCCATGTGCTAAATCCCATGTGACTGAGATCAGTTTGGGGTGGATCAGAGCCATAGTTTGAGCCCCAGGTGTGGGTTTAAAAACAAACAAACAAACAAAACCCAGAAGAATTTTAGAATGATCCAAGTCTGGACCAGCTAACACTATTCAGCACCTCCATGAGGCAGAGTAAATTTCAAGACAGTCTGAGTCTTGTGCATTTTAAGCATGTGGATTTTAAAGCACATAAAGTAGGCCTTAACAGAGAGCAGTGATGAATGGTAACTCCACTCTAACAGAAATTAGTGTTGTACTTAGTAAATTGTTTGTTCTGTGTATACAGCTGATCCAAAGGTTTGTGCTGTGGAAAAAGTAAAGCAGTGTGGGCCTGAACCTGCAGAGCACATAACATGAGCAGTCCCATTGAAGCAAACGGGATTGCACATGTTTTGAGATAAGCACATGCTAAAGTGCTTTGCAGAATCAGGACCAGAGAGCTCAGAATCATGTTGGATCAAGACTAATCACAGTATCCATTCTATGTCCATTTTATGGACGGCTAAACAGACATGTGAAATAACCCAAGGTGGGAATATTAATAATTCTGCCATATAAAGATGCATCTTCAGAACAAGAACTACATTATAAAATGGTTAGCTGGTCAAATGGCCATATTAGCCCAGAACCATTGTGGGTTAATTTTCTGCTTCTCCAAGGGTTCCGTGACTGGGTTTACATAGCCAAGTACAGTGTGCCTTTTACCACTGATGTAGCTAACCCTTTGTTACAAGGCTTTTCAATTAATATCATGGGACTGATTCTGATCTCACTTATGCTGATGTGAATAAGGAAAGTCTCCAGTGAAGTCCAAGTAAGTTCAATAGGACCGATGCGCCAAATCTCCATATTACAGAACTGTTATCATTCTAAATTGGTTTATTTTATATATGAAATGTTCAGGATGAGGCGCTTAGCACTGGCAGGTGGCTGTTTGGGTCAATCAGAAATAAGAGCCTAAAGCAGAACACACACTTGATTTGTCAGCTCACGGGCCTGCAGCTGATCTTCTCCTTGTGTGCACAGTGCCTAGCACAATTGAGCGCTGCATAACCATAATAGAAATGATATATAATAATCTAGGTTTGTCTCTTTAGGTGCTGGAGAACGAGATATGATCATTATGAGAAATGAAATAGGTATCAGGCACCCATCTGGCCATTTGGAAGATAAATTCATCAGTCTGGTTGTGTATGGTGATGATAAAGGATTTTCTTCAATGGCTAAAACTGTAGGGTACCCCACAGCTATTGCTGCTAGGATGGTTCTAGATGGTAAGTGCCTATTCATCCTATACTATGACTGTACAATTATTGTTTTAGGGAATTGCTTCACACCTTTCTTTGTGTTCAGCTACCTCTAGAAAATGTAGATTGCGCACGCATGGCTTGTCTACACTGGCACTTTGCCGCGCTGTGACTGTCTCGCTCAGGGGTGTGAAAAGAGCGCCGCACGTTTCAGCGCTGTAAAGCGCCAGTGTAGACAGAGCACTAGTGCTGGGAGCCGCGCCTCTTGTGGAGGTGGCTTTAGTGTTGCCAGTGTAGACTAGCCCATAGTTTATATAAACCACCTTTAGAAAGTCTTGAATTGTTCCTATATCATCTTAAATTGATTTTTTTTTTAAAAAATTTCCATTTTTGGGTGTGGATATGTTAGTGATTTTCTTAAATCACTTTGTCACTGATCAGATTTTAAAATCTAAACTGTACCAAAGGCATATTAATGACTAACATCTACATAGAAGCTTTCATCCGAAGGTCCCAAAGTGCTTTTCTGCCTTTTAAAAATGATCTACAAAGTATGGGTTAAGAGTGAAAACTCCATGACATTTTTAGTCCCCCCCTAATCTTTATGCTGAATGGTCTTAGGGCCCACTGCTGAAACCCCAGAATAACTCTATACTAACTAAAATACAAATCTAGCCGTGCAGACCGATTCCTGATTTGATTTTCAGGGATCATGTTAAAGGAGAGATGGGAGGGATGTTAGATCATTTTGAGGAATGGGAGCTACTCTTTCTCCATAACCAAAATCTTCCCTAAAATCACAACAAAAAAGTCACTGTCCTTGTGCTCTATCTATCGCTGCTTTCCAGTGTGATCATGTGCATGCAGAGAAGGAGGGGAGCATTACTTTTCCAAGATGCTCTATCCTTGCCTCTCCTCTGAGAATTATACTCTCTCCTCTCAGGACTGAGATCCTACTCATTCTGTGGCTTACAAGGAGATTGCTGAACCACAAAGGGCCAAATTCTGCATCTACTCCCATGAGTAATTTTGCCAGTCAATGGGGCTAGTTGTGTGAGTAGAAGTTACTCAGCATGACTAAGGACTACAGAGTCTGAGCCAAGGTATTCAGAGGCTTCAGCTCACTTGCAAAATTTTAACTATCCTTAAAGGATTTTGACTATTGTTACTAAATTACTATTTTTGCCAGGGAAGAGCAGCCTTTGACATGGCAAATAAACTTCTGTTGCATTGAACAGAGAGAGATCCTGACTCACAACAGGCTAAAGGCAGACAAAGCTAGATGCTCTCATCTGCACCCTCTGAATCATTTAACTTTTGAGGCCTGCATTAAAGTTAACCAATCAGACTGTACATGTAAATAAGCACATGCTTATTGGTTGTAGCCACCTCTACGCCATTCCATACATTCAGATCTCCGTTCCTTTATTGGCTAACTGGAAATGAAGAAAAATTTTCTGAGTCTGATTTCACCTTGCTTTTTTTAGTTTGGTTTAAAAGGAAACAAATTGTTACACGCCTGACACTCATGGCCAAAATGGAAAGTCTTCCACATGTTTTCTTGGATCCGTTCGAAATGTGTATACCAATACATATGACAAGTTCCGTTTTTAGTATCTCTCGAAATTGACTTTTACCTCCAGGCAGCATCAATACTTTACCTAACAGGTCAATAAATCCTGATATACATTGCAACAGAAATTAGTATATGCACATTAGTCTAAATATCATGTAATTTCCTTTTTTATCTTTCAGGTGAAATTGATGCCAAAGGTATGGTAATTCCACTGAGGAAGAATATCTATGCACCAATACTTGAGCGCATTAGAGCAGAAGGCATTGTATGTAGCACCCAAAGCATTATCAGACAATAACTGACAACAAGAGATTGAGCTTGATTTTTTTTTTTTTGTTTTTTGTTAAAGGATCTCAATTTTGGCTTCCCATTTTATGTACACAATTGTGGGCCCACTACTGAGCATGCCTACAGATTGCAGCACAAATGATGCCCTTTGTAAAATTATCTACCTGCATTTATGTGGGCCTAATGAATATTTAGATGTATAAATGGTATCACTTTTCCCTTCCAAACTGAGGGGGCTGTTCAGTAAACTAATTGGCTCTGCCCAGGATAAACAGGTCGCATCATAAAGTGCCCAAAGCCTTTTGCCATCAACATAGCTTACAATGCATTATTACACTGTATAATACACTAATGATGTATTAGTAGTATACACTTTGCTAATAAAAGAAGATATCTAAGGAGATTTTAAACACGGTGTATATTTTTAGAACATGAGAGCATGTTATTGGCAGAAGCATGGAACTCTATTGTAGGAAAAATCTCAGGGTTAGGCCCACAAAAGGATTTAGAGCCATAACTGCCACTTTAGGTGCCTAAATCAAAAATTTAGATCCTCTGATCGCCAAGCAGCTGCCACCTAACTCTGTACATGCCAAAAATCCCATGGCACATAAATTGCTTTTGGTAAAGTTCCCATGGTGCCTAAAAATGTGTCTGAATATGCAAATAGCTGCCTTAGTCTAGGTGTCCCAGTGCGACTGGGGCTTAGGCATGAGCTAGGCATTTTCCACCTGTTTCTCCTGCAATAAGAGTCCCAATATGGTAGCTGTTCTCAGAAGCACATTCTCTCTGGCCTGATGAAGATTTATTTATACTCAATGGAACAGCTTCAACAGGAGCAGGGGTGTGCACAAGGCCCGGCAAGCGGGGGCATGGGCCCCCCAATCAGCAGGGGCACAGAACTCCTCCAGCACCAGGGCTGCGGTGGCGGGGAGAGCCAGCTGCTTTAGGCAGGAGAGCAAGCTCCTGCTGGAGCTGGGATGAGGGCGGGAGAGAGGAAAAAACGAGCCGGGGGGGTGGGGAGGGGAAGGAAATGGGGAGCCGGAGCTGGCGGGGGGGTAGGGGGGAAGAGACCAGTGAGCTCCTGCCAGGGTGGTGGGTGGGGGGGGGGGGCACAGGAGGTTATAAGAAAGGAACAGCTCCTCCTCCGTTTTTGCTTGCCGCAGGAAAGGGCTTAGGTATCTAACTCTAGGAAAGGGATCGTGCCTGTGAATTCTAAACTGAGAGAGGTGCCTGGAGTTAGCCACCTAACTTTCTTTGAGGGGTAGGAGTTGAACTATACCCCCCTCATCATCGTTTCCTATTGGCTAACTTACATGACTCCCCACTCAGCATGCTGGCTTTTGTGGATTCCATTCTTAGGCACCTAACCCTCCCCATGCATTGTATAGGGAGCATGGGTACATAACTTAGCTATGGAAGTCACTAGGTAGCCGGGTGCCTAAAATGTTAAGCACTGTGATGCTTAACATTTAAATCCCCTTTGTGGACCTAGCCCTTAAGTGTATATTAATATGACAGAAGTAAGTCTGGTTAATGAGTTCCAACCAACCAACTTTAAACATCGTCTTGGTCTAAGTCGTTGACAAATTTATACCAAAGTCATTACCAGAAGCAGAACTAAATACTGAATTTGCATCTTGTTACCAAGAAAATGTTGATCATGTAAAATAAATGAATAATATTTTTGTACATCTCAGGGTAATATGAAAGCAATTATAATTTCAGAAAGTCTAGCTCGCTAGCGCATTCAATCATGTGAAATCTTGAAATGTCAGTCTTTAAATATAAAATCTGCATTTTCATATCTGCCAGATCTGTGCCTCTTGGAGAACGGAATAAATATACAGGTTAATAGAGTGCTTTAAAAAAACAAACAAAAAAACCCACACCAAAACCCATGTTTCTAGTTACTGAATAGAAGCTTATTATACAGTGCATTAATAACTATAACATATATTGCTTTTTTTTTTTTTACTTTCTTTCCAGTTAAAGGGCATGCAATGGCATATAAAAGTACTCTATGCTTGGGATTAGCAAGGGCATTTAGGTTGTAAATATAGTGCAGTTAAAATGTCATTTGGAGAAAAAGTCTTGGTCTGTTTACTTTTGAATTACTCTTTCCACTTGGCCTAGCAGAATAATGTAATTACAAGTGTAAAAGAAATTAGACTCTGTGGTGCGCAAGGCCTTAAGATATTATAGGCAGAGAAGTGTAAATCCAGGATGTACTAATGTTTTTACACTGGTCTGTGAGTGCGTTCTCCTTCCTCTCTGCCTTGTCCTAGAACACATTGTGAAAACATTCATTCAATACGTTAATCAGTTAGTACTTCCACAGAGCAGTGTCTGGCCTGTAAAACTGTCCTTTCTTCTTGTAATACTGACCATTGATTCTAGAAGTCTGCCTGCTTTCCTTCTTGGTTCTTCCCCACTGCACCCTTCTCCCTAGTTTACTATGTCACAGCCCTGAGAGGCTGGGCTACCAGAGGGAATTTTTGGTTTTGTCAGCTTGTTCAATAGTAGGAATCAGCTGCAAGCATAGATGAAGTTCATGATTAGAGGTAAAAATAAACTATTTTCACAGGAGTTAGATGTACTAGGTGCAGTATTTAATAAGATGATGGTTGGCACAAAGCTGAGGATGGAAGGTGGTAGAGGAAGGAAGCAGAAAGTTAGGGATGGTAGAAAAAGTCCAAGGGTTAAATAGAGAGGTGTCTAGGGAGGGATTTAGTAGTGGAACTACTTCATGATCCCAACTCTTGATTCTATTAGGTTCTATTAGATGATCAGGATAAATGGATGAAATCCTGACCCCATGAAGGCAATGGGAAAACTCCCATTGGCTTCAACAGGACTGGGATTTCACCCAAGAACTTTATCTAGAACCCCCCGCACTCAATAAACTGTGCATTCATTTCCCCCCATGACAGAAAGCAAGTGCACTAAGAAAATGGGGTTTGACTTTTTGTTTTTATTTTTTTAAATACTGATTTCTGAGCAGGAGAGGAGGAACCACTCTGGTGTTTCCTTCAAGAACTACCTCTGCTCCCTTTGAAGGGATATGAGAGAAGGTATTGCTGTTTCCCAGCACTTGGGTTGTGTCTGTTCTGCTAGGCCATTTTTTGAAACCCAAAAGCCACTGAAACTTTCTTTCTGAAGACTGTAGACTTGCCTTTAAAGTAATAGGGAGAGTGCTGAAATTTGTATCAGCTGATGCATAGCACTTAAAGAAAAAATTCTGGATTTAAACAAACCACTTTGTGTGGAGTGAACATAGCTTTTTGCTTTTTAAATATGGGGACTTCTGATGTTGGATTATTTTGTATACAACATGGATTTCTACATGTAGAATTGATAGCTGTCCAGGGCTTCTCTTGTGAAGTTTTCAATACACAATAAATGTCTTTTGAAGCTGAGTTTATACTTGCCTCCTTTTTGTTTTTGCATGAATCACAAAATATATTATGGTTGTGGCTGCAGAAACTAATCTCCCTGAACACATCGGGGTGTCCAGAAGCTGTTGTCTAAACTAGACTCCAGGGTGAAATTCTGGCCCTGTTGAAGTCAATGGCACAACTCCCATTTGACTTTAGAGGAGCCAGGGTTTTCCCCAGGGGCTCTGATCCTGCAGACTTCAATGGGGCTCTGCATGAGTACAGGGGTCTGCCTGTATGCAGCAATGGGCGAGATCAGGGCCGCTATCAAGATGCATAAAAACTCAACCACACAAACATTAGAAACCCAGAAAATGCACAGTTGTACTTTCCACACCCCCACAACTGTAACTGTACCTCTGTAGAGCTGGCAATGGGGATTAAACCCCTCTCCTTAACACCACCTGCCATTTTCTACACCCCCTCATTTTCAACTCCAGATCTGCTGTCCTAGCTTCACACTTCCATGGACCCGTACTGCTCCTTGAGCGGGGGAGTACTAGCAGAGAGTAGGCGGACAGCACTCTGGACGATCGGCTGCCTTGTCTAGATGTACAGGTTCTGCTTTAACTATACTGGTACAGTTTAAAGTAGCACAGCCCTGTCTTCCTGCACTGTGGATGCAGTTGTACCTGTATAGCTTACTTTCGTAAAGGAAGGGGAATAAGGTATACTTCTGTAATGCTCCTTCAAACTGCCTCCACAATAGGGCTTATTCTAGTATAGCTATTTTGTGTGGTGGGTTTTTTCCTTTTTTAAATGCTAGTACAAAACCTGTGTAGAGCAACCCTTTGCTGAGGCATAAGGTAATGGAATCTTACTGAGAGATTCCTTTGATTCGGGATTAGAGAATTTAAAACACAATTTCTTTAGAGTAGCAGCTGTGTTAGTCTGTATCCGTAAAAAGAAAAGGAGTACTTGTGGCACCTTAGAGACTAACAAATTTATCAGCGCATAAGCTTTCGTGAGCTACAGATCACTTCATTGGATGCATACAGTGGAAAATATAGTGGGGAGATCTTGCATACACAGAGAACATGAAACAATGGGTGTTACCACACAGACTGTAACAAGAGTGATCAGGAAAGGTGAGCTATTACTAGCAGGAGAGTGGGGAGACCGAGGATGGGACCTTTTATAGTGATAATCAAGGTGGGCCATTTCCAGCAGTTTACAAGGACAGTAGGAGGGGAAATAAGGGGAAATAGTTTTACTTTGTGTAATGACACATCTGAGAGTGGATGTGTCATTACACAAAGTAAAATTATTTCCCCTTGTTTATTTCCCCTCCTACTGTCCTTGTAAACTACTGGAAATAGCCCACCTTGATTATCACTACAAAAGGTCCCATCCCCCATCTCCCCCCCGCTCTCCTGCTTTAATAGCTCACCTTTCCTGATCACTCCTGTTACAGTCTGTATGGTAACACCCATTGTTTCATGTTCTCTGTGTATGCAAGATCTCCCTACTATATTTTCCACTGTATGTAAACGATGAACTGAGCTGTAGCTTACGAAAGCTTATGCTCTAATAAATTTGTTAGGCTCTAAGGTGCCATAAGTACTCCTTTTCTTTTTACAATTTCTTTAGTTTCCCTTTCTCCGTTAATTTTACTACTGCTCCTCTTGACCCTTGAGCTGGCTGAGAATATCAGGGTTGAAAGGGACCTCAGGAGGTCATCTAGTCCAGCCCCCTGCTCGAAGCAGGACCAATCCCCATCTAAATCATCGCAGGCAGGGCTTTGTCAAGGCTGACCTTAAAAACTCTGAGGAAGGAGATTCCACCCTCCCTCCCCCAGGTAACGCATTCCACTGCTTCACCACCCTCCTAGTGAAAAAGCTTTTCCTAATATCCAACCTAAACCTCCCACACTGTAAGGTGAGACCATTACTCCTCGTTCTGTCATCCGGTACCACTGAGAACAGTCTAGATCCGTCCTCTTTGGAACCCCCTTTCAGGAAGTTGAAAGCAGCTATCAAATCCCCCCTCATTCTTCTCTTCTGCAAACTAAATAATCCTAGTTCCCTCAGCCTCTCCTCATAAGTCATGTGTTCCAGTCCCCTAATCATTTTTGTTGCCCTCCGCTGGACGTTTTCCATTTTTTTTCACATCCTTCTTGTAGGGTGGGGCCCCAAACTGGACACAGTACTCCAGATGAGGCCTCACCAATGTCGAATAGAGGGGAACGATCACGTGCCTCGATCTGCTGGCAGTGCCCCTACTTATACATCCCAAAATGCCATTGGCCTTCTTGGCAACAAGGGCACACTGTTGACTCATATCCAACTTCTCATCCACTGTAATGCCTAGGTCCTTTTCTGCAGAACTGCTGCCTAGCCATTCGGTCCCTAGTCTGTAGTGGTGCATGGGATTCTTCCATCCTAAGTGCAGGACTCTGCACTTGTCCTTGTTGAACCTCATCAGATTTCTTTTGGCCTAATCCTCTAATTTGTCTAGGTCCCTCTGTATCCTATCCCTACCCTCCAGCATATCTACCTTGCCTCCCAGTTTAGTGAGGGAGAGAAGGCTATAACAGTGTGATCTGCCTCAAGAACCCCTTAGCAAGGTAATCAAAGAGGCAGAGTTCCGATCAGGGGGTTTTGGTGTGGGGAGCATGACAACTGTATTTCTGAATTTTTTTTAATGGCTAGGTAGTTAAGTATTTTTCCTCATTCAAATAAAAGGTGTAAAACACTTACTTGTAAGAAGCCTAGGCTGGTGGACTGCTAGACTGTTACTAAGGTGATTTAATGAGTGTAAATGAAATGGTGCCATGAATACTGAGCATCACAAAAGTAATCTCAATGGCAATACATATATATTCCATCTAAATTTTCCCCCACACTCTATTAAGGTTGCAAAGTGAAGCACTCAATCATTAGGAGATGCCAGTGTCAAGATGGCCCTTGCACCCTTAATTTAGCCCCCTCCCCCATACATTATGTTATGGTCCAGTCTTTACTTACATGATCTCTCACTTTCCCCACCTCCCTCTCCCTCTGCACCTATTAACCTCCTCACCCCTATCTACACCCTCCCGGCACCTGGGTTCTGTCCCCCTCCCCCGCAACTTTAGGAATGTACTCACCCACACTCCTCCGGCCACTGCTGCTCCCATCCACTGTCCCAGCTTCCTCTGTGTACCTATCAAAACTCCACCCCATCCTCTCTGCCCTTATTCACTGGTCTTTCTTTTCTGGCTCTTGCCCTAACTCTGCACTTATCTACTCTCCCAGCTTCTTAACTCTTCCATTCACCCCTTCCCCAGGGCCCTTTATTTTCTCTAGCCCCCTGGCTCCTGCTCCCCACATTCCTCAAACCTCTGCTTTCCAGTCAGTCTGCTGCTACCTTCCCCAGGTTGCTTGGGCTCTCAATAAGAAGATCCTTGGGAGTGCAGGAACGAGTGTCACCCTGAGTTCAGTTCCTATGCCTGGCACCACTGCAGCCCTGCATAATGGGGAGATGCAGTTGCAGGGAAAGTCCTTCTTCAACCCCTGCAGGAAAATGCCAGTGGAAGCTTCAGAGCATTTAACTGTCAAATGCTAACAAGGCTCTGCATGTTCAGAGCTAACAGTGTGGCCAAATTTGGGTGAAGTTTTATGTGGATAGCTAAAGGCATATCCATAACAATGTCTTGCCAAATAGCAAGCCCTTGCACCAAATATTGGAGGTGACAGAGTTCCTTAACAAAATGAGTAAGAATTTCTTTGGACACGAGCAAAACAACCTTCCTTCACTCTCTGTGTCCCACTCTCCCTGTCCCCCAACCATCTTATTCTCAGGAATGGCTGGCCAGTTTTAGCAGAAATGTTCCAAAACCAATTATCTTGAGGGAGCCACCCAGAATGAAAAATGTCTGCCCAGACAGCAAAGTTATAAGCAATGGAAACCAGGGTCTTATAAAGCCAAGGAGCAGGCAGCTGTAACCATTACACATGGCTGAGAGCCTTAGTTTATGGCAATTGTTATTGTGTCTTTAGAGCAGTTACAAGTGATACATAAATGACAGCTGTAAAAGTTTTCCTTATATATGCAGTCACAATAACAAATGCTGTATTTTCAGGAGTTGGGAGTGTTGCTGGTGAGTATATGTTTATTTGGGCCATTTATGTGGGTCTTCTTAGCAGGAAACCCGTTAAGCATAGCATGACATACACAGGTTTAAAAAAAAAAAAAAAAAAAGCCTTAAATTGACATTTTGTTGAGTTAGTTGGAGACTAGCAGTCTGTCCCTAACATCTTTTCCCCACTTGACCCAATTTACAAAGACAGGATCTGTCTTTTGAGGCTATAGCCTGGATTATAAGAAAAAAATTAAGTAAAAGATGGCCTTTGTCTGAGAATTACTTGCCAGCTCTATTTGGGAACTGACACGCATTTATTAAAATCAATAATCCATCACAGGTTGAAGATTAGGGAAGATTTCTTATGATTCTTAATTTTTTTCCATATCAGAACCAGTATGTGTTGCTAAAGAGATTATCCTAAGGACTTATGTTTTAAATAACTTGTCAGGCATGCTAAGATGATGAATATGATTGCAGACATCAGTGGAAAAAATCTTGGAATACCACTTGCTTCCTTGGATTATTATTTTAAAATGGACAGTGTTTCTTTCAAACTAGTTTTGTAGTTTGAAAGAAATACTGATTTCAAGGGTGAATTTTCAAAATAGGACCTTTCAGTTTTGCTTTTAGTCTGAGTTAGATTTAAGAGCTACAGGAGAGTGTATTTACCTATAAACCATTTTGTGTACTTGGATTATATATAACTATTTTTAAGTGGAAGAAGTGGGGTAAAAATACTATCAGACGTTGTCAGGGGAAAAAAGCCTGACACTGTGTTGGGTTATGGTCCAGTTTTCCTAGCGCAAAAGCTGGAGCAGACACAGGCTTAGGGTTACTTGTGCTGTTGCCTTGAATCAAACTGTGTGCTGATATTATGGTGAGGAGAGCAAATATAAAGTAAGAGGATTAGGGAATGGGGTTTGGGAAACAGCCATAAGATCAAAATTAACCTCACTGGCACTTGCACCCCAGGGGATTAAGAGAAGAAAAAGTATTTTGTCTGTTTATGTTCTGTGTTGTTGGAACAGAAGAAGAGAGCCTTAAATTCCGTTGCTGCCCTGTTTGAACTATTTATGCAAAGGTTTGCAAGAAGTAAAATCCAGTTGCCTAGGCCCCTTAGAGGAATATGTCTTCTGGGAAAGAAGGAACATCCTACTTCTTTAAAATACAGCTCAGCTGAGGGTTGCAAAGATGCAATTTATGGAGTTTTACAATGTTATAAATTAATGTGTATTTTTGTGGGCATGATCAGGTACAATATACATGGAACTCTTTCGGTTTATCAAATGAAAAGAAAATATGCAAACTACAGAGTATCTGTACAAACATAAGTTTTAAAAACCAAATCTAAACTTTCTCTGACATTCAACATGGCTAAGACAATATAAATAATACTGCATCATATCCACACACACAATGTACCCCATTAAGCTATATTTCCTACCTAACCTAGCATTAGCAATGTACAAATTTGACAAGTAACAGCGCAAGAATCACCTTAGCAGCCAGCAGCCTGATTCACAAAGAATGGCTTCTTTATTTCCATATGAGTTATTTGTGCAATTGGTTGACCCTTTGAATTAGGGAGGCAGGGGGGCTGCATAAGTATAGAAGCAGATGAGATCAAGTGGAAAATGGGATTTAACAGAATAAACACATTGGCACAATTTTAGAAGACAAATTATGCATTGTCTTGTTTTGACTGATTCAGGTCAGTCCACTCACACTTGTGATTTCATCTACATGTTACACAGCAAAATGAATGAGTTTGCCTAATTTTCTTAGGACTTGTCTATGTGGTCAGCTGTGTGCATCAAGTCACGGTGTAACTCTAGCTTGCTGCGTTCCAACTGGCCATGTGGACCCTGCTACCGTGCCCTCAAGTTCTGTAGCATGTTTCGATGTACAACTATTTCAAAATGAGGTCTTATAAAATGAGACTCCTGGTTGCTGGAGGACCGAGACAATGTTAAGACTCCAGGACTGTAGACAATAAATGAGAGAAGCTGAAAACAAAATTTTATAAATGATTCCAGTGGCACAGGAACACTTTTAATTGGGGGGGGGGGGTGCTGAAAGCCAGCACCCTTACCCTTGTCTGCCTCTTCACCCTGAGCTGGGGGGGGGGGGGTGCGGGGCCAAGAGCAGAGCCCGGCGCAGGCAGCCAGGAGGGGAGGGGCAGTAGCCAGGACCCCAGGGGAGGGGGGAAGAAGCTGGGACTTGGGCACGGGGCTGGTATCGGAGCCCCGGCTAAAACCTGGGGGTGCTGCAGCAACCCTCGCACCCCTAGTTCCCAACCTATGAATGAGACCCTTGTGAATTTACACAAACAAGCAACACTGCATGTCTCAGTACTTCTAGCTTTCACGGTTCTGAATTCTGGAGCCCAGAGATCCATTTAAATGCCTATCTGTTGTCAGGCACTCCTCAGGTAAGCACAAAAGAATGTCAATACTGAGTCAGACCAGTGGTCCATCTAGCTCAGTATCCTGTCTTCCGACAGTGGCAAATGGCAGGTGCTTCAGAGGGAATGAACAGAACAGGGCAATTGAGTGATCCATGCCCCATTGTCCAGCTTCCGGCCGTCAGAGGCTAGGGACACCCAGAGCATGGGGTTGCATCTCCAGTCATCTGGTATAGAAGCTGATTTAAGTGATAGGTTACATACCATACATAGTAGTTCTGCAATTTCATATTTGAGTTCCTTTAGAAATCTTGGGTGAATATCATATGATCCTGGTGACTTATTACTGTTTATCAATTTGTTCCAAAACCTCCTCTACTGATACCTCAATCTGGGACAGTTCCTCGGATTTGTCACCTAAAAGAATGGCTCAGGTTTGGGAATCTCTGTCACATCCTCTGCAGTGAAAACCAATGCGAAGAATTCATTTAGTTTCTCCACAATGGCCTTATCTTCCTTTAGCATCTCAATCGTTCCGTGGTCCCACTGATTGGCAGGCTTCCTGCTCCTGATGTACTTAAAAACTAACAGCAAAAAAAAAGCTTTAAGGCTTTTGCTAGGTGCTCTTCAAATCCTTTTTTGACCTGCCTAATTATACTTTTACACTTGCCTTGCCAGAGGTTATGCTCCTTTCTATAAAAAGAAAAGGAGGACTTGTGGCACCTTAGAGACTAACCAATTTATTTGAGCATAAGCTTTCGTGAGCTGTAGCTCACTTTCTATGTTCCTCAAGTGTACAAAGGCCTCTCACAGTGCTCCGAAGAGCTCCAAGCCCAAATAGGTCGATCTTCATCTGCTTCTAGTTTCTGTCCGGGATAAAATCCATTCCCCTCTCATTGCCACAGCATTTCTGTCCAGCCTCATATCAGACATGCCCCCTAAAAATCTAAACCCAACTGTGCCAAAGTAAACTGGTTATTGTTACCCTAGCCTCTCTAAGATTTAGCGCTGCTTCAGCCTTCTCTATTCTCATGGACATAGCGGGTCTGATTTTAATATACAGCCTCTATGTCTAAAGTTATAAATTCAAAGGTTTGAGGAAACTTGAAGGAAGGTTGAGGGGGCCAAGCTGAGACTCCTAACTCCTACTTAGAAACCACTACTTCTTGTGATGCTTCTGCCAGGTTCTGGTTCCTGCCTCACAGCTGTAGGCAACAAGGCGCTGAGAGCACAATCATAACCAGATGGGGCAAAACCAGCCTGGAGGAGGCAGGCCAGGACTTAGCACTCATGAGTTCACACAGGAAGTTTTTTTAACTTGAGCCAGTAATACTGTTCTTGATAAGTAAAATGTCTTCAGTATTGATGATGCATATTGTTTACTGTGCTAGGCATAGACTGGAATATTTATATTTATTTTTTCAATGCCTTAGGTAAAAACAATTAAAACAATGCCAAGTACAGATGTTATTCTCATAAAAACTTCTCATTTCAAAACAACCGAATTTATATTTCCCACAAAAAGTTAAAATTACATGCACATATATGAAAGTTAATCAACAAAGATGCACAATAGTATATCAGAAGACTTTGTTAAAATAAAAACGGATACTAAACTACATCATTATAACAATGCAATTACACAGAACTAGAAAACTGACTCTGTAGTAAAATATAAAAATCTACAATTATAAATATAAATTTGGTCCATGGAATCACTATAGAAGTATTTACAGTAAGTATCAGGTTACTAGTCCAAGTCTCTACTGCAGTCTTAAAATGTTGAATATTACAGAGAACAGTATTTTATTTACATTCTACTATATTAAAAGTTATATTTCTAGCAAATGTATGGATTGCTATAAATACAGCAAGTAAATTGGATACTAAAAACGTGACATGTTTATTTGTAGTTGAGAACCCCCCTACCATCTATAAATATGATAAATTTTAAGTTAAAAGTAAAGCCAGACAAATTGAAAACTAATACTGAAAAACATACCACAATTTCATTCTTAGAAACACTGTAAAATTCAATCAAGTTAGTCCAGACATAACAAATGTATTACAAGAAATCTTTCAAAAAAAGGCACACATTGTTAATGATGTGAGTTTGGAAGTAAAATCATATGCCACAAAAATAACTATTGTTTGAACGGGAGAAGGGAACAGATCATATAATAACTGGACAGATTTCTCCCTGCATAATTTAAAAATGAAAACAACAATGCTAAATTCCAGGGATGACTGGGGTGTGCGTGTGTGTGTTTGTTAGTTAAACTAAAGATTCTAAGCTTTCAGCTGCATTTCCATCAGGTAAAGCTGTGCCATTACTGTCCATGGATGCAGAAGGGTTTTCTTCTTGCCTTGTGCTAACAAGACTGAGGATAGCTTTGTACAGAAACTGGTACTGCTCCTACAGAAGAAAAGAGGATACGTTCAATGTGGTGCTCTAAATAATAATGCTAGATTATTTTGTAATACTTTTACACAAAAATAATGTAGCAATTGATGATGAGTTAATTGGTGCTATACAGCCCCCCAGGAGTCTACTGTGTGTAACTCATTATCTGATGTGTTAATTCTGTGCCAAATAGCCCCCATCTGCATACAGTCTGTAACTCAGTATCAATGGCTGTTGTGCGTGTGCTCCAGGGGAGAATATTTTCTTGTGCATTTTTTTTTTAATATAAGGGGTGAAATCCTGGCCTCACTGAAGTCAATGGTAAAGCTCCTATTGACTTCAACAGGGCCAGGATTTCATCCATAATGTGAAATGTTCCCATAACTCTGGAGTAATGGCACTGAACCTACTCTAGGTTTCCATTGTGTAACTGACAGCAGAATTCAGCACACAACTGTCATCTCTGTGTAAGCGGACTGTTGCCCCCTTACTAACATTCAGTGGGGGTGTTTTAGTTGCTAGCTCCCAGTAAGCGGGGGAATCAGGACCCTGAGACTGACAGCCCCCAGGAACAATGGGGAGAGGCCAATGCTCCAGGTCAGCCTGAATGACAGGGCGAGCAGGCTAATCAGGGAGTCAGGAGGCCAGGGAGGTCCCGTCCTCCGTGTGAGCTGGAATTGCTTGGGTCAGACAGAGTGGGGCCGAGCTAAGGAGAAAGCAGGGGCCCAAGCTAAGCTGTGCGAGATCCAGTGAGAGCAGACCCTGTCCTGGGAGCAGAGCTGCAGCCCTAAAGCCAGAGGCACAGCCCAGAGAGAGCAGACTTGCCCTGGGAGCAGAGCTGCAGCAACCAGAGCCAGAGGGGCCAGAAAAGCAGCCCAGGAAGCAGGTCACTGCTGGGAGAAGAGTCACAGAAGCAGCCTGCACAGCAGACCTGTTCTGGGAGCAGAGCTGCAGCAACCAGAGCTAGAGGGGCTAGAGAAGCAGCCCAGGAAGCTGGAGGCAGAGCAGCAGCCGTGCTGAGGCAGAGTGGAGCTGGAGCTGGGGCTGGAGCAGTCCTGAGCCCAGTGTCGTGAGCAGCTGGGGAGAGCGAGGGAGACCCTGGGCAGTGGGCCCAGCACAGGGAGACGCCTCAGCCAGGAGGCTCTGCAGGCCAGACTCGGAGTGGGATTTGTAACCCACAGGGCGGGGGTAACGCTGGGAAGAAGGGCCCTGCCACCTAGAGCCTGAGAGCATGTGGCCACCACCAGAGCGAGTGTCCAACCCGCTGCGTCCCTGCAGCATAGCCAGGGCCTGAGAAGGAGGCCTGGGACTTGCAAGGAACAGACTGAACTGCCCTGACATTCCAGAGACACTGTTTGTGATGTTCCCTGCCACAGAGCGGGGTGATGTGTTTCCTTTAACCTTTCCCATTATTCCTTATTCTTTTTAAAATTAACTGTTGATTAAATAACTTGCATTTGCTTCAAATTGTATGTAATGATCAGTGGGTCAGAGAAGTGCCCAGTGCAGAGAGAGTACCCCGGAGTGGGGACACCCGAGCCCCTGTCCTAGGTGACCACAGCAGGGTTTGGGGTTGAGCCCCCCAGGAATCCTGGGCCCAGCCTTGTTGGGGTTACGAGGACTCTGCCAGACAGGAGAGTGGAAGGGGAGTCCTCCAGGGCAGGGAGGCCACTGGGTAAAGGAAGTGGGAGCGAGGACTCAGATCCTTTCGCTAGCCCACTTCACCGGGGTAGTGCAGAAGCCAGGAAAGTTCCCCACAATAGCGGGACTATTCCCCCTCTTACATCTGCAATGAATTTGTATCTGTTCCTACATGGACTTCACTGGAGATTTCTAATCTAATACTGTTTTACCCTTTCCAAAACCACAGATCAGGGCCTTAGTGGCAGTAGGAGTTCACTTTTACTAAAAATTGATCCTAACCATACCAGAAACATTCAGGTGATCACTCAAGGGTCTACTTGCAATGTTTTGGAGTGTGTATGTATTCCCTGGTGAAATCAAACCATAATTTGCAGATTATAGTGCAAGTTTTATCATGGTATAGGAAGTGCTGCACTTTCTGACTGACAGTTATTAAATAATATTCCAGCAAGTAGGCTTAAGTTCTTCATATGAAACACTTTATTTTGGAAAGCAGTTTTGCTTTAACCAATGAAGAGATTCACACTGAAAAATGTGATTTGGTGCTCTAACTCTAATTTTGCCAAAGATGATACATATATTGAAAAAATATACACATCTGGCTTATTTACTTACAATGTCTGTGAAGACTCCTGGCCTCATCAAATTTATCATCTTAGCTACCTGATAAACATCCATGGAACTTTCATTTTCCAGCTGATGCATGAGTGTTGTTAGTGCACAGAAAGTACCTGCTGTCACTCCTCCATGCCTGTTGAAAGTTAAAAACACACAAAAGGAATATTTGTATGAACTGGGTCATATTCCCACAGCTGAAGAAGATACAGAAGCCCTCTGAGTGCATGGGGTGACATTCTGTGCTGCACCTCTAGGAGATGCAGCACATAGGGAGGGTGGCCACTACGATGGCTTTATGCGGCTTTTGCACCCTTCTGATCCTTGGCTGCTTCAAGGCTACCAGTGTAATTTAGACACCCCTGTGGCCTGTTTTAGGGCAGCCTTCATGGACTTCCCTATGGGCAGCAACACAACCAGGAATCTCTGCAGCACTGTCACAACACAGCCCAAAGGCAAGCCCCTCTTGCTCCCACGCCTTTCCTGTGAGACCCCCCTACCCCAGGGCTTGTGAGGGGGTCCTCAGGAGGCAGCTTTGTGGCTGTCACTACAGTGCGTGCACTGAGAGAATCCTCCCACAGCTAGAACCAGGGCTGTTTAGTGCTCCTTTATGCTGCTCTAGCACTGTTTCCCATGGTAAAGGGGCCTGAGCAGGGGTGAGGATCTGACCCACAGTGATTTCTAAAGACCAGTGCCTAAACTGTGTATTTACTTCTCGCTATAATAAAAGAATGACACTAAATTATTTAATCTCCATTGGATGGGAACTGGTTCATCTTTCAGATTATTAAAAAACAAAGACCCCAAAAGAGAACATTCTTGATGCTGAGCCAAGTGTTTCCAGATTGTTCTGCTGCTTTGATTATTTGCTCTCTCTATATGCTTTAGGCCTAATTTCAGTGGATCAGACTCTTTATGAGAAATTAGCATGAGTGTGGTGGGATAATGGTGATGTATGTAGTATCCAAAGCAAAGCAAAAGTTACAATGCTTACTCATCGTGCACTATGATGGGTCCATCTCTGTTGGAACTTTCTTCTTTTATGATACTTATAAGTTCAAATGTTTTACTAATAGGGCTATCAGGATTTGGCCATTTTGGACACTGAAAATGCCTCACTTCAAGTACATAGTCATCCTAAAAGGAAAATGTCATGATTAATAGTTTTGCATAAATCTAACTCTTCAAAGAATAGACTGCTCTTCTATGGTGTCTTGTGGAGAGTTGTATACACGGTCAATGCTTAACACACAAAATAATTTCTACAATTTTCTTTCTTTTCTCCATTACAACAGGAAATTGGAGTTTCTTATGAGGTAACAGATGCTCCACAAATAACCTAGCAAAAATGTGACTTGTTTTTTCAAGACCAATATATCAAGTCTTAAATTAAACCCTAAGAGCTGAGTCTTGCAAGGTATTGACTTCTAGCTCCACCAAAACACTTATGTACAGGCTCAAAATTAAGCATGTGAGTAGGGTGAAGTCAATGGATTAGGTGAGGGTGCTTAGTAACTTTCAGGACTAGTCCCTTAAATTTCTGGGGTTAATTTGGTAATACAACCACATTTAACCTAGAATTTCTATGACGTTTCTATGAAAATTAATAGGGCATTTGTATGATTAAAACAACAAGGCATTTTTGGTGTTTCTGCGTGTGTAGTTATTGTCTATGTTCTTGATGCTATAGCATTCCATTCATGCAATTACTATTACTTATTATTTGTATTATCATTTATTATAGCACGCAAAGGCCCTAGGGGGAGCAAAGCCTCATTACTTTGTACACACATAGGAACACATGTTCCATCCCCAAAGAGTTTACAATCTGTGTCCTGGATCCACAAAAGTATTGAGGTGCCTAATCCCCAGATTTACACCCCTGTGAGATGAAACTATGCTGAAGTAAATTCCCAGTGTACACTAGCCCTTACTCTGGGCATCTGGAACCTATCTCCTGCCTGAGCCCCAAGGCGATCTACAAACTGGAGGGAGATACATATTCACACACCTATCTTGCCTGCAGGGCCCTGTCTGGTAGGCAAACTCAGAGACTGGCTAGCACAAAACAGCTGGGTGTTGGGGCTCCCTTATATCCTTCAGCCCAGTGGTTAGGGAACTCACCTGGGATGTGGGAGAGCACCAGATCAAGACCTGAGGAGAAGGGATTTGAAGAGTGATTAAGTACCTATTAGGTGAGTGACCTGGTCACTGCTCTATGGATTATTCTAATGTGGGTCTCCCTCAATCTCTCCAACTGAAGTTGTTCCACTTAAACAATTGTATACTGAAACTTTAAGTGGGCCAGAGAAAAAGTGAGAATCACTATGTAGTCTACTGATTAGCACACTCTCCTGAGAGGTGGCAGATCCGTGTTCAATACCCTTCTTCTCAGAGTGGGGACTTGAACCAGGGGGTCTTTTGCATCCTGGATGAGTACCCCAACCATTGGGCTAAACATTATAAGGGAAGCCTAGCTTATACTCCGCTCCCCCTGGCTGTTTTGTGTGGAGCTAGGCAGCCTCTGAGCATGCTTACCAGCTCGGGTCTGCAAGGCAAGATAGGTGTTTGCCTGCCTATTTCCCACCAGAGACAGGTGCCTCCCATCTCCCCAGACTTCAGCATCTTCATGAGAGGGTTGAGGTTTATGATACACTTCTCTCATCAATGTCTTCCATTGGCTAATTTAGGCCTTTCCCCACCTAGTGTGCTGGCTTTTCGGGATCACGTTCTAAGCTGCCTACCTCTCCCCGTTTGTTGTATAGGGCACCTATGTGCCTAATTAAGGCTTTGTGGATCACAGTCTATTCCAGTGTTTTCTAATCACCTAAAAGTTAGGTGTTGTGAAGCTCAGGGGTGCAATGCAATAGTCCCTCTGTGAATCCTGGCCTGTGTTTAAAGGACCTCGCATATTCTTTTTTTTTTTTATGTTAAAACCTTTAAAATGTAACTTTAACACATCAAATCCCCACAAGTGTACCACTTTAATGATGTTACCTGTGTAGCTTCTAGAATAAAGTCTTGGATTATAAGCTTTTCCTCACTAGACAGACACTTGTGTTCTTCAGCAATCATAGTAACTTTAAAGCTCTCACAATTTATAGGCTCGTCTTTGTTTGGCCAGTAAACAAATTCATCCTCAGCCTAAAAAAAAGCCACAAAGTTAAGTAATTTTCTTTCCAGTTCTCAAAATAAAACAATCCAATGTAGCTGCTTTGGTAGAGAAATAATGCAAAATGTATATAAGTGACAGTCTTAAAGTTCAATTCATGAATTTAAATTTGACAGGATTAAAAATGTCTTTTCTTGCCTGTATATTAGGCACAATTTACAGTTCTCAGAAGTTGCCCTGATCACGAAACCTAAGTTAAAAGTCTTTCCCATTTATGAAAAGAATAACCTTTATAAAATGTTTGCAGAGAAAGCGAGACTGTAGATTTTCATGTTCACAGCTATTTCTCAGATCACAGAAGTTTCTCTCAAGCATTTGCATGACTGTCCTCCAAAATGCATACTCATACACTGTCCCCGTCCCATTCCTCAGGTCTTACCCAAAACATAAAAATAAAAACCCTGAGATGTTTCTATAGCATATGCCACTAGTCATTGAACAGTGCATTAGCTCATTCTTAAAGTATACATACAGCTCCAACACTTGAGCGTCTTTTTCAGTTTTTACTCAGATAAACTACTATTGTCTTCAGTTGGAGTTTGCCTGAATAAAGCCTCAAGAATTGGTCCACAGTGAATAACACAAGCTGATTTCCCATATGTTTCAGATCAGTACTATCATATTCTTTTAAAAACTGTGTTTGGTAGAGCCTCAGACTTCATATCCAAGTTTTGTGTTGACCCGTTTGGTGTTTTTAAATTAGGATACTATTATAGCCTACATTGGATCAAACCACAACAATTAGCCATCAATCTTACCATGTTCTGACTATCAGGAAGCATGACTATTAGCTGAGCATTATGGTCCCATATCATTCTCCAAAAATCCTTGATGGTATGTAACAGGGGATGCTGGGTAATAATGAATTCGTTACTTTGATAATAACCCTGCAAAACAAAAACATCAGTCTGAGAATTGATGTTCAACAATATGTATATTTAAAGGAAGCTTTTACTATACAAAGACAGAAGTCTAAAAAACAGAGCTAGGCGGGCTGTATTTCATGAGACTCCCAGGAATAGAAATGAATGTACGTCAAATAGAAAAGGAGAAAACCAATAAAAAACAAAAAATAAAGTTCATGCTTCTCTCCCTCCCCCCCAAAATGTACTGCAATCAACAGAGGGTTAACTGTGAACTGCCAACTCGAAATAAAAATGCATATTAGCGCAGACATATGTACTGATTGCTCTGCCCTAGCTAGGCTTCTGGAGGGACTGGGGGTGTGCAGCAAAAGAATAACTTCAGTTTCCTAAAATAATTATTCTCTCTCTCTGTGAAATCCTCTAGCACTTCCCTGCTTTATGAAAGAAAGCCCAGACATACCTGCCAAATGTCACTCATCAAGAGTGACACTCTCACTTATGCCTGGTAAAATGTCATGCATAAGCAGGTCTGCAGGCAATGAGCAAGGTTTCCCATCAAGTCCTCCTACCAGCTGGCAGAGGCCACTCCTAGGGCTTTTGAATACATAGCCAAGGCTTTCTCCTCCTCTCTCTGCCCCACTCACTGTCCTCAGTGCAGCACAGTGAGGCAGGATAAGGGGCGGAATAGACGGCCAGCACAGCGGACTCCTGGCCCTGAACACATTCCACTCTCCGGAGAGGGTCGTGGTGCGAGGCAGACAACAGCGAAGGGATTACAAAGGAATCGAATGGAAAAAATGATGCAGGGGGTAAAGCAGAAGGCGGGAAGTGACACTTTATGGCTCCTGCACACAGCCACTAAAACATTCATAGACTGGTCCCTGCACATGATCAGGGAGGAAGCAAGGCTATGGCTCCCCTCACCCAACACATGGACACTGTTTTTGCCAGAATGATTCACTGAGGCCTGAAAAAACTTGGTAAAACTTTCATTAACCTTTGAAGCTTGCCCATAATTTGTGCCAAATTGTACTGTTTTTAAAAGTGTTGTGCGTTCTTAGTGTATGCTTAGTCAAACTGTAATGTGTTTGAGTGGACTTAAAAACAATTCCAGTACAGCATCCACCATGGAAGAATGGCACGTGTGAAAAATGAAAGAGAAAGCAGAGAATCCCTTCAAAATAAAGACTGTACCACTAACATGCAGATATGTCAACTCTAAAAATATATCTAGCAGTATAGAGTATTTTGCAGCAGACCAGACAATTTGACTTACCATAATATAGGAAGCATTGATGTAGTCTGTACCTTCACCAGATAGTGATGAGATACCCACTCTAGATCTTTCCACTGTAAAAGAAAGTTGTGAACTAGTCTATATGTTGTAAAGATCTATCAAACAGGACAAAACATCACCCAGCTCTCTACCTTCTTCTCCTAACAGTGGCGACTTAGGGCAGGTCTAAACTACCACTTGTGTTGATATAACGTACATTGTTCAGGGGTGTGAAAAAAGACACCCCGGAGTGACGCAAGTTACAGCGACCTAAGCGCTGTGCACACTGGCGCTGTAGTAGCAGGAGACGCTCTCCTGCCAGCATAACTTCTGCCTCTCGCGGAGGTGGAGTAATTGTGCTGACAGGAGAGCGCTCTCCTGTCGGCATACAGCCTCTTCACCATATGCACTACAGCGGCGCAGCTGCATCCGTGCAGATGTGTCAATGTAGCGCTTCTAGTGTAGACTAGACCTGAGTGTGACACATTCCTTCGCTAACATTACGTTACAGGAATCATGTACCCTCTGCCCCACTGCCAGCGAAAGCAACTGATTTGAACAAGCCTACCAGGAATGATTGATGATGTTCTGTTCTTTTCTCTGTTACACTGTTTCAGTGCAGTAGAATAATCACATTGCTGTATATTAGATTGGCTCAGTAGCTGAAACAATAAGGAGAAAGAATCCTATTACGGTACAATCAAGAAAAGAGAGATGAACTGTAGAGTTAGTTGTATTAAAATCAGCTTACAGTAATGTCTTAATTAGATCAAGTCATTCACATTTTTAATATTAATGCTTTAATAATTTTGGCTTTCAAGGGAAAGGAAGCGTGAGGGAAACATCCACTCTCTGATATTATTTGGTTTGTTAGAATTTGGCCTTCAACGTTTCCTCCCATTTACACTCGGGATCCGGCCTGTCATGTACTTGCAGCCATGCGGCACTGTTAGGGGATTCCCTTCTGAGCTCACCAACTCTTAATTTCTCTGAAAGGGTTATTGTTGAGCAATCTGAGGTTCTGCTTTCTCCCAGGGAGTGACTATGCAGCATTACAACCTCGTCCTACCCAGGAGCATGGGACAAACTGTGAAGTCCTGTTAATAAGCCTGGTTTATTCCTATTCAGTCATTAATCGGAGAAATGCTAGTACTGTGCATGTGTCAGTAACATTTGCTAGTAAATTAGAGCACTAGTTCAGTTGTACCACATAACCCAGCAAGTACAAAGGTGGGATTTGTTTTCCTAAATTAAAATTCATTTGAAAAGGTAGATTTCTCACTTAATGGGCCAGGTTCACCCCAACTAACAAACCTGTGTCAGGCACTAGCACTTCAGCTGGATGCCACGAAGGCAGTGGCTGTAGCAGGGGTGTGTTGAATCAGCGCATCCCCCATTTTCTCCATGCCATGTCTCCTGCCCAGCCAGTGCTGCATACTTTTGGGGCTGTGCCGGCTGGCTCTGCCTACCCTACAAAGCAGATTGCAGGCACCTTGTACCACTACAACGCCTTCCAGGCAGTCGTTCTAGCAGGGACACTTTAGTAAATCTGGCCCAATATCCACCTTTTAGACTGTGTTTCCAGCCCTTGTTTTCTGAAAACATGGCTTGTTTGAGGTAGAGTTCATGATTAGGTCTTTTTACCCAACATGTGCTATGTATTTTTGTACTACTCTGGATCTAGTCTCAGCAGTTATGAATAGAGAAAACTAAATCAGTGACTTCATCTAGTCTCAGACTTTTCAAGCCCATTGTTTACTTGTGATGGGTCAGAGAATGAAAATGACACTGCCCTGACACTTTTCATTTTGACATCCATGAAAGCTCACCTTGAATTGTTTCTCAAGCTTTGTCTTTCCTGTTGGTCCAGGTATTAAGAGAACATTAACATAGGCATGAATGTGACTGTCAAGAACTTCTGTTTCTTTACTGAGTATGGCTTCAACCAGTGCATCATGAATAAAGACGTACTGCTCCTAGTAAAATAGCAACAAACATCTTAGGTCTAACAATTGTCAGATTGCTCCCATGAACACCTTCTTTGGTTGAACTGCCACTGTTGGCTCACAGCAACCTTTCTATATGATTATGAATTCTTCCCATCTTACTGCTATGATTTAGTCTGTTGAAATTTTATTTAGTTATATAACTGCAACGAACTCTAACTCAAGATGTGCCAAAAACTTCTTCAGATGGGGTCTGGGAGCCAGAATTTCCCTGCCGACTATGCCAATGACTCTCCATTAACTGGATACCATTAAAGAAAAAGTCTATCAGCCTTTGCCACACAGTGGTGTGTGAGGTACCACAGATCTGTATAATTAGAGTAGGAATAACAGTGGTAACTGTGATATTTGTTGGCTAATGGTGATCAGTGTAATTAGAGACAATCAGGAAGTCAAGCATCTTTTTAATTGTTTAAATGGAAGCAGTAAAATATAGCTTTCCAAAAATATACCATATATATACTGTATGGGCTCCTGAAGGGGGAGGCCTCTTAGATGTTACCACAACAGACTGTGTCCCTTTATACTGAAATGTAATATTAAAACCTAAAAGCCCAATAAAATCACACTGTGACCAAATGCACCCCTGTAGCCATGCCCTAGACAGCATTAGAATAACCTTTGTACAAAGTATGAATGCAGCTGTCCTTAACACAGAACCCCCAGAGTTACTGGCAGGTCCTCTGTTGAATTTTGTGAGGTCTGACCCGATGGAGGTAGATATGGAATTCACAGCCCTATCTTTTTAACAGAAAGTTCAGGCTATTAACTGATCGTTTTCCATTAGTCTGGTTACACAAAATAAAAGGCTCCAATTCTAAACTGCTCCAGTAGAGTCTCATTCTCCAAGAATATGATATGGAAATTGTGCATATAAAGGGAAAAGACAACATGGTGGCAGATGACCTGTCCAGGAAAGAGGGCTTTGATTTCCTGCCTCTGGGTCGGCAGTGGCTAACCCTCTTGCAGCTTTATAAGGGGGGAGTTGTGATTGAATTCACCCATGTATTCACACCCCACTATTGTAATAATCTTTGTGCTAAATATGTCTTGTGAGGTATCATCTGAAAACTAATAACTCACTGGTCAATAATATCATGATGAAATGTGTATAGCAACATTATATGTAAAGTTGTGAATTCCATCTGAATGATGTTGGTAGCACATGTTCAAATCCACGTAGCCCCAATGAGGCAGGAATGGTCAAGCAAGTTGTAAACAAAGGAATGTGTGTTTACCTCAATTTATATGTAAGTTGTAAACAGGATCCTCAGACAGGGAGAGGGTGGAAGACAGGAGACAAGGAAAATGTACATTTCAGCAAATAGAGGTGAGAAGAAACAATGTGCAACCTCTTTTACCACCATACACCATGTCTCCTTCTTTATCGTTTGAAAGAACTTTAACTAAGGATAACCTTCAAGAAAATGCATTTTGAAGGGTGACTGATCTATAAAAGTGAGGGCAAAAACACCTCAAGTTAGCTCTCCCTATCAATCTTTTTCATTTAAGAGCATAAAAGAAACAACCTTTGGACTTTAGGAGCAGAACCTGACCTGAAACTTGGTCAGCAATGTTACTGGAAACCTGTGGTAAGAATTTCACCTTGAGACAAGTCTAGTTTGTTAAGTTTAGTACTAGGAAGCATTTATCTTTATTTCTTTTTCTGACTTAATGCCTCATACTTGTACTCAGTTTAAATTTTCTTGTACTTAAATAAACTTGTTTTATTCTTTAATGAAAACTAATCCAGTGTTGTGAACTCTGTTGGTAACTCCATTTGGTATAGCAGATTGTTGTACGTTGACCCCCTCAGAGGGGCAATGGTCCTAATATGTCTGAACTGTCCAGGAGAGGGCTGGACAGTGCAGAACACACATTTGGGGGAGGGGAATTTGGGACTGAAAGGGTATTGGGGTCACTCTGCAAGTAGTAACCAAGGCTGCTGGAAGCCAGAGTGTGGCTGGTGTTTGCTAACAGGCTGCTGGGATCAGTGTTGCTGGCCAAGAATGTGGCTATACACAAACACTCAGGGTATGCCTTGCATGCTGGCAGACTGTGAATGGACCAGGTCGGAGCTACTGCAGCAAAGCATTTTGAGGCACTCACGTTTGCAGAGCATGTGTGACACAGCCCCTCACTAGTCTGAATTACACCCCGAAATGTCATACACATATGCTGTGCATGGCTGGTGTTGTATCATATCCCCATCTGTTCTGAGACACCTGCAGTTCCTACAGCCACAGGATGAGTTAAGAATGGAATGATAGTCTTGGTCAGAATTTTCCAACCAGCCTCTTACTGAGCTCTAATTCAGCTGTCTTCCTTGCTATCACAATAAGCTTCTCTCCCCCAATTCCTACGGCTATAATGTGTTCCCTCTCTCAAGCATTTTAACACTTGGTCATTTGTGCTACTTTCTTCTCTAGCTAAGGTATTTCTAAGGCATCCATCACCATGGTATCTAACCACCAACAGCATCTGACTCCAGCTCTTGAGATCTGAAATAGACTTTCCTATCCCCTTCCTATTTATACTCATTGTTTCTCTTTGACATAACACCATTCTGCCTATCTTTGTGCATTAGGGGTACAATAGCCTTTTTATAAATATCATTCATGCTTCAATCCCGATTACTGAACTATTGACAATTCTAGAAATGAGCTCAGACAAAAATGCCGAAAGCTCCCCCAGAAAAGTGCCAATGTTGCCAGCCGCAGCTGCAGAGGTCACTCGCCTGCTCATTGCTTGAGGGAGCCAGGAACAAACGTTCAAAGCAAAGGAGGGAAACCAAGCCAGCAGGAAAATCCTGGATGGTGACTGGTCACCATCCTGCCGGTCAGAGCAAATGAGGAGGGGGAACCCAGCGTCTGTGCTGTTGCCAGCTGAGTCACAGAAGCTGGCTTCAGTTTACTTACCATAATGCATATTCTCTTCTTACCTCAGTCTGCACCAAGTAGTTCCTTTGTGTACGTATGTGTTTTAAGAATCCAAATATGTTGACTGTCCCTTCATGCTGAATTTGCTGCAGCATGCTGTCTAATACTATGTATGTGCCTGTTCTTCCAACGCCAGCACTGTAAAACAAACCCAAAAAAATGCTCCTGAGTTGGAAGCAGGGTGAAAGAACTCACGTGGGGTGCATTATTGCTCCTTAGATATGAGTTTTTCAATGCAAGCTCTTACATACCTACATTACATATAACATATTCAGTGTAAGGGAGGTGATGAAGAGGAATCTCTCCCCCTTCCTCTCTATTCATCTTTTATTAAAGGGGAAGACTTATTTCTCATCTCCTTCAACCACTCTCCCTATATCCCAGTTTAAACAAGACTTGTGACTTCCCGTTGGTTTGCAGCTTTCAGACCTCTAATGCTCCAGGTATCCTTTGAAGCAGGTGCACTTCAGAGCTGTGATGTGCCCAGAATCCTCTCTGCTGATACATGTGACCCTTCAGACAAGAGGCTATATTTACCACACCTTACAAATTCAGACACTGCCTAGGGATCTTTCAAAGGAGATATTGCACTGAGGAAGATCCTAGGAAGTATCAGAACTGATGAAAGTACACTAGCAAATGGAAATCTTACTGCTCTTCAGAAATAGGCCAAAAAGGCAAGCAAAGTGTGAGGCCTTCCTCAATAAACAAGAGGAAGAAAGGGAGCCAACTTACATGGATTAGTTGATCAATAATTTATAAAAATCCTATTGATTGTGTACGAAGGTCATTGGTGTTCAAGTATTTTAGGACTCATGATAGTGCCATAGTCTGATGTTAACACCAAATTTTGCCCTAATGCAGCTTACCTGTGCAAATCCCATTCAATTTCGCATGCACATATCAAAGGCAAAATTTGTCGCTTATGCTTAGAACCCTAACCAAAACATTTCATGAGAAACTAAAAAAAAAAGAGGTACCTTTGAAGCAATTTATATTTTTATCCCTGGATTATGAAACACAATCCAGTTATTTAACACAGTCTTAGATCCCACACTGATATGTGTTGTATAAAAACCTCAATACATAAACAGTTAGTTTAGGTTTCTCATGAATAGTTTGGGTTACAGTTGTAAAGTCAATATTCTGCTCTTTGCTATATAGTCACAATTCCATTTACGTCAATTAGAATTGTATGCATGTAAAAGTGCAGAATTGGGCACCAACATAGTAATGTATAACTGAATAGGTCAAGGTTAGCAGCACACTATTAGACCCATTAAAATACAAATACAGATTATCAGGCACCATATACCCTTGTTAGAAATGACAAACATGAAATAACAAAAGCACTGAAATAAGAAAATAATTAAGTAAAATTTCATAAAATAAGAGTATTTTCACCTCAGTGTAACCTGGAAAGGTAACAAGAGAAGTTAGTCTCATACCATGAGAGTCCTTCTAAACTCCATTACAATCCAGAAACAAACAAACAAGTTTATAAAGTTTATAAAAACTATTTGCAGCTTGAACCCTTAAATTTGTACATGACCCAGTGGAGAAGTCTGAATGAAGCCATACAATTTAGTGTTGTTAAAAAATTATTGAGGGCTATCATATTGCTGATCTCTTTGCAACCCCTTGGAGAGTGTTGGTATTTCTGGAAAGCTCCAATTTTGGCCTTCTGAAGAACAATCAGAGGTGGAGATATCAGCATAACAAAGAAAACTTGATCATTTTTTTCCAGTACGAAAAATGTTTCAGTAAAATTAGATCATCCCAAAACAAATTATCTTCGACTTGCAGCATTTCTATGGCAACTTTACCTGTTGGCTTCATCAGTCTCAGCTCCAGAAGGACAGAATTCATGAGGAGGTTCTCTTTTCAAATGTTCCATCAAAGATGAGGTACTATAGTGGAAAACCAGAACCTGCTTATATATTTTCCAATAATCTGGTCATTCACTGGTACTGTGAAGTAATCCCAGGTCCTGTAAACCATTTTAAACCAACTTTCCCTGGGTCGCTTCAGTCTCAGTGAGCACTACCAGTACATCTGCCTAAAACTTGCAGCATTGTCAGAGCTCAAGTAGTTTCTCTTGAACTCTCCTCTATTACAAACCATTGATAGAGCACAGAGTAATGATACAAACAGCAGAGCTATAGTTCAGCAGGTACTATATTCAGTCTTCTTTTTTGCACAGTCTCCTTTTAGAACTACAGTGCATCCCTGCACCAAAGACCATATGAACTGAAGAAAATTAGAAGACATATTTTGGCAGAAGTGAAACAATTACTGCAATACATATATCAGGAAAGTCCTTAGCTACCCAAACTGCAATATATACATGCAAAATAAATTAAAAAGAAAAGCAATTTGCAAAAGAAAAAAATTTCTGTAGCACAGAGCAGCATCACATTGTTTACAGTCACCAGGCGATTCATAATGCTGGCACGGCCAGTTGATTAGTCAGCCTTACAAAAGCTACAACTACTAATTAAAGAATTTAGTGTTCTTTCACTAGTAATTATGAAATATTAATGTGAAATCCTGCCTATAACACCACTGAAAAAATATTTTTGTGCAAAATAGCAATGAGATAAAAATCAGAGTGAACTTTACTGCAGTAAAAACCACACCTGCAATGAACCACCACAGGCCCCACAGCATGGCGCTTAGCATATGATGCCTTTCGCACAAATGTGAGGACGGGCAGAGTATATTCTGGAACACCCATATCAGGCCACTGGGTATAATGGTATTGAGTAACTACACGTCCACTAGACCTTCCTTTCTGGGAACCCTGAAACAGAAAATAGTTATATATGTCAATAGGCCAAGTCAAAGAAAGGCCATCTTCTCACTGTTTCCTTTATATACTTAATATTCTATTTTGGAATTGAATTAACATAGTCACTATTCAGCATAAAGCACACGAGACCCTAAGAATACAGGTAGCGAATCATACAGTTATATGTACTGTAATGGCCAAATTGTGTCTTCCTTATTAGGAACACAAGGGGTCTTTCCACTGACTTTACTGAGTCAATACGCGTGCTGCTTTTGACTTCAGTGGGGCCAGGCTTTGACCTGCCCTCATTAGGGCTACTCCTGATTTACACTGGTCTAAGTGTGTATCAAGCTCGTATTTCCACTGGGATGCTCAGACAAGCGTACCTCCTCCCTCTCCCCAGAACAGCTCTGCCTCTTAAACTGAATCATCTAGCCCTAGAAATGGAGCAAACTTTGCTGAGCAAAATGATTTCAAATCAGTCTACTTCTTTTTTGTTAGCCTTTTTCATTCTGAGAATTCCCCCTGCTCACTAGTCTAAGTGATGTCCACAGCAACAGACTTATCTGACCATAGCCCTTCCCCTGCTGGTGGTATTACTGCTGAACTCAACTTGCTTGCTACAAGGGCAGAACATGTGGCCTCAATAGCAATTTCCCTTAATAAGTCTAACTGGGCATTAGATTGTGGTTACACAGTTGTGAGGCCATCACCTCCACATTTAGAGAGCACTCAGGTAAAACTCGCTGTGACGTCAATGAGAGTTTTGCCTTGGTAAGGACTGCAGGATTCAGTCCTAAGTTTCAGAATAACAGCCTTGTTAGTCTGTATTCGCAAAAAGAAAAGGAGTACTTGTGGCACCTTAGAGACTAACCAATTTATTTGAGCATAAGCTTTCGTGAGCTACAGCTCACTTCATCGGATGCATCCGATGAAGTGAGCTGTAGCTCACGAAAGCTCATGCTCAAATAAATTGGTTAGTCTCTAAGGTGCCACAAGTACTCCTTTCCTTAGTCCTAAGTTTGTATCAAAACAGTTGACATTATAAGATTCTGAAAATCATAAAACATCCCTGTGTCCAGGACATGCTTTTGGGATATCACCAACCTTTTTGACCTTGGTGTTTCTAATAGTAAAATTCCTCACAGTGTAATAGGCAAGTACGTGAACACTCTTCTGAGTGACCAAAAAGTTTCCATATTCTTCGCTACCATCAGCAGGCCAGTACTGGTCACACTTTCTCTGCCATAAAGAGAGAACACAGTGTCAAACTACAGAGTTAAAATGAACAAATTTAAGGGCACTATAATCTACAGAAGTCAATGGGAACTCTAAGGACACACAGCAAGGGTAGAATTTGTCCCTTACTGTGCGTCTGGTTATCTCTTGCTATCCCCTTATCAGAGCAGGTGTTTATTTTGAATCTCAGAGTTGGGCTTTGCATTTCTTTCACTCTCTTCAGAAGCAAGAATATTGTAGAAAAGAATCCTTAAGGACAATTATTGACCAAATAGCCTATTAAGTATTAACTACAAAGAATTCATAGTCCCAGATCACCCCATGACATAAAAGAAGCTGCAGAAAAGGAAAGCATATTTGTGGTGCCTCTCCTACAGTTCTTCCCTCAGTTGTGTGGTGATGGCCGTCTCTTGGAGAAACGGAGTCTACAATTACAGGTCAGGACCCTGAGAAGATGCCAGGGGATGATAAATCCCTTTATATGGATTGCAAGGGATCTCCTAGCAGCATCTCCACTCCTATGTCGTCTCTGCTACTGGCTTCTCCACCATAGCTATACACTAGGGGAAATTAATAGTGGTCTGACCAGTGGTAAATTCACAGTGGTGAACTGTCACTGAATTTGCCAGAGAAGCAGGCTCTGCCCATTTTGTGGTCCTATACATAGCTTCATAGAGTCCAAGACCAGAAGGGACCACTGTGATCATCTAATCTGACTCCTGTGTAACTAGGGCCCTATTCAGGAAAACATGTCATGGACCATGAAATCTGGTCTCCCCCCTGTGAAATCCGGCCTTTTGTGTGCTTTTACCCTATACTATACAGATTTTATGGGGGAAGACCAGCGTTTCTCAAACTGGGGGTCCTGACCCAAAAGGGAGTTGCAGGGGGGTGTCACAGGCTTGTTTTAGAGGGGGTCGTGGTATTGCCACCCTTACTTCTGTGCTACCTGTAGAACTGGTCAGCTGGGGAGCAGCAGCTGTTGGCCAGGCACCCCGCTCTGAAGACAGAGCCCTGCCAGCAGCAGCGCAGAAGGGTGGCAACACCATCCCATGCCACCGTTATTTCTGCATTGCTGCCTTCAGAGATGGGTGTCTGGAGAGTCTGCTGACTGATGGCCCGGATCTGCAAGCAGCAGCGCAGAAGTAAGGGTGGCAATACGACTCTGACTTCAGAGCTGGGCTCCCGGCCAACAGCCGCCGCTCTCCAGCTGCCCAACTCTGAAAGCAGCACAGCTGCCAGCAGCCGTGCAGAAGTAAGGGTAGAAGTACTGCAACCCTCCCTACAATCGCTTTGCAACCCGCCCCCCCCCAGCTCCTTTTTGGGTCAGGACCCCTACAATTATAACATCGTGAAATTTCAGATTGAAATAGGTGAAATCATGAAATTTACGATTTAAAAAATTCTATGACAATGAAATTGACCAAAATGGAGTGTGAATTTGGTAGGATCCTGGTATAACACATGTCATAGAATTTCCCCAAAATAATTCCAGGAGCATATTTTTTAGAAAAACATCCAACCTGGATTTAAAAATCCACCACAACCTTTGGTAAATTGATCTAATGGTTAACTACTGTCACTGTTAAAAATTTACACCTTATTTCCAGTCTGAATTTGTCTAGTTTCAACTTCCAGCCATTGGATCATTTCATACCTTTTTCTGCTAGATTGAAATGCCCATTATTATATATTTGTTTCCCATGTAGACACTTAGAGGCTGTAACCAAGTCACCCCTTAGCCTTCTCTTTGTTAAGATAAATAGATTGAGCTCCTGGAGTCTATAAGACATGTTTTCTAATCCTTTAATCATTGTCATGGCTCTTCTCTGAACCCTCTCCAATTTATCAACATCCTTCTTGAATTATGGGCACCAGAACTGTCCACAGTATTCCAGCAGCAGTCACACCAGTGCCAAATTCAGAGGTAAAATAATCTCTCTACTTCTACTCAAGATTTCCCTGTTTATGCATCCCAGGAATGCATTAGCCCTTTTGGCCACAGTGTGACTTTGAGAGCTTATGCTCAGTTTATTATCCAACATGACCCCCAATTATTTTTTCAGAATCACTGGTTCCCAGGATAGAGACACCCATCCTGTAAGTATGGCCTACATTCTTTGTTCCTAGATGTATACATTTACATCTAGCCATATTAAAATACATATTGTTCGCTTGTGCCCAGTTTATCAAATGATCCAGATTGCCCTATGTATGTGCCCTATCCTCTGCATTATTTACCAGTCCCCCAATTTTTGTGTCAGCTGCAAATTTCATCAGTGATGATTTTATGTTTTCTACACCTCACCCTCAGTGTAGCTGTGGGGCCTGGAGAGGGTAGACCTAAATAGTTGTTACAAAATGCCAAAATGTCTGTTAATGTAGTTATTCTTATAATTTTAGGTTATTATAAACTTGCTTTTGCCTTTACTGAATTTTAAGAGATAGTTATAACTACTTTCATACACATAATGCTTGGAGATTATAATAACTCACATACTTTTGTTTTTTTTTGCTTTTATAATTAAATGAAATGTTTAGTTTATTAAGGAAATCCCTTGGAAATCTCTTCTTTCTGTCAATCAGTGATGGACACTGAGTGTCAAAGATGACGACACCTTGTTAGCCATAAAACCATATTTATTATTTCCAACTGTGTTTACACAGATTCTGAGGTGCAGCATTATGACTTCTATTTGTATTAACGTTCTACATTATTTTCTTTTATACTATGTTTTGAAAGTGGTATATAAGTATTATTGTGACTTCTGCTTTGTATAGAATATTTGATAGGAGTCTAATAGCAAACTGGAAATGTACGTAGGCTGCATGTGTAGGAACCATTTGGTGTAGATAACATAAAGAAATGGATTCATACCCTTCCTTTCTCAACAAGATTAGTTATCATCACAATGACTTCCACATTATGTTCCCAAATCATTCTCCAGAAATCTTCTGCTGTTGATTTTAATGGCCCTTGAGCAGCAATGTAAGCTTTTGGCTTGTTGTAGCCCTAAATTAAAATATAAGAAATGACATTTGTTAATGTACAGTTTCTATAAAAAAGGCATTTGGGTAGAGTACATGACATTTTATATATGGATACAATAGAAAATCCCACACAACTTCAGGTATTTTTTTATTTGTAACAATTTCATTCACATAAAGCCTGTTGGAACTGGATACAATATGAATGGAATTATTATGTTAATGTGTAAAATTCCAAAAAAGGGAATAATACCCTGGCAGAACATTGACATACTAATGATTTGAAAAGATCTGTTATGATATTCATGTAAGAAATAAACTAGTATCATTCACATATAACAGGTTTAAAGAATAGGGTAACTAAAACTGAAAAAATGCTGTCCCCCTGAGACCCTTATCCGAATGGCATACACATCTCATGAGATTATCCCAGATAGAAGAATTAAGTATCTACTACAAATACATAAAAATATAGAAATTCAGAACTGAAATATTCACTCTGTACTGCCATACCATATACTTTATGGTATTAAAAAATCATCAGCTGATCTGAAGCCTCTACAATAACTGAACACAAAAACGTGTGTTCAAGATACAATCTGAGATTTATCTTCATGTTGATGGTTTGTGGATTTAAGTCAGATCCTTAAAGAATCTCCTACTAATGAAGCTTTTTATATTGTTTTGTGCATATATATTTAAGAATTAATCCATTTTTATGAACTCTAGATGCCTCATTGCCTCAGCTGTCTTGGAGATACCTGACCAGATTAATAGATATGTAAATGTACTTACATCAACATAGTTGGCATTGATGTAATCAGTCACTCTTCCATCTTTTTCTGCAAGTTGTGCAAGTTTAACCCTACTATGATCATCTGCAATAAAACAAGTCAAAATAACACAGCACTCTAGCAAGCGTGGTTCCTTTTCTTTAGGAAACCTTTTACAGTGAGAGACGTTAATTGGATTTTAGAATATTTATATGGGAAGTACAACAACAATATGCAAGTATTCTGTGCTTAAATATGAATCACATTCAAAATTTCAGCTGGAGAAATGCTAACTAACATCTGGGATTTGGGTTGGGAAATAATCAAACACATATCTTCTAGAGAAGGGAGAAAGTTGATCACCCTGTGAGATGCACATGTGCAACTCCCTTTGAAGCCAATGGAAGGATGTATGGCTAGATGGTCAGAGAATGTATCCCCTTAGAGACCTATCTATATTGGTTCTCATAGTGCCACACATCACTATAGTATCTGAGCACCTCTCAGGAAATAACCAGAATCACCTGAGTAGTGCTCCCGTAAAGCTTTGGATAGAAATGGGGAGAATGGGAGAGCAAATAATGCTAACCTTTGTTCTGTGAAGGTGAATCTTCAATAAGGTGAAGTGAACCTCTTTTGTTCTGTGGTGAAATTTACACCTCCCATTGCCAAATCAACTGAATTGGTCCTATTATGTATACAGCTCTGTTGCTACTGCACCTAGAACACCGTATTTAATTCTGAGTGCCTTGTTACCAGAAAAATATTGGTAGACCAGAGACAGTTCAGAAAAATAGCCACAAAAATGGTCAGGAGGCTGAAAGGACTGACATTAAAGAAAGATTAAAAGAGCTAAATATATACACACATTAGCTAAGAATTACTAGCATGATGGAGAGGGGCGAAGCAATTGGAACATGTGTCCCAGCTAACGAACCTGATTTATATTCAGTGACGGGGCACATACAACCTAAAAAACTGATAAATATATATTTCTGTGTGTGCAGCGACTACAGATCCTGGGATTCTGCAGATTGCTAAAGAGGATAAATCATCATTATTCCAGCTCAAAGATGGATTAACTTTGGTAATCAAAACATAGCTTCTTTGGCTTTATAATGGAATTGTAAGGAAGTCTCCAATTTCTTTTTTGTTTTGTCACAGAAGGCCTACATAGGTTTCACTATCAAAAGCTCAGTAGGGCAGCAGAATCTCAGAGAAATAACTTGAAAAAATATGAAAGTCTCTTCTGTTACTCACAGAACACTGCTGAACAAGACCAATAATTTTCAGACCATTGTGATTCCCCCCTCCCCGTGATAATACATAAGTGCACACTTCCCTATGTTGACCTTTAAAATACATAACCAAGCGTGTTCACTTACAAGCAACGATATTTATATATCGATTCTTATTCTTGTTGTCTGGGTGATTAGAGCTGTCTGAAGTAATACCAAGATCTACAGTACAGCTCTGGATTTCCTGAAAAGAAAATAGGCACATGCTATTTTAATAAATATTAACTTACATGCAATGTTTTAAAATGTAATAAATCAACATGAAAAACCACAACTGTATACCAAACTATCTTACAACTAGTTCTCTGCTAAAAAAAAAAAAAAAAAAAGCAGTGAAATAATTCCTTACCTTGTAAAACTCTTTCAGTGTCTAATGAGGGAATGAATGCAAAAAAAGTAAAGAAATCAAATTCCACAGCACACAACAAATGGATAGAAGTGCTTATACATATTACAATGGAAAACAATTATGGTCATGCAATATATGTGTTTATAATATAGCAACAACGTTGAATATTTCTGACATAATGCATGCAAGTAAAAGAAATGAGAAATTCTGAACTTGAAATAACTTTCATAACAAAGACTGACATCTGTATGTATCTCAGTGACTTGGCCTCAGTCAGACTCTGGACTTGCAAATACTTATGCATGAATAGTCTCATTGACAGGGCAGAGGCCTTTAGTTATTGGTCCAGGAACTGGGTTAAGTTTTACAGGCCTGCTCTTACTCTCATTGAAGTTAACTGCAAAACCTCAACTGATTTCCAAGGGAGCAGGATTGTGCATCTTTACATCTTCATGTGACTATACTCTACCAGTTTCGGGCTCTAAACTACAACCCTTATTCATACAAGTAGTCCCATTGGGCCTAACGCATGTGTAAGGGTGACCTGAATGAGTAACGGTAACATGAGCAGGCCCTTAAAAATCCATAATAGTATTCTCAGCATTTAATTCAAGTTTTTATTTTATGGAATGCTTCAATTAAATAGTAAACTCAATCTTCTATAAGGGGCACCTTATTAAACAGAAAATAAATTCCATTCATTTAAAAATAATACAATCATGGTTCCTGTAATGTTCTGGGACTCATTTTAAGGCCAAAACATCTTCCTTTTAGGCTTTCTAAAAGTTAAAAATAAGAGATGTGGTTACTAGTCATGGTTAAAGCCTAATGACCTGGTAAATTAGGTTTTAAATAGGATTTGCTTTATAGTAATAGGAATTAAAAACTGAAAAAGCTAACTTTTGTCAGCTCTGCAAAGATAATAACTTCAGTTTAGAGTCTTGCATATCTTGTTAGCTCTCCAGGAGCAGAGAGAAAGTCAGGGCACATATTCTGGGGCGTTTTATAAACCTGGAAGAACAGATAGGTAGATTGGGGTTCTCACTCCTATCTACAACTGTGCTGTAAGTAAAAATGCTGTTTTTCAACCATACAGTCTGAACAAAATGCCCTATATTGTGGTCTCTGGACAACAGTGGGAAATAGAGATGGGGGATGGTCAAGGGTCTTGTTTGTACAAGGTCTTCCTATTTGTGGTGAGACACAAACCAGACCCTTGACCAAAAAATTGAATTCTGCCAAGCCTGTCTATAGGCCATATGTGTTGAGTGTTGTCTTGTGGCCTATACAGGAAATGTTTATGGGGTAAATTAGGTGACCGTAGGAGAGTTTTCCCCTATACATTGTGAGTGGGCAGAGAAAACACAATAAAGCAGAGGGTATTTAAGAATGAATGTCCATATTTTCAAACATTTTTGATGCAATTATAACATAATAATATTTATAATAAATACAGATGATCTATTTACAATCTTAACTATGCCTCCACAAAACTTTTTGTTTGGGAATACATATAAGATTTTTAACAATAGATCTTTGATGATAGAAGTGAGATTGACTATTTCAATTTTACAGTTTTTTAGTTAGATACAGGAAATATGACTTATCAAAAGCTTGTTCATGAAATACATATGAGTATTTTATCATGCATTGAAATTCATTAGTTATATAGGGTAAAATTAATGAATTATGTGATGAAGTTAATATTTTCAATTTTGTGAAACACATAATGAATTATATGTGCTATGGGATTAATCTGAAAGTTCTCACTATCCTATACCAAGACTGTGCATCAGTACACTTGCTAATTCTAAGTCTAAGTAGATATATCTATTAATTTGTCAACAGTTACATATGTTCTTAGCTATATACACATAAGTTCATAGGTTCAAGGTACTCATGTCCATAAGTATTTACAGAATTGGTCCCAGAATCTGGATCCCATCTGACATTAAAGAATCCCTAATTCTTTATTTTCAAATTAATTTTAATCTGACATTATTTGTAGCCTTTCTTTAAAAAGAAGACATAGAGCCATACCTCAAATTCTTCAGTAAAACCATTACTTGCATGTAAGTCTGCAACATGTTTTGGAAAATGCTTTATTGGAATTGCTCCAACATCATCTTAGGGGTGGGAAAAGACAAAAAAAAAAAAAAACATTTGTGAAGGATAAGAAGCCAGAGTGATATATAACAAGCTTTATAGTTAGGCAAACTATACAAAATCCCAAAATAAAACATGCAGCATGTGTAGGAGCTTTTGGTACTTGTCTTCTTCTTAAAAATCACAACCCATCTCTAACACTATTTAAATGATGCATAATAATGGTGCTGTCTACAAATTTTGCAAAGGCCCTGTGAAATAAGGCATACAAGTTCCCCATCCAGCTCTTTTTCCACCTTTGAAGATTCTCTCTTTTTCTCATGTCTGCATGCCCACGATACCTCCACAAACAAGGGGCTGATCCTGCAAAATGCTGAGCCGGTAAATTGAAGAGTGCTCTCAGCACTCACTGAAGTGAAAGAGAGTCGAGAGTTTCAGCTATTTGCTGAAGCAGGTCCAAAGTGAGGCAGTCGGAGTAGAGTTCTTTAGTAATGTTGACAGAGAGCAGAGAAGGAATTACTGGGTTCTGGAGTCAGAATGCTCTGTGTTGAGTGGTATTAAACTGGGTGTATGGGGCCAGCTGTAGGGGCCCCGGACTAGGAAATTAAGCCAGCATCATGCCAACAAGACTGTGTTAATTACGGCATGTGTATCAGCTTGAGTGTCAAAAGTAACTTTTACTCTCTCTCTTTCACTCACAATGAATCATTTGTGCAAGCAAATTTTCTTTATTTGTTGTACATCTATAAGTTTCTGTGGTTGTAATTACTGGCAATAATTTTGTGTCTCATCCTGAGAAGTGTTGAGCATCTCTAATCTCTCAGGATCAGGGACTGATAGTGCAATTCTTAACCAAGGCTTTTTTTCTCAGAGGTAACTCTTATTACCATTAATGGGAATTACACACACCAGGAAAACTTTCTGGATACCACAAATAAAATATTTACACTGTTGTGAGTTGCTTTACACATAAATATGACAAATTGATATTGATGGGTATTTCAGTTTGCATTTAACATGCTGTAATCAGAATTCTCAGGCTGATATTTTTATTTGAGAAACTCTCTTTCATACTTTATGTAAATACAGAAAAACAGTTATGTGCAAAATATTCATTAAGGATCATGTAACAAACCTTCAAGGATTTTTAATCTGCAGGTCCCCAAAGAAATATGCTTTGTAAATAACATCATCTGTTCTGTTAATTAATTGTTAAAGGGCCACATTATTTTAACTAGTTTTGGCTCTAAAGTGGAGAGATCTTTTTTTTTCCATGGAAAGCCTTCCATAGATTAAACATACGACTATTTCACAATAGCAATTTCATAACTGTATGATATGACAAGGAAACATCAATTACATTGCATAAGGAACAGCTATTTACATCAACAGATGTTCATCATTTAGGACACCCAATATTTTTAGGCTTCAGTTACCAGGGATTTGTTGATTTGTATTGAGATCCATCTGCTCTTTCCCTTACATGAATGGACATGAATACTAAAACCGAATTAGGCAGGCAAGCCTAAGAAAAACACAAATGTGTAATACCACCTTCACACCTAGGAGAAGGGTTCTGGCATGAAGTATGTTTTCCAATGAGCTCAGAACACAGAAACAAGCACCAATATCCATCCACACACACACACACACACACACACACAATATTGTTAAAGCTTCCTTCAGATAAGGTTTGACCATGCATTAACTGAATTCAGTAGCAAAACTCCCATTGACTACAATGAGCATAAGATCAAACCTTAAAAGTGTTCTAAAAATATTGCCCATTTATGACCATGACCACAGAGACCCTGAGGAGGGAAGAGGGGTATTTTTAAAGTGGTAACAAGACTGGCAAATGCCAACCAGGCCTCCTATCTACTGTGTGTAAACAAATATTTGCAGCATTCCTGGAGCACGGAAACCTCTTGATCTTAAAACAAAGCAGGCTCAGAAACAAACAACTCAATCCCTACTGCTCCTGTGGCATCTTGCCCTCAGGGCTGCTTTAGCTATAGATGCGCAATAGCTGGGGAGGGAAGGGCAACGCTGGGGCCATGGACAGTAAAGGAGAAAGGAGGTTGCTTGCACTTGTTTTTTATGGGCAGTGCTGAGCTGGCCCCCAGCTAGTTCTGGCTAGAGGAGTAGGTCTTATCATTATTTGGCTAGTCCCCAAGTCCCACCCCAACAATCCAGAGTGGCCTGATTCATGCTACAGATCTCTAGGGCACGTTCTGTACATCTGGCATGTGGATCTCCCATGGATGCTAATGAGAATGCACAGAAGTAATAAAGAGTAAGTAATAGAAATGGATGGTGTTTGCATTCAGTTATAATAAAAATAATACTTAGCAGTTGCATAGTGCTTTTCCTGCTCAAACCACTTTACCTACATTAGACTCATATGAGCCTTTCACATACTGTATATTGAGTAGCCTTATATAATATGTCAATAGTTCTAAAAATACAATGATTTTAGAAAACATGTGCATTAGGAAATCTAAAACTTGCTCACTTAAAATCTATCACACAACAAGGTAAGTCAGAATTATTTCTACAATCTTTAGAAGTTTTCCACAAAAAGTTCTGTCTATTTTTGTCAATTTAAAAGGTTCTTTTCACCTGTTTTAAATTAACATTCATTACTATTTTTAGTAAATAAAATCCCCAATACCAAAACACATACATGAATTACACAAAAACAACTGCAGATGCAATTCTCCCCATGACAGTGGAACGTTATATTTCCTGTAAAAACAAATGGCACAATGACACTGCAGTACAGTTATTGACTTGGAACGGAAACAGCCTTTCATGAACTACTCTAACAAGGCATGACAATGGCTAACCCAAAGTAAATAAACAAAACAAACAAAAATGGAACTTCCGCATGACATTCAGTCTAAAATCACTCTAGAGAATTGTTTGAATTTCTGGAGATATACCTATTAGTTTTGTGATTAACTATTTAAAATATGATGTTCCTCATGTTCACAGCTGTCACTTGGCTTAGAGGGAACACTTTAAAAATGTCTACTTTTCAGTTTCAAATAGTAATCAAATGCTTGAGATTTAATAAATAATATGTATTTATTCGTTACCTATATGTGGCAGATTTTGTGCCCTTTACTCACTGTGAGTAGTGTCTTACTCCCCAGTAATGACATTGTTTTCAGTGGCACTACTTATGTAGTGAGGTACAGAATATGGGTCACAGATTTTTGTAGAAAGTTTTATTCAGCACATCGCCCAAGCAGCCTCTATCAGAGGGGGTCTTAAAGAGCCCTGGCTGTAAGTTAAAGGTACTTTATTCCTGCAGAACATTCAGGTGAGCCTAGTGACAGTAGCATTGTCTGACTCCCCGGAGGGTGTCTCCCCCACTCAGGTGCAGCTGTCTCCATGAATACAAAGGGGTGCAAAAAAATCTCAAACTCTAACATTTCCAAGCGGTGAATCGAACCATGTTTATAGCTATTGGACTGTGCATGAGGAATGGTTATTGACCCAAAAGCCATTTGCCAGATCATCCTGTTTAATGACAGTACACTTTAATAAAAAGAACAGGAGTACTTGTGGCACCTTAGAGACTAACAAATTTATTAGAGCATAAGCTTTCGTGAGCTACAGCTCACTTCATCGGATGCATAGAATGGAATGTATAATAAGAAGATATATATATATTCATACAGATAAGTTGGAAGTTGCCATACAAACTGTGAGAGGCTAATTAGTTTTATCAGCAGGAGAAAAAATTTTTGTAGTGATAATCAAGATGGCCAATTTAGACAGTTTAAAGTATTAAATATTCAAGTACACTTTAATATTCACCACATTTTTTCAATGACAAACAATAATTCATAAAATATTTCAAAACAAATTACCTAAAACTGGGAAGACTGGTGCTGAGGGAGTGGAAATCACTCTAGGTGATGTGTTATCTTCTAAATAAAAGTGAGCAGTCTGGAAGCATTTCCTAAAGAAAAAAATCATATTTAAATATAGCAAATATAACATGTTTTCTGAGATGTCTTCTTGGAATATTGGCAATATGATAAAAAAAATTAAACATCTGAGAACCTCTTGTAAGGAATATTGAAATGCATCTGTTAAAATATAAATATTCACTGTAAGCACCACTATATTGCACTAATAACATTATGCCTACAATTTACGACACCACATACCTGCACATTAGCCCAGAAGATCAAATAGTTTATGCTACTTTTACCTGTACCAGAGGCAGAAGATCGAGCAGACATCAGCCATAGTGAGAGCCAAGAGAGTGTGAATCTGCACCTGGAACCACTGTAGATGCCATACAGTAACTTTCAAGTGTAATGAAATTCCATTGCCCTATTCACTCATCCAGATCCACATGATTCTACTCCTTTCGTATTCTAGGTACTGTACTACTCCAAAGCTGGAATCATGCGTGAAACCACTTTCACTGAGAGACCTTTCCTACCACAGGTACTGAATTCAATAAAAGGTAATATGCTGTGTAGAAAACAAAACAGAGGCTCACGGTTCTGTTATAACTCGAGGGGGGGGGGAATTGCTTCTTAATGTAGCCATCACACTGAGCACATCTTAACCAAGGAAGTCATCATGATGCAGATAGCTGAAAGCAGGGGAGTTTATGATTCCAACAGATGCTAGCCGTGTTGCAGAGGGGTTTAAGGATGAATACTAATAGAATCAACCTTAACTATGGCCCACAATGTTACTTGTGTCTATTTCCATACCCCAGCTGTGAAGAGAATATGGGTAGCATCTGCTAAGAGTATAAAACAAGCTATTCAAAAGAGTAAATAACCAACTGCTGCTTTAAGCACTGCACACCCTCCTTAATTAAAAAACTCACCAGATAATTAAACTTGCTAATAACATTCTTTGCTGTGGGTCATTTAATCTATTTGAAACGTTACTCACAAGTGGTTAACTTTAAAAAGAGATACCTGTTTCAGGGAAAATATTAATCTCATTTTATGTTTATGAATTTCCATTTGCTGAAAGCCATTGGCTAAAATGGTTTTAGAGTCTTTTGCCATTTTGTGAGGTTATTGTTATTCTAAATTCTACTTCCATATAATAGTTTCTCCAAATTAATAGCATTGCACAGAGGAAATATACCTTATAATTAACCTGTGTGATGGTATAATGAAAAACAGTTATATCCAGCTTTTGTATGTTAAAACAGGAGCTCCACTTGCCAGAACTCAGTCCCTCTTACTATCACCCAATTTTATGAGACCTATTAAGAAAAAAATTTTCGGAGAGAAAATTCTGGGTTTACGTAGGGGTAGATTTGAAGGTGAATCAGTGGATAATGAACTGGGGTAAAGACAGTAGATTCTGCTGTGGGTTAGGAGACCTCTGCCAGGAAAAAATGCTACTTCTTCTCCATCTTCTACCTCAGTCATCTCTCCCCTCACTAGGCCATTCATGACACTGCAGTTAGCTATCTACTTTTCCTGCCGCTCTGATAACATAGCCCTCCCTTTTGCTTCAGTTCCCAAATTCCTCCATTATTTTCCTATCCCATTCCTCAGTAATTTCAATCTCCTTGATTTTAGCTTCATGGCTGTCCATACAGTGGTCCCTGCTTACATGTGGCTTTCATTTCACCCCATCCCCAGCCTGGTGAATGTATTTACACTGATTTCATGAAGATGCACCCATTGCTCTACACTTTGCCCATCTCTCAAACTTTATTCTGTGCTCTTTATTTCCCATGCTGCTCCCTATTCCTGCTCCATTCTGAAAACAGCCTATGTGCAGAGCTGAGGACTCCCCTGGTGAACAAAGCTCTGAAGAACCTTACCTATGATGACAAGCTAAAGAACATAAGACTATTCAGTATAGAGAAGAAGAGGCTGTGGAGATGTTAGCATTCTCTAGAAAAACATAAATATAGACCACAGACACTTGGGTGAGAACTGTTTCAACTAAGCATTTGGGAAATATGTAGACACTCCTGGAATGATTTTTTTTTTTTATTCCTTCAAACCGTAATCAGTGTCTGAATTTTTTTGTCCCTATAGCTCCTGACAGATTCCCCTCTATGATTCTAGTGGGGTAAAAGGATAGTTACATGAACAACAAAATCATAGAGTATTAAAGGAGGTTGAGGATACAGAAGGGAGATTCACGTGACAGCCAAACTTGGGGCCAAGAAGGAATTTTCCCTCAAGGAATATCTGCAAGAGCCTTGGAGGATTTTTGGCCATCCACAGGAGTCTTGAGCAGGGATTATCCATTATGTACTTACTTTATTTTGATTTAGACAAATTAAAGGTGCCTGTACACAGGCTCTGAGCACCCTGCCACTGACTTAAACTACAACATGAAATATAAATCTCAGTCCCCCTTCTACTAAGAAGCAGCTCTTAATCAAATACTAGCACCCCCGCGATAGCCGATAACTCAATCCACTATCTTTCTTCAGAGGCTGGGTAAAAAATGTGGGTGCTGCAGTGTGACCTGACAGTCAACTTAATGGAAGAAGATCTTAGCTATTTTGAATCAGAATCAAGAGGGCATCCCAGAGCCTGCTGGAGAACACCCTGGCAGCCACCTCTGCTTTAATATACTGTATTGAGAGATATCTAGCACCAGTGCCCTCATTGACTGCAACTCCATCTGTTTATCACAGTGAGATAGACGGTGTGTCAGGTAGGCTGCTCCCAGGCCCAAGTGTTGGTGCTCAGCACCTGCTGCAAATCAGGCTCATTTAAGATGTCTCAAGGAGGGCACCCCAAAAATAAGGCACCAAAAATCACTAGTTATTTTTAAACATCCTGGCCTGATACTCAGGCCGTTGTGCATTTTAACAGGGTGTGCTTATTTAAAATACATGAACAAATAAAAATAACAAAAGGAAAATCTAAAAAGCTTGACGCCATTGTTTCTAAAGATCTTGTTCCATTAAGTGTATACAGTCACATTACAGTGTTTTGTCACATTTCTGCATGAAAAAGTTTAAATTGGAAAAGATTTGTGTAATGATTTTCACATCTAAAACATGCTTTAAAGCATTCTAGTAACATACTGTGTGTTAATTATCCCTTGTAGCCTCAAGTAAATTATACCCTAAAACATCTGGGAGAAAAAAATTCAAAGCACACTACTTAATCTAGAACAAGATTCAGACTAAGTATTCCATCTGCTCTGCATCAGCAGTGAAAGCCTTCATGACTAAGCTAAGTGTTGATAGCCATGTCACTTCCTGATTACCACTCATCTTTAATGAAAAATGTGATGACTGTTTTAAACTTGCAGGCAAAAGTCCCATCAATCAATGTTAACCTCATTATTTAATTTACACCTTTTTACCTCAGGATTTTGATCCCATACCTAAAACTGTGTAATTCATAATTCAGACACTGCACTTCTTAGCACATTCAGTTAAAACCCAAGACGGTATTAAAGATGTTGTAATAATTAAAGAGGCTATAGCAGGAGCGTAAGACAAGCAGCAGCACATTAAACTGCCCTGAAGAAACTAGAGCTGAGTGAATAGTTTAAAAAGAACAGTTTAGGGCAAGACTGTGACTTGGACTCTTTATCAGGGGCTTACGGGGGAGTAACAACCCCTCCACCCACCCTTTCACCCCTCTGTAGGTATGCATAGACCTTGGATCTGGGCATGCAGGAATAAGTAGGTGCTGTGTGCCTATTATTCCTTCCCTTCCGCTGAAGGCAGGGAGCAGACAGAGCCTTGGCTCTAACCTCCAACAGCTGGTCAAGTGCAGCTCAGCTGGCAAGGATGGTGGTGTAATTTGCTGCTGGTGTAGGATAGGGAAACTTTCATTTTTCAGAACTGGGATTTTTTTTCACCCAGTGACCCTAAAATACAAATTCCATTCACCAAAGCAGAACGCCATCAATAATGAAATCTGGGCCCAGAGCATCAGACATGAACTCAACAGAACCAGCAGATTCAAGCATTCCCAGTGAAGCTCTGAATCTTCTATCTGTTTTCTTGGTTTCATGTATTCTATTTTTGGATGAAAAATCCTCCCAAAGGCTGTACAAAACAATGTATCCAAAGGGATAAGGCTGTGAAATAAATAAAAGGATCTCTTTGCCTACTTCACTGTAAACCTAGACCGTCGAAGAGAAAAGACAATGATATTGACTGGAAACTCATTGCCTGAGTTACAAGAGGCCTTGAACGACCAAACTAGAGGGGGCAAAATTATACATTTTTATTTCATATATGGAATCTGAATAAAAAATATTAGAAAACATCAGAATTAAAAGTTGCCATTTCTGCCAGTCAAGACAACTTTTCATCATGAAAAGAGTGAACCTCTGTCTCATGAAATAGTCAAGAGTTGTTGTGAATTTCTCCAGGTGGAAGTTCAAGAATTCTTTACTAAGAACAGAGTTAAACTGCTAAGTTAGTTTTCTGCTGGCCACAACTGCTGTTTGTTTTTACAAACAATTTGAGGGGAGAGCAAAATAATTTCTGCATTTTTACATGAATCTGGTAAACAGGTATTTGTCAGCTTTGCCAGGGATGATTCTTTTTGACTCATCTTCAAACCAAAGACCTCCACTGAGTAGCTGGACTATCATTTTTTGTGAACACTGTTGTAAATAAGCATACAGAGATAAGTTTCTTGCAAGTTTAAGTATTTGATGAGCAATTTGGCCCACAAAAAATAAAAAAGGCTCATATTGGGTATCAACTATCAGCTTAAAACCAACTAAAGCTGAGCACGAGAATTGCTCTGTTAGGGATTCAGTTGTATTATTCTGTTCTTCCTATAGAACATTTTGCAAGTACAAAGAAAATAAAATTGTCCTATAAAGTTAATGTCCTAATTTTCCATTGACTTTAAAAAGAGCTGTGGGTGCTCAGCACCTTTGAAAATCAGGCCACAAAGTCCAAATTACACTACATGATATTTAGATTTCATTCCTTTTAAAAACATAGAAAATACGTTACAGGCTTCAGCATAAGGTCAACAAAATTTTCTCTTGAAGATTAACAAAAAAGAGCTCCATATTTTATTTTGTAATACATGGGAAATACACAAAGGATTAAATTAAACATCTAAAAGATATTACTGCTAACGGGATCTTTGCTATATTTTGAAAGACTGGGTTTCAAAATTGTGCCTTCTCTGAGAAAGAATACCAAATGAACACAATGTCATTTGACAAGAACAAGCTCATAACATGTGTAGGATTACTAAAACTACACCATGCAATCCGGGTCTTAAAGTGTATGGCATTGTTTTCTTTTGTAAACAGGAAAGATTTCGAATACCATTTAGCTTTAAAGATAAAGCCTTTTGAAGATGAATATGAACATTCATGTTGGACAATGTGAAACTAAGAGAAGCCTGTCAGTAAAATGAAGGAGAGTTAACCATAAATCCCCATGGTAGAATTCATAATCAACTGACTAGAAGTAATCTAGAAATGAGTTGTGCAATTCTTCTGGACATTAACTGATTCCTTTCCAAGACTCACTCTGAAGATGAAATATTTTAAAAACATCATTTTTCATACACCTGCTCTAATACTGTCAAAGGCTGGACTGCTAGTTACCATAGTAGCTTGGGAGACTTGCGTTCAATTCCCTGCTCCACCACATAGTTCCTGTGGGACCTCAAGCAAGTCACGTAGTCCCTCAGTTCCCTATCTGTAAAATGGGAACAATAGCACTTCCTTACCTCACTGCATCGTTGTGAGGCACAATCTATTAAAGACTGTGAGATGCTGAGATACTACAATGATAGAGGCCAGATACATATATGAGATAGATCGATAGATCGATAGATAGATAGATGATAGATAATAGTATTGTGTCATTATGCCTGAATTTATTCATTTTGTATTTGTTTTACACTTGTCATGCAGCTTCTTTGTTGAGTGATATTTTGACATGACAGTCTATTAGAATATAACACTATCACTTTATACCTTTATCAGGACATTTTAGAGATGGCTTAACTAGTGGTGTGCACATGAGTGAAACTAGATGTAACTCACATGCATAATAAGTGGAAGAGGGTGGCTATAGGAAAAGAACCAACAGGAGAATGTAGAGAGGTGTAAAATGTAGCAGGTCCCCTGTGCTTTACCTGACACCTTACATTCTCTGTTGGCTGTTGTTACAACTCCACCCTCCCATATCCTTGATATGTAACCTACAGCCATTTGCACACATTTGTGCAGATTTGGACCCACATGTACCTTACATTTATTATTTACATCACTTCTGAATTTATCCCCAATTGTTTAAATTTCCATGGATTCACATTATTTAAAAGACAGTAACACAGATAATATAAAAGGAGTACTTGTGGCACCTTAGAGACTAACAAATTTATTTGAGCATAAGCTTTTGTGAGCTACTGCTCACTTCATCGGATGCATGCATGATAATATATCAGCCATGGAATGCCCTCCTTCTCCTTTGTACCGCTAACATCTATCTTCACTCCACTTCAGTCCCTCCCTTTAGACTTCCTTTTCCCAGGTGCATATCAATGATAATACAAGATAAAGAAAAAGCTGACGCACCCTCCAAAAGACACAATGGGCAGATTCAATCCTGAGCTACACTGACAGAGAAAGTTCTTTGGTGGCAGAAAATCCATCTGACAGAGGGTGGGTTTAGAATGATGCGCAGTGCCTGTAGCTCCCCCTCTGCTATAAAGCTCAGAATGGCTGGTACTGGCCAGGGAGGGCCAGGAGACACACTGGCAGGGCAACCATGAGGTCCTATTGGAATCAAGAATTATGCTCTGCCAGTCAAACCCTCGAGGGAAAGGTGGTGGTGCAAATACTGACTTCCTTCCCCTGGGGATGGATTCCCACCCCCAGACACAATGGCCCAGGCTGGCCAAACTGGCCCAATATCTCTATTTGCTCACACCTTTATCTTCTGTGTAAAGATGGTAAAAAAAAAATGCTCAAGTTTTTTTTTAAATTTCAACAAAAATTTTTAAGGATTTTTTTGTGTGTGCTGTTTTCTGACCAACTTTGAGAATCGCTTGAATTTTTCAAAAAATTCAAACTTTTTTGGTGATTTTTTTCCAAAAAACTGTTTACATTTTTTACACAGCTCTACTCCTGTGTCATGTTTTATGTTTGCTTGGACCTAGCAGAATAGGGCCTATGACAAAGTGGGAATTTTCTGTCATATTTTTATTAAATCTGTGTGTGCCTCAGTTTCCCCCTATACTTTGCATTGGTACCCAGTGAGAGGGAAAATGATTAAGTTTACTCTCAGGACAGGCAAAGAGACATAGGTCTGTGTGTCATCTCCCTGTCTGGGTGCAATGAATGGAGTCATTAAGGAACTGGTTGAAACTGACCCAGGCCAACAAGGCGTCTAGAGAGACAACAGACGCTCCAGTGACTTATAGATTAAAGCTATCAGTAGCGAAGCTGAGCAGAGACCCCAGCTCAAGAACAAAGGACTGAGAGGTGTAAATTAGGGGAATAAGCGTGGGCTCTGAAAGAAGCTTGAGCTCTCTCACCTGCGAACTGACAAAGGAAGGATATCAGAGAGAGACACAGAGTCTGAAAACAGAGTTCACTACACGTTGGTGAATTGCTCTGGGCTGACCAGAATGGACTAGGCATTAACCTTTATTTCTCTATGCCAGTGGTCCCCAGACTTTTGAGGGTCACGCCCCCCCTTGTCCCTGTCCACTCACCCCCACCTCCCTGGAACTGGGAGTGGGGCTGCGGCTCTGGAGCGGGGGCGGGGAGAGGACTGGACATACAGACAGTGGTAAGGGGGCTGAGGCTGGGGCTGCAGATGGGGGTGGGTCTGGAACCGGGAGCAGGGCAGCCAGAAGCCAAAGCTGGGGGTGGGAGCAGAGCCGCAGGTGGGCTGCGGTAGGGGCTGGCAGCCTCACCTGTGGCCAAGTGCATCTCCTCTCTCAGCCTTAGCCCCAGGCCGGGAATGGAGCCACGGCCAGCAGCAGCGGCTGGCTGGTGCAGGGCTGGCAGCAGAGCTGCACTGAGGCTAGGGACAGTGCCAGGAGCCAGGGACGCAGCTGGGGACAGGGCCGGAACAGAGCTGGGGACAGGGAGGGGCTGAGTGGCACTCAGTCCCCGCCCCCATGGGGTCTGGCCTGGTCCCTGCCGTGTCCTCCCCCAACCCCGGAGGTTCCTCTGCACCCCACACTTTGGGGACTTCTGCTCTATGCTAACCTAAGGACTGTTAATGCTACTACACTCCAGATGACTAATAAACCCTGCTCTTTTGAAAACATTGCTTGAGTGTCACTGTGTGAGGTGCATTAGTTCCTGAAGAATCTCGAACCAGGGGTCTATCTCAGTTGGATTCGCTGAGCAGAGCTCATGGTGTGAAGCAGGAGTGCTGAAGCCCCAGAGGATTAGTCTTGGAAGGTGTTGAGGCTGCATGGCCTACCTTGAAGGAAGAGTGAGACTCCTTAGGTGTCTGGCACATTGAAAAGTTCCTCCAAGAGACTGTTCAAAAGCTGGGGGGCATAGCGTTAATCCTGTGAGTCCATGACAGGACACTATTAATAACTGGGATGTTTTGGCACGATCACAATATAAATAATAACCTGGGATCAGACAGCTCAGAACCACAGTATAACAGGAGGCTTTGGGGGAGGAAATCTCTGCAAGGGAATTTCTCCCTAATTGTCCCAGGGAATAGGCCATGGAGCCTCTGGAACTAGAGGACTACCAGCATGCTGCATGGATCTTGGGGGATCCACGGGAGGGCAGGGCTATCCTCCTGAAGACCTCTGTCTCCTCACTCAGTTTGGCCCACAGAAAACCTTGTGTACAATGGAGCCATGCTTCAAGGTGGCTGAGCTAAGCATAAACAGACTAAGCTTAGGGCCCTAAGCAGCTCAAGGGGCCCCTGATTTAGTATTACCCCCAAAATACCATTAATGTAATTTAACATGGACTTTTTAACAAGTGCATTAGTATGTGTTATGTTGGCTTTTATTTTGGTTTGTGAAAATGATGCAATTCATATTTTTAAGAGGTGCGGGGTAAAAGGGACTCCAAAACATTCCTGCTCAGGAACTCTAATGGGCTAGCACTGCCTCTGGCTATTAGGGAATCCCCTAGTTATGACTCTTGTTTTCTGTGGAATCCCCACTGGGCCAGAGGAGCACAAAGTGCAGACCCAGCATCTGCTAACCTTTCCACTTCATATGGGACAGTGGAACTCTGTGTGCTAGAGAAAGAGAAAAGGTTCCAGTCCTGGTCACCTGTTGTACTGTTGGCCTAATGTAGGATCTGTGCTTGCATGGAAGACCCTTAGGTTAGGACCTGTAACTTCCTCTGCTTTGTATGCTTCCTTCCATGCTGATGGTGCTCCGTAAGTAATTTTAAAAAACAGAAAAAAATAGCCATGTAAAAAAATAAATATATTACTATACACTTAGCTTCACTGCATTTTAATAGGAGTTAAGAGCTAATCCCGCAGTCCTTTACAAAGTTCCCACTGACATCAAGAACTCCAGGATCGGGTACTAAATTTATAAATCCCCTACAGATACATTTCTGGTACAAGTGGAAAAGGAAGCTGTGATGTTTAATTTTGTTTTTCCTATATCATTTAATTCCTAAAGGTAAACAAACAATCACATCAATTATTTGTTTTTTAAAATCTCTTGATATGCAAGTGAACATTTTAATAGCTTACCAAAAATGGGTACTACTGCAATACAAATAAATAATAATAATAATATCTGTTAGAAAGTCAGGATCCAGTTTGATCTCTTGCAAATCTTCAGTAATGCCAATTATATTTTTCTAATCAGGACAAAATCTATGCTTTGTAGAACTGCAAAAATAAATAACTTACCTCCAGTATATGAGAATACCCACAAGAATCACTAGACAGATAAAAGTCAGAGCTGATACGACCACAAGTGGTATAACTGTCTTCTTCTCTGATTCCAGACTCTCAGCTAGACCAATACGAGACTCATGGCTACTATTACTTGCCTCTGTAGTCAGAGAAAATTGAAATAATCCATATTTAAATGTCAACAAAAAGCACAGCATAACTGAACGTGTTTATAAGAGCCTTAGGTAATGTCACTTACCGTTCTAATTTTTACTGTGTAGCAGAAAACATACATATTTGCAAACCAGTTTAAAGAAAATAAGCAGACAGAAAGTATAGCAAAGTATCAGAGTTTTTGCAACACAGCATCCCAGCAGGGTAGAACTTCTTTGTAAAAATGCAGATTGTTGTTAAAATATAATTTCAAGAAGAAAATGTTTCATTTTAAATTTCAATTAGCAGACACTCAGTGCTTCAAGGGATCTGAGTATATAATATTGAAGTGTTTAAAGATAGCTTTCATATGATATTTTTACTCATGTAATGCAAAACATTGTTCTTTTGATCAATAAATATAAATGGACAATGTTCTTAACATAGCAAATAGCTACATGACTGCTAAATTGCAACTGAAATTGCAATATTTTAATATTTTGTCAGTTCTGTAAATTTGGCCTAGCGGTTCATGAGAGAAATCCTGCTTCCACTGAAGTCAATTCAATTGAGCCAAATTTCACTCCTGACTTGGCTTTTTACAGAGAATCAAATTATTGTATATAAATAGATACATGTTATGGATCTCACAAGTTTCTATTAGCCTTGTATTACCAGATGCCTGAAATGCTCAGGCCCAGGAGTGCATTAAGATTTCAAAATATATTTTTAGTATTTTATTAAAATAAAAGAACATACTAAAGGGATTGGCCCTGCAACCCTTTCTCAGGTCAACCGTTAAACTTGAAGTCAATGGGATGTCTCACAATAGTTAGGATTGTTGGTTTTGTCCCAAATGACAGTTTTTCTAGAGAATGTCATTCACCCATATCAATGTCTATGATCTTTACATTAGTATCACTGCAAATGAAAAGGTATTTCACAGTTGTTGGAATTAAAGCCCCAATATTTCAAAGAGCAGTGCATGGGCAGACCCCTGTGCCCATGCTGAACCCCAAGTCAATGGGGGCAGGAATCTGCCTGTGTGGAGTCAATTGCAGGTTTTGGGCCTAAGGGAGTAATTCTACAGTTCTACTTGAACAAAACTGCCCTTAGATGGAGAGTTAATGGGATTTTTGTCTTAGTAAGGACGTCAGGAGCTACTTTCTGAAATGCACAATACTAGAGCTGCTTGGAAATTTGTCTATGAAACAGTTTTCCACTGAAAAATGGTGTTTCATCAAATCTGTACCTTTTTGCAAAACCCTTGATGATTTTGACAGAATTTTGTTTCAACTTGGGGGAAAATATGTCAACATCATTGGAACAGAACGTTCTGATTTTTCATTTCAAAACATCTTTTTGTTTACATTTTTTTATTTTATTTTAAAAATAGATTGAAAAAATTAAAAAGATCAAAATTGAAACATTTCAAAATTTCAATAGATTTAAAGGCCACAAAGAGCCATTGTGATCACCTACTCTGACTCTCTGTATAACACAGGCCATTGAACTTCCCCCAAATAATTCTTAGAGCGCAGTTTTTAGAAAAACATCCAATTTCAATTTAAAAATTGTCAGTCATGGAGAATCCACCACAATCCTTGGTAAATTGTTCCAAAGCTTAATTCTCTCAGCATTAAAATTTTACATCCTATTTTTAGTCTAAATTTGTCGAGCTTCGTCTTCCAGCCATTGGATTGTATTATAGAATCCTAGAATCATAGGACTAGGAAGGACCTCGAGAGGTCATCTAGTCCAGTTCCCTTTACTCATGGCAGGACTAAGTATTATCTAGACCATCCCTGACAGGTGTTTGTGTAACTTGCTCTTTAAAATCTCCAATGACGGAGATTCCACAACCTCCCTAGGCCATTTAATTCAGTGCTTAACCACCCTGACAGTTAGGAAGTTTTTCCTAATGTCCAACCTAAACTGCTCTTGCTGCAATTTCAGCCCATTGCTTCTTATCCTATCCTCAGAGGTTAATGAGAACAATTTACCTCCCTCCTCCTTGTAACAACCTTTCTGTACTTGGAAACTTTTATCATGTCCTTTCTCAATCTTTTCTTCTCCAGACTAAACAAACCCAATTTTTTCAATCTTCCTTCTTAGGTCATGTTTTCTAGAACTTTAATTATTTTTGTTGCTCTTCTCTGGACTCTCTCCAATTTGTCCACATCTTTCCTGAAATGTGGCACCCAGAACTGGACATAATACTCCAGTTGAGGCCTAATCAGTGCAGAGTAGAGTGGAAGAATTATTTCTCATGTCTTGCTAACAACACTCCTGCTAATACATCCCAGAATGATGTTTGCTTTTTTTGCAACAGTATTACACTGTTGACTCATATTTAGCTTGTGATCCACTATGACCCCCCAGAGGCCTGTCTGCAGTACTCCTTCCTGGGCAGTCGTTTCCCATTTTGTTTGTGTGCTACTTATTGTCCCTTCCTAAGTGGAGTACTTTGCATTTGTCCTTATTGAATTTCATCCTGTTTACTTCAGACCATTTCTCCAGTTTGTCCAGATCATTTTTAATTTTAATTCTACCCTCCAAAGCACTTGCAACCCCTCTCATCTTGGTATCATCCACAAACTTTATAAGTGTACTCTCTATTCCATTATCTTAATCACTGATGAAGATATTGAACAGAACTAGAGCCAGAACCGATTCCTGTGGGACCCCACTCGATATGCTCTTCCAGCTTGACTGTGAACCCCTGATAACTACTCTCTGGGAACAGTTTTCCAACCAGTTATGCACCCATTTTACAGTAGCTCGATCTAGATTAAATTTTTCTAGTTTGTTTATGAGAAGCTCATGCAAGACATTATCAAATGCCTTACTAAAGTCAAGAGTCTATCACAGCTACCGCTTCCCCCCTATTCACAAGGCTTGTTACCCCATGAAAGAAAGCTTTTAGGTTGAGTTTGACATGATTTGTTCTTGATAAATTCATGCTGACTCGTTACTTATCACCTTATAATCTTCTAGGTGTTTGCAAATCGATTGCTTAATTATTCGCTCCATTATCTTTCTGGATATCGAAGTTAAGCTGACTGGTCTATAATTCCCTGGGTTGTCCTTATTTCCCTTTTTATAGATTAGCACTATATTTGCCCTTTTACAGTCTTCTGAAATCTTTCCATGACTTTTCAAAGACAATCACTAATGGCTCAAACATCTTCTCCGTCAGCTGCTGGAGTATTCTAGAACAGTGGTTCTCAAAGCCGGTCCGCCGCTTGTTCAGGGAAAGCCCCTGGCAGGCCGGACCAGTTTGTTTACCTGCTGTGTCCACAGGTTTGGCCGATTGCGGCTCCCACTGGCCTTGGTCCATCGCTCCAGGCCAATGGGGGCTGCGGGAAGCAGTGTGGGCCAAGGGACGTGCTGGCTGCCCTACCCGCAGCCCCCATTGGCCTGGAGTGGCGAACCGTGGGAGCCGCGATCAGCCGAACTTGCGGACGCAGCAGGTAAACAAACTGGTCCGGCCTGCCGGGGCTTTCCCTGAACAAGTGGCGGACCGGCTTTGAGAACCACTGTTCTAGAATGTATTTCATAAGGTGACTTGAAGACCTCTAACTTGTTTATGTAATTTTTACCTCGTTCTTTCCCCATTTTAGCCTCCGATCCTACCTCATTTTCACTGGCATTCACTATGTTAGACGTCCAGTTGTTACTAACCTTTTTGGTGAAAACTGAAACAAAAAAGTCATTTAGCACTTCTGCCTTTCCACATTTTCTGTTATTGTTTTCCCCGCCTCATTGAATAATGGGCCTATCTTGTCCTTGGTCTTCCTTTTGCTCTAATGTATTTGTAGAATGTTTTCTTGTTACCCTTTATGTCTCTGGCTAGTTTCACCTCTTTTTGTGCCTTGGCCTTTCTAATTTTTATATCTTTCGCTCCTAAATTGAAGCGCCCATTATTCAACATTTGTTCCCCATGTACATACTTAGAGACAATAATCAAGTTGGTTAAGCTGAACAGATTGAGCTCCTTGAATCTATCATTATAAGTCATATTTTCTCATCCTTACTCCTCGAGTAGTCCCACTAAAATCAAGACTGGTAGAATCTATACATTAAAACTACAAAAACAGCACCCATTTAGAAAATGTAAAGTACAAATAATACATGAATTTCACAAACATCTACTAAATGAATCACTTCAGTTGAGACAACATGTAGTTCTTTTGAAATTTCATTTAGCAAAAAAGGTTCAAAATGTTGGTTTTTTCATTTAGTTTCGGATAAAACAAAATTTTGAAATCTCAATTTTTTCTGCAGAATGTAATCTCCATTTTGACCCCAACCCTACAGAATAACAAATGGAATCTGCAAAGGCCAAACATTGAATGAATTGTCCTCTGAAAGCTATCCGCATTAGCAAAGTGATTAAAATATGTCAATGGTAAGGCAATTAGCAGGTTACTATCAGTTTCTTGAGCTCAGGGGCCTCTTTTTTATAAAGACCTCAACTTAGTTCCCAATTTTGCATGGCACAGTTTTGTTCCTATTTTTTGTTTATAGCATTTAAACATCTAAATAACTCACTTTCTGTAAATCATTTCCTGTAAATATGCAAATGCTATCAGTTGTGGTCACAACTGTAGGTGCAGAATTGCACTCACAGTATTGGAGGCTGTTTCTAAAAATCAGGGCCCAAATTTCTGGTGAATAAGATATGGGATGCACTCAAGATTTTAACTGGAACTATGTATATGCATTGGCGATCCGGATGTGGCCGTTGAGCAAAGTGCACTTATTCGACTCTGGCGGTACTCCCAGGATAGAACATGATCATATATTTTTAATTACAAGGCAGCTTAAAAATGCACCATACTTTAGTGATTTAAATTAGGGGAGTGAAAAGAATGCATCCCTTCAGCCCTATAAAGTAGTTCTTTGCCACCATCTCAGTCATTCCAAATGCTAAATCCTACTAAATCCACTAGAAAGGTCATATTAATATTATTAATATGAGTTCCTCATATATATATAATTTATATTTTAGCTGTGCATTATGCCCAGTTTACAAATTTACAGTTTGAATCTACTAATACAGACCCAGAAGTGTCCATGTGGTATTTTATAATAGAGAGATGCTTCCTCAGTGCACCACTAAAAGAAAGCATTTATACTGTATGGTGCTCATTTAAGCAGCTCAGGTTTCTTGTACTTAGCCTTCAGAGTGTGTGGCAGATTTTGGCCCATTCCTATCCCCTCCCACCCAAACCAAAGAAAGTGGGCAAAAGAACTTTAGAGACAGTGTAATTTGAAGTGAGCTAAGATAAATGTCAATATAAATAAGTAGCTAGCTCTTTACACAGTAGTTTGAATAGATTATTATGAAATCAAATCTTATGAAAATAAACTATATTATTATTTGATCACTGATTTCACAAGGAGCCAAATTCTGGTTCATGGTAAAATGGAAGTAAATTTCATATTATAACTGTCTCTGTGCTGAGCTGGCTGATTCTGAGGCAAAGTTTAGCTTGGTGCACAAGGGGCCGACGGGATGGTCAGCTGCTGATGTATAGGGTACCATTGTTCATAAGGTCCTGTCCTCTTCTCAAATTGTGTATGCAGAGTTTTTGCGAAGCTACTGCGGGGTGCACAGCAGAAACCCTGACCAAAAATAAGCATTACTTGTGGATATATGGGATTGCAGGGGACCAGTCTACATGTCATCCTTCCCCTGATTTCCACAGGAGAACGTTCCTATCATCATTGAGACCCTCTCATCTTCCTAGGTTACATCTTCAGCTCCTTTTTGGGAGGACATTTTGCTCCAGGCAGCCCACTGAATCTCCATTCCATGGGTAATTGGCAACCAGGGTGGAAGCTGCTCCTCTCTCTGCAACTGGGATATCAGGGCCTCCCCTGACACAGGGCTACAGGTGGCACAAGTTTGGTGGGCACATAGGTGGTAAGCAGAAAACTCTCATTTGGATACTGTTTTCAGAATACAGCCCTACGGTCATGAAGAGTGGCCAAACCTTACAGTTCCATTTGCCTCTTTTCCAGCCAGGCCAGGATTTGGGCTCTGTAACTATGTTTAAATTAATCAACTATTTCTTATAATTAAGACATTTATTTTTACATTCAGTGTAACTGGTGCTATTCTAAAATACCGGCACATATTAGTTTCTCAAAGCTCAATTCTTCCTGTGCTTATGCACTGTCATGTTTAGCAGCAAGAGCAACCACATTTGCTAATAGAGGTAATTAAGGGTCAGAATCTAAAATATCACACATAAGCCCCACATAACAATGAATTTTGTAAAATCTTCTACTTGGGCCTGGGCAGCATATAAATTCAAACTAACTCCATACAGGGAGATTTTCAAAAAAACATTTCAAACAAAAACATCAGTCTTTCTCTTCTACAAGAGCAACACTCATTAGCAGTAATAATTACAATTTATGTATGGTGTGAGACAGATGAACAATTCTCTGCTGTCATTAACAGGAGAATCAGAAAGCCCTCTTAATGTTCACCATCACTATTTTCCTGATTTGAATCCCAATGCAGTAAGTGGCATAACTCCTACTGATTTCAATGGTATAGGATCAAGCCCTGTGAGCCTGATCTAATGACCACAGAACTCAATGGGAAAACTCCCATTGGATTTACTGGGCTTTGGGTCAGGTCCTGTGTAATTTTCTTTTTCACCTAAAGCTAGTTCCTCCTTAATTTTGGACACGCCTTCATATCTGTGAGGCAGTTAGCCATAAATCCTGCATCATCCTTTTCACTTTGATGTTACAATCCAGTTAAAAATTCATAGTAAACCCGTTATAGCAATTTTAAAATATGAATGACATCTTGAAATTCCCCTCAAATAAATGGTTCTATTGGAAAGCTTGACAAGATGATTGCTAATTGATAAAGCAATTTTTCAGTGATGCAGATCTTATAAATGCATCTCATACTATCACTACTACTAATTAATAATAATAATATGATTTACTATTAAACAAAATATGAGTTAACAATATTTTTAAACTCACACAAACTCTCAACAAAACATTTGACTTATGTAGCTACTGAGGATTGCACTGTAATACTTGACATTTAAATTTAATACAAATGTTCATATATCATAAGGTTCTTTTGTTGTTATTGTTTTTAAATTGAAATTAAGATGTAACTGGGTAGCTATTTCTGATTAGCAGGAGAGCTCATATGAGAAACGCTCCAATTTAATTGCTGTTTCATTAAAAGACAATATAGGGAATAATTTGTTGGAAAAAACTAATGCATAGGCAAGTTCTTTAATGAGAGTGATGACTGGAAACTAAATTGTAAATATGCATTATTAGTTAAACCATGTTATACCATCCTTTTGGAGTACTGTCAAGAATCAAAGCTCTTCGTTGTTAATTGAAAGTGAGGAATTTTAAGTTTAATTACAGAAAACTATAAATAATTTATGATAACCTTCATGTCATTAGCTGGTATAAAATGTGCTTAGAAATTATTCTCCTTTTCTTTTTTGCTGACCTTTAAAGGAAACACATTTATTTCATGTGTGTTTTACATAATTTCCCTTAGGAAACATCAAAACAATTAACCCATTTACTGACTCAATTGCTTGCTCAGGTAAAACTCCTGTTGACCAAATGGGCTCATGATTATCCATGCTACAACATCCTGAGCTATGCAGTCTGCCTGGGACTGCTTTTATGCACAAAGTTACTAACAAATGTATCTGGTTGTATATTTGCAAGATCGGACCTAAGATTTTTGCATACTTTATAGATACCATTAGTTGGATGACACTGCCCTCTACAGAGATTATAAATATGTGATGGAAGTTCAATATTTAACATCTTTCCTACATTATCCAATTAACCTTGAATATTTCAAATAAGTACAGATATTGATGGTTCTGATTTTACACTTAGATTTCAACAAATATGACAAAGAGGCAATACAAGTTAATTGTTTGATCACTTCAAGTTTTTTACAACAGAACTTTTTAAAGCCTTTGCTTTACATTTTATCAAGATCTTATAAATGTATGGTCCAATTCTGCCACCCATACTCATGCTGAGAATGTTACTCCACAAATAGCTAATTGGCTTCAGTAAAACTGAACAAAGAGCAAGGCAAGCACAGCAGAATCTAGCCCTTAGTGATTTTAGAAATGAGCAAGTCTAGGAGGAAATTTCTGTAAGTTACTGAAATTTAAAAATATGAGAAGCTTTAAAAATGAAAACAATTATTTTTACAAGCTAAAACCAGTCAGAACTAGGTTGAAACATCTTTTACCTTGCTCAGTTCATCTTGAAGAATACAAAATAAAAAAGCATTGCCATAATAAACACATACTTTTAGGACTCTTTCATACAGAACTTTAGAATCTTGCAGTGAGCTTTCCTCTGAAAAGGTGATATTTACCCCTGTGCAAATGGCCTAAGTCCCACTTAACCTTTAAAGAGCAAAAAGTCACACTTTTGTGCCCTCTGTGCATAATTCCCATTGACTGTACAAACATACCCAAGGGCAGCATTTGGATCTTAATACTACAGGATATTTCAGTTGAATTTGTGTGTAATCAGAAGTTGCATTTACAGCAGAACTGTTTCAATGCTTATGTTCCCTGTTCCACAGCATTTCCTTAATCCAACTGACTGCCCCATTAAGTTCTTCCATCACTGAAATATCTGTAGCAAATCTCACTAGTCTCAGATATATTTGTGTTAAGATATTTTTTCATTTTCAGTGGCAGAAGAATGTCACAGCTACACATGTTATGCATTAAATTGATCCACAACTAACCTGCCTCAGAAATGTTGAATACTGGTGAGTGACCACTAGTTACAGATGGTGCTGATGACTGTGATGATCCAGGAGTTAAATCTGAATTACCTGCTTCAATTGCCCCCTCAGTGTCTCTCTCATTAAGGTCAGGAAAACTGAAATCTGTTGAAGTCTCATTATCATTAAGGCTATCTGAGGTACCTTGACCAGAGCCACTTTCTTCATCACTTGTAAAAACAGCCCAAGATTTAGACTCTGGTGTGTTTTGCAATGGGATACTAAGAGTCTGAATACGGTTTTCCCATATAGTTGGATCGTTGTGCTTCTTAGGTATCAGTGCTGCCAATGTTGGTATTGATGGATAATTACGTCTGTCCATACCATGACTTATCTGACTGTCTGATGCAGCAGTTGTAATTTTCTTTTCTTCTTCTTCAGATTTCTCAGAATGTGAATTGATAATTAGGTTACTCTGATCCTTTATATTGTTTACCTGTGTATTCTGTTCATCTACTACCTTTTCCTGAGTTTCTCTATGGGAAGTGCATGTGATACAATTACTTACAGGTAAACCATCATCATACTCATCATAATCATCATCAATTACAGGAGGCCACAAATTAGTATCAGAATTGGCACTGGGGAACAACCCAGAGGATGTCTGAGAGGGAACCAGCAACCTGGTTAGGGTTCTAAGGCCCTCACCACTGGGAGAAGCAGCCATAACAGAAATATACATATTTGGTAAAGGAAGGGCATGATGAGCAGATACATGAGAGTCAGAAACAACTGCAGGCACATGAACAGAAACATCAGCACTAGTAGAACTTGAGAAAAAAATGGGAACCTCATTTCTTTGAGAAACACTTGAAGAAATATGGCTGTTTAGAAGAGTGGGAATATTTGGTAATATGTCAATTGTTAAGGCAGGAGTAGCCACCCTGTTCACTGCCTTGGGGGGAAAGGCATTTGTATTTTCTAAACGGGTTGACTGGAATAAAACATCACTACTGTACAATGAAGGAGCAACCTGGTGATTATCTTCATTGTTAACCAAACTGGATAAAACATATTCCTCACTTCCATAAGAGCCAGTTAAACCTTGAAATGATGTTGTGGGCTTACTAGAGGTGTGGGGAAACATGTCAACAACTGAAGGTGCAGATGTAGAATGCAACATTGTTTTATTTGTAGCAGAATCTGGTGCCATCTGATAGAATATTTGGTCAAATGTAGAACTATCTTTATAAACGCTGGAGCGTTCAACCAATATTGGATCAGTAGGCACAGTTGCAGCTGTTTTAAGCAGAGTGCCATCATCAGAAGATTGAAAGGAGGTTTGTTGTAATGCTTCATTATTTAATGTAGCTGAGGTCTCATAAAAGTACTGCTGTGTTGAAGGAGACAACATTTTGCTAGAAGCAGGGACAGAGACAGCTTGATCTGAGACAGCACTAAGCATAGGTTTAAGCAAAGTGTCATCAAAGGCTGGAGATGTAACATGCAAAGGCTGAACAGAAAAGTAATTTTCTGAAAGTTTACTAATATCATAATCAAAAATCTTAGTAGAGGGAAAAGCAAGAGAGACTGGAAGGATTCCCTTTGTGCTAGAAACAGGAAGTAGGGTTTCTTGCAAAAACGTAGTCTGCTTAATTACATCATTGTTAGAAACATATGTAGGAAGTTCAGGCATCACTGTACTTTCAGCATGGGAAGCCACTTCACTGAAAGAAGAAATTTGCAGTTCTTTCTCATCTCCATATATTACATCACTTTTGTGAAGTGTCTGATTAAGATCACTAAACTCATATGTTGCATATGTAAATTCACCTACAGAATCAGATGAAGAAACTTTAAGTATGGCCAGAGCATCTGTATCAGGCAAAAGGGACTCACTACCAGAGTACGGTTCAGACCAATCCATATCACTAGATAGAGTGTGTGTAGGCAGCAGCAAGGTATCAGCTTGTGGTATTACAGAAGAAGGCTTATGCACCAGTACATTGTTATAGCTGCTAAATAAGGGACCCTGATGAAATACGCCAACAGAATCATGCACATATTCTGCAGAGTCATAAGAAACAGTAAAAGTTTGGAGGGAGCCCACATTACTAGACAAAGCATAAGTAAGTTCAGACATTGTAGACAGTGCATGCATATTTAAATCACTGCTGGATGGTTCAGCTTGAGTAAACATGTGAGTTCTATTATGACCAAATATCAATGTCTCTGAAGCAGCATGAGTAGTCTGATGTGACATCACATCAGAATATTGAGCAAGGCTTGACTGTATTAAAGTATCACCCTCAGCCAATGTCAAAGAAGCATGCAGGGACACCTTATCACTTGTAACAGCTGGAGTAACTTGTGGAAACATTTGAGAAACTGTATACAGATGGTGAAACATTTTACTACTGAAGGAAGCAGAGGAAAATGTAAGCAAAGGTACATCACCATAGGAAGACAGGGTGGGTTCAAATGACACATCAACACTGGGAAATACAGGTGTAGCATGCAAGGTCACATCACTACCTGATGTAGCAGGGGTAGTGTTGAGCATCTGAGTGTCAAACAACAAAGGGGTGACTAGAGGAAACACTTCACTACTGTAGGAAGGTTGAAGAGGTATCTCACCATTATATACTGGTTGAGTTGTCTGAGAGAGTACCTCACTGGCAACAGAAGCAGAGCCATATTCTCCAGAGCTTGAAGAGATAGAATGAGGTGATAATTCAGTAGGGGAGAAAGCAAAATTAGAATAATGTAGCAATTCTATATCCGCATCTGAAGTATCTTGTGATATCACTGGACCACTGGAATAGGGCACTGTAGCTGGCTTTGCTCCCTCAACATAAGCATCAATATAACTAGTCTGAAATAATAGCTCACTATCCGATGGAACATCAGATCTAGGTGTCAAATCTGTTGCATTTTGAAACCACAACTTTCCATCAACAGGAGTACTCTCCGCAGATTCTTCAGCACCTGAGGGTGCTACATCTTCTGAAATATTTTTTACATAGCCTTGTGAATCAATATCGTGTTTGCTTATTTCTGGACTTCCTGAATGAAGGATGTCTTCCTGGGATGCTTCCTCCGTGACAAATTGCATAGCAGAGGTGGTAGGAATGGAACCCCAAGAGTTGTCTACATCTTGATAAGGCTTAAAAGTTGACAATGAAATATCTTCCTCACTACCACCAGTAGCAGATATGCTTGTTGGTTCAGTGCCAGAAGAAATGTAAATGTATTCTTCGTCAATACCTTTGGTGGAGTCAGTGACTTGCAGGGGGATTCCAATAATAGTTTGAGATTCCAAAGAAACATCTTCTTCTTCATTTGATGTTTCAACAACAGGTTGGGAAGTAGGGTAAAAAATTGCTTTGAAAACATCATCCTTTCCATGTGATCCTTCCTCTCTTGTTAAGTATCTGTTTGTTTTAGCTTCATTGAATTTTGTCCCCTTTTTCTCTTGGCTATAGCTAGATGTAGTCACCTGGAATTCTTTTTTCCTTATTTGGTTTAGAGTACTATCAGTGCTAGGAATCACTGCAATTTCTTCATCCACCTCTGCCTCCTTCTCTTCAACTTCCTCCTTTGGAAAGAAAACAACATAGTCAAAGTTTACTAAGAGTGTTTATGGATAAAACAGGAAAACTCAAGGTACATGCTGCAAGACATTTGTCTGTGTCCATAAATTATAACAGACAAAATGGCAGGTAACCAATGAAATGGCTATTGAACTTAATAATAAAATGGCTTTATCTACAAAAACATTCATCTCGTATTTTTTTCTTGAAACCATAAATTTGTAATACTGACAAAAAAACCACAGATCCCTCTACCTTCTTAAACATGGTGTTCCTGCTACCTGTGACTCACTGTTAGAGAGAGAGAAAAACCTCTCACTGTGTTTTGTCCACTTTACTCTATCGTTGTACAGTAATAATAAAAAAAAGATAGAATGTTTTTTATTTGATAGTGTCTCAAAGATATGCATTAATATTCTTTGATATCAGTTCAAGAGTCATTGCAACATAACAGAAGATCATCATCATCTTCTTCCTTGCCATTTCCCTATTTGGAGTTGGTGACTTTTATAGCCTTCTTTCAAAACTCATGATTGTATGCCTGGCTGTTGTGCAAATTGGTCTTTCTAAGGTCTGTTGACATCTAGTCTTTGGCCTCCCCCTTAGTCATCTTCCGTCCATGATAATTGCAAGGGCCATCCAATAAAACAGAAGATATTTTTAAATATTTACGATCTGCTTTCAAATCATTTAATCTTCATAGTTACTCCAAACAGGATGTTAGGATTTAGGATTTTAAAGGTCAACATGACCCTGAGACACTTAAAAGCAATTTCATAGGCAGTATCTCACATACCACATACTGAAATTTCTGTTGCAGACATCTTAGTAACTGTTTAGTGAACACAATTTAAAGTACTTCTGCAGAAATGTATGTTAGGGCTTTGCATTAGGTTCTGAAAATCCATTTTCTCAAGGTCAACTCCCCTAGTCTTTATTCAGTCCTAAATCAGGCAAAAATCACAGTTGAAATTAACTAACATCCTGATATCATGTTGATGGATGCAATATAAATACTTAGATAAAGAGTTTAAATAAATATAGATAAATTGATTGAACAAATGGGTAATTGGATAGATAGATTTGATAGTTTGGATGAATTGGTACAGAGATGGAAAGACAGATATGGGCCATTTCTCTATCTATTTAACTGACTAGGATTTGCCCCTCGGTGAGAATAATGTGCACATATTATCAAACAGTAAAACAGATGTTCTGAATGATCACTTGATGCTAACACATTTTATAGAGGTATTGGCCACATTACAAAAACTATTTTACAGTCTATTAAAAATTGTACTGGGACTCTTTCATATTCCTCTGCTTGTATGCCAGCTACCTTAGTTGCCGAAAATACAACTGTGCCAGATCAGAGGGAGTTATGAAAACATCTAAAATTGTATAAAACACGGTTACATTATTATAAAGTATGGTTAATACATCAAAATGTCATTACTTATGTTCAAGGGGTGGAATTATCACCCTATTGAAATGAATGGAAGTTTTGCCATTGACTTCAACGGACCAAGGATTTCACCCAGTATTTCGGGGCCAGATTTACAAAGGTATTTAGGCACCCAAAGCTGCAGATAGGCATCTAGTGGAAAGAACAAAAGTGCCTAAGCAGGTCAATCACTTAACTCCCATGGGCCCATGCAGGACTGGATGAGTGCTGGGTTCCTTCTGGAAGCTGAAAATCTCTCTCATTCTCAATAGTATAAAACTGCCATTTCTAGCATTACAGAGAAGCAAGGCTTGGACTTGAAAGTCATGACATTTTTATGTATAGAAAACCTATCACTAGCCCAAAGCTGAAGCTTGCCGGAGGCAGGTGTAACTGTGGAAGGGGAGGCAATTCCACATTTTGGGGAGGAAGAAAAAACATTTCTTTGGCAGGTGGATTTTTAAAAATTGTACTTTTTTGAAGCTGCTCAAGCATCTGGAACATAGAGTAATTCCCAGGGGATATGCATTAGTAGGCAAAGTGTAGGTGATATGGTTAAAAGTACATAAATTCAGCTCTGCAAGTTATCACAGTTGATCATCTCCATTTATGTGGAGTGTGTTATATATTATTTGAAATGCTTGTGTGAAAACGAATGTATGAAATTACTACACTTTACAATACCTCATATTCTTCAGTTTCATTCAGTTCAGGAAAGAGGTCAATTTCTATGAAACAAAAAGGTGCATTATATTATCCACTGTTTTAACCTCACAGATTTATTGATTTTGCAAGACACAATGGTATAATTTTCATGGTTAGTGTAGAAATGATAGCTCAAAAGATGTTATTTAAGCTGTATTACAATCACAGGTCATTACAATGTTATAGTCATTTTCTAACCATGGCTGTATTAACCAATAAAGCCATTAGGCTGAGGTCTGAGATGATTTTGGAGGTGCTATCTGCAGAAGCTGCCAAGTAGCTGCACAGAGGAGTAGCAGTGAGGGAAACAATGGGACTCAACAACTGGCTGGCATTTTGCTGCAACATTTCTGATGGGCTGAGGGGTGTAGCTGAAGCTGCCTGTCTGCACAGAGGAACAGCATCCAGGCGCATGGTGATGAGAGTGAACAGGTGGGCTTGGAACTGGGTTGGGGGGTGGGGGAGACAGACAGGAAAAAGGTCCTGCAGTACTAGCTGAAGAATGCTCCAGGCCCTTGGACTATGTCTAAACTGAAGCTGGGAGTAAGCCTACCCAGACCAGGTAGAAAGACACTTGCTAGCTCCGCTCAAGTGTATTAAAAATAACAGTGTGGATATTGCAGCAGTGGTGGCAGCTCAGGCTAGCCACCAAAGTCCAAGCTTGCCTGACCACCTGGTCCAAACCCAAGCTGTGCCACTGTCACAATGTCCACACTGCTATTTGAGTGTGCTGGTGTTAGTCTTTCTACCTGGGCAAGGAGGCATGCTCCCAGCTGCAGTGTAGACATACCCTTTGTACCTGTGGAATGAGGCACACATTACTTTCTATTTAGACTCATGGACTTTAAGGAGGGACTGTTGTGATCATCTAGTCTGACCTTCTGCACATTGTAGGCCACCAAACCTCACTGCCCCCTCTTATAATAGACCCAGGCACTTTGCACTGTTAAATTTAATCCCTTTCTATCGTTTCCTTTTTAAGCTTCTCTAGATCTTCTTGTATGATATTCCAGTCCTTTGCCGTATTGTCAATACCTCCCAAGTTGGTGTCATCTGCAAATTTTATTAGCCCATTCCCAAGTTTTGTGCCAAGGTTTAAAAAATCTATCTTCTCAAAGATAGAGATCAGGTTGGTCTGGCACAATTTACCTTTTGTAAAACCATGCTGTATTTTATCCCAGTTACTGTTTACCTTTATGTCCTTAACTACTTTCTCTATAAAAATTTGTTCCAAGATTCTGCATACAGCTGAGGTCAAAGTAACAGGCCAGTAGTTTCCCAGATCACTTTCCCCCCTTTCTTCAAAATAGGGGCTATATTAGCAATTCTCCAGTCATAGGATATGACCCTCGAATTTACAGATTCATTAAGAATCCTTACTATTGAGCTTCCAATTTCATGTGTCAGTTCCTTTACTATTCTTGGATGGAGATTATCTGGGCCCCCCAGTTTAGTCCCATTAAGATGGTTGAGTTTGACTTCCATCTTGGATGTGGTAATTTATACTTCCATATCATCATTTCCATTAGCCACCCTGCTACCACAAGCTTCTTATTACCCTTATTAAAAACTGACATGTTCATTTATGTGTTGGGCCAGGCCTAGGTTATCTTTAATCTCCATCCTATACCTCAATGTTTAGAGGTCCACTTCTTCTTTCCTTGTTTTCTTTTTATTTATATGGCTAGAGAACCTTTTACTGTTGGTTTTAGTTTTCTTTGCAAGGTCTAACTCTGCTTGGCTTTTGGCAGTTCTTTCTTTTTCCTTACACTTTCTGACTTCCAGGAAGTAGCTTTCCTTGCTGATCCTTCCCATCTTCCATTCCTTGAAGGCTTTCTGCTTTCTCCTAATAACCTGTCTGAGATGCTTGCTCCTCCAGTTTGGTCTGCAACCCTTCCCAATGATTTTTTTTTTATTTGGTAGGCCAGCATCAACACACATGCCTACATTGCTGAGGGAAGGGTTAAGGGCAGCTGTATCTTAGTGTCACATCAGGTGGGATTAGACATTTGCTTGTATGCGTACTGGTCAGAATAACCCCATGCAAATTTGGATTGGTACAATATGTGCAAATGAATAAAAGATGTACAAACTTCAGCTCATTTGTGTAGTGATTTTCCTTGTGTAGGAAGAAGAGCAGCTTAATTCATGCCACTCTGGAGAAAGTAGCACATCTTAGATATACCTGGGGGTTTGAGGGGATCAGACTGATAGATACCTGTGTTCTCCACAGCTGGCTGGGAGTGGATAGTGTGATGGTAGTGGTGGTGGTGAAGATGACATGATGTTACCCATGGTGGGTATTGTTGGTGTGATCCGGCCTATTATCCCCATACTTGTGTGCATGTATTCCAATGATCCTTCCACAGTACATAACATATTTTCTGTTTTTCCCTCCCTGGGCACTGCTGCCCCCGGTTTGGGTGATGCAATCTCCTGGAGGGAAGGTTGAGGCTGCCTTGCTACCATTGCAACCTCCTTCTTGTACACCTTCCATCACGGAGTCAGGGAACCCTCAGGTGGGTCCTGTGCCATTATGGTCTATGATGCAGTGCAAAGTATGTTATAAAGGGACTTTTAAAAAATGGCATTATTGATTAGAGAGTTTGAATTTTGTCCTTGGACTGCTTATGGTCAACTTCTTAATTTGATAATCCTTGACACAACAGGCTAGACTCACATTCGGAGCCAAATTATGGTCCCACTGAAGTCAATGGCAAAATTCTAATTGATTTCAATGGATCATGATTTGGCCCTGCAAGGATAAACTATAGTGGATCATATTAAGGCATTAAAAATATGTTGCAAGTTCTTATGAATAGATATAGGCATTGGGTGTTATGCATCTGTAATTAAATGGCTCCTTCTGAAAAGCAGTTATTGTGCAGCTGCTTTGTACATCCTTAACTGAAACATTTTGGCTGCATTCATATTTTATTATTCCATATTACACAGTAATTACTTGCCAATTTCTCCCGCCCCTCCCCAATAAGATAAGTTAAAGGTGACATTTTCAATAGTACTCAGTGCTGGTGGACATTGCTCTCATTTAGGTAAATGGCCACTGACTTCAGTGGGAACAGAGTTAAAGTCATAACCAAAAATAAATCACAAAGCAGTTATACTTCTATATTTTGCACTCCTGCATCTTAAAACGGCCACTCCTGATTGGACCCAGGGTAACGTTTAAAAAAAAATCTAAATGATGTGGAGACTACGTCCTATTTTCAAAAGTGTCTTAGGGCCAGATCCACAAAGGTCTGCTCAGTGTTGCAATGCCTAACCCTGAAATGTAGCCCTGAGTTAGGCACCCAGGCTCCCAATGGGGAGTGTTAGGTACCTAAGAGGGAGATCCTCAGAAACCAGTAGCTGAGTGGGGAGCTGCCTAAACTAACCTGGAGTAAAAGGTAGAGGCTTAGGTGTGGCTTAGACCCAGATCTTCAATGGTACCGGTGGTTAAACTTCTGTTAATCTAGACCTTAGGTGCCTCACTTATGGGCCAAAGATAGGCATCTCTCTCCAGGATTCTCAGCCATTAATTCTCTTTTGGAGTTAGGTGCCTAAACCAGGCTATGCAGCCAAAACTCAGATCTTTCTCATGAAAAAACAGAGAAAATGAGACCCCAGAATAGCCCATTGTTTAGAGCTTTTATGTGGGAGACCCAGGTTCAAATCCCTGCTCTGCCTGATTTGAAATAGGGACTTGAACCCACATTCTAGATGAGTGCCCTAGCCAACTGGCTATTCTGGGGGCACATCTCTCTAACCTCCCCTGTTCTACTTTGAAGAAATAATTAAATATTAATTGGAGCAGAGATTCCACATTTTCCACATCCCATGTGAGTGTCCTAATCACTGGGCTACTGAGTCAGACTCTCTCTCTCTCTCTCTCTCTCCCCCCCTCCTAATAGATATTTGATTATTAATTAGGGTTCCATCACACTAACAAGTTAAAATATTTGGATTGATAAGTTGTAGAATGTAAAAAAAATGGAATAATCAATTCTCCATGAAAGTATTTTGTAAGTAGTAATATTGAATTAAATACTTGGCATATTAACAAAAATATAGAAAAGTTATCTTACCTCTGTCTTTCTGAAGGCTAGAAGGCTGGGGGGGAGGGGAGGGGGAAAGATGATGATATTCCCTGGCTTCTCAATGGTTTCTGTTTACATTTTTAGATAGTGATTTCAAAATTCTTAATACTGTAGCCTGGTAACATACATTATGTGGTCAATAGACTCTTAAAAACAGCCTTTCATTAAAGAGAAATATGATTATTTTTGTTGTTAGGATTAATTTTGTCTTCAAATAATCAAAATAAATATTTTCTTTCGGATTTCATGTTTTCTACAGTATCTATGTTATCTTTTGAACTTTATCTAGAAGAAAAACTAATGCAGTGATAATACAAATGGATGTAAAACACCTCTACAAACTTTATTTACTACAAGGAAAAATGTAAAAGGTTTCAATATCCTCTGTTTCAACCAGAATGAAACTACAATTTCATCCTGATGTATCCATGGAAACTCTCTTGATTAGATGGTAACAAAATAAATCTACTTGCTAGCAACATTTAATTACAGTTATTGTGGTTTTGCTAATCTTAATACTGTGTTCTTGAACCAATAATATATATAAGTAATATGGTACCATTTCCCAACACAGAAATAAAACTCAGAGGTAGGTTAACAAACAAGGTATGCTTGATTTTTCTATAACGGCAACTTGGTTATTCTATAGCTTAGATTTTATTGGAGAAGTTCCAACCTTAAATTTATTAAAAGTTTTCAAGTGCATGTATATAATACTGTAGTTTAATGATTTTTGCAGAAATGATAGAATAAGGACAAAAGGAAAATGTGATAACTAAATATTTCCCTACATTTAAATTAGCTCAACTCCTAAAAATATCCCCCTGTAACAATGTGTTCCATAATTTTACAATAATATTCACAGAGTAAATTATCTTCAGTTCTACACTACAATACATAATAAATGACACTGCAAGAACACAAGTAAACCCATTTTTGCTAAATTTAAATGAAATATCTATTATCTTTTCATCATTCCTCAGCACAAGAATCACAAAAGCCCTCCTAAAGTGAAATATTTCAGATACCCTTATTGTTCTTTATGAAGAAAATCTCTCACAAAGACAAGTTACAAAGATACTGCATAAAAAGGCCCTCACAAAGAACTGATGCTAGCATGAGCTGCCAAGTGGGAGCCAAAAGTTTGAGATTTATGTCCCATTATGTTGTTTTTATGAAAAACTTCAGTTGATTTCCTCACACAGAACAAGGGGAGGATACGTATTTAGTCCAGTAGTTCTCAACTTATGTATCACTGTGGGCTGCAAAGTGGCCCACAATGTGTTACCTGGGCTGCAGGGGTCAGGTGGCAGGGCAGCAGCAGCCCAGATTCTGACCCTGGATGCCTGCTGCGCGGAGCTGGTGGGCTGCCCGCCACAGTCCCTGGACTCCCGACCCTGCGGGGCAGGCCGGGGGCCCCATCTGCTCGGGGCCAGGCAGCTGCCTGCCCTGGATCCTAGAACCCTGCTGTGCGGGTCAGGGCAGCTGGCCTGGAGCTTGCGGTGCCAAGCGGCAGCCCTGGACTCCTGACCCTGAGGGGCCAGCTGGGAGCCCTGGACCCGCTCAGCACAGCTGTCCCTGAGCCCCGTCGTGTGAGGCTGGGTGGCTGCCCCAGAGCTTGCAGGGCCAGGCAGCAGCACCAGACCCCAGACCCCAGCCCCATGGGGCCAACAGGGACCCTGGACCCTCGCCGGGCGGGGCAGCCTGCCAGCCCCAACCCTGCCACATGGGGTGGTGGGGCAGTCTGGACCCCACCGGGCTGGGCAGCCGGGAACCTGGACCGTACCACACAGGCCGGCCTTAACACACAGCTGAGCTGGGCCGCATTTATGCATCTATAGTAACAGCTATAGAGGAAGTTACTGCAAAACTTTCATAACTATACAAATGTTATCTAAAGAATGAAACACATGCATTTAGATCACCATTCAGAAACCATTTCCAAAAGCAAATAATCAGATTATAAATAATGGTTGAGATATTGTCAAAGCTGGCTATGCCATTCAGCCATGCAAGTCCCATTAATTTTAATGGTATGGCTAAATCTCCTAGTTGGGTTTGAAAATGCTAACCATTAAGAATAAATATTGATAAAGCACTCCAAGACCCAAAGCCCTTTCTGACTAGCCATAAGCTTACTGGAAACTATATATATACACACACACTGTATCACAAGTTTTAAAATTCCACAGTTCTAAATAAAAAACAATATAGGAACAAACAAAGAAAATCGTACAGTTCTTCTCACAAACTTAATAGATTAGTATGGTAGTTCTCATGATGGCACGTGAGTCCCAGTGGATTGCAGAGCCCTTCTGGAGGGTCCACAGACTGTAATATTTCTTAGAACCCAGCAGTACAGGGATGAAGTTGGAAGAGGACCTGGCCCATGACAGGATCTTTCCTGTTATGTAACAGTCCTAGAGAATGAGAAGTTTCACTCCGGTCGGTGGATCACCTGTAGTCTGCCGAGCCCTTACTGGTGGTTCACAGAATGAAATGTTTTGAAAGGGTGGTGGCAGGCTATGAAAGGGTCTCTCTCTTACAGATGGTCAGCATAATGGAAAACAAACAAGTGGTAGCAGGTGTTGAGTAAATAAAAATATATAGTACAGCAGTACTAAAACAGCCCCTATATTAAAAATATGCAGTCCAAGGGTGAAATTCAACCCCAAGCAGAGGGCCCATGCAGAGCCTTTTGTATTAGTTAAGGTCCACTTAAGCTTTTAACATGAAATTTAATTTGTTCAGATGGCATTGCAGTGAATTTCATCCTAATTGGGCCGACATACTCAAAATAAATCTTGAACATAAAAGTTATTATACTGAATTTGAGTCCATTTTGTTTCAGGTCTTCATAGGTGAAGATAATGTTTTTTTCATATATTCACAAGCAGGAGTTCTGGGAAATATTTTGGTCTTATTACTGTGAACCCCATTTCATACCACCATCTATAAAGCAGATCACAAAATCAGTTTTGGTATTATATTTGGCAGGTGAATGTTTGTATGAACACATCTCTTTCTCTGACTAATTAGATACATACCTTCTCATGTCTCTGTTATTTAATATTTCCAGCACACTTCATTCAAATGCAACTGATTAAATCAATAAATTGAAGTTACAAGTGAAGGAACATTTTGTTTAGAATGTTACCATGTTCCCACTTTGTACAGATGTAAGATGACATTTACAAGACTAGGGAATACTGTATATTCATATTAATGATACTGACTATATATGAGGGATTTTACACTGCTCTTACATAGTAGAGTTTCATAATTCAATCATTTTTGCGTATGAAACTGTGAAAGTACACAGTGAAATATGTACAGTGATTGCTTTAATCTCTTCACATTTTTTCTTTAAAAATGGGGAAATGATAAACATATCTAGGAATTTATGTCAATGCAACTTTAAGGTTACCATTTTAAAAGTTCTAAAGCAATACAATGCAAAAATCAAGTTCTTATCATAACATTAATTGTTCATGCTGCACATAGGTATGGTTTTTCATTACTACTCATGAAGCAGATCCTGAATTCCTTATTCCATATTTACTTATTTCTCACTCAAAGGGAAATCATCAGGAGTTTCCTTGCAAAAAAATGGAGTAAGAACCTCAAGCCTTGACCCTATGCTGATAAATGTAACATACAATGGATCCGTTTCTGCCCTCAGATATGCACACAAAATTCCAAATGATATCTGTGTGCGTTTTATAGATGTAATGGAGGGTGAAATTAGTTTTTACAGAAAGTATGTGCCATGTAAGGGCCCCACTCCTGCCCCCACTGAAGTTAACAGCAAAATTATCACTGACCTCCATGGGAGAACAACAGGGTTCAAATTTACTATGAGAATCTCTGCTTCTGAGTGTTTAAAACTGTAATGTTTGTGTTGTACCAAAGTAAGTTTATGTACTGAATTAAGAACAGTTGGCAACTGTGTCCACATATCTATTCAGGGAATACCATCATAGGGCCTAATCACATCAGCCACACTATCAGAGGCTCGTTCACCTGCGCATCTACCAATGTGATCTATGCCATCATGTGCCAGCAATGCCCCTCTGCCATATACATTGGCGAAACCGGACAGTCTCTACGTAAAAGAATAAATGGACACAAATCAGACGTCAAGAATTATAACATTCAAAAACCAGTCGGAGAACACTTCAATCTCTCTGATCACTCGATTACAGACCTAAAAGTCACAATATTACAACAAAAAAACTTCAAAAATAGACTCCAGTGAGAGACTGCTGAATTGGAATTAATTTGCAAACTGGACACCATTAAATTAGGCTTGAATAAAGACTGGGAGTGGATGTGTCATTACACAAAGTAAAACTATTTCCCCATGTTTATTTTTCCCCCCATACTGTTCCTCACATGTTCTTGTCAACTGCTGGAAATGGCCCATCTTGATTATCACTACAAAAGGTTTTTTTCCTCTCCTCTCCTGCTGGTAATAGCTCACCTTAACTGATCACTCTCGTTATAGTGTGCATGGTAACACCCATTGTTTCATGTTCTCTGTATATATAAAATCATCCTACTGTATTTTCCACTGCATGCATACGATGAAGTGGGCTGTAGCCCATGAAAGTTTATGCTCAAATAACTTTGTTAGTCTCTAAGGTGCCACAAGTACTCCTTTTCTTTTTGTGGATACAGACTAACACGGCTGCTACTCTGAAACCTGTCATTATGCAAGGTATTGAATTAAACATTGTTTAATTGTGGAAACCATATGAACGGTTGGCTTCAATCCAAATGGAGTCATACTGGAATCGAGGCCCTGATCCTTTAAAAGGTATCTGCCAATGAGGTGCCTTGCTTAACTCCAATGGGACTTGACACAGGAATAAGGGTCTGTGCTTGTGGATTCTTTGCACAATTGGGGCTCTCATTGCTCCAAGCTACCCGCTGGCATAGTCTAGTCTATAGTCTAGACTTTGGGTGCGTGTCTGTGGATGGAGTCCCCTCTCATGTGATTTTTGAAGCACAAGTTGGGAAAATTCTGCTGGAGAGACGTAAGGAAATCCAATATCAAGGAGTTACAGACTGGCATTTCACTTCAGTTTGTATCTTATTACATTGACAGAACCTCTCCTCAGAGAAATACAGAGTACAAAGGCTCTGACAAATATGAGCATAAGACGACCTAGGAAACACAGTCTTCTAAACATGTTGTTTTTGAAAGACAGGTTAGATATGCCTTGGAAACTTTTGTGTTTTAACCAAAAATGTCCCAACGTAAAACAACTTCTTATGCTCATATATCATTACTTTCACACAATCCATAGTAACAAGCAGAAAATGGAAAATACTTATATTCTCTATCAGTAGTGGTTCTCTTAACATTATGGGCGAAACTGGGCTCTCAGGTACATGTACGTTTCTCTTCTGACTTAACTGGAGTTACACAGGTAGGTGTAATTGAGGGGAGAATTCCACACTTATAACCCAGAATTAAAAACAAACAACAATCTAATCCAAAAGTAAGCAAAACTGGGGTGTGTGAGTATGCTAAAGACCATAATGGACTGATCCTATGATCAAGATACACACAGTCCAATCCAACAGCTGCTTAAGTCAATGGAAGATTTCCACTGACTTCTATGGAAATTGGATCAAGCCCTAAAACTTCCACTGACTTTAAGGAATGACTGAAAGACAAGGACAAGCCTCTCTATTTTGGTTTTAAATTACCTACCATTTACTTACAGACAGAGGAGTTAAATCTGGCTTTGAAATCAACAAGATTCGATTATTAGCCCCTTTGATTTTCACAATCCAACATTAAGAAGCAAGGGAATTCCATCACCACATATGCTTTGAAATCAAACTCCAAGTACTCATATGTAATAAAATTTCAAAATCAATTGAGATACAAATTTTTAATTTATATTAGCTCATTTTGTTTACTTAACATTTTTATCACGTGGATTAATTTTAGGAGGCAGAAGGATGCAACTGAAACAATTCTAAAATGGCTTTACTTCCCAGGTTTATTGTTCAAAATCATTCATCTGATCTGAAATCATGTTCACTTGTTTAAATATATTTTTATAGTTAAAAAAATCAACATAAAATTCTCATGTTTAAAGGAATACATGGCAGAAAATGAGTGACAGAGAATACAAGTCACCTCATTAAACAAATGTAAGGTTAACTACAATGATTTTGAAATTCCATTTTTAGTGTACTTTGATAGTCAAGCATTTTTAACTGGTTTGCAAGCAAACTATTTCTCTGAATACAGATTTTTAGCCAGAAGTTACTACTGTGCTCAAAACAACACTTACCTGGATCATCTAAAGGCATATCAACAATGACTTGATCACTGTATTTTCCATATAGACCATTAGTGCAAACTGCAACTATCTGAAGAACATAACTTGTATTGGGCAGCAGATTATTTAGAATAGCTCCCTAAAAGAAAAATCATGTTTAATCATATAAATATAAATCCTTAGCATATTTTTTTTTGAAAATATTAGATTATTTTATTCTAAGAACAGTGTTTTCTCATTTGAGAGACAAGGTGGGTGAGGTAATATCTTTTATTGGACCAGCGTCTGTTGGTGAAAGAGACAAGCTTTTTGAGCTACACAGAGCTTATAAGAGCTCAAAAAGCTTGTCTCTCTCACCAACAGAAGTTGGTCCAATAAAAGATATTACCTCACCCACCTTGACTCTCTAATATCCTGAGACCAACACAGCTACAACAACACTGCAAACAACAACAGAAGATATCAACATTTTCTCACATGAAACATTCTAATACATCATTTTTTACATTTTACAGCCAGAAAACCAGGCATAAAGCTTTAATCAACTGATTTTGTGAAACGTCCTAATGGCAGGCGACCGAAAAACTGGAGAGAATACATTTTTCTATGCTGAATATTAGTTTTAGATTCTAATATTCCTTGTGAAGCTTATGCAGCTTCAAAGGGGGTGAATGTAAATGTCTGTGTTGGTAAAGGACCATCATATTATAAATCAGTGAGCCAATATTTATAGTAATCACAGATGGATCATTGTTCAGATGCTGAATTTGTCATTAGTTACCTGTGTACAACATCCTACATATCAAAGATCATTGGGGCATGATGAAAGTGTCTTGTGACTAACAAAATCTGAGTTTGACGCTATAGTAATAGTTATTTCAAGGTATTACAGACAAATAAGAACAGCAATTTTTGAAAATTAGCACTGTGGGTGATGGTAGCTCTCTCCCGTATAGCTTTTTGTTTGTTTGTTGTTGTATTTTAAATTTGTCTCTGTGGCTGTATAGCCAAGGATACAAGCAGTGTTTCTATGAACAGCGGCCAAAGACATTAATTCTAGCTGAATCAGCTCCCTGACATAATCTCTCAGAATAATTCTTTGTGAGTGTTTCACCACCACCACTTTTGTATGAAACTTGAAGAGTTTACAGTTACCAAGTCCTGATACCCATCTGTCAGAAACTCATGTTTAGTCTCGTCTTCTCCATCCAATTGCTGATAAAAGACAGCAAATCTCTCGATCATGGCATCATAAACAACTCGAGGTCTTTCCCATGTAACAAGAAGGCTGGTATAGTTCTTTGGATCGGCTTGGACGTTTTCTGGTTCTGAGCTGCAAACTAAAAACAGCATCACATTTATAAACAGCATAATGGATTCTGAGCACTGAGGGTGTGGTCTAATTCCCATGGAAGTTAGTGTAAGTCTATCCATTGATTTCCATGGGAGTTGGATCAGTCCCTAAAATTCTAAACCATGTAAATCTAAACTACCAAAGATCTACTTATGTCACCACTGTGTTTGGGTTGTTTTCCAGTTGGTGAAAGTGGGTTTTTCCTTTTGTTTTAATGATATTATCTAATAGAATGAAGAGATCTTGGTACATTCTAAGTTTTCACATTTTGATAAAGGTGCATATCAAGTCCCATGAAAATTAGAGAATAACATTCTTTTTGATTTGTGTTAGAACTGCTTATTGGCCATAAAGTACTGGTATACCCAGAAGGATAAATTTTATTTCTTTGTAATCATGCAAGTGACAAAATGGAAGTGTAAAGGTTTTTACGTATGTTTCTCAGGAAAAAAAAAGTCTCTAGTAGTCTATGCTTTCATGAATCTGTGAAAGAGGAAGCCATTAGAGTAGGAGGAACTATGCATTGCCTTGACAATATCTGCATTTTATGATATGTTTTGTAATAGATTTTTATAATCAGTAGCAGTATTCTTACAAATTATTATGAGTATACTACTCAACAGTAAGAATATTAATAATAATGGCTGAGATCTTCAAAGGAGCCTAGCAGAGTGAGGTGTCCAAGCCCCATGAGACTCAATGGAATATAGGTGCCTGTCTTGCTCCTTTTAAAATTCCAGCCCATAATATCTTCCATTTCCTTAGCAGTTTTCATCATAGGATGAAACAATTCCTAACTGCCAACAGTAATTCATTAATCCTCACAACACACTTCTTGAGGTAGGTAAATATCGTGATTATTTTACAGATTGGGCAATTGAGGACAAACTTGCATAAAATACCTAGGGTGAAATCCTAGCTCTGTTGAGGTTAATGGAAGGTTTTGTTGTTGACTTCAATGAAGTTAAGATTTCACCTCTAAATTTTTAAAATTGGACTCTAATTTTAGGTTCCTTAATATTTTTTACTCTAGGTGTCTAAAACTGAAACTTGTGGTCATGTTTGAAAATTTGGGCCATAGTCACTTGTTCAAAGGTCAAGTGTCGGGGTACCCATGAAGAAGATGGCTGCTTAGTCTTAGACCTCCTCATTCCCCACATATCTATTTGTTTCTAATAATTACTTTTCTAGCAAATTAGCAATAAGTTTCTGTGATAAAAGTTTAAATTAATCCCCTAGATAAACTACAAACTGTTGAATATGAATTCCAATGAAAAATATGAGAGGCAACAAAAGACCTAAGGAGGAGCTGAAGGAGGAGACCACAAGGACACCACAGAACATAGCCCAACATATTTCAAAACTCAAAGAATTCCTCACAGACCTACTGGATTCAGTCTCAGAAGATATTTGTGGCCTCTCTAAAAATGTAAGCCATGTAAACTCCCAAATGGCTCACATAGAAAATGAGCTACAAAAGACCGTCATTGAAACCTGTGAAATTAAAGAAGAAACTGCCTCCTTAAATCTTAGACTAGATAAACTGAAAAAAAACCCAGGATGACTTAGAAAATAGAAACAAGAAAGAACTATCAAAGAAACAACTATCACTTCTTGGGGACTATTGAGGGCCAGCTTTCTTCAGAAGGTGCTCCCTGACATATTTAAATTGGACCCCCAGCTGCCCTCATTAGATATTGAAAGGGCTCATTGAATGGCTGGTACTAGAAGGCAGGAGTCTGATAAGCCCAGACCCAGCATCTTCAAGCTGCTGAAGTTCAATGATAAAGTAATGTTAATGAATACTACCAGAAAAGCTCAAACCCTTATGTACAAAGGCCACAAAATATCTCTTTTTCCTGACTTCTCAGAGGAGCTTAACAAAACGAATGCATTCAGTGGCATAAAGCAAATTCTAAGGGGGACCATAAAGTACCCATCCATCTTCATTATGGATTTAGCAGGCTGCACATGATTTTGCAAAAACCCTTCTGAAGCTTGGCAGACATTTCAAAGACGGAGACACTAAGCACCATCTACTGACTAAAGTATTATCTGCACTAATCATCACAATTTGATAGAGAGAATCATGATATTATGATAACCACAAGTCCTTGGAACAGTCAATACTCCTGACATGTAAAGTAGACCATAACCTAAACCTTAAATAGCACTAGTTATTCAATTTGTGCAGGGCATTTGACAGAATATGAATATGATTTTTTTATGCTGTTGTATTATTCATATTTAAATTTTGTACTAATTTATATTTGCTTTACCAAATCAATTGTAAATGTACATGTGATAAGTGTGTCTATATGTATATCCATATACATATGTGTATGTGTGTGTAAAACCTCTGTAGGTAGGTATGTATTATACGTGTTCCAGAATGCCCAATGGTATTTACAGGATAAATTTGACTTTAAATATATTTGCGTTGGAGATGTTTAGACTATTATTAGATAATATAGGGAGAAAAGGAGGGGATGGAATTGAAGCCATCAGGGATCTGAACGTGCCCACACTGGCTTGTTTTAAGTCTGTTAAATTTGTTTTGTTTTCTGTTACAAATATATTTTGGAAGACCCATGACATTTAACTACAGATCTTTTTATATACTTGACCCTCTTAGAGGTTCACTTGAAGGCATACATTCATTCAAAATTAACCAGTATCTAATATATATAAATGAAGACCATATCATAGAAATGTGGTTTTACAATATCAGTGGGGAAATGTATGTCTTTAGAATAAGGTTAGATGTCTTACTATATCATTTAAAACTTTGTCATGAATTTTCTTAGTGTATGCTCCTGGAATATGAAGGCACTTAATCAACCTTCCAAAAGAATTTAAATCCTGAGGAACCTCAGATCAAAAAAAGTGCCAAGTAGTTTATTGCAGGAAACTAATCTAGCGGATATAGATGCCAACAGAATCAAGAAGATGGGGGTAGGTGCTGAGTATCATTCACCGCTGAATTCTAAGAGCAGAGGCACAACCATCCTAATTCATAAAATTTGCAATATATACAGTCTTGGTCTGATCCCAAAGTAAGATGCATTCTTCTTGAAGCCTCTTTCAACTCAAAAAAGTTAATTCTAGGAAGCATTTACAATCCAAGTGGAGGTAATTCTGAATTTTCCAAAGACATAGCAGACATTCTTTTTAATAAAAAAGACATTCCTGTAATTCCAGGGGGAGACTGGAATACTATGCTAGATAGACATCTGGACAAATCCAATTACATGAGACCCAGCTCTCAGAGCACAATAGGCCAACTCTCATTATTAATGAATGAACTTGATTTAAAAGATATATGGAGACTGAGACACCCCAAGGAGCATGACTATATGTATTTCTCTATAGTTCATTCATCTTACTCCCGAATGGAGTTTTTTCTTGTGCCTTCAGAACCGATGCCGGCATGCCTAGAAGCAGCTATTGATAATATATTAATTTCAGATCATGCTACAATCATACTTATCATAAACACTGGTTACACATCATTAAAATCATAGAATCATAGAATATCAGGGTTGGAAGGGACCCCAGAAGGTCATCTAGTCCAACCCCCTGCTCGAAGCAGGACCAAAAATCTTCTAGGTGGAAGCGGACACTGATTCTAAAAGCTCTGTTCCACAGTTTACTCAGTCATGTTTAACTTCATAGAAGAAAATAAGCATTAATTTACGTCAGATACCATTTTTTGGAAAGCTCTGAAAGCTACTGTAAGGGGTGAATGCATAAAGTGTGCATCCCAAAAGAAGAAAACGAGACTCAAGTTACAAGATTCTCAGAACAAGGAAATAGACGAGTTGCAGAGAATACATGAGACTGACCCAAATAATGAAAACATCCTGCATTCTCTAATCAACACCAAATAGAAATATAAGGAATGCTTATCCAGCCAAGTTGAATTTGCACACAACGGGGTCAAACAAAGATATTGTGAACGGCGATATAAAGCAGGTAAACTACTTGCCAGAAGACTTAAGATGTGGCTAGCCACAACAATATTTTTTCCTTCTTACTAGAAGACAGGAGTACTGTCCTTGAACCAATAGATATAAATAACCAATTGAAACAATTCTATCTAGCCTTTATATAATCAACCAATTTGACTTTAATAAATGTGATGATTTCACTGAAGGGCGTGTCTTTTCACCCCTAACTTCAGAACAAGTCTTGTTTATGGACTAAGCTATCACAACACAAGACATTGAACAGGCTATAAAAATATGAATTCTGACAAGGCCCCTGGGATGGATGGCTTTCCAGGAGATTTCTACAAAACATTTTGTAATCAGCTACCTTCTATTCTTTCAAAGGTCTTCACTGAAACATTCCAAAAAGAAACCATGTCTCATGACTAAGGCTAAGATTTTGTCATGGATATTTTTAGTAAAAGTCACGGACAGGTCAGGGCAGTAAAGAAAAATTAATGGAAGCCGTGACCTGTCCGTGACTTTTACTAAAAATATTAGTGACAAAATGCGGATCTGTGGGTCCCCACACCGCCTGCAGCGGCGCAGCTGCACAGTGGCTAGGAGCTCCGGGAGCTCCCACCGCAGGTTGGGTGTTGGAGCTCCATGGTCCCCTGCAGCCCACGGCTGGTAGGTATGGAGCCTTCCGCTGCCTGCAGCACCTGGGAGCCGTGGGGTACCCCTGCCGCCTGCAGCTCTTGGTCCTGCGGGGGGCTGGGAGCTGTGGGGTGCCCCTGCAGCCCACAGCTCTGGGACCCACCATGGTTGAGAGCTTGGGGGTTCCACCACTGCCTGTGGTGGCCGAGATCTCCAGTGTTCCCACGCCACCTGCAGCAGCTGGGAGCTTGGGGATTCCTCAGCTCCGGAGTTCCCCGCTGCCTGGGAGCTGCAGGGTATCCCCGCCACCTACAGCAGCTTGGAGCTCCGGGGGCCACCAGAGATGGCTGGGGTACCCCACAGCCCCTAGCCTCCATGGGTGGCAGGGGACCCTGCAGCTCCTGATCACCATAGGTTGACGTCACGGAGGTCGCTGGAATTCACGGATTCCATGACTTCCGCGACCTCCGTGACTAAATCGTAGCCTTACTCATGACATGAGAACTGCTTTAATTACTTAATATTAAAGAAGAAAAAAGATGGTCACAACTGTGATGACTTCTGCCCCATATCTCTATTGAACACAGATTGCAAAATAAATGCAAAAATTTTAGCTGCATGATTCAACACTATCGTCGCAACAATTATACATGCAGATCAGATTGCTTTCATTAAAGGCAGATTGGCTGCTGCTAACACAAGAAAAATTGCTCACTTGATCCAGCAAGCTCAGATGTCAGATGTTCCCTCCATAGAGTTATCTCTAGATGCAGAGAAAGCCTTTGATAAGGTTGAATGGCCTTACCTAATAAATTCTGAATGAATACTACAAGAATTCAGATTTGGACCAATATTCCTGGTTTGGATCAGTATTATACAACTCTCCCTGCACTTTACTATCAACCAATTGAATTGTTTTGCCCATATTTCAGCTAGAAAAAGGGACACGACAGGGCTGTCTGTCCCTTTTCACCCCTCCTTTTTCAATCTCTCTTGAAGCACTGGCAATGTACATATATCAGCACTCAGCCACTGAAGGTTTGACTGGAAACAGGAGAGAATACAAAATCAGCTTATATGTTGATGATATAATAGTACTACTGAAGAATCCTCTGATCATTATTAAATGTAGTTTATAATTTTTTGAAAGATCTCTGGCTTTTGCATTAACTGGGATAAATCACAAGCAATGGATATATCCAAGAGACCAGATTCTTCTCAGTTTCAGCATTTTCCATTTCAAAATATGAAAGGAAATAACTTATTTAGGTATTAAAATTTGTACTAATCTTCTTGAAATGGTTTCTATAAATATGGACTATATATTAAAAGAAACCTCCCTTACTGGGGAGAATAGAAATAGCCAAAATGAATATCTGCCCAAGATAGACTTTTATCATTAGCCTCTTGTCTTTCAAGATCTCCCACTTGCTCTTTCCTTGAATAAACAGGCTTATCATACAATTTATATGAGATTTAAAAAATGGCCTCACTTGTCACACAAAACTCCTAAAAAATCCAGGGCAACTGCAGGATCATGGGATTGCCAGATTTGTATCTATATTATCTAGCATTCCAAATGTGCCCTGCTGTAAGGTGGTTCCCTTCTAGTAGCTGTGTATACACACGGCCTAGTTTTAAATGGAACAAAGCTTAACTATGCCATTTGGTTCCCTTTCTTCTTTTATATACCTTAAGAGGCTACCCATGCCCTTAAGGAAAAGTCCAGTCTTTGCATCTACAAGGGGCATTTCAGCGTGCGACCTTGCTAATTCTCTTCTTGTACCACTATGATATAACCCATGTCTCAGGATCAAGGCCAACTCCATACTTAAGACAATTTGGACAGCAAAAGGATTCATAAAAATGAAAGATATAGTACAAGATGATAGACCGGCCTCCTTCAATTACATGTGTCACAAATATCAGCTGTCCTTGTCTCATAGTTCCTTGTTGCAGCAGCTGTGCTCAAAGATTCATGCAAGGATAAGGGGACAATTGGTCTGTTTCAACTCTCTCACTTCTAGAAGAGCATGTTAAGAAATATGGAAACAAAAGTCATATAGTAGGAATTTAATAGGTGTCTTAATGCTTTGCACTACCTCCTCGATCTCCAAGAAAAATGGGGAAAAGTACTTAGCCTTACTGTCACAACAGAAACTTGGGAAGATATCTGGCTTCATGTGAAAGATACTTCAAGTTCTTTATCCTTGAGATTCTTCCAGAATGAGATATTAAACAGGCAATACTGGACTCCAGAACATTTGTTTAAGGCTAGATTGGCATCACACAGTGCATGTTGGCCAACACATCCTCTATACCTGTCAAAAATGCACATGTTCTGGAATGCCATATTCAGTGTTCTCTCAAAAACTTTAAGTGTTGCTATCTTTCCTTCTCCAAACTTGGGTATTTTAGGGGTGCTGAATGAGTTGGTATTACCAGTTAACATTAAGAAATGGATTACAGTAAAAAAATGTTAGTGGCCAAAAGAGTTATTTTGAGACAATGGACATCTTTAATTGCTTCCTCATACACAGACTGGCTTAGTGAGCTCCCTACTACTGCATTAGTGAAAAAAATGACTCAGTCTAATAGAAATGCCTGGAAAAAATATGAGTATGTCTGGTCACACATGAAACTATTGCATATTTTTGTAGTTTAGTACATATTAGTCCCTGATACTCAGAGGTTATGTTCTTACTTATTTAGTCACTTTAATCATTGATGCCCTGCATGACATCTATGGGTTCAGATTTTGTTTGTTTGTTTTCCAGGTTTTGAAAATAATGAGTGTTGAATTGTATTATTTAATATACTATTTCCATCTTGTGTATGTTTTGTTTCATTGTGTTTATATTTTATATAAAAACAATACAAATAAATTTTAAAAAGGTCGAGCGTCAAGTCACTGGGAGAGTTGCAATATACACTTCTCACTCCCAATCCTGTGCTGTAACAACCAAATAACTGCCTCCCTTATAATGTCATCTGTTAAGATTTGATTGCAATGCATTATAATAAATGTGTCTCCCTATTGCATAACCAGTTATTGCATGTTACTTACAACATGAGCTTTGGCCTGCTAAACCCAGGGTTGTGAGTTCAATCCTTGAGGGGGCCATTTAGGGATATGGGGCAAAAATTGGGGATTGGTCCTGCTTTGAGCAGGGGGTTGGACTAGATGACCTCCTGAGGTCCCTTCCAACCCTGATATTCTATGATTCTATGATTAAAGTGTAACCCTGTAAATGTACGTGTTCCATTCAAGATTGTTTGAATTCATAAACACAGATCTCCATTTTTCTTAGAGAGGAAGGCAAGGGGCAAGTGAAGGAAGCGTTAAGGATAAACAAATTATGCGATAGACATCTGGACAAATCCAATTACATGAGACCCAGTGTACATGTTGTGTAGTGGTTAGAACATAAGACTCAGAGCAAAATCTTTTGGGTACTTTTTTCTGGCTCTTCCACAGGGTCTTTATGTGGCTTTGAACATGTCACTTAATCTTCCTATGTAAAAATGGATCCAATGGCTATAAAAGTACCTACTTCACAGTGGCTGAGAGTTAACCAGCTGTTTGCAGAGGATTCTGAGATCCTCAGAAGAAAGAGGCTATGTAAGTTCAAATTATTTTTACTGTCCCTACTAATCATTATATGACCCTCAAAGGAGAGAGCGCTATGGAAGATGAAAAAAAAAAAAAGAAAGAAAGAGCAAGAGAGAGAAGAAAACTGAAGGAGTCAAGGAAAAAGAAAGAGAAGCAAGAACAAATGCAAACTAGACATGTTAAGTTCAACATTTATTTATTAGAAAATGTTTGTGGGACTGAAATTTGCCCTCTGAAATAAAAGTTAGTTCATGAGTACCACTGTTCTGTTCATTCTGTTTTCCATCCATCAGCCTTTACATGCCAGGTCCGCCTAACACCTAAATACTCTTCCAAAATACAGGTGACTGAATAAAAATTACATGGGAGAATCAGATTTTGTCACTTTACTACTTAAATTACCAGAGAACTGGACCAGTGTGTGGTGTAAATTAGCACACCAAGCCTAAGGGGTTTATCCCTACATGACTAAGTCACATTAACTTAGTATACAAACTGTTTTGCCAAGGCTAACTAAAAGATGACAGACCATGTCACTTTACACTGAAGAGTAAAGTGACCCTAGTCCAGGGTTAATACATACAGTATTATTTTCTATTCTAGCCTGGGACAGCTATGAGAATCTTTAATGAAGTTAATAGAGAGAGCTTTTCAGATATCACTTTCCATTACCTCCTCTAATCCTACTTCTAGGAGATATTAGTGTCCTGGAATCCAATCTAATGCTCCTTTCACAAACTCTAATGACCTGTTCCTGCAGTAATCTCAGTGCTTCCACTCTGTCCTCATCTCCTCTGCTGATTTCAGCCTTGTCAAATCCATTCTCCTTCTCCAAACCTTGCTCTCTCCGGAGACGATAGTGGCTCCGTCCTCTTCTGGTCTCCTCCTACCTCTCTGGCCATTCCTGCCATCCATCTCATCCCTTCACTCATTCTCTGTGGGGGTTCTACATGGCTCAGTCCTTAGCCCTCTGTCTTCTCCTTCTACATCCCCTCTAAAGACCCACTTCTTACATGAGTCTGATAAGCAACTGGCCAACTAATAACAGACAAGTTGAGATATCGGTGATATTTGTTCATTTAATTTAAAAAGCATGTACAAAATTGTATATGTTGACTGGGCCCCTCACCCATCATATGCCACTTGTCTTCTTAGATTGTCAAATCTTTGCAGGATGGACTGTGTCTTTCTCTGTACACAGAAAGCACAGAGCCTACCATGTTTTTTGGTGCTACTACAATGTAAATAAAAATTACAAACAAAAAACTGTGTTAAAAGAACATTGTTAAGGTTGCAAAGTCAAGCACCCAAAAGGTAGGAAATGGTAGAAATAAAGTTTCCTGTATAATCTCCCCCTCCTTGTTCATGTGCATATGATACAGCCTTTAATTACATGATCACATGCTATTTATTCCATAGGGCCCCTGCCTCATTCAGTGCACAGGATGGATAGTGTAGCTGTTCAATTTTTGTTTTCTCCTGACCGTTCATTGTGTGCCCCTACCCTAGGCCCTATTTACTGTACTCTATGCAAACCCTGCTCTGAAGACAACAATTGGGCTTTAGTCTGGTTCTCGTTGCTATGGCATATAAGTGCTTCACAAACATTAACTAATTTATTTTAACAAGACCCCTGTGAGGTGAGGGGATGGTATTATTTCTTTGGAGCCGGGACCTGAAATTGGTTGGGGAATGGCCTTTGAGTAGCTGTGTAAGCTTGTCTCTTTCACCAACAGAAGTTGATCCAATAAAAGATATGTCCTCCCCCACCTCCTCTTTCTAATATCCTGAGACCAACATGTCTACAACTACTCTGTAAATAGATATGCCTTTTGCCATCTGTGTGAAAATCTGTCCAAATTTGGCCATTATAAGCTTTTGAAAAATCATATTTCACACATGCTTAGTAGAGACTTCTTAGTTTTTAGCAGCTGAATTCCTCAAAGATTCCATGAGGACAAATCTTGTGAAGACAAAAGTGCAGTTTGCAATAGAGGGACAGGATCGGATATTGAACTTTTAATTAACCTTGCAGTTTGCATCTTGACCACAGGAGGGCACTGAAACTAAATATTGTTTTGCAAAAGCAAACTTCTCTACAACAGACTGGAGGGATGTTCTAAAAGTTCTTTTTTTTCTTCTTTTTTTTTTTGTATGAGCAAATAAAACAACAAAAATTAGTGAGCATGTCTTTCTTTTCCCTCATCAGGACACACTGATGATCCTTATAAATTATTCTCAAACCTATCACTGAGCCCATTTTCATATTTTGGATGTACAGTGGTGATGTGTTAATGTCTTCATTATAATGAATTCCTTTAGGTGCAGTATGAGAAAATATGAATAATCACAATAAATTGTCTTTTCAAACCACTTTCAATTACATTAAATCACTCCAACTGTTGCTGTTACAGTTCCTGCCCTCCAGATGGCATAAGGAAATCAATACAAATAACCAGAGGACGTATGCTTTTTCAATTGCAAGCAACCATGAGGAACAGGGATGCTGGAACAATTTGTATAGTGCGCAGCTGAGAGCCACTGAACTAAATTATAAACCCTGTATATGGAAAACCACTTCAAGCCAGGGGGTGCAGCAGCACCCCCAGGACCCCTAGCTCCGGCACCTATGATGAGGGATGCTGTCAATAGGTAGGACATAACCCAGTGCTCAGTGCTCTGTTGAATTGGCTGTATGGGGAAGCAACTGGCTCACCTCCCTCTTCGCATGGGAATTCAGAGTCTTTCCATGGTGAAAGGGGGAGGTTGAGATTGAAAGTGATTTGGCAGTCCTACGTATTATCAGGTGGCTATGTCTTTTTAGTCACCCTCACTGCAGGTTGTAGCTGTAGCATTCCTACTAGTGAGCACTGTAGATACGGATGATACAGTTTAAATCATCACTTTAAATCATCTAATGTAGTGTTCAGTTCAGTCAATCAGCAGGTCCCCTCCCTTGTGCACAAGCAGCAACCCTGAGAGCAATAGGTTCCTCCCAAGGATAGGAACCAAAATCAATCTAAGCTGGTCAATGAGACCAGGTGGATGGGGCCAGGAGCCTTCCCCAGTGACTCAAAGAACATAGACACAGGAAGAAGAGGCCTAAACAGACTTGGAAGTACAGGAGGCACAGGATTGAGGAGGAGAAGCTGCCAGCTGGCACAGGACAATAGCCCTAACAGCTGCTGGGGGGGTAAGGGACAGAGACACTGCAGGGGATACAGAGCCCAGAGGATGCAGAGGGAAAGATCCAGCCTTCTAGCAGCTGAATGGGAGAAAGCTAGTGAGACGAAGATGAGCAGCTGCAGGGAGAATTGCTGGAAAGAAGTAGCCCAGCAGTTGGAGGGTGTGGGGAAGATTTAGGCAGGGGCATGGGGACAGAACACTGCTTGATAGCAGGGTTCACAGAGCAACGGAGTTTGTGTAGGAGAAGGAGCTGGGAGAAGCAGTGAGCACCAGATAAAATAATTGAAACATCTTCATACAAAACACACAAAGCCAACATCCAAAACCAGTGGTGCAAGGGTTCCAGGCAGCTATTAGCCTGAGGACTTCACTTTACTAGCCTAGGTGAAAAATACCCCCAAACCACTTCTTCCAAACCACATTCATGCAATTAAAAAAAATAAAGCCACTTATTGCCTCCCATGCCCACTACATTCTGCTAACAATGCCAACTTCAACGCTGCATTCATTGCTTTTTCAGCACCCTCCTCTGGGTCTAAACTAGCACCCATTGAAATCTATGGAAAATTTCCCATTGACATGAGTGGAATCAGGCCTTCTGTGCCTTTCTTGATGCTACTCCCTTTTGTGTGTAATGACTTCTCTGTCCCAGTGAGCCACCATTCTCTCCTCTTTCATCTACCTTATAAAAATGTATCTCAAAAAGTGAGTTTAAAATGAAATAAACAGTGAATAAAAAAAGAAACCCTCAAACTGTTCCCTCTTTGGACTGCCCAGTGTCTCCTGTTTGTTTAGCAAAGTTCTTTGGAGCAGGGACTGTCTAACTCTGAGGGGTTTTATCACTTTACGGATGCTAAAAAAATAATAATGATGTGACCTACATTTAACTCTGAGCTCTGAACACAAAATCCAGCATTCAGGGACACCGGATTTGTGACACTTTCTAAAATACTGGGGACTTTTGGCTACCTATGTACTGTGACTGGGCACGGCCAGATGGCTATAGAAAAGTAGTGGGAGGTAGATATATTAGCTCCAGGCTAAACAAATCTCTGGTACCAGGATAACTTAAATGGCAGCTGCTCCAGGTCAGTTAAGACACCTGGGGCCAATTAAGAACTTTCCAGAAGGCAGGGAGAAGGCTAGGTTGATTGGGACACCTGAAGCCAATCAGGGACTGGCTGAAACTAGTTAAAAGCCTCCCAGTTGGTCAGGTGGGTGTGAATGTCAGGAGCTGTGGGAGGAAGTTGTGCTGTTGGAGAGACTGAGCAGTACACACCATATCAGGCACAAGGAAGGAGGCCCTGAGGTAAGGGTGAAGTGGAGCCTGAGGAAATGGGGGCTGCTGTGGGGAAGTAGCCCAGGGAATTGTATGTGTCATGTTTCTAAAAGGTCAGCTACCATAGCTGATGCTGTAGGGTCCCTGGGCTGGAGCCCAGAGTAGAGGGTGGGCCTGGGCTCCCCCCTTTGTGCCCCCTGATTAATCACTGAGACTGGGAGACAACAGAGACTGTGCAAGGGAGGATAGCTTCTCCTCACCTCCCTTGCTGGCTTATGATGAAAATGGGTCAGTAGACTGTGACCCCTGTCTCTAGAGAAAGAAGGGTTATGTGGAGGGTCACAGTGAGCCTCTGAGGCTAGTGAAATCTGCCAGGAAATGTGGGACCCATGGAGACAAGGACAGAGCTTTGTCACAGTACATTTATAACTGCTCTGCCAGAATGGTCTGGCTACTGTTCTTCCTGTGTAATTAATCTATTTATGATTCAATATGTGTTATTGATGAGCAGGAACAGTTAACTGTTTTTTTCCAGACTATCCTGTGCAGGACAACACAACTGAATGGAAATGGCTTTTGCAAAGTGTGAGACACATTGTGTGCCATGTGACATGCTGCAGCTTTAGTGACATGTCATTGCTTGAAAGCACAGACACTGATTTTTGGTTTTGCTGATGGGTGCTCCTCTCTGCCCCATTCCTCCTGTGTGAGCAGCAGGTGGGGCCTTGTGGGGAAGAAGGTGAGCGGGGGCAGGGCCTTGGGGGAAAGAGGCTGAGTGGGGGTGGGGCCTCAGAGTGGAGCGCAGGTAGGGTTTCAGGGGAAAGAGACTAAATGGGGGCAGGGCTTCGGGGGTGGAGTGTCAGGCAGAGCCTTGGGAGGGAAAGAGGCTGAGGGGGGGTAGTGTCTTGGGGTGGAGGTCAGGCAGGACTTTTGAGGGGGGAAGAGGCCAAGCAGGGGCAGGGCCTCAGGACAGATCATGGGCAGAGCGGGGCATAGGGCCATGGTCTGGGCATTGGGGCCAACAAAAGATTAATCTGGCCCTGCAGGTACTGAGCACCCCTATTTTTTTTCAGTGGGTGCTTGAGCCACCCATGGAGTTGGTGCCTATGCTTGAAAGACACTTTGTGATGCCTTTTCCTTGACTAGGAGACATGTCACATGCCACAAAATGCAGCAGCCCAACTTCAAAATCCTGCATTACATGTTGGTCAGGCATGTTGTGTTTCTGGGCTCCATGTAATTCACTATTATTTTGGTCAAAACAGCGATGAATTGTTGGCTTAGCTAAAAGAGAAAGTTGCCATACACTAATGTGACAATGTCTTACCTAGACCTGTTTGAAATATTTGCGCCCCCCCAAAAAAACCCTCCAAATCCACACAACTGATCTGTTTTCATGTTGGGTTACCAACTAGGAATTTATATCAGCTTGGTGTAAAGGTTTTCTATGGTTCATGAGTGGTTTGAGTGACTCTGGGCCTAATTTTGAGGGAACCTAGGCCAATTTATGATTTTACATAATTTGTTGTTCTGTTATTGATCATTCTTAAGTATTTTACAACCCTGCCCCAAATAGATTGCAACTCAAAAATCATGTGAATTTTGAAGTTTGGTTTGGTTTCAATTTTGATGTGGATTCAGGTGAATCCCAAGAGTTTTGACTGAGTTTGGTTTCGAGATCTTGAATTTGAATTCAAAATTGAAAGTGACACTCTGGGTATTATTTGTGAGACCATGATAATCAGTCCGAAGAAAATGGGACCATTTCTGTCTTGCTCCTGAGTTCCAGGATGCAGCAGGGAGCTGGTTCCAGCACCCCAATTCTGAGGGCCAAACCCAACCCAGATGCCACTTAGAGCTGTCCAGCAACAGCTCTAACTTTTGCCACTGGAGTAGGGTCCTTAGTGGACCCTATGCCAGTGGAGGATTGGCATGGTCATGCTCTGCTATGCTACAACACATCCTCTATGCTGGAAGGAGGGGAGGCACAGGGCAGGTCTACACTATAGCCCGGATCGACGCTCTGAGATCAATCCACCAGCGGTTGATTTAGTGGGTCTAATGAAGACTTGCCAAATCGACAGCAGATCACTCTCCAGTCGATCCCTGTACTCTACCTCCAACGAGAAGAGTAAGGTAAATCAACGGGAGAGTTTCTCCCGTCGACCTCCCCACGGTGTAGACCCTGCGGTAACTCGACCTAAGATCCATCAACTCCAGCTACGTTATTCACATAGCTGGAGTTGCATAGCGTAGGTCGGCTTATGACAGTAATGTAGACATAGCCTCAGACGCAGGACCCAGCAGTGGCACAGATGTGTCAGCACCAGAGTTCCCTGTGCCAGGGAAATTGTCTGCTGGTGATTTGTGGTTGAATTATGTCTCCTTTATGAGTGGTATTAGGAGGCCATAATCGGGCTTGAGGCTGTGACCCAATATCTGCACGAGATCCTGTAAAGAGAAATTGCTGAGTTTCACACAGCTCTAGTTCTAAGGAAAATACAAAACGGTGAGTTAAAAGGTGTTTTATGCTGAGCACATACATTTGGTCTTTAATTTGAAGAACCTATAGGCTTTTTATGTCTTTACTGATTCTGGGTAAGATTACCAGGAGCTGTATTTCTACAGCTACCCTACAGGACACCGTTAGAGGAGTACATCTGCTGACATGTTATATAAGCAGCTTGGTGTCTGTCAATATTATTTTCAGATGTATATTAACAACAATTGATCATTGTTAGACATAAATAGATTTTCATTTCTGCTGGGGACAGATAAAGGGCTAAAGTTTTCTCACAAGCTTTCTGTGTTGGGCCCTGACGTGCAGTCTTTTAGTCTACTACTAATGAAAATTACATGCAACACTGTGCAGGCTTAGAGAATGAAATACTTTTAAACCTAAAACAAAGCAGTCTCTGCAAGGTATGTTTGCCAACGCTGGCATGGCTGCGTGGAAATTCCTGACAGCTCATTTCTGAACCCAGTGTGTTAGTTCAATAGAGAATGTATTTCCCATCACTAGCAGCCTTCTACACCTCCTAGGACAATTCCACTCAGATAACCAATAATAATAAATGAAAGGCGCAATCCTAATCTCTATGAGAGATTGCATTGATTCCAACTGGAGGAGAATTTGGCCCTAATCTCCTTATTATATAATTTTAACTTTTCAAATGGGCACTTGAGTAAGGGCTCATGTTGCAATTTCTCCTATGTTAACTGAAGGTAAATCAGATTTTTCTTCTGCTAAGTACAATATTAGTTGTAGTTTCTGTTGGTTAGAGAAAATAAACAGCATACGATTCCATTTATTACTGAAGTTAGCCATTCATGTTTTAATTTTTATATTTCAGCATTTCAGAGCTCCTTAAGATCCTTTCAGAACAATGAGTTTTCTTCTAGTTTCTTTACCTACTAGCTGTTCAGAACAAGTGCACACAATTTAGATAAATATTGCTCTTGATACACATCCATAGCTGATGTTAATATTAAAGGCAGCTATATGTATTCACATCAAGAGTAATCACCTTTTCCTTTATTTACAGTGAGTTAAACGTGTTAGGTGGAATTTTAAAATATGTGCACACCTGGAATTTTTATTAACCTGTACCGAGCCCTCCATTTTGCCTATGGGCAGAGCAGAATGTTTAACCTACAATTAGCAACTTTAAATTCCTACTTCAGAACAAATACTACATGTGTTTGTTGCCAGGGTGATATGAAGAGCAGAATAAATGTTTCTTAAGCTCAGTAGATGGAAAACACTTTGTTCTGTGCCTGTACGTTTACACTGCAATAAAAGACCCATGGCTCAGCTGGCCTTGGTGAGCTGACTTAGGCTCACGGGGTCAGGCTGCAGAGCTAAAATCTGCAGTGTAGATGTCTGAGCTTGGATTCTGAGACAAACCCCCACCTCGCTGGGCTCCAGCCCAAGCCTGAACATTTACACAGCAATTTTTAGCCCCACCGCCTGAGCCCCATGAGCCCGAGTCAGCTGACCTGGGCGCTGAGACTAGGTGCGGCAGGTTTTTTATTGCAATGTGCACATACCCTGTTATATAAGTCTATCAGTCATGTGTGAAAATATCTACTGTGCTAGTCTGAAACTGGAAGCTATCGAAAAGTCAAACTATATTCATACCATGTTAAGTATGAGGTTTTAATTGCACAACAGTCAGATGTTTTGAATAAATACAAAATATTTAATCAGTAGTGGAGTTTAGGTTACTCCCTCTGTACACTGACTGTGTGACTGAGAGTAGAAAAGGGCCTTGCTAACTTTAGATAGTTTCTCCACATATGCGCAATGAAAGGGCAGAAAGGGAGAAGTTGGATACAAATCTACCTCTGCAGTTCTATCCCACATTGTGTAAACCCACACACTTCTGAGAGTCAACCCAGAGAGGACTCCTCCAGGCTTTTGGGTGTGGGATGGGAAGGATAGAGCAGTAGCCCACTTTCTGTGGCACCATCCCCCACTCTGCCCCCTATTTCTATGTGGAAACCCAGGTGGGGATAACACAGCTCAAAGCTGTATTAACTCCCTCTGGGTTCCTTCCACTAGTGCTAGTGGCCTGCAGGGACGTGACCGTTGGCAGAAGTGCTGCCAGATGGAGAGAGAGGCAGAGTGGAAGAAGGAGCCATCCATGCAGATTCCTTCTCTCACTGTGAGTATGGGGTCTCATCCCCAGGGAAAACCTTATCGGTGGATCCCAAGTTCCACAGGCTTGAGAGGCCTCATCCCCTCCCAACAACATGGATCCCCTAAACTCAAAAGGATGATCCATCTGAGGGAATGATCTGCCTCTGTGGGCCCTCCTTCAAGCATCTCCTTGGGAGGGGAAAAATCTTAGGCCTGGTCTATACTACACAGTTAGGTCAACACAAGGCAGCTTACGTTGACCTAATTATGTCAGTGTACACACTACAACCTTCCTCCCGCTGATGTAAGTGCCCTACTACACCGACATCACTCCACCTCCATGAGAGGCATAAGGCTTACATTGGTGTAGTTAGGGTGACAGTGTCTGTGTAGACACTACATTACTTACACTGGCTGTCTTGTCAATTTCATGGCTCCATGCTGAAGCCATGAAATTGACAAGAATGCTGGGCAGGTAGAGCCCAGCTGCTCCTGGCTCCCCACTCGCAATTGGGATGCTGCCCGCAGGCTCCCCACTCAGGGAGCCGAGAAGCCTGGATGGCTGACCCCCAGGTCTCAGCGGGGATCCAAGAGTCTGCGGGTGGGGTGGGGGAAGAGAGCGGGGCTCCTGGCAGGGAGCTGTGTGGAGTTGAGAACCCTGGCTCTCATCCCCCACACTGCCCCTCATCAGTTGGTGGAAGTGCTCCTGGTGAGGACTCGCACCACCAACAGAAGGAAGGTAGTGTGGACATCAGCCACTGCAGTAATAAAATTGGCGCCCATGGTTCATGGAATCTAAGCTGGTAAAAATTACCACTCTTCCCCCCTCCCCGTTTTGGGGCGTGATTTTGTGCTTGTGAGTATAAATCCCTAATAAACAGATTTAGTGCCAAATTTTCCTTTCAGTTACATGGAAGTCATTGCTAATGATTTAAGTGAGATTCCGCAGGTATAAGAGAAAACAAAATTTGACCGTTGATGCTGTAACCATTTACAGTAAGACTCACACAGTGGTCTGAGTTATGGCTGATCAGAAGTAGCTTCTCTTGCAGTTGCTTGGTAGGTTAAGTGAAATGAATTTGGTGGTCTCCTTTTAGACGCTACTGGACAGGGATCACACAACAAAATTAAATTTGTATGGAAAATTAAGTACTTTTTCACCCCTACAACTGCAGTGTTGTCAATGGGCCACTTTACTTTGAATGGTTCCTCTTAGAATATGTACAAACTACTTATGCTAAATTATCTGTTCCACCTTGTATTTAGCTGTGACACTTTGAGTACCTTTCCCAGACCTGAGGAAGAGCTCTGTGTAGCTCAAAAGCTTGTCTCTCTCACTAACAGAAGTTGGTCCAATAAAAGATATTACCTTGCCCCCCACCTTCTGTCTCTAATATCCTGGGACTGACATGGCTACAACAACACTGCATACCCCTCAAGATGACAGCTTTGATCAGTGTTGAAACAATTAAAAGGGCTGCATGGGGATGCTTGGACTGATAGCCATGTGCTCTGTAGATGCAAGAATTTAATTTTCCACTCCATTTAATCTGGCTTTTTTTTTTTATGAGCACTAACTTGTCTCTTAAAGCTGTGAGTTATTAGGCTCTTTTCTCCTTCAAGTTAAAACCAGGATCTTGTTATTGGGGTCAATAGTTATACTTAAAAAAGTCTTATAATCTGTGAAGCCTGCAGTAGTAATTACTCCATAAATACCTGCTTCATGAAGTTCTTCTTGGCCAGTATATGAGGAAAACACCTGTCCAAAGAATTTATATTGTTGTTCTCTAAAGTTGTTTTGCAGGTAATCCATCAGCATGACATAGCCAGACTGCTGCATTGTAAGGACTTCACAAAATACAGCCAACTGAAAAATGAAAGACAGCACACTTCCCCTAAGAAGTCATAAAAATTAACTGGATTCTGATATTAGGCACAACTCTGAGAAAGGGAAGGCCGAGATTGTCTCAGTTCAGGAGTAACCCCAGGAAACACTGATTCAGACACATACCTCTGAGGGTATGTGTACACTGCAATTAGACACTTGCAGCTGGCCCATGCCAGCTGACTTGGCTTGTGGGGCTTGGGCTAAGGGGCTGTTTAATTGCAGTGTAGACATTTGGGCGTGGGCTGCAGCTCAAACACTGGGACCTCCCACCACACAGAAGTCCTAGAGCCTGGTTCCAGCCCATGCCTGAATGTCTATATCACAATTAAACTGCCCCTTAGCCTGATCTCCAGTAGCCTGAGTCAGCTGGCATGGGCCAGTTGTGGTTTTTTAATTACAGAGATGTCCCGAGTCACTATTCCTCCAGTGCTTCCTACTTGCTTTGGGTTAGTAGTTTACCTTTGCACAGGCATGTAGTCAGAATGTAGCCATGAATTAAAAGGGAGGTGGGGGTGGGGGTGGAGGGGATTACTCAAACAAATAGATTTTAATTGAAACATGTGCAATGAAAAGCTAGAAAAAAGAAATGTTAGGCTAGAAAGAATGCCCTGCACTTTTTTACCCCATACATGAAAACTGTTTTTCCTTGCAAATAAGAACAATTTCTTTCACATGGATTAAATGAATTACCTGGTTTTCAGAAATGCTAATGGTATCCTTAAACACAATCCATTCGACTGTCTCTGAGCAGGGAGGCGTTGACAAAGATCCATTATAAGTGTAATATTTGTCTGTTGAGTTCGGTAAAAGGTTCAGCAAAACAAATGGCTCTAATGCAGCCTGTTTTCCTGAAAAACATTTATATTCAAATTATTAAGATATTGAATAAAACAAAAGTAGAGCTGCAAGAGAACCAAAGGAATGTTTGAGGACACTTGGAGTCTGATTTCAACAGCTGTTCAGCCTATGAAAGGTTGGGTCCTTTGCACTTAAGTTTTAACAAAGATCCTAAAACAATAATGCTACTGGGTCAGCAGACGGTTCTAATGAGCTACTTTATGGAAGGCTGAAGTTTAGCTGTAAACTCAGAACTCCCAATCTTCATCTCGGCAGTGAGCTTCAAGGAACAACGCTTTTAGCCTTTGCACCTGGGACTCCCATGAAGTGCTGAATGACTTAGACCGCTACTGAACTTGGAGTCAAGATCATTCAATACATCACATTCACAGTACCTCTTACCCTCTGTGGGGCAGGGAAGAGGTATGAAAGCTGCATATGGTGTGCCATCTAGTCTAGAAAAGTGTTACTTCATTGGAACACACTGAGCATTACATTACTCTAGCCTGGAGCAAACTGTGTTGAGATGCAGGAAATAGTGAAACATGGTGAAAAAGAATGGGAAAGCTCAAGGAACAATGTTACAAGAGAGAGAACGGGAGATGAAGACCTCTTTCAAGATGATATAACACTTCAGGTGACTGCCCTATACACAACGGTAAGGGATGGTCTGCACGGGGAGCTCACATCAGTGTAGCTTCATTTCTTAGAGTGTGAACACTTCACACCCATGAGAGATGTAGCTATGCTGACCTAACCCCCGGAGTAGACAGCATTAGGTCAACAGAAGAATTTTCCCATCAACCTAGGTACTACCAGTGAGGGAGGTAGATTACTATGACTATGGGAGAACCCCTCATGTTTGTGTAGACAGTGTCTATACCAGGGGTGGGGAAACTTTTTGGCCCGAGGGACACATGAGGGTTGCAAAACTTTATGGAGGGCCAGGTAGGGAAGGCTGTGCCTCTCCAAACAGCCTGGACCCCACCCCTATCTGCCCCCTGACTGCCCCCCTCAGAACCTCCAACCCATCCAACCCCCCCCCGCTCCTTGTCCCCTGACTGCCCCCTCCCAGGACCCCTGCCCCTAACCGCCCCCCAGGACCTCCCCATCCAACCCCCTCTGCTCCCTGACCCCTGTCCACACCCCTGCCCCTAACCACCCCCTGGGATCCCACCCCCTGGGACCCCACCCCCTATCCAACCCCTGCTGCCCCCCGTCCGCCCCCCCACGAACCTCCTCCCCATCCAACTGCTCCCTGTCTCCTGACTGCCCCCTGGGACCCCCTTTCCCTTATCCAACCTCCCCCACTCCCCACCCCCTTACCTCGGAGCGGAAGGAGCTCGCAACTCCGCCGCCCAGCCAGAGCCAGCCCCGCCGCCACCCTGCCTGGCAGGAGAAGCAGGCCAGAGCACTGGCAGCACAGCGAGCTGAGGCTATGGGGGAGGGGGAACAGCAGGAACAGGACCAGGGGCTAGCCTCCCTGGCCGGGAGCTCAAGGGCCGGGCAGGATAGTCCTGCGGGCTGGATGTGGCCCGCGGGCCATAGTTTGCCCATCTCTGGTCTATACTGAAGTGCTGGAGCTGTGCCGCTGTAGTGTTTCAAGTGTAGAGAAGCCCTTACTCCCCTTTGCATACGCACACATCCGAGGAGGGAGGAGAAACATTCCAGTTCACTTAGATGCTTTGCACCCACTGAAGAGCATGGAAAAACCCCACTTACACATTTAGTCACGCGCGTAACTGTCTGGCTGGTGCAGTTGATCCACTTCCCCGGTGTCTTGCCAGGATTGGGGCTTGGACTGAGATTCAGCTGGTGAGGTAGCAGGAACCAGTCAGTGGAACTGGCAGAGATTATACTAGCTTCCTCAAGTGCAGGAATTTACCAGCTTTTGGACAATCCCACTTCCATGAGATGACTGTGTCACCTAAAATACCACTGATCCTTTTAGATGCGATTTTAGACAAAATCGGACTCATGTCTATATAATTTGCTGTTTATCAACCCTAGGTTCATTTCAATGCTACTGCTTTGAAAACTTCCCTATCTCAATAAATATCCTTTCCAAATTATTTTCTCCACATGCATGTATTTCTAACCTAGTCATGTACCTCTGCATTATATCTGTCCTCAGTGGTGTTTGTAATTCATTCCCATTTAGCATCACCTTAACATTCGGCTATAAACTGTTTGCCATTTTATTGCACAGAATCACAGCTGTTCTACTGAGTCAAGTCTTAGAAACCACCTTTTCTTTCAAAATGACTTGTTCTTGTCCACATCTGATGACAGGGGAACTTTTAACAGGGTTGAGCAAAATCTTTCCACCTATCTGTAGTATTCTGTCAACCTGCTAGGCATCTTCAGATTGCAGCCACCCTAACAATCTAGTGTAGATCTAGTTAAATAATTCTATCTTCACAAACCCTTTTGTAGTTGTGAGCATCAGGATATCAAACCTGACATTTACAGCAAGTGTCCTGATAAGATAACTTCCTTTGCTAGAAGTTCTTCAAAAGCTTGTGGAACTTTGGATGTTAGTAACAACTTGTGTTCTGGTTTCTGAGTGGTAGCCATGTTAGTCTATATCAACAAAAACAACGAGGAGTACTTGTGGCACCTTGGAGACTAACAAATGAACTTGTTAGTCTCCAAGGTGCCACAAGTACTCCTCGTTGTTTTAACTTGTGTTCTGTTTCACAGTCTAGACTATAAAACTAAACATTTGAGAAGTTTCAAGAGAAAATGTCCTATGTCAAATAGTAACATGACTGGTTTCTACTCCCAGAGTGTTAGCCTGGGAAGAAACTGAGAACTTCCACTCTAGAGCCTGAGAGCTCAGCAACTCTCCTTTTAATATACAAAACAGAAGATGTACTACACATCTTTCTCCAGTATAAACCATCTGAATTAGTTTTGGTCTGAATTTTGTGAGCTCACTTAGATCTATTCAAATAAAGCGTGTTCTGTTCATCATTAAAGTGTCATGTGCTTGACACCTGCTGCCCTTGGCTTTCCAGCTCCTCAGCAAGGTTGTTGGATGGAGTCTACCTTGATAGGTTACAATTTCCCTTCAGGTGTCTCATGTAAGCATGGCATCTAAGACTAATGAATAGGGCTGGTCAGAAATGTTTTGACGAAACACAGTTTTGTCAGAAAGTGCCAGTTCATCAAACCTAAAGTGTCTTGCGAAAGCAAGTCAGGTTTGACAAACTTTCATCGACTTGCGAGCAGGATTACAATGGAACCACTTCCCTGCCTGCTCACAAGGCCAGCTACTGTGGGTGCCAGGCTTTCGTGTTCTGGTGCAGTCATGTCATGATAGGGCATCCAGGTTTTCCAGGCTCCTTGGTGTGGAGGCTGGCAGCCCTGGAAACCCAGGCTCTAGTTGCGGTTCTGAGGGTATGTCTACATTTTGTTTGTGTTTGTTTTTTAAAAAACAATGTGGCAGTGAGTCTCAGAGCCTAGGTCAACTGGCCAGGGCTCACAGAGCTGGTGCTGTGGGGCTAAAAATAGCAGGGCAGACGTTCTCACTAGGGCTCTGAGAGCCTCCCTGCTCCCAGGTTTCAGAACCCAGGCTCCACCCTGGGTCCAAACATCAAGAGTGCTATTTTTAGCCCCACATGCAAGCCCAAGTCAGTTGACCCAGCTTCTGAGATTCGCTAACGCACGTCTCTTATTGCAATGTAGACATAGCTAGAGCCCTGCAAAGCCACAGATATCTGCTTTATATCCATGGATATATGCATCTGTGGATGTGGTCGTATTGCTTATCATCTTGGATCGGACGTGGATCCAATTTTTTTTTTATCCGCCCCGGGCTCTAGCTCAACCGAGGATTAATGGCCCCTTGTAGGGCTGCGGTTTCAGAGGATCTGCCCACAGGACTGAAGCCCCAAGCCCTTGTGCCCCTGTGGGGCTAAAGCCCAGAGTCCCAAGAGCCCCTGGCAGGGCTAAGGCAGAGCTCTGAGTCCCAGTGCCCCGTACAGGGCTAAAGCCTGGAGCTCTGAGCCCTGTCACCCACCCCCACACCCTCCAGAGCAGGGCGGCTGAAGCCCCAGTGCTCCCAGCAAGGCTAAAGCCCAGAGCCCTGTGGGGGAGGAGCTCTCAGCTGTAGACCCCTGGGGTGCGCCAGGACTCTGGGCACTGGGACTCTGGACTCCAGCCCTGCAGAGGGGCGCTGGGGTTCAGGGCTCTGGGCTTCTGCCCCATGGGGCTCCTGGACCCCTTGAAACTGGCTCATTGCCCCCCCCCCCCCAGGGGGCCACAGGCGCCTGGTTGAGAACCCCTTCTGTAGAAGGTGCCTGTGTGGATAAAAGGTGGCATGTAGATTGCGGATTGGATACAATTTAATTACCTCAGGTGCAGATCAGATGCAGATCCAAATTTTTGTATCCGCACAGGGCTCTAGACGTACCCTCAGAGTGTAGGATCCTGGCTTCACAGCAGGGAATACTGAAGCCCTAGGAGCCCCATGTCTAATCAGTGCTTGGCTCCTGTCTCTGTGGCAGGGAGCATGGAAGCCCTGAGAACTACAGCTTGAGCTAGGGCTCTTGAGGCTTCCAGGCTCTCTGCCGTACAGCCAGGAGTCTTGAAGTCTTGAGATGGGCTTCCAGTCCATGGCTCTGGGACAACCCTGCTATGTAGACTTGCCTGGGGTGGTGACCCCAGGGCTTCCAGACTCCCGGGCCAGCTGGCTCATCATGCTGCTGATTCCCAAGTTGGACCAGGAATCTGGAAGACCAGGTGTCTCCATGCCTGGATTTGCAGATCCTGGGATCATGGGAAGCTGCTGACTGAAACTGATAATGTTAATTTCAGTCAGCATCTACCTGTCCCAGGGAGCATATTTCCTTTCAGAACCACCATGTGTCAGTGTTTTCTAAATGATTTTTTTTTCCATGATATCCAGTTTGAGAGAAATTTTTGAATATTTTTTGAAAAACTCAGAACAAAACCAGATTTCAAAGTAGGATTTCTCGTTTCTGAGAAATTTTGGTGAGTTTTGACCAGTTGTAATAATGAATCCTAGCTGATTTACACAATTCACCTTGTCCTCATAACCTATAAAAGTTCCATCACCTTGTTTTGTGTTTGTCTGTTGGAGACCAGATATCTGCTTCCATTTTGGGGGCTAAATGTTTAAAAGTTTATGACATACATCCTATAATAACTAATCATAATAAATAATCAATACTTTACATTTTAAATCCATATATTTCAGAGGACTTTTTACAGAAGGTAGGTATTTTTATCCCCATTTTATAGCCAGAGAAACTGATGAGCCAGGCAGGGTGAGGCTTATCTACACTAAAGCTGCTGCAACAGCACGGTTACAGCTGTACTGCTGTAGTGGTGAAGCATATAAACTTCCTACATTGACACAAGCAGTTTTACGGGGTAGTGCATATGCAGTGTGACAGAATTGGCCTCCAGGGCTATCCCAGAGTGCTCCAATGTGACCGCTCTGGACAGCGCTTTCGACTCCGATGCACTAGCCAGGTACACAGGAAAAGCCCTGGGAAATTCTGAATTTCATTCCCTGTTTGGTCAGCATGGCGCGCTCAGCAGCACAGGTGACCATGCAGTCCCCCCAGAATTGCAAATGAGCTCCAGCATGGAGCTAACGGGAGACACTGGATCTGATTGCTGTATGGGGAGAAGAATCTGTGCAGGCCGAACTCCGATCAGAAAGAAGAAATGCTAATATGTATATGCCAAAATCACACAGGGCATGGTGGAGAGGCTACAACAGGGACACACAGCAGTGCCTCGTGAAAGTTAAGGAGCTCAGGCAAACCTACCAAAAGACAAAGGAGGCAAACAGTCGCTCCGGGTCAGAGCCCCATACGTGCTGCTTCTATGATCAGCTGCATGGCATTCTTGGGGGGGGACCTTACCACTACCCCACCACTGTCCATGGACACCTTCAAGGGGGTGTGGGAGTCTCACGCAACATGGAGGAGGATTTTGTGGATGAGGAGGAGGAGGAGAATGTGCAGCAGACAAGCGGAGAATCTGTTCTCCCCGGCAGCCACGACCTTTTCATCACCCTGGAGCCAATACCCTCCCAAGGCAGTTTCCTGGACCCTGAAGCCGGAGAAGGCACCTCTGGTGAGTGCACATTTGTAACTAAACACAATTGCTTTTAACCCCGTAGTGTAATGTTTGATTTGCCCTGAAGAATTGTGATGCATTTGCGGCCAGTACAGCTATTGGAAAAGTCTGTTAACATGTCTCTGGAGGATTCCCGCTCCATCCCCAGACGTCTCCATGAAGCTCTCCTGGAGGTACTCTGAAAGCCTTTGCAGAAGGTTTCTGGGGAGGGCTGCCTTATTTCGTCCTCCGTGGTAGGACACTTTATGATGCTAAGCCAGTAGCAAGTAGTCTGGAATCATTGCAGCACAAAGCATGGCAGCGAATGGTCCTGGGTTTTGGTCGCATTCAAGCAACATTAGGGCTATGTCTTCCTGTGTTATCCTCAGGAGAGTGATATCATTCATGGTCACCTGGTTGAAACAGGGGAATTTTTGTAAGGGAACAGTAAAAGGACCCCATTCAAGCTGGGCTGTTTGCGCTTGACTAAAAGGGATCATCCCTGAGAATAGCCATGTGGTGGGGGGAGGGGTGAAGGGATCATCCCAGAGAATAGCCACGCGGTGGGGTGGGGGGAAGGTTGTGCTGCACATCCCCCAACAAACCGCAGCCGCTCCTTTTGAATGGCAAACCCAACCGGCATTGCTTGCTATGGGAAAGGAGGACGCTGCAGTTTGAAACCATTCCCACGTGTTATGAAGGCAGAAGAAGCCAACCCTGTGTAAACCTTTGGCTTACCATGGCTGCCTGGAAACCGAATTCTGTTGCCCAGCCGTATGTGATGTGTCACCATACCGGCAGGCACGCAATATAAAAGGCAAAATGCGACCTTGTACCTAAAGCACATGTGCTGTCTGCTGTGAATTGCTTGATTCACTGTTGAAGAGTCTCCCTTTTGTTCTCAGAAATGTATCATCTTAAATTTTACTCTCCCTTTTTATCCCCCCTGCAGGTGCAAATGTTTCTATGCTCCCCATATCATCTCCGTCCCTGAGGTTATCGCAGATTAGAAGGCAGGAAAAAACACACTCGATGACATGTTTTCGGAGCTCATACAGTCCTCCTGCACTGATAGGGCACAGCTGAATGCATGGAGGCATTCAGTGACAGAGGCCAGGAAAGCATTAAGTGAGCATGATCAGAAGGTGCAGGATGCAATGCTGAGGCTAATGGGGGAGCAAACGGACATGCTCAGGCGTCTGGTGGAGCTGCAGGAAAGGCAACAAGAGCACAGATCGCCGCTGCATCCACTGTACAGCCGCCTGCCCTCCTCCCCAAGTTCCATATCCTCCTCACCCAGACGCCCAAGAACACGGGGGTGGTGGGAGGCTCCGGGCACCCAGCCACTCCACTCCAGAGGACGGCCCAAGCAACAGAAGGCTGGCATTTAAACATCTTTGATTTGTAGTGTGGCTACAACAAGCAATGTGGCCTTGTCCTTCCCTCCTCCCCCACCACACCCCACCCAGGATACCTTGTCAGGGATCTCCCTTTTTTTAATAAATAAATGCATGGATTCAAAACAATACGGACTTTATTTCCTTTGCCAGCTGTGGTCAAAGGGGGGAGGAGGATTGGCTTATAGGGAAGTAAATTCAATAAAGGGGGGCAGTTTTGCATCAAGGAGAAACACACACAACTGTCACACTGTAGGCTGTCCAGTCATGAAACTGGTTTTCAAAGCCTCTCTGTTGCGCAGCGTGCCTAGCTGTGCTCTTTTGATCGCCCTGGTGTCTGGCTGCTCAAAATCGGCCGCCAGGCAATTTGCCTCAACCTCCCACCCCGCCATAAACATCTCCCCCTTACTCTCACAGATATTATGGAGCACACAACAAGCAGCAATAACAAAGGGACTATTGATTGCACTGAGGTCTAACCTAGTCAGCAAACAGAGCCAGAGAGCTTTTTAAACGTCCAAAGACACATTCTACCACCATTCTGCACTTGCTCAGCCTATAGTTGAACTGCTCCTTACCACTGTCCAGGTTGCCTGTGTATGGCTTCATGAGCCATGGGCACAAGTGGTAAGCTGGGTTCCCAATGATAACTACTGGCATTTCAACATCCCCGATGGTAATTTTCTGGTCTGGGAAGTAAGGCCCTTCTTGCAGCTGTTTGAACAGTCTCGAGTTCCTAAAGATGCGAGCGTCATGCACCTTTTCCAGCCATCCCACGTTGATGTCTGTGAAACATCCCTTGTGATCCACCAGTGCTTGCAGCACCATTGACAAGTAACCCTTGCGGTTTACGTACTGGTTAGCAAGGTGGTCTGGTGCCAAGATAGGGATATGCGTTCTGTCTATCGCCCCACCACAGTTAGGGAACCCCATTGCAGCAAAGCCATCCACTATGACCTGTGCATTTCCCAGAGTCACTACCCTTGTTAGCAGAAGGTCAGTGATTGCACTGGCTACTTGCATCACAGCAGCCCCCACAGTAGATTTGCCCACTCCAAATTGATTTCCGACTGACCAGTAGCAATCATGCGTTGCAAGCTTCCACAGGGCTATCACCACTTGCTTCTCAACTGTCAGGGCAGCTCTCATCTTGGTATTCCTGCACTTCAGGGCAGGGGAAAGCAATTCACAAAGTTCCAGGAAAGTGGCCTTACGCGTGTGAAAGTTTCGCAGCCACTGGGAATCATCCCATACCTGCAACACTATGTGGTCCCACCAGTCTGTGCTTGTTTGCCGGGCACAGAATCGGCGTTCCACTGTATCAACCTGCCCCACTGCTGCCATGATGTCCCAATTACCACATCCCATGCTTTCAGGAACGTCTGTGTCCACGTCCTCCTCACAACCGTCCTCGTGCTGGTGTCTCTTAGCCAGGTTCTGCACATACTGCAGGATAATGCGTGAGGTGTTTACAATGCTCGCAACAGCAGCGCTGAGCTGAGCGGGCTCCATGCTTGCTGTTCTATGGCATCTGCATGGGTAATCCAGGAAAAAAGGTGCGAAACGATTGTCTGCCATTGTTTTCACGGAGGGAGGGAGGGGAGACTGACGACATGTACCCAGAACCACCCACGACAATGTTTTTGTCCCATCAGGCATTGGGAGCCTAATCCAGAATTACAATGGGCAGCAGAGACTGCAGGGACTGTGGGATAGCTACCCACAGTTCACCACTCCGTGTGTTGATGCTAGCCACGATATTGAGGACGCACTCCACCAACTTAAGGCGCTTAGTGGGGACATACACAATCGACTGTATAAAATCGCTTTCTAAAGATCGACTTCTATAAACTGGACCTAATTTCGTAGTGTAGACATACCCTTCCCCAAGGTCATTGGCCCTGATTTAGGAAAGAATCCTCACTCATGTGCTTAAATGCTTTTCTCAATTGGGGCCGCAGTGAGACTGTGTAAGTAACAGAAACTAGGTCTCCTGATGCACCATCCTCTACTCACCATGCTCTGATGTAAATGAATAGACAATTTTTTAAAAAGCAAAGCATTCACACAATGAGTTGAAATCTGCTCTGAATGACACCAGTGTAAATGTAAAGTAATTTCATGGAAACTGACTGAGTTATTTCAGATTGACATCAGCGTCACTGAAAGTGGAATATAGCCCCCTGACTCTATTGAATACTGACATTCATAAAATCTCACTCTGTTCCCAGAACTAGTCTTGTAAGCCAGATCTTTGTTTGCTACAATAGTTGTATTTGTCCTACAAATTGCACGGAAAACTCAGACATATACGACTAAGAAACCGTAATGAATAAATTGGTAATTTCTCTTGACCAAACACTGGAAGTGTAGCAAAGGCCTTGGAAAAGTTAAATGTATTCACTTTGTGTCTCAGGCTCTTCCAGTTTTTTTCAAGTAATAATTTTTTGGGGGAAATAACAAATTTGTGACATTTTTTATTTTGGTTTTAACAAAAGTGACCGAACCCAGCTTTGGGAGGTTTATGGTTCCCAATTGCTTCAATAAGTTTTGCATGCATGTTCAAAAGCAGAATTTGGCCCAACAAATAACCAATCAAGCAAGAAGATAAACTCACCAAATCGGCTAACACTATCTACTTCTTTGATGATTGCATTATAATCCATATTATCTTCCAGGCCAACCTGTTCAAGAGACATTGTGCACTTTATTAAAAACAGGGTTTAATAAAAAAATGAAAGTTATACATTAACTGAATAGGCAATACAGGATTTAAAGATGAGAAATCAAACATATTTGCCCAATTGTTTTTTGTGCAAAACAAATTAGAAATATATATTAATGTGATTACTATATATACCAGAACCATTTAGCTTCAGATTGGATATTTGCTATATTTCAAAGCAAAGTTAATGCCAGAGCTATACAAAATGGTTACCTCAAATAAAATTGATAAAGCTCTTAACTTCCCATTTCCTTTAATTGCCTCCTCAAAATTTGTATACTGATCTGCATCATAGCAGTAGATTTGCATCTGTAAATATAAAGATTAGATCTTCAATTTTCAGAGGTATACATTACATGATAGAAAAAAAATCTTTAAAAGAATTTAAACAATACAATTATTTATTTCAGATATTCCTACTCTGAGAAAAATCTTGAAGCAGTAACAAACTTTAATTTTAATAAATGCCTCTTCTGTAGTTCTCTCATCCATTGCCTGAAAACTTACTTGGTGAAGCTGATGGCAAAACTATCGACTTCAGGAGGACAGGATTTCACCCACTGTATCTACCCCGAACTAAAAGTAGAGATGTATTGGTAATACAACCAAATCTTTGATCTGGTCTCTCCTGCAGCCTGGAGTCGGCTGGAGCTGTATGCTTGCGTCAGGCTCTAAATCCTCATACCCTCGCTCTTCCACCACAGGGGTAGCTCCTTGGACAACCAAAACCTGGCTCCCTACCTTGGGGCAGAGTTTGTGACTCCACCCCTCTTCCCATGTTTTCAGAGGAGGCTCTGCTCCCTGACGTCCTGGCAGGATGGAAGATAAGGTAGGAGCTTGAATGGCAAGTCCAAATGGGTCATGAAGTCAAGAAGATTGAATGGACTGCACTGGCCACAGTGAAAGTTTGTGCCTAACAGTTCTTCATGGAACTGGGGAGAAGAGAGGAAGAGAGGACCCCAGCAACCCCATCCCTCCATTTGTCCCCTCAGAGATATATACTGTTTTGTAACTTATTATAATAGACTATGAATGGGTCCATGAAGTTTACTGTAACTCTCAGGTATTTGATCATCTGTGGCAATTGTGCCTATATTCAGTTTGCAGGATTAGACCCTGTATTTAATACCAAGATGTGTGCTCATCTCTCCTGAGCAAATCTGAATTTGAAAATGCACACTTTATTTTCAGAATGGCAAACTAAATACAACTGTACAGTAAGGACCTTATTCAGAGGCTACTGTAGTCAGTGGCAAAACTTCCATGTTCTTTGGCTCAGGCCTTGATTCATATTTGCAAACATAAAATGTAAATATTACTCATTTGCATTTGAAGGAGGATTATATACACACAGTGTACCCTAATCAAATGATTCTTTAACAAGTAACTTGATTATTTGCAGGACTGTACAATATTGAGTCTATTACAATTCATTACCTCAAGAGGAAATTTTTGTCCTTCTAAACTATGTTCTGATCCATCTGATGATATATTGCATTTTCCCCAGTGAAAAGTTATCTTGCTTGCTTTAAATACTGTTTCTAAGCCACCTCCGCTGACATAATAATCATTTGTCAGGTTAATTTCCACTAAAGAGAAAAAAAAATGGTCAATGAGCATGTGTGTGCATTTCAAATTCAAATACATCAACATTACTAGCTAAAAGGTGAACATATGTTGGTTCTCCTTACATTTCATAAACAGCTTGACAGCATGTGGATTATTCAGCTAAGAAAGAAAACCATTTGGGAGATTTATAGCCACTAATAACAAAATGAAATGTATTTTACTTCATTTCAAACTTTGATTAATAAAATAGACATATGGGGAGCGGAATTACTTTAATGCACTCTCATAATCCATTCTTTTGTAATCCATCTGAAACCTGTCATAGCCTTACATTAAACAAAAGCTCAAGAAAGCTGGCCTACCAGTGAAGCCTTCCTTCTAAGAAAAGAAAACAAAACCCTAACGGCCTCTCTTTGTAATCCTAGGATATAGACCTTCCGGAGTGTGGATGTGTTGATAAAACAAATGGGGAGGGAGGGAGAGAGAGAGAGAATTTACTGAGCATGGTAGAAGGGGGTTAACTAGAAATAATGAGGTAACACTTAGGGCTTGTCTACACTAGGACACGGGACACTCCTTGGAGGAGGATAAAGTGACAACAGATTAAAGGCACTTTACTCCTGAATGACAGTATCCTCCCAGGGTGGGGGATGGGATGTGGTTAAGGCACTTTAACTTTTCGTGTAGATGTGGCCAAAGGGAAGGAAAATGTAGGCCAGATACCAGGAAGCATTTCCTGACTGAGATATACAAGGTTGTGGAATAGTCTCCCAAAGGATGTGGTGGAAGCTCTGTCTCTGCAGAGAATTATAAATAAACTGGAAAAAGAGCTGAACACAGATATGTTGCGGAGAATAATCCTACACTGGCAGAGGGATGGACTAGATGATCTGTATTGTACTCTCTTCTTGCCACACATAACAGCAGTGGATTCTCAGTTTCATAAATTCCCTCAGTGCAGTGCCATGAAGAAAGCTGAAGGAGGTTTGGCTGGAGTGCCATGCTGCTCCTTTAAAATACTTTGAACTTCTACAACGGAGAAGGATCTCAGTTCACTTTCATGAGCATTCAAGAATTTATCCTCAGAACATTCCTGTAAGGTAGGGAAGAACTAATTGCCTAATTTACAAATAGGGAAATGGAGGCACAGGGGAGTTAAATGACTTGTCCAGGATTATACAGGAAGAATATGGCAGAGCCAAGAATAGAACCAAAATGTCCTTACTCCAAATCCTGTGCCTGAAACAAAAGACCACCACCCCCCACTTCTCCAACAGCCAAACAGCTTTTGATCACTACAGCTCTAGATCCAAATAGCAACCTTGGCTCAGTAAACACTAAGTAATCCTATGAACTACTTACTGGTGATTGGCTGATTATTCATGATACATTAAAAATGATTTTTGTATCTTAATTGCATCTTCCAGAACAGGCATTATTATTAGTAATTATTATTTTGTGGCAAATGTTAAATTATTATTTAGCTTCAATAAGTACTCATTATGGGATGATACTAATGATGTGATTACTTTGGCTATTTCTAACCGTGCACATAATTTCCATTTGTTTTCTTTATTTTAGTGACTTTCTATTACGCTTGGCTGCTGTCACACCTGGCTTTTGCCTAAACGCTAAAATCAGAAATGCAAAGGCTTAAAAACAAAAAAAAAAAAGAAAGAAAAGAAAAGAAAAAGAAAAATATAATTAAAAAACCTGAGCTATACACCACATTTCACTTTCATGACTCCCAATTAACTCAAAACATGAAACCGGACATTTTACCTGTTTTGCCAGTATTGTGAATGAAAGTGTCTTCTGAAGTTTCCTTTTCCCAACCTTGGAATTTAAGTTTTTTGAGATTTACATTTACTTGGGTAAGATCTTCATCAATATTAATAGGAGATTGTTTGGCACCATTGCATGCTGGATATTTCTTCCCCCAGTTCTTTTGGTTCATAGTTCCTAAACATCAAAACATAACAGGCAAACCTTATAGGTAAACATGAACTTGCAAGCTAGTACTCTTATTTTTTGCACGTGGAAAAGGTAAAATATAGAATGTAATAGCTTGGCAGAAATCTTGCCTTTCTTAGTATTCATTTACATGGTAATATGCAATACATATGACTTACATCCGAGATATTAGACATAGAGAATCACCTTTTTAGGCCATCTAAAAAAATCATGTACAAAGAGTAAGGTGAAATGATCATGGACTGATGACATAGCAGATCACACAAACACACAAAGTATATGCTAAAATATGTAATATAGGAATGGAACAAACATCCAGAGGCGGTCAAGCGAATCCAGAGTCTGATCATCTTTAGGAAATGCTGCAAAACCTTCTTCGCTGAAAAACTTGTACACTATAAGACTGGCGCTTATAACACTGCCACCTTCTTGTACCGAATAAAGCACTGCAGCCACAACACAAAAAGAGGAAATTAATAACATCTAAAAAAAAAAATCAAAAACAAAATCCCCACCCCAAGCAGAATTTTTAACCACTGAAAGGGAGACATGACAGAGACTTTATGATTCCACAAAGTCTGCTAATGACTTTGTTATTACTATTGGAATAAATGGAAGGCACTCCGATAACATGGTAATGAGCGTGGAGGATTTGGAGGTGATCTGTAATAACTGATGAATATTATATATGGTCTTTCTGTTCATCTGTTGTAAGTGGGGGTTAGCCCATGAATACTGAAACAAGGAACTTTGGCAAGATAAAAAGACAGGCCCTCAAGGACAGGGCAGACAGTGACTGTAGAGGAACAGATTGAGCCCCAGAGGCCAATGAGCTGGGGTAAGACAGGCCTGCCTCAACCTTTCGGCACGTGTATAGACTGTTTATTGTTTTAAAAGCCTCTACTTTTATACTTTGCCTTGTTTCTGTTGTTAAGATTAAACAATACTTTGTTTTAAGAAGGCAGTTTGTGGTCACTTTTCAATGCTGGCCAAAAGCTTCCAAAGGGAAGAGCTGCAGGTACCAAGTCCAGTATGACCTGGTGAGGGTAAGCTTGGTTCATCCACAGAGTGCTGTAGTCTAACACCTGATCTAAGAGTGGGAGAAATGTGTGCTTCTACTCCAAGGAGGTCAAAGCACGAGGCCTCATGCTAGAGAGTGGTGCAATGAGTGGTCAGAGAAGGGGGTCAGAGGTGCAGTAGTTTTGCAGCCGTGACAACGGCCAGTGGTATAAAACTCTACAATCAGACTGATTGATCTATCTGTCTGTGTGTCAATCTCGAACTAAATAATTCAGGAAACTGAGTTAAATAGGGTACTGACATCACCTAACTGTGCATAAGTAATGTAGGTACTGCTCTGAAATTTTGACAGATGAAACTGTCAGCTGCAATATCCAAGCAAACTAAACAGAGCTCACAATGTAGTTTTAGGTTTCAGAGTAACAGCCGTGTTAGTCTGTATTCGCAAAAAGAAAAGGAGGACTTGTGGCACCTTAGAGACTAAGCAATTTATTTGAGCATGAGCTTTCGTGAGCTACAGCTCACTTCATCGGATGCATACTGTAGAAATCGCAGAAGACATTATATACACAGACACCATGAAACAATACCTCCTCCCACCCCACTCTCCTGCTGGTAATAGCTTATTTTTATAATAGATAAGCTACTACCAGCAGGAGAGTGGGGTGGGAGGAGGTATTGTTTCATGGTGTCTGTGTATATAATGTCTTCTGCGATTTCCACAGTATGCATCCGATGAAGTGAGCTGTAGCTCACGAAAGCTCATGCTCAAATAAATTGGTTAGTCTCTAAGGTGCCACAAGTCCTCCTTTTCTTTTTGCGAATGTAGTTTTAGATTTTCTGGAGATGGGGGTTATAGCTTCATACTAAGTACATGACCACTGGAGAATGCCAACCTGTCTAAACTTCCAGTCCTATCCAAACATGCATACTCCTTTTAGTGGACAATCTCTAAAATGACTAATGGTGACCTTTGATGGGATTTCCTATTGCAAGGTAATATCTTGCAGTCTTGTAGAATTTTTTTAAGAAAAAATAGAACATGAGGCATGGAGCTAACATTCCACTCTCAAAACTTCCTTCAGAGGATTCTGGGCACAGTAAATAGGCATTTCTTGTGGTAAAACAATGACAATGGGGAATTCAAAATACCATCTGCATGCAGAAGCAGAGAAATGTAGGGCTGGAAGGGAGTTCAAGAGGCCATCTAGTCCATATTACTACTTAATAGGAATGTCCAAGGTGATTGCATTTACAGCCAAGAAAGTTCAAGTCAAGTCCAATATCTATTCCACAATACCATATCAGTTATATATCTAGGGTGAACTGACTATGCACTTTACCAGGATTTTTCTGTTTTTTAGGAACAGTACAGGTTTCCTGGCTGATATTACTGACGCCAATTTTGTCCCAGATTCAATTTAATTGGCCAGCTGGCTGGCCAGCCTACACCAACTTCATGCCAGCCTACAACTTCCCCTCCCCCAGTAGCACTTCCTCTTCCCAATTGCCTTCTGTGGGAATCCTTGCCTGCAACTCCCATAGTCTAGACATCATCTCTTCTAGACCCTGTTTATACTGCATCACTTGTTGCCAGTCTCCTCATTTAAATATGCATGCACAGTAGCTCAATGCCTCAGTAAAAATTCATAAGGCATATAATTATGGTCAACCTCTTTCCCCCTCAAAAATGCCCTAGTGTCCCTCTTTTTCAAAAGACTCAAACCTGACCATTCTACTTGTCTTTGACTATTGATTGTTTACAACAACGGTATCCATTTACTCTCCTTTAACTCAGTCTGGGATCTATACCAATCCAGTTTTCACCTTTTCCACTCTGCTTAAACTGCATTCACCAAAGTCTCAGACAACTCTTCCTAGCTCTACTATGTCTCAGGGTCTCTACCTTGACCTTTCTGTTGTTTTTGGTAATGTTGATCATCCTCTCTCTTCTTCCTTAACATACCGTCCTCCCCTGAATTTTGTGCCCTGTTGTCACAGATTCAAGGAAAGAGCGCTTATGTCCCCCCTCCCCCATGATCTCTCGAGTTTTGCAGCTCCCACTTCTCTGGGTTGGAGATCTGCATCTTTCTCTCTCCCCCCCTCCCCCGCCCTCCTCTGACCAGAGGTTTTCAGGCTGCAGAACTCCCTGCCTTACACTGGGATATCCCCAGCAAGCCATACTGCCTGAAGGCCAGCATCTGTGCTTTGCTTTCTCTCAGAGCGCTATGAACAGTATATTGCCAGCAGTTAGAAGTTACCACACACCTATTTCCAAGCAAGCATATTTATTCTTCAGCTAAAAGCATTTAAGAGAAAATGCATATAAAAACAACAGAAGTTCCTGTATGCATGCTAAAAGCTTACCAGAGTCTTACCCCATCAGTCTTGTGGGGCCTTAGCAGGCCCAAGTCTTTTCCTTCCGTAAATGATCATTTGGACAGAAGGTCCTGTCCATTTGCTGGATCAGAAAGACAGCCCTGAGTCAGTTTAAACACAACCTTTTTATGCCAAAAGCCCTGTAGTTATTTGTTGGTCTCTAAGAAGTCCAGTTTGAACCAGCATATGCAAGACTCCCCAAGGGTGGTATCTCTCTGGAGGTGTTTACAATTTGAGTGATTCACCTATGGCAAACCTCCTGACTCTGCACCCGCCCGCCTTGAGTTGCATACATAAACCATTCATACCCTTAATACAGTGTGGTCCCCCAAAGATACTGCTTGTGGCTGACATCTCTTTCATTGTCCTCCTCTGACTTTTGTGGCCCTGTCCCCTCATTAGCGCTCTTTTCACAGCATCTTTGTTGATAGATTATTCTCCCTTGCTTACCTCCTCTGTAGAAGTCCCACATGTTTCTGTCCTTCACTCCCTCCTCTTCTCCTTACTCCAGGGAGACTCAAACAGCTTCCATAGTTTCTGCCCTACGCTGACAATTCCCAAATTTATCACTTAAAACCAGTCCTTTCCTGCTCTACCCTGTTTAGTTTGCAGGTGCACCTTTCTCTCCTACACCTTACCTGGATAGCCTATCTCCAGTTCAGGCTCAGCTGAGCTTCTTATTTCTCTCTTTTGTCCACCATCCTCCCATTCTCTAAGGCTTGCAGTCTTTGTGTCATTGCTGACACTTCCCTTCCTTCTCCTCATATGAGCATCCAGGCTCTTGCCACTTCCTTCTCCACAACATTTAAAAAGTCTGATCCTTTGTTTCCGATTGTATGGAGATATCAGTTGTCCATACCCTTGTCATCTCCCCCCTTCAGTACTGTATCCTCTTCCTAGTCCTCTCTGGTTTCCTCAATATCCATTTCACAGCTAAAATGTTCTTTCTCCCCATCAATCACAGTGTGCCACTATCCTCTGCTGAATCATTGCACTGGCTTCCCCTTGCTCACTGCAACAACTTTTAACTTCTAGTCCTCATCTTCAAAACTCTGCCCTGGCAAACTGTTGGATGTTGTGCCCTGCTGCATTCCCCTCATCCTCTTTTTTTCCTCCCAGTGATGCCAGATATGAGGCCTCCACGGTTTCTTTCTCCCACTGCTGTCTTCTTTGCACTTTCTTCCCTCCCAGTGCCAGTGCAACAAGCCCCTAGCCTCTCTTCATTCGAATCCCCTCTAAAGCTTCACATCATCTATGAAGCCTACAATTAAAATCAAAACATTTAAAAAAAATTAAAAATGAACCCATAATATATGGCAACTCCTTCCTCTAGTTTTTCCAGCATGTTTTGTGCTGCTGTATTTGTCATCTAGAATGTAAGCTCTTTGAGTAAAGGATTGCCTTGTTACTGGAGCCTGAGACAGCACAGAGCATAACAAATCCTGAAAGCTAAATTAATAACAATGCTAATAATAATCCTACAGTACCCCAGGAAGCACAGAATGGTTATAAATCCTCCATACTGCCTGGAATCAGTGCCATTAAATAGGAAACTGGCTCTAAGTAGTGCAGCATCACTAAGGCCCAGCAAAGACAGTTAGACCCTCCAGTCCTAAGGTAAAGGGGAGGAACTTGAAGTAAACAGGAAAGGATGGAGGGTGGTGTCATGAAAAAGGAGGAAGTATGACTGGCAAAAGAGAGAGGACAGAAGGCTGGGGACACAGGAAGGGATGGTGGCTGGCTGCTTGGCTAGGCAAGGAAGGAGTATAGCTGGAGAATGTGTGGGAGGGAAAGGGCCCAGGTGGCTTGGGAAAGTCAGAGTAAGTGAGGATGCATGGGCAGGAGAGGGAAAGGAAGCACATATTTTTTTCCCCTCCCAGTAAGGGCCCTGCGCAACCTGCTACAGCTGGCTGGGGAAAAAAAGAATTACCTTTTTTAAAAAAAAAAATACCCAAAACAAAGGACAAATTGTGAAGGAAAGTTTTTGTGACTTTTTTTCAACCAGCTTTACTGCCTACCCGCTTTCAGTTACCAAAATTCTACTGTGCGTGAACCCTGATGCCCTGGGAGAAAGTTACTGAATTGTACTGATAGCTTTCCAATGATATGTTGCACATAGTTACTGTTACAGGATGATCTCCTTCCTGTTGTGAATAAAGGAAAAGCACAAAGTCTCCCTGTTGCTCTCTAGTTGAGAAAAAATTACTGATCTTTGTATGGTGCCATGAATGTTAAGTGAAATCCAGAAGAATGAAAGAAAAGGCATTTTCAAACGTGCAACTGAAGAAGAGATAAGACTTCCAACTACGATGAATTAATCAAGCCTCCACATTCACTGCGCATGGTAGGAAGTATGAACAGTAATTGGAAAACTTTCAAACAGACTTTTCTTCTCTATATCACAGCAGTTGATGCAACTGAAATGCTAGATAAACAAAGAGCAATATCGCTGCTTACAACTGCAGAATCACAAGCAACTGATATTGACCCGGAGGAAGACAAAATTGGCAAAATAGTTTGCAAAAGTTTGATGCATACTTCTCTTCAAAAGGAGAATGAGCTTTATGAGGAATATTATTTGAACACAGTAATAAGAAGTGACATCTGATGTGCTCATTTCATAGATAAGCAACTACAGAGATCTTACATAATTGATCGAATAGCATTAAGAGTTAAATATAAAGCAAATCACAGACAAACTGCAAAGAGAACAGGAGTTCAAGCTTGATGGTCCAATTCATATGCGTATGCCTGAGAGATAGCACTATTACATGTAAGTATTGGTGTAGGTATTGAAAGTGAAAATTGGTGAAACTACCACAGTTTAGATGATTTGTAGAAGTTCAACAAATAAACAAAACCCCATCAACTCCAAGATATTCAGCAAAACAGCAGATTGTTTAAACCTAAGTGCTGTGGTGTAAAATCACAGTTGGTGTAAAATCACAGAAATTGCTTTTTCAAAGCAATTCCAGCTATTTTGAAAAAATTATGAAAACTGAAGGTAAGAAAATAATTTTGCAAAACTATGCTTTGCTGAGAAGAAACCTGAGGAAAATAATAATCTTCATTGTGAAACTGAGGCAGGCCCGAAGGAGAAAATGTAAGTCAAAGTGGTCATCTGTGGAGACATATCTGAAGCTTCACAATGATTGAGAATCAGTGCGAGCAAAACAGGTAACAAGCTACAAGAAAGGTTGCTTATATCACTATCATCGTTGTTCTTGTTCTGGGGAAAAAAAATCTCCACAGCTGACTCTTAGTCCTTCTCCCTAGCTGAGTCTCATGTTCAATTCTGCTCCTTCCCTGCTCCCATTTAGGGCTGCCAGGAATAAAAGGAATTCCATTTCACCAAAAATTTTGAGATTTCAACACTTGTTTTTGTTTGGATGCAGAACAACAATAAGACCTTTCGAATTTTTTTCACAGAAAATGGAGGGAGAGAGAGACACATCCCCTGAACAGCTAATAGGCTAGTGGTTAGGACACTTACGTGGGATGTGGAAGACCCAAGTTCAAGTCCTTTCTCTCAATGATTCGGAGGAGAGATTTGAACCTGGTCTCCCACGTGCCCACTCCCATTCTCTCAATTCCATCCTGGACCTGAGAAACTCTCCCAAGGAAAGTTTAGTCAAAACAAGCAAGTTTCCAGGAAAAGTTTGGGCTTCGATGAATCAGTATTTTTCTTATGAAAAAACATTTTCTCAGAAAGATTCCCAAGCAGTTCTACTCTCTGGGATGCCATCTCTCCACTGATAGCTGTAGCTACTGACTCTGTGATCTACCCTTGTCTGCTGAGCTCCCTTGAAATCTGGCCCATAATATATTATTGCACAGCAGACCACTCCCCCAAAATCACTCTTGCCTTGTGTTAAAATACCAAAAGGAAAAAACATCCGTCAGATGATAGTGCATGAAACATCTAGAGCTAGCTAAAAAAGTGCACAGGATTTCAAAAGACTAGCTAGGAAATTAACTAGGCTGTGGTACCCTCTGCAACTCTACAGAAGAGGTGCTTTTCAGAGGGTTGATGCACTGCTATGCACATACAGTCATGGCTGTAAACCGTCTCGATGTACATTGTATCCACATGTACACAGTGATGGTATACGACTTGTGGTTCACTCATCATGTATCAGTGCTGCTTGGGAAACATTATGCACAAAGAACTTCAGATTCAAATCTGAAGCCAAAGGAATATGGTTCTGAAACAAGGAACACATATTGCATATAATTTCAGCACATTACGGAGAATGGACATATTTGTGCAAGAAACAAGAGGTTGAGATAATTATCATTCCCAGGAAACCAAAGTATGCCAGAAAGAAATACATTAGGAAGGAGGGTTTTTAATTTGGGAAATTCCATTTTCCCAAGACTACATTTTAGTAAGGTACCATAGGTCAAAACTACCAGAGTATGTAACTGATTAAGTTCATGTTTCTCTTGAATGGAGGTATGTCTGCCCTGAGGCAATGTAAGATGGGTTAGTATTAACAGCAGCTACTAGTGGAGAAATGCTTTGCAAATATGTCAAGGTGGAGAGGCCACTCTCACTTCACAGGCATAAATTTTGAAAACACTAAAAGATTAGAGCCATAGTTGTAGGGATTAGGGATGGGAGAACTATATAATATAAAATAACTAGTTTGACTCTATTCCCAAATTGAACCGTCCCTCTTGTCAGTCATCTGAAATACTGCTTCTGGCATAGGCAGCTCAGCATGAGTGGAACGGGACCGTAGAAAAACAGTTATGGAAGAGGCACTTGAAACTACTTTAGGTTTTCTTTAGTACCCCTCTCCCTATTATCTAAGAAATGGAACCCTAGAAGACTTTATTTTTAAACTTGAGTGACAGATGAAAGAGAATAGAGAAGGGATATGGAGGTTTTTCCATCTTTTCTTTAATTCCGTCCTACCCAGTTTTCTTCCTTACTTCCCATCTTTTCTTCTCCCCTTTATTTTTAGAAGCGTATACTGCACACATAAGAGAGATTAAGGATATACATTCTATGCAATTAGTAATACTGGAACTGCCTTAGCTAAAATCTTACAATCTTATTACTTTTAAAGTAAGTGATATTAAACAATTCTATTAGAGCAGAATAATTCTACCCAGTGGTACCAAGAACCCACAGTCAACCTGTGGAATTGTTTGCCAGAGGATGTGGTGAAGGCCAAGACTATAACAGCGTTCATAAAAGAACTAAATAAATTCATGGAGGATAGGTCTATCAATTGCTATTAGCCAGGATGGTCAGGGATAGTGTCAACCGCCTCTGTCAGCCAGAAGCTGGAAATGGGCAACAGGGGATGGATCAGTTGATCATTATCTGTTCTGTTCATTCCCTCTTGGGCACCTGGCACTGGCCACTGTCAGAAGACAGAATACTGGACTAGATGGACCTTTGGTCTGACCCAGCATGGCCGTTGTTATGTTCTCAGAATAAAACCAACATTTAGCAGAAGCTTGTCTTTCACGATCAGAAGTTGGTCCAGTAAAGATATTACCTCACCCACCTTGTCTCTCTAATATCCTGGGACTGACACAGCTACAACAATACTGCATATGAACTTGGGATCTACCCAACACCATCCTGCTACTTAAGCTCCTTTTTCCCACTAGGGTCATCTCACCAGTTCCATACTTAGAATCATAGGGCTGGAAGGGACGTCAAGAGGTCATCTAGTCCAGTCCCCTTCACTCATGGCAGGACTAAGTATTATCTAGACTATTCCTGACAGGTGTTTGTCTAACCTGCTCTGAAAAATCTCCAATGATGGAGATTCCACAACCTCCCTAGGCAATTTATTCCAGTGCTTAACCACTCTGACAGTTAGGAAGTTTTTCCTAATGTCCAACCTAAACCTCGCTTGCTGCAATTTAAGCCCATTGCTTCTTGTCCTATCCTCAGAGGTTAAGAAAAACAATTTATCTCCCTCCTCCTTGATAACAGTTTTCAAGTATGTAAAAGGTTGTTACATGTTCCCCCTCGGTCTTCTCTTTTCCAGACTAAACAAATCCAATTTTTTCAATCTTCCCTCATAGGTCATGTTTTCTAGACCTTTAATCATTCTTCTCTGGACTCTCTCCAATTTGTCCACATCCTTTCTGAACAATACTCCAGTTGAGGCCTAATCAGTGCGGAGTAGAGCGGAAGAGTTACTTCTCGTACCTTGCTTACAACACTCTGGCTAATACATCCCAGAATGATGTTCGCTTTTTTTGCAACAGTGTTACACTGTTGACGCATATTCAGCTTGTGGTCAACTATGACCCCCAGATCCCTTTCTGCAGTACTCCTTCCTAGGTAGTCATTTACCATTTTGTATATGTGCAACTGATTGTTCCTTCCTAAATGGAGTACTTTGCATTTGTCCTTATTGAATGTCATCCTATTTACTTCAGACCATTTCTCCAGTTTGTCCAGAACATTTTGAATTTTAATCCTATCCTCCAAAGCACTTGCAACCCCTCCCAGCTTGGTATCATCTGCAAACTTTATAAGTGTACTCTCTATGCCAATATCTAAATAACTGATGAAGCTATTGAACAAAACCGGACCCAGAACTGATCCCTGCAGGACCCCACTCGTTATGCCCTTCCAGCATGACTGTGAGCCACTGATAACTACTCTCTGGGAACAGTTTTCCAACCAGTTTTGCACCCACCTTATAGTAGCTCCATCTAGGTTGCATTTCCCTAGTTAGTTTATGAGGAGGTCATGCGAGACAGTATCAAAACCCTTACTAAAGTCAAGATATACCACATTTACTGCTTCCCCCATATCCCCAAGGCTTGTTCCCCTGTCAAAGAAAGCTATCAGGTTGGTTTGACATGATTTGTTCTTGACAAATCCATGCTGACTGTCACTTATCACCTTCTAGATGTTTGCAAATTGATTGCTTAATTATTTGTTCCATATCTTTCTGGATACCGAAGTTAAACTGACTGGTCTGTAATTCCCTGGGTTGTCCTTATTTCCCTTTTTATAGATTAGCACTATATTTGCCCTTTTCCAGTCTTCCAGAATCTCTCCCGTCTTCCATGACTTTTCAAAGATAATCACTAATGGCTCAGGTATCTCCTCAGTCAGCTCCTTGAGTATTCTAGGATGTATTTCATCAGGCCCTGGTGACTTGAAGACATCTAATTTGTCTAAGTAATTTTTAACTTTTTCTTTCCCTATTTTAGCATCTTCTGATCCCACCTCATTTTTACTGGCATTCACTACGTTAGACATCCAATCTGTCCAACTGAAAAACTGTCAACTGTCTTCAATTGTTTTTCCCCTTAGACTTGCTTCCCATGGGATCTTACCTACCAACTCCCCGAGTTTGCTAAAGTCTGCCTTCTTGAAATCCATTATCTTTATTTTCCTGTTCTCCTTCCTACCATTCCTTAGAATCATGAACCCTACCATTTCCTGATCACTGTTACTCAAGCTGTCTGCCATTTTTAAATTCTCAGCCAGTGCCACCCTATCTGTCAAAATCAAATCTAGAACAGTATCTCCCCTAGTAGCATTCTCCACCTTCTGAAATAAAAAAATGTCTCCAATACATTCCAAGAACTCGTTGGATAATCTGTGCACTGCTGTGTTATTTTCGCCAACAGATGTCTGAGTAGTTGAAGTCCTTGTTTGGACTTCCCTTCTGCACTTTCCTCTAGCTCTTACTGGGCTGCACTTCCTGCTCCCAGGCTGCTTCCATTCTATGGTGTCCATTTCTCCAGCACCAGCTCCAGCTGCTGAGGCTGCATCCCTTCTTTTTCACCTCAGCTATGGGTGCCTCTCCCCCATTTCCCTCAGTAGGCAAGAGCTCTCCTCCACTCCCTGCCACAGTTCTGCCCTCCTGCACTGCTTCTTCCTACCTCCACTACTTAAGAATACCCCCTTCCAACACCCAGCTTCACTACCCCGCTAATTTAAAATTATCCTCACCCATTCAGATTTAAAAAAAAAAATCTAGGCATTAAACAGCTGAGTGACTTGTCCAAAGCCAGAGAGGGAGTCAGGTCAGAGCCAGGAATAGAATGAAGGAGTTCCTGGGGCCTCATTTTGGACTCAGATAATTAGATTATGCCTCTTACAAATGTCTCATTTCTTCTGGCTTTTCCAAGATGCTAACTGCCTGCCAATAAGTAGGTCAAGAGTTCAAAACCAAAAGTAACTAGTACTGCTTTGTCAGGTACAGTAATATCAAAGATCAATTGTCTGACCACTAGTCAAAACTTTAATGACATTGTAAAAAGCATTCAGGAAAATTCAGCCCTCATATAAAGCAGGCTCAACTATTACTGAAGTCAGTAATTATGAATCTAGTGAGTTGTGCCTGTTATTCCACAGATATATTTGGCACATATCTAGGGGCAGGGAAAATGATATATTTTATGCTGCTAACACAGGATGCAGCATTTAAAATGAAACAAACAAATGAACAAAACCCCCTAGATGGCTGGCAACTTCAGTCCCTGATGCAGTCAGGACAAGTGAACTGGAAAAGATAGTCTGGTATTTATTTTAGCTGCTTATTTATCCTTTTCATGTTTTCATATCAGTGTATCGGTATTGTGTGAAAATGTACTTCAACCTCTGGACACAAGACAATAAGTAATGTACAAATAAAGACTTGTAACAACACAACGATCATGGGTTGCCTTGAGAAAATGACATCTACTGGATGACCCAGCACAAACAAGTTAGTAAACTCAACCTCTGCTATCAGAATATAAGGGTATCTATGATCTTCTGCCCTTGAGCGAAATCCAGTTCAAGGTGTCAATAAGTCTGGGAAATTCTACAGGGGCCATTTGTTGTCTCCAAATCACACAAAATCTAGTACTTTCACTGTGTTAGATAGCAATGCTTTCTTGATTATCATACACATTGTAAGGAGAGTGATCACTTTAGATAAGCTATTACCAGCAGGAGAGTGGGGTGATAGGAGGTATTTTTTCCATGCTTTGTGTGTTTATAAAAAGATCTTCTACACTTTCCATAGTATGTATCCGATGAAGTAAGCTGTAGCTCACGAAAGCTTATGCTCAAATAAATTGGTCAGTCTCTAAGGTGCCACAAGTACTCCTTTTTTTTTTGCAAATGCTTTCTGCAGTGTCTCTGAAGCAGAACCCCCCCCCCCCCCACCCCAGAAAGCATGGCTTTTGAGTAGAACTCCCCAGAAAGTGTGGCTTTGGTATAACATCACAAATTGAGTGTGATTGCCACTGGGGAAAGATGCCCTCAAGGATTAGGAAATGAGGTGTTGCAGATTAAGAGAGGAAGTTGGAGATCCAAAGTCCTAAACTACCAGTTTGGAAGAAAAGCTTTAAAATAATAGAATACAAAATAGCTGTAGTTATTGTAAGAAAGTTCACTCCCATAGGCCCTGAAAGTTCTGTAACATGAACCTAGGCCTGGTCTACACACAGGTTTTTACTAGTATAACAATAGGTTGGTCAAGGGTGGAATATTTTAAACGGTATATTGGTACAATACTCTTAACGTGAACATAATTACATTAACGTAAAGGTGGTATAGATTATTTCTTTTCCCATTTAAGAATAACTAGACCAGAATAAAGTACCTTGATACTGATATAACTGTGTTCACATTCGTTAAAGCAGTACACCTCTCTAGTATAGACAAGACCATAGATAAGTACGTTTGTTAGTTTTTCAGGGCAGAAGCCTTGTCATCTTACTTGTCTGTAAATTCCCAAGGACACTCGCAATGCGAGATAAATAAAACTATGTAATCATCACTTGCACTGTGTCTAGTGACACAGAGATATGGCTCAGCAGAACAAAAACTGAAAAATTAGTGACACTGCTGGATATGACCAAGAACCAACTTTCTCCTTCCACACCACCCACGCTGGATAAAACGTTTAAGTCCTAAGTACAATTGTAGGGATAAAAAGCAAATTTGCAATCAGCATTATGATATTACTGCCAGCCTAGAGATTTTTCTGCCTGGGACTCAGTCTGATAATAATTCAGAGTCAGGGTGAGGAAAATACTGAGCCCAATGCATAGAAGGATAAATGCCACTGGACACTTTCTTTTAATTTAAAAACAGTTTGCTCGTTCGCCTCGCCTTCCTTCACATCCTTCCAAAACTGGCTATTGCTGGCTGGTTAGCAAGTATATAATCAAACACTTGTATACCAGAGAGATACCAGTCATCACTATAGATCTATCTGCAGTGCTGTTTAGATTAGGAGGGGGATCATTAGAGAAAGTCAATCAGACTACTCTCCTTTTATTTCCTCCGAACCTTCACATGAGTGGTGCTAACTGATAATGTGGCAGCACATGACCCACACTTGCCAGGTATTTATGGTAATTCATTTTTGGCTTTCATTCATTAATACAGAGATTATATTTTTTCAGGTAATTAGCAAATCGGAGTTTTGTGAAAATACCATCTGATATATAGATATGCAAAAAGAAAAAAAGAAAAAGAAAAAATGCATTCTCTCCTCTGATTGTATTTATTTAATTTTGCAGATATGTACACTAAATTGAAAGCTCTAGTTACCTCTTAGTGCCTCATGTTTCTGATGAACTAATATTTTATGGAAACGATTTCCTTTAACCCACAGATGCATAGCAATCTGTGTTTGCAAACCACTAACAGGGTTTCACAAGTGAGGAACATTCTAACAATGCAGATAAGCAAGGCTGTGAAGTTGCAAACAGAATCTGAATACTGTACACGGAGAAGAATCATTGTAGAAACCCTGGCCCTGGTATTAGCACGTGATGCAGCAGCATTGAATGATGTCCTGGCGAGAGAGACAGTCAACGAGAGGGCAGCTCGAGCTGTGGCAGCTGGAAGGTGGTTAGAGAAGAACGAGGCAAAAAGAGGTGGTGCTGGGGTGGAAAGGCGAATGGCCAGTGGAAGCTGTGCTAGAGGAACCTGGCCCATGAGGGGCATGTGCAAAGAGCCTGGCTGTGAGGGGCACAGAGCATGTGACTGGTGAGGTTGATCCCTGACAGAGGGAATAACCTTTGAGTGCCTGGGGAACGGGTATGGCTCTTTGGGTGACGTGCTACCATTCATAGTTGGACCTATTGGAAAGGGGTGTTGCCACTGCAGTGTCAAAGCAAAGGAGCATCACAAGCAGAAGAGAGGCAATGGCAGGATAGCCAGGGTGAAGCTGGACTTTGCAGCCAGGGAGAGGTGGAATTGATTCCTTCTTTCTTGGGGTGACACAGCGTATTGTTAAAAAACAAACATTTTATTGTGATGGTAATTTACAGTTTATTATTTTCCTAAGTATTTCATGTTACTTTATATTGTATAAGAATCACAGAATCATAGAAAATTAGGGTTGGAAGTGACCTCAGGAGGTCATCTAGTCCAACCCCCTGCTCAAAGCAGGACCAACCCCAGCTAAATCATTCCAGCCAGGGCTTTGTCAAGCCAGGCCTTAAAAACCTCTAAGGAAGGAGATTCCACCACCTCCCTAGGTAAGCCATTCCAGTGCTTCACCACCCTCCTAGTGAAAAAGTTTTTTCTAATATCCAACCTAGATCTCCCGCACTGCAACTTGAGACCATTATTCCTTGTTCTGTCATCTGCCACCACTGAGAACAGCCTAGCCCCATCCTCTTTGGAACCCCTTCAGGTAGCTGAAGGCTGCTCTCAAATCCCCCTCACTCTTCTCTTCTGCAGACTAAATAAGCCTAGTTTCCTCAGCCTCTCCTGATAAGTCATGTGCCCCAGCCCCCTAATAATTTTCGTTGCCCTCTGCTGGACTCGCTCCAATTCGTCCACATCCTTTCTGCAGTGGGGGACCCAAAACTGGACGCAATACTACAGATGTGGCCTCACCAGTGCCAAATAGAGGGGAATAATTACTTCCCTCAATCTGCTGGCAATGCTCCTACTAGTGCAGCCCAATATGCCATTAGCCTTCTTGGCAACAAGGACAAACTGTTGACTCATATCCGTCTTCTCGGCCACTGTAACCCCTAGGTCCTTTTCTGCAGAACTGCCACTTAGCCAGTAGGTCCCCAGCCTGTAGCAGTGCCTGGGGATTCTCCTGTCCTAAGTGCAGGACTCTGCACTTGTCCTTGTTGAACCTCATCAGGTTTCTTTTGGCCCAGTCCTCCAATTTGTCTAGGTCACTCTGGACCCTATCTACCTCTCCCTCCAACTTAGTGTCATCTGTGAACTTGCTGAGGGTGCAATCCATTCCCAACATCCAGATCATTATTAGTCTATTCTTTCTATTATGTTATTGTTCCTGCCACATTTCTTTATAATTTATAACATTTAAAATTAAGGTTATCTCCAATGTATGAGGTTGCCTCTCCTCACTGGAGGTATAGCCTAGCTGAAGGCTGAATCTTCTCCATCATTTTTAGATTCAGGGCTAGATTTTGCCTTTAGGCACAGCCCTGAGCAGGGGGTTACTAGGGATGCCCCTATGAGACACAATTCCCTCCCTGCTTTCTCCTTGGGCCTACTAACAGCCTGTTACCAGTACCAGTAATGAATTATGACACTCCCTCCGTCAGCTCATCTGTGGTGGCCAGCAACAAAGGTAAAACTGAAGGCATCACTCATTCCCTGCTCACGCTCTACCCACCTGCTCTGGGAGGGGAATGAGTAGCTGTGTATTGTCCACATATTTCTGGGGGAGGGTCATTAACTGGGCAGTTTCCCCTTTACATCCTTGCACAGCTGTGTCCTCCAAGTCATGATGTACTTGGAAATGAACAATGGTTGAATAAAAGAAAATGTGAAATCAAGGCATGCACCAATTTTTAATTAGGCCATGAAAGAGACAGTTTAAAGGGACATCACTTTTTAAAGATAACACAATTTGCTGCTATTAAAATATATCTTTAGTGTGTGTTCTAGCATTGCAACTACAACATTAGAAGGGAACATGTGGGCTGAAACCAATCTGAAAGATATAGATAGCACCACTGAAAGTAAAGCCAGGTAGGCTATCAGGGGCTGAGGATGGTGGTGGGCAGAAGCTGTGGAAGCCGTATCTCCACTTTCAGTGCAGACCAGATGCAAGACTGGCAGCCAAGGATTTACCCCCTTCTCCCACAAAGTAGTGGCAACTTGCCCTTGCTCTCTTCCTCTGATCAGCAGGAGCAAAGGAGGAGGGGGAGATGATCATCTGCTTCAAATGCAGCATTTGTCCTCCAGCTAGTAAGTGATAGCTGATATATTCAAAGGAGATTAGCACAATGAAACATCTTCATAGGAGAGAAAATCACTATAAGCAGAATAAAGTTCACGGTCAAAAGAGAGGAAGTCTACTGAAATATACAAAAGCAATTTTGCCTTCTCATTCCATATTATTATATGGTAGATTCTACAGTGTTTAGAAAAGATTTTCAAGGAGGCACCATTCTTGCCCCCCAGTACAGACATAGATCATTGCAATGATCAGGGCTGGCTTGAGGCACCAGCAAAACAAGCAGGTGCTTGGAGCGGCACATTTCTAGTGGCCGCATTCCGGCGCCGGCCATGCCGCCCCTAGAAATGTGCCCCCGCCGCCCCAGCTCGCCTCCGCTCCGCCTCCGCCTGCTCCCCTGAGTGCGCTGCCGCCGCTCCGTTTCTTCCCCCATCCCTCCCAGACTTGCAGCGTGCGAAACAGCTGTTTCGTGCGGCAAACCTGGGAGGGAGGGAGGAGAAGCCGAGTGGCAGCGCACTGGGGGAGGCGGCGGTGGTGGAGCGGAGGTGAGCTGGAGCGGGGAGCGGTTCCACTCCCCCCCCCCGTTACTTCCTATGCTCCCCCTACCCTCGCTCACCTCCGCTCCGCCTGCTCCCCGAACGCGCTGCCTCTCCCTCGCCTGAGAGGGAGAAGCGGAGCAGCAGCGTGTTCAGGGGAACAGGCGGAGTGGAGGTGAGCTAGGGAGGGGGATTGCGGGGGGGAGCCGCAGGAAGCAACGGGGGGAGGAAATACGGCATGCCCAGGGGAGGAGGTGGGGCCAAGGATTTGGGGAAGGGGTTGGGAAGGGGCAGAGCCAGGGGCGGAGGGGGGCACGAAAAAAAAGTGGGAGCGGCCAAAAAGTTTTTTGCTTGGGGCGGCAAAAATCCTAGAGCCGGCCCCGGTAATGATGTATCATCCCCTCCATTAACTTGTCAAACTTAATCTTGAAGCCAGACATGTCTTTTGCCCCCCCTGCTCCCCTTGGAAGGCTGTTCCAGAACTTCACTCCTTGGATGGTTAGAAACCTTTGCCTAATTTCAAGTCTAAAACTTCCTGATGGCCAGTTTATATCCATTTGTTCTTGTGTCCACATTGGTACTGAGCTGAAATAATTCCTCTCCCTCCCTGGTATTTATCCCTCTGATATATTTATAGAGAGCAATCATATCTCCTCTCAGCCTTCTTTTGGTTAGGCTAAACAAGCCAAGCTCTTTGAGTCTCCTTTCATAAGACAGGTTTTCCATTCCTCGGATCATCCTAGTAGCCCTTCTCTGTACCTGTACCAGTTTGAATTCATCCTTCTTAAACATGGGAGACCAGAACTGCACACAATATTCCAGATGAGGGCTCACCAGTGCCTTGTATAATGGTACTAACACCTCCTTATCTCTACTGGAAATACCTCGCCTGATGCATCCCAAGACTACATTTGCTTTTTTCAAGGCCTATCACATTGGCGGCTCATAGTCATCCTGTGATCAACTAATACTCCGAGGTCCTTCTCCTCCTCTGTTACTTCCAACTGATGAGGCCCCAGCTTAAAACAAAAATTCTTGTTATTAATCCCTAAATGCATGACCTTGCACTTTTCACTATTAAATTTCATCCTATTACTATTACTCCAGTTTACAAGGTCATCCAGATCTTCCTGTATGATATCCTGGTCCTTCTCTGTATTGGCAATACCTCCCAGCTTTGAGTCATCTGCAAACTTTATTAGTACACTCCCACTTTTTGTGCCAAGGTCAGTAATAAAAAGATTAAGTAAGATTGGTCCCCAAACCGATCCCTGATGAACTCCACTAGTAACCTCCCTCCAGCCTGACAGTTCACCTTTCAGTATGACCCATTGTAGTCTCTCCTTTAACCAGTTCCTTATCCAGCTTTCAAGTTTCATATTGATCCCCATCTTTTCCAATTTAACTAATAATTCCCCATGTGAACCGTATCAAATGCCTTATTGAAATCGAGGTAAATTAGATCCACTGTGTTTCCTTTGTCTAAAAAATATGTTACCTTCTCAAAGAAGGAGGTCAGGTAGGTTTGGCATGATTTACCTTTTGTAAAGCCATGTTGTATTTTGTCCCAATTACCATAGAGCTCAATGTCTTTAACTACTTTCTCCTTCAAAATTTTTTCCAAGACCTTGCATACTACAGATGTCAAACTAACAGGCCTTTAGTTACCTGGATCACTTTTTTTCCCCTTTCGTAAAAATAGGAACTATGTTAGCAATTCTCCAGTCATACGGGATGGTATGATGGGATAGCCTAATTTTGGTAATTAATTGATCTTTAACTATTAGCGGTAAATATGCCCAATGGCCTATGATGGGACAGGATCCGAGTTACTACAGAGAATTGTTTCCTGGGTGTGTGGCTGGTGAGTCTTGCCCACATGCTCAGGGTTTAGCTGATCGCCGGATTTGGGGTCAGGAAGGAATTTTCCTCCAGGGCAGATTGGCAGAGGCCCTAGGGGGTTTTCGCTTTCCTCTGCAGCATGGGGCACGGATCGCTTGCTGGAGGATTCTCTCACCTTGAAGTCTTTAAACCATGATTTGAGGACTTCAATAGCTCTGACATAGGTTAGGGGTTTATTACAGGAGTGGGTGGGTGAGATTCTGTGGCCTGCGTTGTGCAGGAGGTCAGACTAGACGCTCATAATGGTCCCTTCTGACCTTAAAGTCTATGAGTCTATGTACCTAAAAAAAACAAAAACAAAACCTCTCTCCATGTCATTTTCCTCCTCCTTCAGCCTCTCTCCTGATCAACAAAAACAACAGGGTTTCCTCCTCCAAGTGTATTAATTTTATCTTTTTACTCGTGTTATGGTGTTTATTTTCTCTTTATTTAAGACAGTGGTCCTGAATGTTAATGCAACACGAATTTGTCTAATTCCATGCAAAAGTTATTCTAGTACAAAAATCACAAAAGGAACTTTTTCTAGTTACCAGATAGGTTATATTATTGATTTACTGTGGTTTGCTGTCACCTAGGCAGGTAGTTTATTTTAGGACTTGCCTATCATTAAAGCTAATGTTATTTATTATTTTGCCCACAGTCACAGAAGTTCTGATCCAAACCCAACTGAAGTAAGTAGAAAGACCCCCAATGAATTCAGTGGGCTTTGGATACGGCCTATTATTATAGCGCATGAAAAAAAATTACCAATAAATGACAGCAGAGGAGTCTTGTATGCCAAAATTTCACAAATAGCCATGAAAAAGGTCAACATTGACACCTGAATAAAAAGATGGCCTTCGCCTCAAGTTTCAGGAATAACTTAAAGCTACTGAAATGCAAGGACTTGACAGCAATAAAACAAAGCAAGACAAATATAATCCAGTGCTGTTTTAATCTCATATCACTGCTTAGTCAGTCCCAGTAGCCATCAGCACAAACATGTCTCATGGAGCGTGAAAATAATTCCATTTCTTTACTCCTCAGTTTCTCACATTATGAAACTTCAAATTTTATAAAGGAGACATGCAAATCTCCAGAACAATATGTTACCATATGAAAACTATTTAATCTAACAGGATTCTGTATGTACCTGTGCTATACTTCTACAGGGAATAAGGGAATTTTTAAAAAGTGCTAATTTTACAAGCCATGAGGACAGAAAAGGATACAAATAAGAGAGAGTGAATTTTGCTTTGCAATATTCTATCGAGCCATATGGAATTCTTGCACACGTGTACATGTATACACACATAAACATTTGCCCAAGTAAACTGATTTTTATCCCAAACACTAGGTTCTAGAAATTCTATGGCCCATAAAGCATATCATAGTTCATAATATTCTGAAACTCATTCAATAATAAAAAGAAAAGGAGGACTTGTGGCACCTTAGAGACTAACAAATTTATTTGAGCATAAGCTTTCGTGAGCTACAGCTCACTTCATCTGATGCATTCAGTGGATGCAGGGGGGGGTGAGAGTTCACCTTCGCATTTTGAAAACATACAAAAATAGGTTATAAGCAAAGAGATGAAAGCCAAAAAATGTCCTACAAGCCTTTTGAACTGAAATGGCATTATTTTATTTGGACCCAGTGTAATTTCATTTGAACCATTATGTTCCCATTTTTCCACTGAAACTATAATGGCTCCTTTAGAATTGTGACATCAATTTCAATGGAAGTATAAAAGATTCTTCTTCCGAAATTGTGTCATATTTCAATAGCACTATTATGTGATTATTCTGTCTTTGAGACTATCAGGCTTCAAAAAACACTCCTTACGAATGTTCCACTGAATAGGATTTTACTCTGCCTTGACATGATAACAATATTATGTAAATTACGTAATAGCTGTTATACAAACTCACGCTTTTTCCTAGTTGAAACATTTTGTTTGAACATTTTTTTCTCCCCTCTGCAGTTTTAAAAAAGGCGTAACCCAGGCTTTTTAAAATCATCTTTCTGAACTAAGAACTTTCATAGCACTTTCCAGTGTGGAGAAATTATTCTTAGTTATACATTTCTGACAAACAAACAATCAGATGGCTAAACTCACCTCAGCTGTGGAATCCACTCTGCCTCAGGGTGTTTCCACTGCTGCCCTTAAAAGGAATTTATGTTTGGAGTGGTGAAGGAAGCAGCTTAATTGCAGCCGTGATGCATTGAACAAGTACATCCTTTGGCAACTGTATAATAATTCTCTATGGAAACACAGAGTTTTATTTTGAATGGTCTTTGTGTTCGAATGTCAGAAACTCTATAGCAAAGTTCTTTTGCAAAGATTCCAATCCTTCCTATCATCAATTCTCCTTTTAAAATTCACTAAACTCTTTAAAGGTTAGATAGCCTCATTTTTTTATTCCATCAATGACTAATACACAGGATAATCAACTTCCAAGATGATTTTTGTTACCATCATCCCTTTTCTTTTTTTATTCCACCAATGAAAAATATTTCTCCCCCCTTCTTCCCTCATTTCTGCATGCAGAAGGATAGTAGAGAATCAGGAGCAGCAAATGTTATTTCTTTTCCCCCATCCTGTCACCTAGGGAGCAAAAGTAAATATTTATGATCTGTAGCAATATTTATAAAATCTTTTCTAACTAAGCCATTTCAAAGGGAAGACTACTAGATTTGCATAGCAGACTTCGTGGCCTAATTTAAAGAATGCTTCCAGTACCACTCACCAGTTTTAAACAGGAAGCTATCAGAGGAGCAGGCAGGGGCTAGATGAGTGCATGGCTCTGTGCCCTGCATATGCACCCTCATCCATCCGTCCTCAAAGCAGAAGATGCACAAGGAGAGTTAATGCTTTCTGGAGAAGCATTAACTCACATACATATTGCCTATTGGATATCAATCAGATTCTAAAAAGGATATGGTGCACAGAGATGCTTCCCTGCTCCATTTCTTCTGGATTCAGAAAACCTCAACAGTCTGTCTCTGGAGGGCTTCTGTAGCAGGAGACTGATTACTTGCTTTAGTTCTGAGTAACAGCCGTGTTAGTCTGTATTTGCAAAAAGAAAAAGGAGTACTTGTGGCACCCTAGAGACTAACCAATTTATTTGAGCATAAGCTTTCGTGACCTACAGCTCACTTCATCGGATGCATACTGTGGAAAGTACAGAAGACGTTTTTATACAGACAAACCATGAAAAAATGGGTGATCATCACTACAAAAGGTTTTCTCTCCCCCCACCCCACTCTCCTGCTGGTAATAGCTTATGTAAAGTGATCACTCTCCTTACAATGTGTATGATAATCAAGGTGGGCCATTTCCAGCACAAATCCAGGTTTTCTCCCCCCCACCAAAAAAAAAACAACAACAAAAAACACACTCTCCTGTTGGTAATAGCTTATCTAAAGTGATGACTCTCCTTACAATGTGTATGATAATCAAGGTGGGCCGCTGGGGGGAGAGAAAACCTTTGGTAGTGATAATCACCCATTTTTTCATGGTTTGTGTGTATAAAAACGTCTTCTGTACTTTCCACAGTATGCATCCGATGAAGTGAGCTGTAGCTCATGAAAGCTTATGCTCAGATAAATTGGTTAGTCTCTAAGGTGCCACAAGTCCTCCTTTTCTTTTTGCTTTAGTTCTGTGGCTTTTACCTGTTTCCTGTTGGTGGCAAGTAGCTGTATGTATTTATGCTAAAAAACAAATTGTCCTCAGTAACATACTTGTATAACAAAATTGTCCTCTGGCAGAATTAAGTTATGTATTAGAAATCTTCCTGACAAGAATCTTCTCTGTTCATACTGTTGAGTATTGAACTCTCAGAGCTAAAATATTGACAGATGGAATTTTTTGAACTAAATTATTATCAGCTACCAACAATAGAGCCCTGCAGGCCCTTTGTCATAAGCTTATAGGTAACCTTAAAAATTATTTTACTAGCAAAAGAAAAAGCAGAATAGGTAAGAAATATTATCAAGTGTCTATGAAGATTGCCTTTCACAGATACATACTGTACAAAGTATTGAAAACTGACATCCCCGAAGATAGGGATTTGAGAGAGTTAACAATAAATCAAGGACAGCTACATTACTGTACAAAACATTGTGAAGATCTCTTAAAGAAACTGGCCCCTAAGAGATCTCCATTGTCCTTGCTACTGAGTATATCCAGGAAAGTTATTAAAATGTAGATGACAGTTTAAAGTGCTTCTTTTTAGAAACTTAAATTAAGTCATAATCTAATTCTACACTAATATTTCTCTACTACATTAGTCCTCAGTTTGATCTGAGCCCCAATCCTGCAATGAGATCCTCAGAGGCAGACCCATTTGAGTCAGCTATTCAGGCCACAGAACTTATCTTTATACTTGTCTGCAAAGCACCTTACATGCCATTAAAATAATTAAAAAAATACAACATGTTTCTATGGCATACTTAGCGTTCAGTCCTATCAAGGAAATACAGTTTAAAATGTAATTAAAATATTAAATATTTTATATTGGATACTCAAGTAACTTGGCTACCATTTGTTTTACGTCACTTAACTCCACATGGTACGGTGTGTATCTACCAAAACATTTCTGATGCAACTTCACACAGACTGAGTAATGTCTGTATCAACTGATCATATTCAATCTCCAGACCATCAAACACAGAACTCAGTGTTTTATGCAATATAAATTATTCAGAAAAACAAGGGAAAATAGATGAAGCCAAAAAACCCCCAACAACTTTATAACTAGCCTGGCACAGAATATTAGTATGTGGAAAACCTTGCTGTTAAAGGTACCACACACACACACACCATACTTGACACAAACCCACAAAAGTAAGGAAATGAAAAGTTAATCCACCTAACAGAACATTCCCTTTACTTCTCCGTTCACCAGCACATCAGTTACCATCACAACAATTACCCTTCACCACAGACCAGGCACCACAACTGTAATTCTGTCTGTTCTGCCCTTCTGTGCATACCGGGTTATTTCTCCCTAACATTCGTAGTTGTAGACGATTGGTGTAATAGCTGGTTGTGTTGGGAGACTGTAGTTAGGTAAAGGATTGTGTACAGAAGGGTGGCGCTGTAAGGCTGGCATCTCTAGAGGGCAGAGGTTGGCTGTCAAGTGTAGCCTGTTGTATGTGGTAGTTATGATAATGCTAAAGTATATGTGAATAGGAAGAGGAGAGGGTATTTACTGTTAGGTCACTTATCTTTTCATTTCTTTGCTTTCTTGGGTTTGTGTCAGGTCTTTTGTATATATGGCCAGTAACCCTAACTGCTTTACAACAAAGTTTGTGTATTCATTTGAGGGTTTTTTAAATGCGTAATTGAGAATGGGGTTTGAATGAGGGTGGGTACAGCTTGTGGGGAGCAGGACAGTCGTTGGAGTAGATGTGATCTGATAGCAACATGAATCCTTTTCTGTCATGGGGTAAATTAAGACAGGAAAGTGTACTCCTAATGGAGGTTTCATGTCAAATCATCTAGCAGGTTTGCATTTGCCCAGCCCTCTTCCTCCCCACCATCAGTCAGGCTAATATGTGCCAATCAATGAATCAAACGTATGTGCATAATCTAATTTAAAAATCAGGTTTGTGAGAACAGGACATACATTTTCACTTACGATGTGAACAATGACTAAAAAGGGCCTTAAAGTCACCATTTAAAAAAAATCCAAACACTGCCTATTGCACCAGATTTAGCTAAGATTCACTTCTTTACCAAGGTATGTGTAGATAGACAATGTTTAAGAGATATTGATCATCAGTGTAAAGTAGGATTGCCCTGGACAGCTTTCAGGAAGATTGCCCTGAACAAATTTCAAAACTTCCTGTTAAAAATGTAAGGAGCAAAACCAAACAAAATCTCCACAGAATATTAGAAGGGCAGCAAAAGTAATTCTGTGGGAAATTTCACTCTGACCAACTACTTTTAGGGATGCCCCATTGTATGCTCTCTTTTAACACTTTTTTAGAATGCAACCCTAGCTAGGAAGTCACAATTGTGGTTTACATTGATATCAGTGCAGCTACGCAGGTGTATGTGATGGCAGAATTTGATTCTAATATATATTTATTCATCATTTATTTGTTTAGCGCTAACAATGTGCTCAGCATTTTCCTTTCTGGAAGACATTACATCACAGCTGTACCGATGCAGCTACATCACTAAGATCTCACGTGTAGCAGCTCTAAGGCAATGGGAAAGAGCTCTCCCCTGGCATAATTTATGTCGCTCATGGATGTGGTTATTTCACACCCAAGTGACACAAATATTGCCGACATAAATGGTAATGCAGACATGACCTAAAAGAAAGACACAGAGAAGATGGGATACGAGACATCCAGAGATGGAGAGGACACAGTGATTGTTTCTTGTTTATTTGCGTTCCTCTTTCTTTTAGTATTTGTGTATGAAAGAACAGAGTAATTAACTAGAGTAAAATTCTCTTTTTACACACAGTAAAGTAAAGTAGTATATACGTCTTCCAGTATAAAATTGTGAAGATGCAAGGATATTAGGGGTCTATTCGTGAATGATTTGCACAACACTTACATGGGAATTTTAGTGCGAAAGAGGTAATCAAAAGCAAATTACACAAGATCATGATTCATCCACGTGAGTTTCATGGCATGTAATGGCAGATTAGATTAAAAAAAGGTGGGAAGTCAAGAGCAGGAAAGCAAGCAGAAACAAAGAGCAGATTATATCAATGTTTCTGACAATGTGGCAATACTTACTTGCAGATATAATGGTGACCTGTTTTGAATAATTTCTATAAAGTACAGGCACAAACATGACTTCTTCAACATCAGTTCTTTTGCATCAATCTTGTCTTGAAATAACACACAGGGCGTCATGTTCTCCTGTGCAGGGTACCATCCTGCAGGGGAAAGTTAAGTCTGGGACATTTGATGCAGAAGTTCCCTGGAATTCTTCTTGAAATCATGAAATGACATAGGACTAGCCTACTAAACCTGGGGATCTGCTAGAGGAAAAAGCCGTCCACCTCTTGTCCACATAGCCATCTCAGCTCCCAGCTTTACTACCATCCCTTCACAGCATGGTTCCATCAAACATTTTGTTTTGGGTTGAACAAAATGTTTAGTTTAAACCAAGATAAAACTTTGTAATACTTTGATTCCTCCCCCCCGCCAATAATTTCTTTTAAAATTGTTTTCAATTTGACTCCAAACAATTTTTTTCATTACTGTCAGCAAACCAATAAAATCTACTGTTGATCTAGTTCTGGTTGCACAGCATGGAGGTCAATCAGTTCTAACTAAGTTACACCTCTTTGTCCTGAAATTTTATGCTGAGAGGGAATCCTGCTGAGCATATGTGGCCTTCCTCAGCCCTGCCCTTTCTCAATCTGCAAGATCCCTGCACTCTTCAGAGGTCTGACTACTGCTTTAGGAGTCTAAACAGAGGGAGAGAATGGGGACTAGGTTGGCCATGGAAGAAGTGAGCGGACCAGGACTGGGACCAGAGGCAAAGCACATCATCCTCCTGCTGCTCCCTGTGGATTTTATAAGGAAACGATAACATAGTATGGCCTGGAGTGGCCATGACCAGAGGGAGTCACTGGTAGATCAGCTTCATTAGAACTGTACATGCAGGGAGCACCTGCAGTCAGTGCATCTGTGGAGTCACAGAGCTTCCACAGTCTGGTCCTCCTGCCTCTCTAATGGCACTCACAGGGCATGGGGATGAGTCACACAGACTATTCTGTGGGTTGGCATGGCAATCTCTGCTCCCCATCCCCAACAATGGGAGCGTCAGTGGGGGGAGCCTGAAGAGGATTTCTTCTCACTAGATCCCTTTTGCTAGATGTTGTTATCATTAGGTATTGTCCCACTCCAGTCCCTGTGAATGTAGCAAGCAGTGCAGTACCCAGGGACAACAGCATGAGGATATCAATTCAATCTCACACCAGAATTGATTATCTTTTTGTTCACTCAAACTCTTGTCAATATTCTTTTATTTTATAATTGAAGACAATGCAATTACAAGCAATTTCAAGAAATATTTGGCCATTTAAAAAATATACTCCCCCCACCACCACCCTAAGAAGTAAAGAGCAAGCAAGATGTAATACCTGGTCTTGGCTTTAAATAGGTATGCAATTTAATTTTGTATTATGACAAACTGCTTAGTGATGTACAATAAATATTGCAACCACTCAAACCATTGTGATTCCCTAGCTAATAATGATGCTGCTGATTGTTAAAAAATTGGCAGTTATAGAACTTCAGATGTTCCAATTAGATGATTATTTAGGTTGATGGGTTTCTAATATAAAGAATTATGTCTCACATACTAGGATATGAAGGAAATTCATTCAACGCGTTAATCAATTTAAGCTTACTACATTTTAATGGATCTTGAAAAGCAAAATATTTATTTTACAAAAATGCTGTAAACAAATTGACACAAGCAATAACAAGTCATGTCCTTTGTACCCAGTAAGACAGAAATGCTTGTTGTAGCTGACCTTCAAAATTAATTTACAAATTTTCAACTGTGATGGTCTAATGAGCACACGAAGAGCATCTTATGAGGGAGCCAAAGAAAAGAAAAATTTCCACTCAAGAAATGTGACTTGTATTTTGGATTCTTATGAAGTATTGACTTGACAGCCATGCACAAGTCAACAGAAATTTTTGTTCTCTCGTCTCTGCTGGAGGTATTGTTTCAAAGGGGGTCATTGCTTTGCAAGTCTGGCATCTACTTACATTGTTTAAAAATCTTCCAAAGCCCCTATTAGAATAATGGATACTGACATATATTTCCTAATTTGTTTCATGATTTAACTACTGTGGACAACTGTAATCAACTGCTGTTTCAGAAAGGGTGGGTTTTTTTGGTTTTTTTTTTAAAAAGGCTTCTTTGAAAAAAAATTGCTCCATTGATCTGAGATGTAATCTGCATCTGTGATGGTATAAACAATATGTCCTGTGGGATGACAGTATAAATATTTAATGAATAACTGCAAACTGCCTGTTACATGAGTTGCTTAATGCAAAAACAGCCTTTACTGAAGTTGCTTAATGAAAACTTTGAAGAGGATTTATAAATAGGCTTTAGGGAACATTGTCTCTGTAGGAACTGTATTTAAATTGAAGTTTTTCATTTTTAAATTACAGTATTGATATCCAATACACATTTTAAAGGACACTGTCAGCTTGAAACCCAGTCCTTTTTTTAAAATTAGATGAACAAGTTTCAGGTATTACACCTCCTCCTGAGTAAGGCTGCCAATCTTTGAGGTTTTATTATTACATTTCCTTTTTATTTATATATATATATATATATTTTTCTCCTCTGCATTACTATGCAACTGATCCACATGAACACAAAAAGGAAACTGGCTTACTACTCAGGGGACACAGAAAAAATGACTGTACACAAAATGTTGCCAAATGACCAGTAAAACAAACTGAAAAATCAGACTTTTCCTCCACTAATCACATTCAGTAATAGTAGTCTTAAATGTTGTAACAATAGTAGGAAAAAATATTTTCAGAGTCTGATTTTCATATGTCCTATACAAAAAAGTAAACCCGATGCCAATTTAGAAATTACTACTAAATGAACATTATTAAACCAATGAAAGTTGGTTGCAGGTATATTGGATAACAATGCTGGGCTTCCTTAGCTACTGTAGTCCTCTGGTTGTGAAGTTCAGGTAGCGGCCCACCAGACCACCTCACCACCCCTCTGATGGCCCACACCTGATCAAGGAGCACTACACCCTAGGTCCCATGCAACCGCTTCTGAAAGCCAAGTGGGCCTGAATGAAATAACAATACTAACTCCTAGAGGAGAAGCAAGCTCCAGGAGCCAGAAGGACTCCCTGACCAGCAACACCACTGTCGGCAGAGGGGGAGACCAACTAGGATATATATCTGGATATCCGTAAACAGACGTTACATACCCCATATAAGACACCTGTGATGCATTCTTCTCCTGTTTAAAATTACACCACATTGCATGGCAAGGAAAGAAGAGCAGAATTTCTAAATTTTCGAAGAGATATATGCAGTGATGAGCTACCAAAATCTTAACAACCGGTTCCCTATAAAAAGTTCTGGTTTAAGGGATGTGCCCCAGTATGTATTTTTGTACCAGTAGGGTTACCTTATGTCCGTATTTTCCCGGGAGGAATTTTTAAAATTTAAAAATTCCTCCCGGACAGCGATTTAAGAACCAAAAAGTATGACATGTCCGGGAAAATACGGAGGTATGTTAACCCTACCTAAAGTTCTTTTTTAAAAAGATGGGCCTGAACTAAAATGAGCTCCGTTTCACATGTGTGGGTCCCCGCCACTCCCTGGGAGTGTGCTAGGGTGACCAGATGTCCTGATTTTATAGGGTCAGTCCTGATTTTGGGGTCTTTTTCTTATATAGGCTCCTATTACCCCCCCACCCCGGTCCTGATTTTTCACACTTGCTGTCTGGTCACCCTAGGGTGTGCACATGTGTGGGTTCCAGGTGCTCCCTGCGCCCCTCATTGAAGCAGGTGTGCAGGGTTACTGCCCTGGGAACTGCAGGGCACCAGTGGACGTGGGGCCAGCTGCTGACAGGGGCGTGGGCCAGGGCTAGCTGGAGGCAGGGGATACGGGGCTGGCTGGAGGCAGGGCAGGGGCTGACTGGAGGTAGGGGCTGGCTGGATACAGGGCAGGGGCTGGCTGCAGGCAGGGGCTGGAGGCAGGGGGTGCGGGGGTGGCTGGAGGCAGGGGCTGGCTGCGGGCAGGGGGTGCGGGGGTGGCTGGAGGCAGGGGCTGGCTGCGGGCAGGGGGTGCGGGGGTGGCTGGAGGCAGGGGCTGGCTGCGGGCAGGGGTTGCGGGGGTGGCTGGAGGCAGGGGCTGGCTGCGGGCAGGGGGTGCGGGGGTGGCTGGAGGCAGGGGCTGGCTGCAGGCAGGGGGTGCGGGGATGGCTGGAGGCAGGGGCTGGCTGCGGGCAGGGTGGTAGGTGCTCACGGGGAGAGCGGCTCGGAGCAGCCCGAGCAGCAGGACGCAGCCCAGGCCCAGCAGAGCAGCTGGGGACCCACCAGGCAGCAGCGGGAGCCCCAGGGCCAGGGGTCAGAGGAACAGCAGCAGCAACAGGGCTCGTGCCCAGGGCCAGGCGGCAGCCCACATGGCTCCCGCAGTGCAGCGCCCCTGGCGGCTGGAGGAGGAATTACATCACTTCCGGGCCGGAGCCCATCAAAGCCTCCGCGCCCCCTGCAGGGAAGCGGGTTAACAGCCGGTTCTAAAACTGCTTCAAAATTTAACAACTGGTTCGTGTGAACTGGCTCCAGCTCACCACTGGGTATATGGGGTCTTAGACACAATTCAGAGTTTGTGTGCGACTAAAAATCCCCTGTAACTTCCTTGGAAAATGTAGGTACCCCCACATGTGTACTAACATTTAGGTTACCAATTTACATGCAATATCCCATGCCTCTAGTGATCACGGGTTATAGAAGATCAATGATGAGGATTTTTCCATCCCCACTAAAACAATAAGGAGTCCGGTGGCACATTAAAGACTAATAGATTTATTTGAGCATAAGCTTTCGTGGATAAAAACCCCACTTCATAAGCTTTCATGGGTAAAAATCCCACTTCTTCAGTTGCATCTGAAGAAGTGAGGTTTTTACCCATGAAAGCTTACGCTCAAATAAATCTATTAGTCTTTAAGGTGCCACCGGGCTCCTTGTTGTTTTTGTGGATACAGACTAACATGGCTACACCCTGATACTTGACTCCATCCCCACTGTATCCTTTATTTGAAAAAAGTACAGAACTAGGTAAGAGCTCTATTCTGTAAATGGCTAAGTGCCCTCAACTCCCAATCTCTTTAACAGAGGAATCAATACTTGAAAGGATCAAGTCCTAGTATGTTTGTTGTATTTTAGTATATAAGAATATCAAATGAAATATTCTGCCAGGATATTATGCTTACTGAAGGGTAGCCAAATCCTATCTGACTGTAAAAATAAGGGGATAATGAGCTGTTCAATGAAAATAAAATGGTTTGGTTTTTAAGCATTGTACACAAAAGGGTGGTGAGGACATGCTGATGCTAGCTCAACATTTTTACAGTAGTTATTAGTTTTTACAGCTCTGCTCATGCTCGGTTGATTTGTTTATAACTATGCTATCTTTAGATTCATATATTCATAGACACCAAGGTCAGAAGGGACCATTATGATCATCTAGTCTGACCTCCTGCACAACGCAGGCCACAGAATCTCACCCACTCCTGCGAAAAACCTCACCTATGTCTGATCTATTGAAGTCCTCAAATCGTGGTTTAAAGACTTCAAGGAGCAGATAATCCTCCAGCGAGTGACCTGTGCCCCGTGCTACAGAGGAAGGCGAAAAACCTCCAGGGCCTCTTCCAAACTGCCCTGGAGGAAAATTCCTTCCCGACCCCAAATATGGTGATCAGCTAAACCCTGAGCATATGGGCAAGATTCACCAGCCAGATACTACAGAAAATTCTTTCCTGGGTAACTCAGATCCCACCACAGCTAACATCCCATCACAGGCCATTAGGCCTATTTAGACATGTTCACTCTAATTTATCTGGCTATATTATGCCATATCACTATATCAAGCAAAATAAACCAAATATTATCCATACATGATACAGATTCAACACCCACTACAGTGCAGCCACCTCTGGGAAGGCAGGCAGGCAGGCAGGCAGGCAGACAATTGGCATGTAGCACAAGAGTAGAGGGAGGGAAAGTGAATCCCCAAGGACAAATATTTTCTGGTTTACTAGTACAGGTGATATGGACTCTAGTGCTGATGTGTACTGTTTAAAGATGACAGTAGAAGGAGTAGTAAAATGGCAAGTTGGCAAATTGCTCTCCCATGCTCTCTTATATACATAAAGAGCAGTGGATACCAGGAGGAATGCAGATGGTTTGCTAGTGCTGGTTGGCCAGCAGTATGGGCTACAAAGCTTGGCTGCACTACTGAATGAAGCCAGTAGTTAAGGCATGACAAACTGAGGTAGTCCATACTGATGCACAAACCCTACAGAAGATAAAAGTAATGCAGATTCAGAATATAGGATCCTAAGGCTGACTTAAAAGAAAAAAGTCAGTAGACTCCAATTACTGAAAATCCAGGTCAGTGGAAGTTCCCAGCAGCTTGTGAAAGAAAATTCTCACACCCTTCAGCTGTACATTGTGGACATCTTTTACCTTAGATTGAGGTAATGAACTCGTGTTCTTGTGTTATCTCTTGAGCTAATGCAAAGTTCAACAATCCAACAGGAAGAGCATGAACACAAAATAAATTTGATAGAATCTTAAACTGCCTTGACTGCTGTTGTGTAACCATTGAATACCCATGTAGCAAGAAGATCTTTAATGCCCACACAAAGTACACAAGCTCAGTTTTCAGGACCTCCAAAACCATTTCCATAAAGTAATTGGTATTGAGCCCTTTGGAAGTATGAAGGGCTGAAAACAACCCCACTGGGATCTGACCATGGGGTACAGGAAGTCTGGATATTCAGACCCAAGTCTTAGATCACTAAGACATCATCTTAGGTCACCAAACAGTCTCATGTTTGATGGATTAGACCACTCTCCCTGCAGTGCTGTGGTTACCTGAAATAATAGCTTTGAGAAGCATCAACTGCCCCATTCATGTCAATAACATATTAAGTCTGAAGTCTCATGACAATTAAATGTCAAAATTAATTTTCACTGATGATCAGTTTAGCTGAGTCATGTTAACATACTTGCCACTTTTTGCTGTCATGGCAAATAATGGGGAGGAAGGTGCAGTGGGGCTAGTAGTTTCTGTGCAGAAACACTGGAGTGACCCTATACGCATCTGCTAAAATCTCCAATTTCTGTCCTGATAACTTTTACAGGACAGTTATGCATCGTATAGTTAGAATAAATAATCACAATGCATTTCTCAGGACTACTGCCATTAGGCCAAAATTCTGAAAGCTGTACATTTAAATTCTTTTGAAACATACTCCATTTAAGTAAATTACTAGTATTGCTTATAAAAAAAGTTGGGGCTTTACTATACGGTGGGGCTGATCCAAAGCCCACTGAAGCCAAGGGAAATCTTTCCATTGACCCCAATGGGCTTTAGTTCAGGGCCTTACATAAAAGTTTGAAACACAGTTAAATTCCAATTGGAAAATTTCAGTTAAAATAGCAGTTAAACATTACAATTTAAAAAGTAATCATAGTGAAATGTATCAAAGCAAAATGAATGTGTGGGTAATAATACAGTAATTAACAGGGTCACTAATACATGTTGCTAAAGCATTAGTTTGCTATTTAATATTTATGCAGGCCTTTATTTTAGTCCTGTAAAATGACGGGAATTTTATAATGCTTAAGCAGGAAAGAAATTTTGGGAATTAGCAGTATTTTGGCTAGGCTGCAGAGAATTGTACGAATCAATTCTTATATCTTGACTCATGCTCAGCAAGTCAATGGAGCTACACCAGGAATGAACTTTGCTCACAGTATAGGAATGAGACATGTAATTGGACAGTTCAGAAGACTATGACAAATTGTGAATTGTGCTGAGTACAGCATTAATTATCCAAAAATGTTTCCACTAACACCCAAACAAAACATGCTGTTTACTCTTCCAGTAATAATAATTACAAAATCTAAGGTTACAGTTGCTCTTACTCACAGTTGTCCAATCTTATGGACTTCACTGGAGTTAAACCAGTACAGCCAGGAGCAGAATTCAGTCCTGTTGTGTAAAAAATATTTTTCAAAGAAACAGAGCAGAACAAACTGTAGTTCTGAGATGCTATTTCATTTGTTGCATCTGTCACAATGTGTTACCCAGTGTAACTCTCTGCAGTGAAGCAAAACATGACAATACAACATGAAACAAATTATGGTACTGCAATTTACAAGCATCTTAACTTTTGGAACAAAAGCATTTATTCATGTTTATGATAGAAAAATCTATTTATGAAGTGAATAAAATATTGTAGAAAAATTGTATAACATTGTTAACAAAGGATTCCATAAAGTGTTCTTTTTTTAAAATGGACTCCACTGTTTGGGCATCAGTTTAGCTGTGGCTAGCTACGAATTTAAGATTTTTCTTTTATAATTTTCATACAGCTGGAGACCAACCACTCCTAATCTGCAGAGATACATTTGCACTCCAGGAAACAATGTGTATCAAGAAGAGGGGTTGTTTTTTGGAAATGACTGATCAGTTGTGAGGAAGTGGATAAAGCCTTCTAGCATCCTTGAAGAAGATAATGAACAAAAGGAACTGTTGGGTTTAACTGTTCTACAGCAATGCTAATATTTATAAACTGGTCAGCTGATTTGAAAAGCTCACAAGTAGTTCATAGATACACACAATGTGAGGGGGGGAAAAAGATAGAAAAAGAAGATTCTGAGGTACTAGACAGGTGACCAAAATGTAAAAGGAGCTCCAACAAGCACCTACTGTAATATCCTTTAAATTGTAATAGAGTAGGTAAATGACTGGCATCATTATATGACCTTTTAAAATGTGTTGCTGATTTGCTGGTGGGTTGTATGAACTCTTGCAGACATTCCAACAGAATGCACCATGGTAACCATGCTGGAGAGTGTCTGTGACATTTCGGGAAATGCAGCTGAGGAGAGGGTAAGCACAAAGATAGCCAAGGAAACAGAGTCAGCTGGCTCCTTTTCCAGTATTGGAAAGAGTTTCTCCCTAGAATACAGTAGACAGAAAGTAGCAAAGTGACAGCTATTTTATAACTAGTATGTAGACAGAAGGACTAGGCAGGAAGACACCAAAAGTCCAGGCAGAGATAATTTACTTTGGGAAAAGAGAAATAGGCTCCATGGAAAGAAAGCAAAGCAAGAGACACTTTGAAAAACAGTGGTTGTGTCACAGGAGAAGAAAATCGGACAGTGTCGGCAGAGTCACAAATGTAAATGCTAGGGAGGGCTAATAACAGTGAAAGAAGTGTCCTGAGAAAACACAGGCACTGAGTGCTTCTCTAAACTGGAGCCTAATTGAGAAGGAGGAGTGAATGCACAGATCATAATACGAACAAGTATATTTGCAATGCATCACAGAAATCCCTTCCTCCCATGAAGAAGTGAAGTACTATTAGCCCCATCTTAGAGATTTTGTCTCAGAATTGAGGCATAATATGTTAAAGTGGCTTATCACATTGCAGGTCTGTGGCAAAGCTGGGAACACAACCCAGATCTCTGGACTTCCCAACCTGTGTTAGGGGCCAGACCTCTATGCCCAGTATACTACACTGCCTTAGGCCACACAAGAGGCCAGCAGCAGGGGTCTCAACTCCCCATCTGCTTTTCCTGATACTCCTGACTAAGGGCTCCCTCTGAACCCCATTTTCTTGACATTTAATGCTGCCCCTGAATGGGGAGTTTGAAAGGAGTCCCCCAACTGCTGCTTTTTCATACTGCATGCTGGTTCCTTTTCACGCACTTGCATCTCTTCATGAAAATCATCCCATCTCTGTCTCTGTCCTTACTCTCTCCTTGCCTCAGCCTTCCTGTCCTGTACCACCTTTCACACATCCTACTCAGCCTTCCCTAATATATAGAAAGTGCGTGTAATTTTAGGACAAATCATTCAAATGGGGGCGAGGGGCAGGGCAACTGAACCTCAGATGGGCTGAACAAACCCTGCAACCAGATTATCATCTGTTACTTCTCACTGGTAAGAGGACAGACATTGCTCTTTATCTGGCCCTGCATTCATATCCAATAACAGATTTTGACTAACAGTCATGGGTTTTGATTAATAGTCTCTCACTAATAGTTAAAATGTGCTGTTAAAGATTAGTTATAGCAGGTTACTATAGTACTGACAGTATAGCAGAGATTTACAGGTAAGGGGAATCTACAGATTTCCCTATTTAAATAATTGTACTTTGCCCCCAATAAAACATGCTACATGCTATCCATTCTGCTGTGTGCCACTCTCCTTCTTCACCCTGTTCTGGATATTCTGAAGACGGGCAAAATGACAGATTAAGGAGTTTGGGAATCTGCATTTCATATTTAAATCCTAGAGATCACTCTACTCAGAATGCCAAGGCTCACTTCACAAATAACATATTCCAAACACAACTCTAGCCTTCTTGAGTACCTATCTGAGATAAGCAAGAAGGTATCAGTCACTAAGCAGCACGTTTTACTATAGATACCTGCTTTAAAAAAATTCAAAAGAAAAAATACAGATGGAGGAGTCATCCAACCAATACATTAAAACATTTACCAGTCTTGATTGTATGTACGCAAGAGTGGCCAGAGACTTTAAAAGTAGTTACTAAATCCATGGTTACCCGAGACACTAGAAAATAATTTGCAAATAACTGGAGCAATTCCAAATGCCCCACCTATCTGATGTTGAAATACTGTAGCAAAAGTTTGTGCACCTTTTGTCTTTTAAACAATCAAATAAAATAGTGTAGGATTTTTTGCTTGTTTGTTTTTAAATCTGGAGAAGAAACGGCTGCTGATCTGTGACAACCCAACCTTGGCCTGGATTAACTCTCTGTTAAACTAAGAGACTTCAGATATTTAAAAAACAAATTCCTAGTATCCTAAACTTCTAACTTGGGGGTCTCTTCCCAGCCGCCAACCATCTTTTCCAGGTTTCAATGCTCTCACTCCTCTGTCTCTCTTTGACTGTTCTTGTCTGTTCTGAGGGGGAGACAAACCTTGCCTCCCTGGTGGAGCAACAGGGAGAGAATCTCCCAGAAGACGACCCTCAGGGAGGTTTACTCTTCCTCATTTTCCCAGGGAGGGAGTGATCAGTCCCTTTATTTTTACTTCCCCCCGCCCTCAATAAACTACTTCAACATTTATTGTCTCTCAACGACTCCTGATCAAATGTACTCATCTTACAAGTATTTTTTTTCCCCAATTGCCAGCCCTGCAGAGTCAGCCTGAGATCTAAGTCAAGCTGGTTTCTTGCCTTGCCTTGCATTACCAACAATGATAATAGAAAGGCTGTAAACCAAAATAGGTCATTATTGACACTTGGATAACCCCACTGGTGTGAACAGGTTTTCACAGGTGTAACTGTATGGAACTCAGTAAACAATTCTGTTGTTGATGCACAAGGAGGAGGAACAGGAACCAGCTCACTCCCTATTAGTTGTATTGGATCTGAAGGCCTAACTGGAGCAAGAGCAGCAAACACTTATTTTTGACACTAAAGTGAGCAGATATGACTCTGAATATGAGCAGGGAAGTGATCTGTTGAGTAGGAAAGTTCCATTTTTATATTGTCACTATTCAGTGACACTGCACTTTAAACCCATGAGTCTAGGAAGAAATTAAGAATTTAAATTTTGCGGGGAGATACTTTGATGTGCAAGAAAACACAAAAAATGTACAGAGAATCTAGAAAACATTGAGTTTCTCAAACTATATTGCAATAAATATATACAATATACAATCTATGACCAAAAAGTGGAGTTACATGAACGTGGTCTGAAAAGTCTTTAAAATGTCCTCTCTAGGCCTGTTATTATCCCCTGGCCTGAGTACCTGAAATGGCACATGGAAGGGAGTAAGACACCCACAGTGTGCCCCTGTACAGGCTTACCTGGATCTTGGGCCCTGACTCTCTAGTCTAGATACTCCCCCCAGAGCAGACAGGCTGCCGTGGAGAGGAAGATCTGACTAGTGGGTTTAGCCTTGGCTCTGCCCCTCCAACACTCTGGCCAGAGTAGATGAGCTTGTGGCGAAGTATTGTCATTTGATGCTGGTATAGGCCAGCAGCAAATTATCATCCCACTGTAGCAACGAGGAAACATGGAGGGAATTTTGATTTTTAGAGGTATAAGTCCTTCCCTGCACTGTTCCTGGGGCAGTGCACAGCTGTACGTCACCCCACGCAAGCCCTAAATATGCAAATCAGCTGCAGAAAATCTTTAAGAATGTTCCAAAACAGTAATAAATAAAATTTCAATTTTTGTCAATAGGGGATATTCATCCTCCCCTCACTTCTATATCAATCTAAGCAGTTGTTCATCTGCCTCAAACTGGATCCAATTGAAAGGGAAAAGGGAAAATATACGTGTGCACCTTTGAGGTTCACAAAACTCTCCAGTGTAGAATATTCCAACATACTATGCCCTGTCTGTGCTTCTCCCACCCTCTGCCTACTCCCCACCCACCTGCACTGGGAATGCACGAGACATTCAGCCCCTGCTTAGACCACCTACCTTGGGGACAAGGGCAGTCTGAGAAGGCCACTGGGGGGAGAAGTCTTACCCCTCCTTATATCCCTATGAGGCTTTATAGGCTAGGCAGTGATCTGTTCCATGAGATTTTACACTTGTCACTGAATTACAGAAGGGATCAATTGTGTGACTCTTCTTCATGGTGTGAACATTTATACAAGCAGTCTCACTGAAGCTAATGGGATTACTCACATGAGTAAATGCACACACCAAAAGAGGTTCATAACTGGACCTAACCCAGTGGAATTGCTCATGGAATAAGATACTGACATGAGCATGAGTAAGGGTGACAGACCAGGTCCTAAGTTTGTAGGGCTCTGATATTCATCAGTGCAGAAATCTATTTTGGTTTGTGGTTGACAATAACTTCACGTTAAGCATCTGCACATTTCAGAAACAAGTATTCCTCAAGCACACATCTTGCCTAGTGTAGCATGGCTTGAGTATGCTTACAAGTGAGAAATAAATCAATAAATTATAAAGGAGGACGGTTTATTATCCTCTTGAAGTGCAAAAATGCTTAACCACAGCCCATACTCTAGTGTGAGATGACCCCAGCATACTTGTTCCTTTTACTTCGATGCATGTCCCAGATAAGGTAAGCTTAAAAAAAGCATTTGGCTTAATATCGCCTATGTCTACCAGGTACCACATATACCGTTTTGAGCCTTGCCTATGAAATTTTCATTAAAACAATAGTACCATACTTTACACAGGCACATTCTCACGTGCATTCTGGATCATCTGTAACTTTGAAGCATCCTTTAAAAAGATCTAGTTAATGAGATGATGTGTTGATTCTGAGCATTACTCACCTACTCCATTGCCTTTGCATGCAGCAGTTACAGGGGCCAAGTGGGGATGGGATAGGCCTCATCAGAGCAGGAAATTTTGGCAAACAGATCACTGCAGGCTTAATTGTGAATCATTAGATGGCAGAAGATTATAGAACTTTATGAAACTGGGGACAAACATGAGCTGGGATCATACATGGGTCATGTCTTTTATCTTTGTTGCTTTAATCTGCTACAAGCATCCAAGACTGAAGGGCCACGTGCAGCCATACAAGAGTCCAATTTATTAACAATATCTGCATCGTGTACTTAGTTTTCCACCCAATTTATGCAGAAAATTGTTGATTGCATCAAAGTTAAATAAGCTGTAATTTGCTGTTACAAGCCTTCTTTTTTTGTGCTCAAAGACCAATTCTATTGTAACAAAAGAGGCAGCTTCCATTTGAATGAACAGGCTCTTTTGAACCATAGCTTTTAGAGGAACATAAGGGCCACATATATTTGACGATAAATATCATTATTTTCTCATTTATTTTACACAATGTTCTTTGCTTGTTTCTCATTGACACAGTCCATCTAGAGATTTAAAATGGTGTTTTTTCCATGGCCAATAATGTTTACATGTAATTGCATATCAGGGAATCCCTGTGATGCGCTGAAATGTATAATGTTGTAATTTCTGCTGCTGAATCATCAGCCTGCCCAAATAAATAATAATGTAATAGACTTTATAATTAATGAGCCTGTGAATTGACTGACAAAACGTTGGAGCTATCAGTGACCACATTGTTCACATGGACACAAATGTACAGAATGAACTATCATGCAAGAAGCATTTGGACAGCCTCCTAAGCAAACAACCTACTAGAAAAATGAAGCTAACTTTTGCTGAGCCATTTTTAAAATCAGATAATCCAAAAATCCACACTATTTTTATCTCTTATGCTACAACTTTCATTGGGGTGGGACCCTCCAAAGCACAGTAGTATAGGTTTTTTTTTTGTTACTTACAGCACTGATCTATCATTTATTATTATAATATATGGATACTATCACAGTGATGTATTTCCTGCGGGGTGATAGAAATATCAGGTCTGATCACAACATTATGCCAGTACTGCTATGGTAGCTAGCCAGCAGAAATAAATACAAAAATGATGTGACATGCACCCTCTCATTGGAACCCAGATTCATCCATGCTTCCTAGTTTCATCAGCCCTTGGCTTCTCCTGAACCTAAGTTTCCCATGTGTCAGCACCCTGCCATCTCTCACTTAGTCCTGGGAAGAAGGAAGGAATTCATTAGTTTTCTTTCACTGGGGAAACCATCCTATTAAAAATGGTATTTAAAAATTGCAATCTAACCACAATTTAATAGGACTTAATTACAAGAGACAGATCTTCACCTTGTAGGGGTATAAATGGGAGCAAAGTCCCTCCCCCCAACTTACCAATGCAGCTTCTCCATATCAGGCATAGGGAGGAGAAGCTGGGGCTATGACCCCAGGGCTCCACTCCCAAACAGGTGTGTGCGAAGTGGGCAGAGAGGGGTGGCGAGTGGGTGGAGCCTTAGTTCTGCACTCCTAATCTGTAGGCAAACTCAGTTTAGCTGGCACATGGGTCAGGGGTGGGATGGGGTTGTAATCTGCTACTGGTGGGGAGTGGTCGTTGATTTCTTCCCCTTTATTCCCAAGGGAAAAAGTTAGGTCAGCTCTCTGTGTGTGTCACAATTCCTCCCCTGAGTTCCAGGGGAGGTGGCACAGCTCTCTGCCGCCCCCTAGAAGAGTGAGAAATAGAAGCACACGGATTCCTAAAATATTCATAGAGTCAAGGCCAGAAGGGACCACCCTAAAACATCCCCAAAATAATTCCTAGAGTAAATCTTTTAGGAACGCGTTCAATTTTGATTTTAAAATTGCCAGCGATGGAGAATCTACCAATGCCCTTGGTAAATTGTTCCAATGGTTAACTACCTTCATTGTTAAAATTGTATGCATTATTTCCAGTTTGAATTTGCCTGGCTTCAACTTGTAGCTCTGGGATTGTGTCATACGTTTCTCTGTTAGACTGAAAAGACCATTGTCAAATATTTGCTCCCCATGTAGGTATTTATAGACTGTAATCAAATAACCCCTTAAATTTTGCTTGGTTAAGCTAAATAGATTGATCTCCTTGAGTCAATCTCTGTAAGGCATGTGTGTTGTAAGCCCTTTATCATTCTCATGGCTCTTCTCTGAACCCTCTCCAGCAACAAAGACTTCTTTTTCTGGCAATTCTAGGACACTGAGTATGCCACAGAATTTACCCAGTCATGAGGAATTATGCAACAGGATCGAAGGTTAAAAAACCTAAAGTTGGGCACCTAAGTCCATACATACGCAACAAACAGAACTGGAAATCCAATACAGGGGTAGGCAACCTGTGGCATGCGTGCCAAGGGCAGCACGCGAGCTGATTTTCAGTAGCACTCACACTGCCCGGGTCCTGGCCACCGGTCCGGGGGGCTCTGCATTTTAATTTAATTTTAAATGAAGCTTCTTAAACATTTTAAAAACCTTATTTACTTTACATACAACAATAGTTTAGTTATATATTAAAGACTTCTAGAAAGAGACCTTCTAAAAATGTTAAAATGTATTACTGGCACGCAATAGCTTAAATTAGAGTGAATAAATGAAGACTTGGCACACCACGTCTGAAAAGTTGCCAACCCCGATCTAATAGAACGCCTAAGAAAATCAGGTCGCTTTTAATTAGGAGCCTAACTATGGATTTAGTTACCTAACTTTAGGCACTCAGGTTTGGAAATTTTGACCTATATTTCCAGCACTCACAGTTTCAAAGATAAGCTTCTTAACATGAACTGAATGTGAGCTGGACCAGTAATGCTTACTGGAGACTGAAACTGACCACCTGAAACAGTAGCTCCAGCTGATATGTTGAATTATGGCAATGTTAATGTTAACGTTGTTAGTCATTTTACCGCTGATTGTTTTCACAGTAAAGTGCTTACCCATAATTGTCAGAGGCTATTGGCGTGGGTGTGGAGAGGGACATCAGGAGTCAAGAGTTGCAGATCTGGTGAACTAGTTGTTCAAGACCCGCCAGAAAAGGTTCAAAATTATCTTCAACCCAGCTCAAAAGGAGGGAGGGAAAGAGATGCATCCTTTGCAGCGCCAAAAGCCTCAGTAGCCCTCTGAATTCCAAACTACTCAACAACTCCCACCCCTTCCTGGACACTCCAGTCTCGAATGACCTCTTACCCAGTAGCCAGGGTGAAAGTTGGAGCTTTTGACAACTTCCGCAAGGCAGTTATGCATTGTCCTGCTGCACACTGGGAGGCAGCATAAACTGAATTTAATATCAAACAATAATACAAAGACTACTGAACTGATTGTATTATTCATTTACATATTAAATTCAACAAAATGCCTCCCTTTTTTATTTACTGGAAAATTGGGCAGAATTTCCAATTTTAGCATAATGCTGCACTGGAGTCCTACAAAAGCTAGGGACCTCACCAGAGAATTTAGATCCTGCTTGAGGCACATGGGAACATGAATATAAACAATAAATCCCTGACTGAGAGTAGAATTTCACCAAGAGAAAAAGGGATTCTTTATAGTAGGAGTCCATGTTTATGAGATGTATACATAGACTTGAAACTTCTTAGACCACACTCATCCAGGTATATCAGAAAAGCTGCAGCAGGCCACTTCTTTCAGCTAAAATTATGTATTTAAACATGGCATCTATAAAAAAAACTTTCATGTAGATGTCACAAAAATAATTGAAACTCATGTTGCTTGTTTCACAGATTGAATTAACATAGGATTGCCCAGTCTTAGTAATATTGCTGTACACAAAGTACATATAAATGTTCATTGTCCACCAAATAACCTATTTCACCAAATGTAGTTACTCAGTATACTTAATTTTTTCTCTGTAAGATTGTCAGTCTCATTATTTCTTAATATATTGACATATATATGTCACTACTTTACAAATGTTCTACACTGGACAAAGAGTCATTTCATCTGATAATTTAATGCTCAATTATAATCCTATTGAAATAAAGATAATTTACTTAGTAAAATAACTGTTAGGTACATTTTTCTGCTTCATGTATTACAGATACACCTGCAAAATGCTCTGACATTTCTTGCACCTCCAAAATTCAACACTTGTGCATTCAAACCAGCTTACTTCACATGCAGATTTATAGATCTATGCATGCAAATGCATAGTTTTGTGCACAGCTGAAAATTGGGGCCTAATAAGAATTGTGACGTATTATGAAGTATTCAACAAATGTGTATGCCTTCAGAATACAATTTTATTAATAACATTTTATTAAGAGCCTAATTTAAAAGATATGTGAACAATACCATGGTATATGAAGGTGGGTTATTATTAAATTACATTTTCAGGAATTCTGGAAGGGAGATTCAAATTATTCTTTCATTTGTCCTATTCTAGATCAGTTCATATGCCACTATCATCCCACTGTAGCAGATGGGCACCTTCCAGAAGTGCATTAAGGGAGGTGACTAAATATAGGGTTACCAGATGTCTGGGTTTCCCCTGACACAGCCTCTTTTTTGAGGTTCCTTTCTTTGTCCGGGCAGATTTTTTCAAAAAACAGGAAATGTGCGGGGGTTTTTGCAGAGCAGACAAGCTCTAGCTCAGAAAGAGCCCCAATTGGTCCACTTTCTGATTGGTCCCTCTCCTGCGTTCGCAGCTGATCGGTCCATTCCCCTGCAAGCCACAGCTGCCAGATCCCACCTACCCAGGCCCCTGCTCCCAGCCTTGGGTAGGGCGTCCCACAGGGAGGTGCTGATTGACAATTGTTGCTGCGTCCTGGGCTTGTGCCTGCTGTCCTGCCACTGCCCCCCACCTCCAGTAAGTACCCCTACCACAGGTATCCCCTCCAACACCCCCATCTGTACCCCCTGTCTTCCCCTCTTCCCATTTAGCTCCCTCCCCTCCTCCCACATTGTGTCCTCTTTTTGATAACCTGAAATATAGTAACCCTAGACTAACATTTGTGGGCAGGGTGAAGTTTGTCCAAACCTGGCTATATTACTGTTTACTAACAGAACAGACTTACAGGCCCCTGTTTTTAAATAGGCTGCCTAAAGTGAATTGTGCAACTGCAGAACAGGGAATTCTTCTACCTCATGCTGATGAAACTCAATGTTTGGAGAGCCCCAAAGGCCCATAAGGCTCCCACAAAGCAACAGCCACAGAGGCTAATTTCTCAGGCTCCTTAGTGCTCAGGATTCAAGGCTATCAAATCCAAGCATAATTTGAGTCTGAGCAAAGAATGAGTACACTTTCTCAGTTTGGGCTGTACATTCAAACTTGCACATGCAAGTTTATGCACCAAAACCCTACTTGCCATATACAAACAGGCACGTGCATACATAAGTACCTAGTATTGCCAATCTTGAGTTTTCAAAAATCATGAGTCAGGCCTAACAAGTCATGTGACTGGCTTAAAAATGTTGAGATTTAATAAATAAATAAAGGTTGGGTTCTTTTTATTTGCCTTCTGGCTTTTGAGCCTTTAGAATGCACACAGGTTGTTACATTTTTAAGCTGTTGTCTGCAACCATGAGAACTAGAAACTTACTTTTTAAAAATGAAAGCTGCAGTTTTCATGTAATCTCTTGACTCCAGGAGCTGGAGCTTTAAGAAACTCACCAAATATCACGAGAGTTGTGATAAAATCATGAGAGCTTGATTGAGTACATAGGCAAATTCAAGTTTTGGTGACAACAAATGCATCCAAAAGGAGATACTTAGAAAATGTAAGACTAGGAAAGATTTTGCAAAAGAGTGTTAGGAGGTCCCATAGCAACAGAGCTGTGCTGTTTAGCTGTGCAGTGTTGTCCCAGCCACATACAAATGGCTCAGAGGTTAAGTCTATCCATCTGAATGGTATAGATCCAGTTTTTAAAAAATCCGGTAGAGAGGACGCCCATGGATTAGAGGTGTTACTGCAGTCCTGAGGGTCTAGTAGCAGGTGCAAAAAAGCTCAGATGGTGTTTTGTGGCCTAAGGGGAGGTTCTGTCCTTCCCTGAACCCCATATCAATCCCCTGTGCAAAAGTCCTTTACTAGTTCTTTGCACAAGGATCAGGATTTGGCCTCTGAGCATATGCATTCTTTGTGTTCAACTCTACTTCTTTTATACAGAGTAATGTTTACAAAAGACAGAGAAGGATTTTGAATAAGAAATGTTGTGCTGATTGATCTCACCCATGGATACTGTAGCGCAAAGTATCCGAGTAGGTGTTTCCATTATAAACTCATTGTTAAGGGGTTTATGAATTGCTTGGTTCAATTCTCTCTGGGCTCATATTTGTTAGACATGTTCTACCCTAGAAGAAAAGATTTTGCCTCACAAATTGAGAGATGGAGACTAAAATCACTTTAGATCTATTTTTTTAGATACAGAAAGATTTGAAAAGTTATCCTTGGCTTCAGAAACTTTTTGAACTAAAAATATATTAAAAGCATACCTGGTGCCTTTTGACAGTGACTAAACAAATTAAAGCTATACAAAAAGGATGTGGCTAGGTACAGCTACTATAAGTTACTTTACATTTTTTTAAATTGGTTCTGGGTAAGATGTAAGTAACATTTTAGAACAAAATTAACATTTCAATATGTCTGAAAGATGACAGTCCTTTATAGCAAAAGCTGGGAGCCAAATCCTGAAGTTCTTATACAGCCCACCTGTATAAATCTTATTCACCTGTTATTCAGTCCATACTGAAGACAAGTGGGTAAATCCCAAGAAGCACTAAATCCCTTTCCTCCTACAGATGGGAGCTCTGTACCAGACTGACTGATCCTGAGGATGGTTAAGTCAGTATGGTAGCTGGTGTGGACAAGACACTCAGCTGCTCCAAAGATGAATCCCACAGAGTCCCAAAGTGGACATAGAACAGGTACAGGTAATTTCACTACCCCTCAACCAGGACTTAGCCAGTCATGGCCCATCTGTCTGCTTTACATAATCCCGAAATTGTGATATACAGGTGATGAGAGAGAACGCCTAAAAATAGAGGGTGAGTACTCAAGTCTTAAAGACAGTTGCATGTTAAACGACTTTGCTTAATCAGGGCCATGCCTTTTTGAGTGTAACACATTCAATTAAAACAAATCTAGCTTGTTCTACGCAACTGAATCAGTACTTGTTCCTGAAGTTTCCAGACTTAATTTCAAACTCTGTATATATAATTCAGTCCCCAGTACAATTTTAGCTACAGCTATATTGCAGACTCCAGGAGTTATAATAATGAATGTGAAATATCAAATCAAAATATTTCCTTCAGTCACAAAATGCATTTACCTGTATAGGACCAGTCGATCTCTTCAATCATTTTTCTCTGCTGTCTATAGTATCCATAAACCAAATCTATAAAAAAACATAATAAGAACAGAAAAGTATCAGTAACAACAACAACAAAAAAAGATGAATCCACAAACAAGTTGTGATGCTGGTAGACCAGGTACCAGCTCATGCCAGAGCCCCACCCCAATTCACTTGTATGTTAGTATAGATCAAAGTGATTGTTAAAGGTATGAGTATATTTGGTGTTTAAATGTCTTGAACACTAGTGAGATGTTATTTGCATTGTTTTTACTTATCTGTATCCCGTTATAATGTTGTAACAAACATTTACATTGTGTATACCCCTGTGACTAAATAACCCATCTAATGAGAAAGAAGCCTTGTGGAATGCAAATGAAGAACTTTAACAGAAAAGTGCTAACTTCAAAGCAAGTGGCCATTGTGTGTGATGATCAGAGGTCAAAGACTCAAAATACATTCCTCACTCTCCGTTATCAAAGGAAAAGCCCATGTGGGTAATGACATTGTCAGCTTGTTTTCTGTGAGAAGAAGCTATGAGCATGGACTCAAGGAAAAGTCCTGCATCTCTGACTGTTTGGACTCTTACAGGGAAGTGTACCAGATGCAAAACAGAGCTCCTCAGACACCTTTTGGGTATCCTGGAAAAGACTTTTGGGAATTATTTGGGAAAGACATTATTACATTGCTGCCAACATTTGGAGTTACAAACTGTGACTCACCTGTGCCTATATTTAACCTCTCAATAACTCTCATGTCCTTTTCTTAGCTAATAAACCTTTAGTTAGTTTACTATAGAATTGGCTGCCAGTGTTGTCTTTGGTGTAAGATCTAGAGTACCAATTGATCTGGGGTAAGTGACTGGTCTCTTGGGACTGGAAGCAACCTAAATTAAATATGATGTAATTTTTGTGATAAAAGGTCACATACCAAAGTCCGGTTTGTCTTGGTGGAAAGATAGACTGGAGAGGCTAAGGGGACTGTCTGTGACTCCACGGTTAGACCAGTATAGTGATCCACGAGTTCAGTGGCTTGGTGAAATATAATTATAGAACACCCCACCTGTTTGGGGTATCTGCCCTGTTTTCTGACACTCTGCCCTGAGGTAGGCACTCACAGTCGTGAGCTGTAGCTCTTGAAAGCTTATGCTCAAATAAATTTGTTAGTCTCTAAGGTGTCACAAGTACTCCTTTTCTTTTTGCGGATACAGACTAACATGGCTGCTACTCTGAAACGCCAGACAGTATGACACAGGTGAATTATCATGTTTAATGCCTAGACATTATTAAATTCACATCTTTTAGATTTTGAATGGTAAATATAGGCTAAATAGAACACTAGTGCCATCAATATTGCAGTCTATCGCTCTTATAAGCAAATATGCAAAAAATAGAAATGTATTTGGTAGTTTTATTTGAATGTAGATTATTGATCAGTTTTAAAGCTTTAGCTTATCCACATTTGATATACTTGTAGGTAGCAAGACTAGTGAAATGAATCTTTCTTCTTTCCAGTCTTCATTCCGTCCCCATTCCCTTCTTTCCATCACATCTATATTTCCACTTTTAAAAGTACAGCAACTGGCACCAGAAACTCTCACTTCCAGAAAACATATTCTGTATTGGCCCTTCAGAAATGGTCAATTCTGGCTCCATTGAAGGCAGTGGGAATTTTGTCATTGACTTCAAGGGGCCAGGATTTCACCCTAAGTCTTTCTTTGTCCAGCATGTGACTAGTGACTTCATTTGATGATAGGGAGAACAAAGCTTTCTGCAATGGAATTTCAGCACTGAATAAAAAAATTACTACTAAAAGTACGTATTATACCTTGATTTATGTAGTTTTATTTGTAGATGAATATCCACCATTAAATAACCTCAGACCAAACTCTGCTCTCACTTATGCCCATATAACTCCTGTGACTTTATTAGTGTGCACAGGTGATAAAAGCAGAATCTGAGCCCTCACGTTTAGACAGAGGTTGCAGGAGTTTTGAGATTCCCGGTCATATTTTAGGGTCATAATCCTAGTGTAGCTGCTTTAAACATTGTTCAAAAGAAGCACACTGTAACCTACTGAAGAAACAATTAACTTAGCAGGCATACCAAGTGCATGTACTGATTGTCTTTTTGGGGGGAAAATGCTGCAAAACTCTGTTCATATTGTGCCATTGATAAAATTTTACAAAACAAGTTAGCTCAGCAAGGTCCATGTATTATTTTCACCAGGATCTCTGGGAGAAAGCCATCATATATTGTGGATTATAGGATATTACAATTATAGTTCCTTCTGGGCAAGAATATTTTCATATATATCACAATATTTTCCACTTGTTTCCCTGGAAGATGCATGTTGCTAAGTCTGACAGGACACCAGTATCATCCACATGACTCGAACTCCTTTAAGATATTTCTCCTGAAATCTTGTACACCCACTGTAGTCAACAGGAATTTGGTGTGCACAAAGACAGCAGGATCAGGCCCTTACGAGGCAAAGTGGTAAATGAGCTATTTGTAGAGTATTTTTGGCATCTTGCACTATGCATCCGATGAAGTGAGCTGTAGCTCACGAAAGCTTATGCTCAAATAAATTTGTTAGTCTCTAACACAAGTACTGGTGATACAAGTGCTCCTGTTCTTTTTGCGGATACAAACTAACACGGCTGATACTCTGAAATCTATTTGTAGAGTGTAACTGAAAGCAACGGCCAAGCCATGCGTTATGTATATTAGCACTTTTTCTGTACCACAGTTTCAGACAATACGCATTTGCTAGTGTTTTCTTTTAATCAATATGTAAAAGAACGTTGTTTAAGCCCTGATTCCCAGGTGTTAGTTGTGGTCTCCAATTTCCTCCTTTATCTATTGTTCTCCTAATTGTTACTTCAAACAATCTGTTGGGCATTCATATGCTAAAGCAGCAGAGTTTGGGCGTGAGAGAGTACCACCACTTTTAAATTCCATACAGAGGTCTGATGGACAAGGAGTGATAGCTTCAATGAACAAGAAAAAAGGAGAAGGATTCACTTTTTTTGTGCATTATACACTTTTATACCCAGTAAATCTTGTGGGAAGCCTGTATAAGTGCCAGTGGATTTTCTAAGTTCATACACCTTCTTTACTCTGGTTTCAGAGTAGCAGCCGTGTTAGTTTGTATCCGCAAAAAGAAAAGGAATACTTGTGGCACCTTAGAAACTAACAAAATCTGAATGCATCCGATGAAGTGAGCTGTAGCTCATGAAAGCTTATGCTCAAATAAATTTGTTAGTCTCTAAGGTGCCACAAGTCCTCCTTTTCTTCTTTACTCTGCTATTCACCTATTGTACTCTTTTCAAAATGCTCACAGAAAACTGATTTACAAATACTATGCTTTCCAACATCTGCAGTTGTTAACTTTTTTCCTATTGCTTTCCTTCCTTTTTAAAAAATTGATATAGATAGATATTACACAGAGAGAGAGAGAGAGAGAGAACAAACTGCTTTTGAGGAAGGTGATGGTGGAAGTAATACACAGTGGGGGAGGGGAGAGTTAGAGAAAACAGTGAGTGTGTGTGAGTGAGAGAAAGAGAGAACATAAATGTAACAGTTTTTCCTCTGTGGTACTGGTGTAATACTACTATGGGAAAATACAATAATGCTTTGTGTAAACACTTGATGTTGACCAGCTGACAATGTATGGACAAAATAGGGGCGGGATATCTTTGTATAATTTATTGTGTGTTATAATTAGCAAATCTACAACCACTTTATTCCTGGTTACCTGGGAGTAGGCACCCATGTAAATGCAATGTTTTATTTTCCTTAAATTACAAATTTATTTTAGCTGAATGGAAGAAGAAAATAATTTAAAAAGAGGGGGAAAAAATGAAGTCAAAATCTGCATTATTAGTAACTAATTTCTGGACCGAACGCTTGATTTTAAAAATTGATGGCAGCATGGCTTTTGTAAAATTGACCCACAGTATTTCATCCAACACCTAAAAATAGTTTGAACTCTATTACTGGAGGATTTATTTTATAAAGCAAAAATACTTCATGTTTCCATGTGCACATAGGCTTGCGTGAAGCTACAGAACAGGTTTCCACAGCTTGTTGATTTATTCGTACAGCAAGTTGGCGGAGTCATAGGGTCATGGTTTAGCCAGTTGCATGACTACTTTTCTATGAAAGTCAGATAAGAGTGAAAAATAATCAAAATGCTTTTCCTTTCCCTATTCCCACATTTCTACTGGGCCAAAAATTTACTTGTGAGGCTGTGAAGCTAATTTTCTTTTATTTCTGCACAAATGGATTTCAGTAGTGCACATCGCATTTCCATTGGCACTTAAGAGACATTTCTGGCAAGAGGCTACACTGATCAAAAGGGGGTTACTACCAGGTTGACTCATTTGTTGTTGACCTTGCTGCATGTTCCAGTCCTTAGCCAGGAGAAGAAAATGGAGGAAGATTATTTTTCTGGTTAATATTGCAGAACTGAGGGATAGCTCAGTGGTTTGAGCAGTGGCCTGCTAAACCCAGGGTTGTGAGTTCAATCCTTGAGGGGACCATTTGGGATCTGGGGCAAAAATTGGGGATTGGCCCTGCTTTAAGCAGGGGGTTGGACTAGATGACCTGCGAGGTCCCTTCCAACCCTGGTATTCTATGACTGAGAATGACAAGATCTAGTAGCTATTTTTCATAAATATAAATAGCCAGAGTCTCCTCTCACTTACATCAGTTTTACCCCCATTTACCTCACCAATTAAACCACCAGTTTAGCTCCATTTATCTTAGTGAAGTTACTCCTAATTTACCTCTGGGTAAGTAAGATTAATAAAAATTCTGGGCTGACTCAATTAAAATGCAAAAGTAAACAAATAGTTCTGTCAATAAAAACAAAAACACTTCTATGCATGTGACCCTCACATTTGTTCTGGCTCCTTTATATTACTGACATTGGGTAAAGGGGCCAGAGGGCATAAAGGGTCTTTAAAAACCTCAGATCCAGCCAGGAACCCTCCTCACAAGCCCCAACACAGGAGACATTGCTCACGGCAGAAGGGGCATGTTGGGATAGGGCCAGAGCACATAGTGCTGCAGAGATTCTGAGCAGGACTGCTGCCCAGAGGGCACTGTGAGGAGGCTGCTGTATCTTATTCAGGCCCTTAGGGCTTAGTTATACTGCGAATCACCCCAGCCACCAGAATCAGCAGAGCACAAAGGTAAGTTAAAGCCAGCTTAGCTCCCTTTTCCCATGGGCTGCAGCTTCTTTGGCTGTGTCTTTAACAGGCCTAGCATAGAATCTCATCTTAGATATGAATCTGTCATCAAATAGCTTATTTATAGAATCTGGGCATATTTAGAGAACATCTCATTTCTGCATTTATGGGGTGTTCTGAAAATAAAGGACTGTAGGGCTGATGTTCCGTACATATAGAATAGAAGTTAATTATGCATTATTCATTCAAATTGTAAATGTGTTTTGGGCCTGAAAAATCTCATGTCTCCCAGTATTTTCTTCTAACCCCAAAATATAATTTAAAAAAGCCATAAAGATGGGCTCTGAAGTAAGGCAGGTCTATCTTTGATGGAGGTATGGAGACTGATGCTGCTCCCATTGAAGTCAATGGGAGTTCTACCATTGAGTTTAATGGGACCAGGAGAAAGCCTATGATGAGTAAGGCAAGGAAAATTATGGGAATTTTCAAGGTTCCATTAGGCATCTAAAGGAACCCCTGAAAAATACCAATTAATTATTCCTTTGATAAATCCAGATTCAACGCTTGTGTACTCAAAGAGATCCATCTGATTTCATACTTAGGAAGGAGATGGACTATGATAGACAAGGATTTTATTTAAAACCCAGGGGCCAAATTTCAACCTTAGTTATATTTGTTCAATCCTCATTCACTTCACTAGTGTTCCATAGAAAAACGGAGAACAGCATCTGCATCCATTACAATTCAGTAATTAGGAAAGAGTATGTCTAGAAAAATATTAAATACAAGTAAAACACAAATGAGTTTATTGCTTTTTAATCTTTATGTTTGAACGTTTTCCCAGCATGAAAACTTTTAGGTTTCCCTATCCCCCCAAACAAGGCATTTCAGCATTGCAATTTTATTAACACGTGTACTATAAACATTATAAATACATCATCATGTAAATACTACAACTAAGGCATTAGCAGGCACTTCTAACTCGACTTTGGAAAGGTTTTCTTTAATATTAGTTCTTAGTAAGGCTATACCTTATTGTTAATAACACATCTACCAAGCCATATTTACTTTTGGTCCTAGCTGCCTTATGACACTATCATAAGTAGCCCCAAACAACTCTCACAGGAGTAAAAGCTACTTAGCAGTAGTAAAGAGTTGCAGAATCAAGCTGTTAGAAAATTCCTGTTCTTGTGCACCATCTCTAAAGTTGAAACCATTTGTTTTCCCTATTTATCTGACAGAGTCCAAATTTATTGACCTTCAAATTGCTTAGCAAGGTGTTCATATTCACTCAGTGGCAAATTCTGTTTGACTTACACCCATGCAATATTCAAATAAATAGGGTTGCATGGGTTTAAGTGAGCAGAATCTGGCCTTTAGACATTTGCCAGAAAGAGTGGTTTTAAGAGTCTGAATGTCTTTTGCACTTTATGGAGATATCAGAGTCCTCTTTGGGAGTATTTGTCATCATTTGGAAGATGGGGATTACCTTGTGTGGTTTTAATATTGATCTGCATTTACATCTAGAGAGATGCACCAAGGTCATTTTATTAAATTAAAATAACTTTTAAACACACACACACACAAGCATTCAAACTAGCAGTGTTTTGATTAGTAGTCCACAGAGAGCCCAGTTCTGTTCCCAGTGAAACTGATATGCAAAACTCTCATAGATTTCAAGGACAGCAAGATCAGGCCAGGATCTAGAGACAAGGCTTGTATTTCTACCCTCTCATTTAAGTGCTCCTCAGCAGCGTGTTTTCATTGACTGTCTGATCTTCCATCACAAAGCAGACTGGAATAAAACCTGCCTATCTGCTTTCTTCTGTGCACCCATCCAGGTACAGACATGCTAAAGTTTTGTATAGGCTTAGAAGTATTCATTGCAAGTGGACATTCACACTGTACAGCTCTACATTAAAAATTATTTGCTGACACATGGGATACAGGAGAAGCCTGGAAACATACAGTTAATGAGTTATACGCACTGCTATGCCCAAGAAGCTGCAAATGCATTACATTATCTATTATTGCATTTTCTGGCTGTCATTTATCATTTTTCTTGGCTGCTTTCCAACCACCCTTGGCAGCATCATTTTTCCCCAAAGATTTGTTATTGAATTTGATGAATTTTTTCAGGCTGCTGTCAGTGAGAGACTGAATGTATGGTACAGGGCTTATAGCAGCATGCCACATATGTTAGTCACCATTAAAAAGTCACCACTGACCAAAAGTAGCCACACAATTGTATTTAGGTTACCATAGTATTTCCCAGTGCTCAGTGCTTTTTCTTAAATACATCTGTCTGGTAAGTGTAGTAAGTGTTGAGTACCTCTGTCACTCAGTAAATGGTCTGTCAGTAGGACATATTATATAGGGCTTCCCCCCCCCCCTTTTTTCTTTTTTTTTTTTAAAGAAGGGGAGAGCAATGCCTACAGGGAACTACATTAATGCCATTTATTGTGTGACTTTAGCAAGATCTTAACACTGTGCTCTAATGGTTAGAAGAGAGTGTATTGACCAGTTAAACAAATGTAAGTGTATATGACTTTACTATCTGATTAACCTTGGACAAGAGATGTCATAAAAGATAAAACACTTAATATTAACAACAAAGGCCGTTCTTGTACATCCTATTAATGATAGTCTCAAAGCATTGAAGCAGGATGCCTTGAAAGTTTCATCAGCGCTAACTGACTACCCAGATGATCCCACTGCATATTTTTAGTATTTATAACACAATGCTAGTCCATGTCATGCCTTAGGTTTGGATATGCCTAAGGCAGGGACCATTATGTAGATGGTTTCCAGAATTCTTCCCAGCCTATAGACTGAATGCACATCCACTTTTCCTGATGTTTCATTTAGCCTTTTTTAATAGGTCAGTAAAGAACAAGCTATTAACATGTTCGGGAAAAACAGTCATCATAATTTTTGCTAAAATCTTCATGCAATTTACTGGCTGCCTGCACTATTCTTAATTTGTCAATATACTTAGTAAAGCAGGATATGGGAAGTAGATTTTATAAACCATTAGATTCCCATTTTCTATCTTCAGTAATGGCTAGAATTTGCCTTTTGCAAACAGAGGTGCACCAGAGAGGGTGCAAAGGAGATATTCTGATATTTGCAGGAAGAATTCTGGTTAAATCAAAGCTCCTAGGGAAGAGCATGCCGGAATGGTTGTTCCACTAGAGAGGGTACAGTGTGTGCTCACTGACCAGCATAGGGGTACAGGAGGTCATGGCCCTGTCTTCACCCATTTCAGGCAGTTAGTACTCACATGGATGTTAACAAGGTTCTCACTCCCTAACTTTGAGTCTGGCAAGAGATGTAGGCCAGCAACCATCTGGTCCTCAACCCAATAAGGGTTTGATGTTTTTACATCAGTAATAAATGAATGTGCTGCACAATTCTATCCAGCAAAGCTTCATTACATTTCTAAACTACTGTAAACATATTGGTGTGTTGTACATTGGCTGTGCGTAGAGAGTCTTCATTGACCTTAGTGTACAACCAGGACCTCAGTACTTGCGATTTTCCCCTAAAATATGTATTAGTAAAGTATAGGGAATACTGCAGATACTGAGGTAATGGCAATTCTTAAATATATACTCATGATATTTCTTTTACTGGACTCACTTTCTATTCTTCATTTCAGTGTATTGCTATTTATATTCCTATTACCATCTGGTATATTTTTAGGGCCAAATGCTGGCTCTCCTAGATATGCATATGTAAGAGAAGAGGGATCTATGAGAGGAACTGTGAGGCATAACTGATCCCTAATCCTAGTTCTCTGAAATCCCACAAAACTGGCACTTTGCAGGCTCTCTCTGAATTCACAAGAGCATTCCAAGGTGGGGCTCAGGAATCATGTGTTATACTCTAGGTATATTTGTGTACCTTGCTGGTGCATATGTGATCGCTATGCACTCATCCTTGGAGAAATCTGCATGAGAAGCTGTTTAGGGTTGTGTGAAGCCACATGGCCAGCCAGAATATGGTGAAGAAAAAAAAAGCAATGCTGATTTGCACACATTTCAGATAAACCTGAAGAGAGTCAGAATTCAGCTAATTTCAGAATACAGAATCTACACAAAATCCATTTAATATTTTCTCTCTCCAAGTGTCCGTTATGACTAATTTAGTTCTAAAAGTTGCCCCCGAACGCTGAAATAGCAGCCTTTTAGGATGATGGGCAACAAGCTATCCAAACTTAGATCATTTTCCTCAGCAAAGATACGGTGTTTAATCAACCATTGAAAATATGAAACTTTACCTTTCTGCAATCACCATCTCACATATAGTCCAACCTTGTGATAACACAATAAAAAGGCCTTTTACCAATTCTTGTGTGGTATTGGAGCACCATGTCTCAATTTGTTTGTTGAGCCTGAATTTGTCTGTTGAGCCACAAAATGCAGGTTATTACCTTTTGTTACTTGCCATCTTGAACTTTGTCTGTAACACTAAACTGGAAAACTTCACCTCAGCTAATCTCTCATAGGTTTCAAATTAGTTCGATACAAATGAAAGTTCACATATAGTGTCATTAGCTGTCAGTGCTGCCTAACCAAGTGCCAACAGATCTTGGCTCTTTCTTTGACTTTCTAGTGGAAGGAAATTAAATATTTGCAACAAAAATGAGATAAAGCCTGAGAACAAGGCATAGTCTCAACACTGTAACACAAAAACAGAAACTTCATAACCATTATTTGTTTACAGTCAATTGCAATGATAATCATCCAGACAAAAAAAAAATAATTTTTTTTAAACTGTACCTTCAACCAGACTTGGTGGGGGGAAAGCAGGGAACGATCTATGAACTACCCACTATTAGTAGTTTTCAGAAGCATCCATGTGATTTAAGAGCCTAAGTGCCATTTTCAAAAGTAACTTTAGGAGTAGAGGCTGTGAAAGATTTTTCCCTAAACCCCCCCCCCCCGGAAAAAAAATACAGATTTGGCTTGACCAAAACATTTGGCAAATTCATGCTGAATTTGCCAAATATTGTCTCAGTAAAACAAAACTAAAAATAAAATTAAAATAAAATAAATAAAAAAAACCATTTGACATTCACATAATGAAATTATTTGATCTGAAGTGACTTACTTTCAAAATTTCCTTTGATTTTTTTAAAAATAATGTAGAAAAAGCTCAAAATCAAAATGAAACATTTCATTTTTTGCTAAACAAAATGTGTAGTTCAACCAAAAACAAGTTTTTCCAATTTTGCGATTTGCTAAAAATTTTTTAAAAAATCAATTTTGGATCAACCCAAAACATTTTTTTCTAATTTTTCAGAATTTCCAGTGAACCAAAAAAATATGTTATTCACACAGCTCTACTTAGGAGTCTACGTCTCTTATAAATTAAATGGGATTAAGCTCCTACATGGCTAAATCACTTTTGAAAATGGAATTTAGAAGCCTAAATTGCTTAGGTCCTTTTGAAAATATCACCTTATGAGCCTAATCCAAAACTCAAGGAACTCAGTGTAAAGATTCCAGTTGATTTCCATGGCCTTAGGATCATGTGTTATAAAAAAGAGAAACTGAACTTTTTGTCCCCTCAGACTTCAGAGGAAACTTATTCAAATGAATAGACATTCAGCTGCTACACACTGCCTTCTTCAAATAATCCAGTAATGCTTTTCTTTGTCATCTTTTCTTTAGAAAAAACAGTAAATGTTGTGGTATAATGCATCTCTAGGATACATGAATACCTCTGCTGTGCTCTTCAGATATTATTTGACAGGTAGGAATCTGGTCAATGGTACTTCCTTTTTCTCTCACTAGGGGGACATTTAAACTTGCAATTGACCTTTTT